>NC_142100.1:2942500-3547833 GCF_054644295.1 Miniopterus natalensis | reverse complement strand
TACTAGGTCCCTGAGCTACCTAACCCCAGTGAAAGTCGTTCTGATTTGCACCCTTACCACATACCCATCCAGCCATTGCTTGGATGACTTCAGTGTTGGGCAAGTTACTATCTCCCTTTAGCACCGGCTGAATGAAAGCTCTTATCTTGAATGGAAAACTCGGTAACTTCCAAATCCCCATTCATGCACTGACCTTACAGATGAAATACCAACCTTTTCACCATAACGGCCCTCAGATACCTCTGTGATCTAGATATCCTCCTAAGGGCCCCAGAACATCCCCCTGAGTTCAGCGAAACGTAAATTCTAGAATCTGTTTTTTGCAGATAGAGAATGTAGTAGTTGTGGTGAGTGACTCTAAAAAGGTTCAGGAATAAGTCAGTCATATCCAGCTTAGAGTATGTCTTCTCTGATTCCCATTTAAGAAATTTATACTGGAAAATCATTGATTCTCAGTTCTCAGGAATGTTTTGCTATATTTTGTCTCTTTAGTTAATTCCCAATCATTTTAATTATTTAGTAGCTGGGTTTTTTTTTATGTGGAATTTCATACAACTAACTCATCCACATGTGGCAGATGCAGAATCCTTCTCAGCATCCTTGCCGAGTGCGCACCAGAGAAGGGAGCTCAGGGCGTTGTTTGCTGTCTCCTCCCACCTTCGCGGTTCCTGGAATATTAGTCTTTCCGTTTAAGCTTTTGCTAAATGGTCTTGCATGCTCCAAATCACTGGATTAATGGTGACTTGAATTATTTTTAAAGTTACCCATCCTTTTCTATATACACTAAAGCTTTTTGTCTTGTATGAATTTTTTTCCTAAGAGGATGAACGATGTTTTTTCATGAGCTTATTTGCCTTAGAGACTTAGAGGAGAATAACCTGGGGATATGGGTCCAAAAAGCTGATTGATAATATTGTTATAAAACACTTTTTATCCTGAGCTACTTAGTCACGGTTACAAAGTAAGAGAAAGTGCCAAGCAGCCCTATCAGCGGCTCCTTGGGGATTTCCTCAGATACTTTGTTTTATCCACTTAAAAATCTATGAAGCAGCTCAACATAGAAAACTTCTATGCCCTGTGAGTGACTGCTGCAGTAGACAATATTCCCAGCCATAAACGTGCTGGAGTTTCAGACACCACCCTGCTCTGTATCAGCATCGGTTTTTTAAAAAGTTTTAAAGTTCCTGATGGTTCCGGCACATTCCTGGCCTTCTCCTTCCCGGCCTTTCCCTGTTCAGCAGGCGCAGCGCAGCTCTGCGAGTCCATCTCCCGCGCATCTCCGCCGCAGCTCGCCCTGCGCCGCCAGTTTTCTCTGATACCTGTGTGGATATATTGTTTCCGACAATATTTTCTTTAGACATTCTCCTCTTAACTGCAAACACTGTGACTTTTTATGCACATCGGTGTGCCTCTCGCTGGGGACAGGGATGGCGCGGCTGCCCTGCTGGGAGCGCGCCCCTGTCCTCCCAGCTCCCACTTTCAAAGTCACTGTTCCTTGGTTTATGGTAAAACTCCCGCAAGACTCATCCTATACAACCTTGTAAGTTTTCTTTTTCTCTGCCGTTTCTTTCCTGAGTTTCAAAAAGTAAACAACTGCCATAGTGTTCAAAAAAAAAAAAAAGGAAGCTGATGGAGGAGGGTATTTCTTTTTTTATATAATTTTTATTGAATTTGAAAACATGAAAATCACTCAGACACACTTAGTAGAGGCTTTTTCAGTGCTTCATGGTCTACTTCACTGTAACAATTACTGTCATTGCAGGGAACCTTAATGTCTGTAAACAGCTGATAAAAAGACTAACAGTTGAATTTCTTAATCTTACTTCCAATGCATATCACCTGCATTTCTCTTAAGCATCAACTTTGTTATTACAACCTGGATTTTTTTGAACATATAATGAAAAATTTTATTTTTTTCTGAATAGGTTTTATTAAATTGCCTTCATGTCTTTCATTATTTTGTAATTATATAATTTTTTTTTAATTTTTATATTCTATAATATTCTGTACTAGTTTCAGGTGTACAGCACTGTGGTTAGATAATCATATACTTTACAGTGTTCCCCCCAATATTTGCAGTACCCAACTGGCACCATATATGGTTATTACAATATTACTGACAGCATTCCCTATGCTGTGCTTTACATCCCTGTGACTGTTTCGTAATGACCAAATCTGTCCTTCTCAATTCCTGCAGCTTTCCACCCAGTCCCCAAACACCCCTCCCCTCTATGAGCCTGTTTTGTTTGTTTATTTTGTTCATTAGATCCCACATATAAATACAATCATACGGTAGTTGTCTTTCTCTGAGTGACATTTCTCTTGGCGTAAAACCCTCGAGGTCCATCCATGCTGTCGCAAATGGTAATAATTACATTCTTTTGTACGACAAATAATATCCCACTGTATATATGTACCACTGATTTTTTATCCACTTGTCTATTGATGGGTGTTGGGTTGTGCCCATATCTTGGCCATTGAAAATAACACTGAATGAACAGAAGAGTGAGCATGTCCTTTTGAATTAGTGTTTTGGGTTTCTTTGGATATACATCCAGGAGTGAAATCACTGGGTCATAAGGCAGTTCCATTGTTATTTGTTGTGTTTTTTTATCTTTACCTGAGGACATTTTCCCCCTTGCTTTTCAGAGAGAATGGAGGAGAGAGAGATTGATGTGATGAGTGCCTCCTGCACACGCCCTGACCAGGGCCGGGGATTGAGCCTGCAGTTTAGATACCCCCAGGGCCGGGGATTGAGCCTGCAGTTGAGATATCCCCAGGGCCGGGGATTGAGCCTGCAGTTGAGATACCCCCAGGGCCGGGGATTGAGCCTGCAGTTGAGATACCCCCAGGGCCGGGGATTGAGCCTGCAGTTGAGATACCCCCAGGGAAGGGTCCCTTCGCTGGAATCAAACCCGGGACCCTTCAGTCCACAGCCGAACACTCTAATCACTGAGCCAAACTGGCCAGGGCCATGGTTAGTTTTTTGAGGACCCTTCATAGTGCTTTCCACAGTGTCTGCACCAATCTGCTTTCCCACCAGCAGTGCACAAGGGTTCCCTTTTCTTTTCTTTCCTTTTCTTTTTTAAAATTGTTGGGAGTATTACAGATGTCCTTCACTTACCCCCCACCCCCTTTGTCTCCCTCCATCCAGCCCCCACCCCACCCCAGGACTTCACCACATTGTTGTCTGTGTCCATGGGCTGTGCATAGGTGCACATATGTTCCTTGGTTAAACAGTTCCAGTCCTCTCCCCGCTGAGGTCTGCCAGCCTGTTCCACGTAGCCATGCCTCTGGTTTATACTGACCATTAGATTTTACATGTGAGTGAGATCATGTGATGTTTTTCTTTCTCTGACTGCCTTATTTCACTTAGCATATTAACCTCCAGGCCCATCCCTGCTGTCCCAAAGGGTAAGAGTTCCTCATTTTCACAGCTGCATAGTGTTCCATGGTGTAAATATCCCACAGCTTTTCTGTCCACTCACCTACTCATGGGCACTTGGGCTGTTTTCAGATCTCAGCTGCTGTAAATTGTCCTGCTATGAACATCGGGGTGCATATGTTCTTTCTGATGGGTGTGTCAGCATTCTTAGGATATATTCGCAGAAGTGGGATCACTGGGTCAAATGGCAGTTCCATTTTTAATTTTTTGAAGAAACTCCATACTATTTTCTATGGTGGCTGCACAAATCTCCGTTTCCACCAACAGTGAACTAGGGCTCCCCTTTCTCCACACCCTCGCCAGCACTTGTTGTTTGTTGATTTATTGATGGAGCCATTCTGACAGGTGTGAGATGATATCTCATTGTGGTTTTAATTTGCATTTCCATTGATTCATGACTGAGCTTTTTTTCATATGTCTCTCAACCATCTGTATGTCCTCTTTGGAAAAGTGTCTATTCAGGTCTTCTGCCCATTTTTTAATTGGATTGTTTTTCTTCCTTTTGTTGAGTTATAAGCACTTTATATATTTTGGGGATCAACTCCTTACCAGATGTGTGATGGCAAATATGTTCTTCCATACAGTGGGTTCCTTTTTCACTTTGATGGTGGTTTCTTTTGCTGTGCAGAAGCTTTTATTTTGATGCAGTCCCATTTGTTTATTTTTTCCTTTGTTTCTTTTGCCCTAGGAGATGTATTGGCAAACATATTGCTATGAGAGATGTGAGATTTTGCTGCTTATATTTTCTTCTTGGATTTTTATTGTTTCATGACTTAGTATTTTCTTAAAATCCTTTGCATTTCTCTGGTGTCAGTTATTACTTCAGTTCTTTCATTTTTAATTTTATTTATGTTGGTCCTCTCTCTTTGTTTCTTAATGAGTCTTGCTGAAGGTTTATCAATATTTTTTTTTATCTTTTCCCAGAAACAGCTCTTGATTTCACTTATCTTTTGTATTTTATTTTAGACTCTATGTCATTTATTTCCACCCTGATCTTTATTATTACTTTCCTTCTATTCACTCTCGGCTTTTCTTGTTGTTCTCCTTCTAATTATGTTAGTTGTAGGGTTAGACTGTTTATTGCAGCTTTTTCTTATTTCTTGATGTAGACCTGTACGGCTATGAACTTCCCTGTCAGGATGCCTTCTCTGTGTCCCATAGATGTTTTATTGTTCTGTGCTCATTTTCATTTGTTTCCAGGTAGTTTTAGATTTCTTCCTTCATCTCCTTGGTAACTCATTCATTGTTTAATAACATGCTATTTAGCCTCCATGTGTTTAAATGTTTTGATTTTTCCTGTTGCAGTTCATTTCTAGTTTTATGCCACTGTGATCTGAGAAGATGCTTGATAAGATTTAAATCTTCTTGAACTTGTAAAGATTTATTTTGTGCCCTAACATGTGGTCTGTCTTTGAGAATGTCCCATGTGCACTTGGGAAGAATGTATATTCTGCAGCTTTGTGGTAAAATGTCCTTTAAATATCAATTAAGTCCACCTGGTTTATTGTCTCATTTAAGGTTGCTGTTTCCTTTTGATTTTTTGTCTGGAATTTTTGGCCAGTGATGTCAGGGGAGTGTTAAAGTTTTCTACTATGACTGTATTCTGTCAATCTCTCCCTTAAAGTCCTCCAGGAGTATTATATTTTGGTCCTCCTCTATCTGGTGCATATATGTTTACAAGGATTATTTCCTCTTGTTGGGGTGATTTTATTAGTATTATATAGTGACCTTCTTTGTCTCTTGTTTTGGCCTTTATATTAAAGTATATTTTGTCAGATATAGGTATTGCTACTGCAATCTTTTTTTGTTGGCTTCCATTTGCATGGTAATTTTTTCCCATCTACTCACTTTTAGCCTGTGTGAGTCTTTTGTTCTGAGGTGGGTCTCTTGTAGACAGCATACATATGGGTCATGTTTTCTTATGCACTCAGCTAGCCTATGCCATGTGATTGGAACATTTAATCCTTTTACATTTACAGTTATTATCAATAGCTACTATTTATTGCCATTTTTATTCTATACGGCTATGTTCCTCTCTCTATATTTCTTCTTACGGTAATCTCTTTAGCATTTCTTACAATGCCAGTTTGGTGGTAATGAACTCCTTTAACTTTTTTTTAGTCTGAGAAGCTCTTTATTTTGCCTTCAATTTTAAATTGATAGCCTTGCTAGATGGAGTAGTCTTGGTTTCAAGTCCTTGCTTTTAATTACTTTGAATACTTCATGTCAATCCCTTTTGGCCTGAATTGTTTCTGTTGAAAAATCAGCTGACAGCCTTTTAAGAACTCCCTTTTAGGTAACTGATTGTCTCTCTCTTTTTGCCTTTAGGATTATCTCCTTTACTTTAACCTTTGCCATTTTAATTATGGGTTTGTTTTGATTGGGACTCTGTGATTCCTGAACTTGTGTCACTTTTTTCTTCACCAAGTTAGGAAAGTTTTCTGTCATTATCTCTTCAAACAGGTTTTCTATCCTTTACTCACTTTCTTCTCCTCCTGGTACCTCTATGATGTGGATATTGTTACATTTCATGTTGTCCCAAAATTCTCTTGAACTATCCTCATTTTTAAAAATTCTTTTTGTTTTTGTTGCTCTGATTGGTTGTTTTTCTCTACCTTGTCTTGCAAATTGCTGATTTGATCTTCTGCTTCATCCAGCCTACTTTTAATTTCTTCCAGTGTATTCTTGATATCAGATATGATATTATTTATTTCCAACTGGTTCTGATTCATGGTTTCTTTCTCCTTTTTCATGCTGATGTATTTCCCACTTAGTTTTCTTGTAGTTCCCATTAAGTTACTTTTAGTTCTCACTAAATTCCTTGAACATCCTTATAACCACTACTTTGATCTTCATTTTTGACAAATTGTTTACCTCTATTTCATTTAGCTCTTTTTATGAAGATTCCTCCTTTTCTTTCATTTTGGGGTTATTTATTTGTATCCCAATTTAGCTGACCCTTTGTGTTTGTTTCTATGTATTAGATAGAACTTCTATAACTCCCAGTCTTCATTTGGTGGCTTTTTGTAGTAAGCATCCTGTGGGACTCAGTGGTGCCATCTCCTTGGTCTCCTGAACTGGATGCTCTTGGAATGTCCCTTATGCGAGTTATTTAGATGCTCCTATTGTAACTGTGTCTGGATTGTTGTTGTCCCATTTGTGGGTGGGAGCTCCCCTCATGTTGGCTGACTGTGCTACTCAGCCCCAAGCACATCATGTGAACTGTTGTACAGGTGCTGAGAAAGAGTGTTTGCTGAAACCTCTTTCTTTCCCCTTCCTCATTTTCTGGTCTTCTGCCTCAGGAAAGAAGAGTCTTTAGCATTAAATGCTCCACAGTGTGACCTTCACTTCATCTTTCAAGTTCTGCATTCAAACAAAATGGCCTAGTTAGTGATTTTTAAGCTTCAGTTAATACTTAAGGCTTACCTTTTTCTGCTTCTCATGTGAATAAAAATTATTCTTTGGATAATGTCCCCGAAATTAACATTGATACTTAAACTTTTTAGTGGTGGTATGATATTCTAATTTCCCTTTTCTTTATTTCCCTGGGGACTATAGTTTCTCAGAGCTATAATATAAGAAGCTTTCTTTTCCATGTTTTATTATATAACTTTAGACAAGCAGTAGTTCTTCATTACCCTTATGCAGTGCAGGAAAAGTACTGTTTGGTTCCCTTTATCATAAATGTAGCATCATCTTAGGGCTGAAAACAAAGCTCTAAGGTAGTAATATCTCAGAATTCAGCTAAATATTTTCCCAGGGGTATAATGTAGAGCTTGCATAGTTGTTGTTTTGGGATATAAAAGAGATCTATCATCCAATGAAAATTCTGTTTAAATATCTAGCATGTGGGGATTTCTCAGGTTTTCTTTAAAAGGCTACATACAGTTATAAGATATTAAACTATAGGAGACTTTGCAGATGTTTTGGCTAATTTATATCATAGATGAGGGAAGTGGGGCTTCTAGTATTTCAGAAGATTGTTTCTGTCATTTATGGGAGAATTAAAATGTTCAGTTTTGCAATCTTTCTTCTATAGGCCACTTCTCAATTTTGAAAGCTGATTATTTTTGATTCTCATAAATTGTAAGTAGTAACAGTGCCATCCTTAGTTTTATGTTTTTGGTGTTTGATTACACCAAATACTTAGTGTTCTATAGAACCACTTGCAACATTTTTTTTCTTATGTAAACGAGATAGGGGAGAATTCCCCAGAGTGGACAGAGGAAATCATTTCCAAGAAGTTTGTGGCTTGCATGATGAATATGTCCATTTTCCCCAGAAGGTTCATTTATCAGGTCATACCATGCAGATGAATCCAGAAAATTATCCTCAGGTGACAGGGTTTTCTCTCTTGGGGCTCTCTTAGGTAAGAGAAATTTGGTTCGTCTTCTTTGTTGTCTTTTCTGTTGTGTATTTCATGACTGTAACTGGAAATCTCATTGTGGCCATAGTGACCTCTTACCCATACCTGGACACAACCATGTACTTTCTCTTGGGAAATCTTTCTTTCCTGGGCTTTTGCTACTGTTTCATTATGGCACCTAAAATGTTGGCTGACTTGCTCTCAGGCAACCTCATCATTTCCTTTGTTGGCTGCCTGACTCAACTCTTCTTCCATTTCATTGAAAGCATTAAGATCTTCCTGCTGAGTTTCATGGCATATGACCACTATGTTGCCATTTCCCAGCCCCTGCACTACACACTTATTATGAATAGAGTGATCTGTGGGCTCCTCATGGCAGCTTCCTGGTTGGGGAGCTTCATCCACTCCACTGTAGAGGGTGAAATGACTATTCAGCTACCATTCTGTGGGCTGGACAAACTGGACTTTTACTGTGATTTGCCTCAGCTGATCAGATTGGCCTGCACAGATATCTTTGTCTTAGAGCTTCTGATGGTGTCTAACAATGGCTTGGTGACCCTGACGTGTCTCCTGGTGCTCCTGGGATACTACATAGCACTGCTAGTCATGCTCCAAAGCCACTCATGGGAGGGTCTCAGGAAAGCCCTATCCACCTGTGCCTCCCATATTGCTGTGGTGACCTTAATCTTTCTGCCTTGCATCTACATCTATGCAAGGCCATTTAGTATATTCCTCATGGATAAGGTGGTTTCTGTGCTATCCACAGAATGGTCACCCCATGCTGAATCCTGCTATCTATACCCTGAGAAACAAAGACATGACTATGGCCATGGAGAAGCTGTGAGGAAGCAAAAGAACCTTCTGGGTCCCCTGGAGCTCTGACCCCCAGATAGGCAAAGGTGGTACCTGAGGACCTAAAAAATGCTTCAATGTACTAACCTGCTTGAGAGGACTCACAAAGTAGCTAAAACCACTTGTCCACAGCTTCTCTATTGTTCTTACCCTCAGTCAACTTCTGGTGATCTAAACTTTTAACAAAGCTATGAAATAGAATGAGTATCCTAGAACTTCTCCCAAGAGCCTCCTAGAGACAAAGTTTCAAGTGCTATACAGAAATGATGTTTGGCTCAGAGAGCACTTTCCTATATGAGCCTGATAGTTGGTCCTGCTGAAAAACTTCCAAATGCAGTATGCATGAAGCTGATACATCTGGTGTTTCTTTTCTGATATGCCTTCTTTGATACAAAACACATCTGAGAAACTCAAAACAATTATAAACGTCTTGGAGACAGGAGGGACCTGGAGGTTTAAGTAAATATCATATGCTGATTTCTGATTTCAGAAGGCTGATTGAATTTAATGTCAATAAAGAGAAAATAAATTATCTTGGTCAAATTACTTTTCCCCTCATCATTTCTTAAGGCCCTATCATTATTATCTAAATAATATTTAAGAGCTTACTATGTGACAGACATTGTATCAAGTGATTTACATTTATTATTTATTTTAATTCTCTCAACATTTTTCTTAAAGACATATTTTTATTTTTTATTATTTATTTATTTATTTATTTATTTATTTATTTATTTATTATTTTTGATTTATTTAATTATTACCTGAAGATATTTTTTTCCATTGACTTTTTTTCTTTTTTTTTTTTTTTAGAGAGAGAGAGTGGAGGGCAGGGGAAGAGAGAGAAAGAAAGAAAGAGGGAGGGAGAGAGAGAGAAAAACATCAATGCGAGAGAGAGACATCAATTGGTTGTCTCACACACGTGCCCCAACTGAGGCCAGGGGTTGAGCCTGCAACCCAGGTATGTGCCCGTGACTGGGAATTGAACCTGTGACCCTTCTGTGCAAGGGCTCATGCTCTAACCCCTGAGCCAAAGCCGCCAGGGCAAAGATATACATTTAATTTGATAAAAAAGTAAGGTTTGTGTTTGGCTAGAAAATCACATAAATACAGTTTTAAAAAAACAAGCAACAAAAGTAGGGAAATATTTGTAACACATTACTGAGAAGGGCTAATTTTATTAACAGATATAAAAATTATTTTTCATGTTTGAAAAAATAGAGTTTGTGAAATGTTTGAGTAAACACATACTACCTCTAAAACCTTTTCTTGTTCCGTTCTGTTTTTAAATAGCTTTATTAAAATATAATTGACATATAGCCTATACTTAAGAAATTCAGTTTTGATGTATATATGAAACACATGGAAACATGAAAATAATGAAGGTATCTGTGATTTCCAAAGTTTCTCATGTCCCTGTAATTTCTTCCTCCCTCTTTCCTCTTACTCATCCTCAGTTTACAAGCAGCTATTGACTTGTCAGCCCTATAGATTAGTTTGCATTTCTCTAATTTTATACTTATAAGTGAAATTATTCAGGATAAACTCTTTGTTATCTGGCTTATTTAACTCAGCATAAATATTTGAGACTTACTGTTGTAATCCAGAAGTTCATTCTATGATGGCATAATCTATTTCAGTGCTAGTTTTAACTGAATATTGATTTTAGCAGCCAGCCACTTGGAATTCAGCCAAACTGTGAAGTTGGTGTTGAAACACATATAAAATCATAGGTATTTTAAAAATGTACATGAGTGAGATTAAACTATTTATGCTATATTTAATATTTTCTGAGTAACATATCTTTGATGTCCTCCATACCAGGCTATACCATCATAGGTATTTATTCAAGAGAAAAAAAAGCATATGTCCATACTAGCTTTGTACACTGATGCTCTTAACAGCTCCATGTGTAATAGCATCAAACTGGAAACAACCCAATGTCTATCAGCGGGTGAATAGCTAAACACATTGTAGAATATTCATACAATGGAATACTAATCAATAATTAAATTAAAAAATAATAAATTATTAATAACCACAACAACTTGGATGAATCTCCTGATAGGCAGGTATCATTCTTATGACGTAGGGATCATTTTTATGAGGTAGGCATCATCTTCATTTTAATAATAAGTCTATTGCAAGTTAGAGATATCAAATCATTTATTTAAGATTCCAGAACTTGTTTCTGCAATTCAGCTCATGTATATTTAACTTTGGAGCCCAAGTTATTGATGGTATTTAAAACTCTATATTGCTACTAAGAGTCAGTCTCTCTTTATGTGTTTGTGCCAGGTAAATTGACATCATGAATAGAGATAATATGTTAGTTGGTTTTGGCCTAGTGTGATTGAGAAAGTCAAGCAGACTAGATATTGCAATATAGGGGCATGGAATAAAAGATCATTTATGGACAACTGAACTCAAAAAAGAATGCAGAATTAGGTTATAATGTGGACAGGGAGATTATATTTTAGTCTCTAAATAAATAGTTGTCATTTTCTCTAGATCTCTGTTTTAAACCATTTATTAGTGATGATAAATTCTGTAGGAGGGTCTTTCCTGAGCCATTCACTTCCTGCATGGGGAAAATGGGTGGGATGGTTACCAGAAAGATCATGAAGCAGGGTGGGCTGTGAGTAGAGGGTTGGGTATTTGTCTTGAGAATTAAAAGTATGAAACACTTTTGTACACAACTGATTTAAAAAAAAAAATAAACACATTAAAAAAAGAAAATAAATATATAAGTACCTCTAGAAGTTCTACTTCAATTTAAGAGGGTATGGAGAAATGGCTATGGCCCTGTTTTCTATCATCTTTTTATTCTTTCCTAACACCTTAACTCCTTGATCCAGACTTCTGCATCTCCTACCACCAAGTTAATCAGTTAGCTTCAGAGGACCTGCACCTTTTTATCCTCATGTCTATACCTAATTTTAAAATAACAAAAGGAATTCTTTATTTAACTTGTTGAATGTTATTTAATCACTCAGCAACACCCTCTGTGGATGTGGGATAGGAAGAGAATGACATTTAACAAATGTATTTACAATCTTAACATTAAGTTAATACTCATCACTTACACTTTAGGAAGTAAATTAGTATAAGCAAAGTTTCTTTTTACACACAAAAATAGACAGCTGACAGGGACTGTTTAGTATACAGGACCTAGAACATGGGTGAAACTCAAAAGAGGAGAGGCATAGGATTAAAGAAAAGAGAGTTGGGATATTGAAAGAGAAGCTATGACAGCAAACACTGCTATTTAAAAAGAGTATACTTTAGTGGAAAGAGAATTCTGGAATCATAAGACTCAAGTCAGAGTTCTTTTTCCATGCAATTTAGTTTAGCAACAAAAGTCTAACTTGTAGCAGGCTATATGTGCAAATAAAATGTGTATTTGTTGTTTGTGTGTTGTGATATTTTTAAAAATTTATCTTTATTATTGAAAGTATTACAGATGTTCTCCTTTTCCCCCACATTGACCCCTTCCACTCCATTCCCATCCCCCCCTCAAGCATTCACTGAACTATTGTTTGTGTCCAGGGGTTATGCATATATGCATATCAGCTCTTTGGTTAATCTCCTCCCTCCTTCCCTCTGAAATATATCAGTCTGTTGCATGTTTCAATGTCTCTGGGTCTATTTTGTTTGTCAGTTTATTTTGTTAATTAGCTCTTCTTAAAGAAGACCTTTCAGCATTTTGTGTAATACTGGTTTGGTGGTGATAAACTCAATTAGCTTTTTCTTGTGTGTGAAGCTCTTTATCTGACCTTTAGTTCTGAAGGATAGCTTTGCTGAGTAGAGTAATCTTGGTTGTAGGTCCTTGCTTTTCATCACTTTGAATATTTCTTGCCACTCCCTTCTGGCCTGCAAAGTTTCTGTTGAGAAATCAGCTGACAGTCTTATGGGAGCTCCCTTGTAGGTAATTAACTGCTTTTCTCTTGCTTCTTTTAAGATTCTGTTTGTCTTTAACCTTTGGCGTTTTAATTATGATGTGTCTTGGTGTGGGCCTCTTTGAGTTCATCTTGTTTGGGACTTTCTGTGATTCTTGGACTTGTAAGTCTATTTATTTCACCAAGGGGGGGAAGTTTTCTGTCATTACTTTTTTCAAATAGGTTTTCAACTTCTTGCTCACTCTCTTCTCCTTCCTTACACACATAATGCTAATGTTGGTACCCTTGAAGTTGTCCTAGAGGCTCCTTACTCTATCCTCATACTTTTGAATTCTTTTTTCTTTTTGCTCTTCTGATTGGGTGTTTTTTGTTTCCTCATAATCCAAATCGCTGATTTCATTCTTGGCATCCTCTACTGTACTGTTGATTCCCTGTAAATTATTCTTCATTTCAGTTAGTGTAGCCTTTATTTCTGACTGCTCCTTTTTTATGTCATTGATGTTCTCACTAATTTCCTTGAAACTCTCACTAAGTCCCTTGAAGCTCTCATTAAGTTTCTTGAGCATCCTTATAACCATTGTTTTGAACTCTGTATCCTGTAGTTTGCTTGCTTCCATCTCATTTAGTTCTTTTTCTGGAGATTTCTTCTGTTCTTTCATTTGGGACATGTTTCTTTGTCTACCCATTTTGGCTGCTTCCCTGTGTTTGTTTCTATGTGTTAGGTAAAGCTTCTGTGTCAACTGGAATTGGTAGAGTGGCCTTGTGCAGTAGGTGTCCTTTCAGGACCCAGTGGCTCAGCCTCCCCAGTCATCTGAGCTGGGCACCCTAAGTGCTCCCCTAGGTGGGCTGTGTGCACTGTCCTGTTGTAGTTGAGCCTTGGTTAATGTTTTGTCACTGGGAGGCACTCACCATCAGGCCAATTGGCTGTGAAGACCAGCTGGGACTACAGTGGAAGAGCTGCTGTTCTGGAGACATCCCTATGGAGAAGAGAATCTTTGGTGCTCACTGAATCCAGCCCTTGAGAGTATTACACGTGGATGTGGTAGGGTTGTAATCCAGGGTGGTCAAAACTGACCACCAGGTGCATAGTCTCTGGGGTCTCCTGGGAAGTGCAAAGTCAGCTTCTGCTTGTGCCCTGCCCAGGGCCACCCAGCATGAGCTACACAGAAATCTGTAGATGGCTGCTACTTGTGTTGGGCTTAGACGTGCCCAGGAGAGGCCAAGCTATGAACCAAGGTGAGCTGCCACTAGTGATGAACCTGGGGACACATATCGAGAGTTATGGGGCACACTGAAGCCAGCTGCTGCTTGTTTGAGAGATTTTAATAAACTCTGAAGCATAAGGCAAGAGAGGCCAGTTGTATGGAAAAGCCACTGGAAATGGCTTGAATGAGCTTGCAAGTAAGGAGGGGTGTGATCTCAGGACGTCACCCGAGTGAAGTGAAAAGTGTGAGCCAGATTGATGGTGATGCAGATAAGGAACCTGCCTGCCTGCCTGCTGGGTCTGTGAGGGGACAGCTCATCAAAGGAGCAATGACCTTTGCCAGCACTTCTGTCTGGGAGAAAGCTGCTCCCTCCAGCTTTTTTCCTGATTCCAGGCAAGTTAGTTCCTCCCTGAGTGTCCCAGGTTCCTTTCAACCTGCTGCCCCAGAGCTGGAGCTCAGAGGGAGTGAATCCAATTAAGTCTGTGTGTGGGCCCTTTAAGAGGATCTGCCTGGGACTCTGTGTCACTCAGCCACAATCCCTGCTGGTTTTTAAAGCCAGAAGTTGTGGGAACTTCTATTACCAGCACTGGAACCCTGGGCTGGGGGCCTGGTATGGGGCTGGGACCCCTTCTCCTCTGGGAAACCTCCAGAGCCGAGATATCCCTCCCAATTTGAAACCACCACATGTGGGTGTGGGACCAGCCTGTTTCCCATCTCCACCCTCCTACCAGTTCCCATGTGGCTTCTTCATTAGTTCCCTAGTTGTAGGACTTCCATTCAGCTAGATTTCAGGTGGTTCTAAATGATGGTGGTTCTGTATTTTAGTTGTAATTTTGATGTGGTTTTGGGAGGCAGTGATTACTGTGTTTACCTTCCCAAGATCTCAACCAGACTGTTATTTTTTAAATAAGCAATATGATTTACCTCACAAGCATTATCCTGCTAGGTTGTAGGGAGTAAATAGCTAAAATTTAGGCAGGTCTAGTACTCCTATACACATAAAATCAAATAAACGCCTTAAGTAAGTGGTCATTCTCTTTAGAAAATAACTCAGTCCCTTGGATTCTACTCTCTCCCTCTTTTCAACTTTGTCTTATTTTAAAAATATGTCTTTATTGATTTCAGTGAGAGGCAGGGAGTGGGAGAGAGAGATAGAAACATCAATGATGAGAGAGTCATTGATTGGATGCCTCCTGCGCACCCCCGACTGGGGATCGAGCCCGCATCCTGGGCATGTGCCCTGACCGGGAATCGAACTGTGGTTTCCTGGGTCCTAGGTCAATGCTCAACTGCTGAGCCACACCCGGCAGGGCAACTTTGTCCTATTTTAAAGTGGTGTCAAATGTATGGGGGAGAAGTGTAGTTTATTAGAATGCAAGGTGGTGAAGGAAGACAGGGGCCTCAGGTCCACACGGTGTCTTCTGGGTGCTTGATGGTCTCTGTTGCAGAGTGGCTGCCTGGGCTGCTTTCTGGACCTGTGACTAGGACATGGGAATAATTGTCTCTGAGTGTTTTGATCACCCCTGTTGCAAAGGTTTGTGACTGATCATGCTCAGGGCTGGTTTCTCTGCTTGGTTGTGACTGGGTGGTGCTCCTGCTCCATCTTTGTCTCCGCTGAGCTTGTTTGTGTTCTGGGCCCCATTGAGTCTCTTGGTCTTTATCCATCTATTCCCAGACCAAGCTTTTACCCCAAAGGCTTAATCATCTCACTGTGGCCACTGTGAACTCCATGACACATCTACTGACTCTCAACTCAGACTTTATCTGTATTTACCACCAGGAGTGCACCAGATCTTGAGCTCCATCTATTCCACATGGACACTGGGTGTTTGGGAAGCTCAGTTCTCAGCCCATTCTTTGCCTCACCATCCTGCTTCTTTTAGATAAAATTTTACTGTGACCACATCCCAGGTTGTCCTGTGCACAGCCTGTTGAGGCTAGCTTGTTCACAACAGACCTAATTATAAAGCAGCAAGAGGCCTTCTGCTGCTGGGACTCCCCTCAGCTTGTCCTCCAAGGCTGTGTGGTAAAGGAATATCAAGACACACCTCTGATCAACAGGTTCCTCCACCTGTATACGTGTTTGTTTCCTCTCAGTGTTTCCCTCTTTTTTTACCTTTCTGTCTAGGACTTTCTTTAGGTGAAACTCTGTGTTGTAGTGAGTTTTTCAGACCTAGATCTTGATGTGGTAAGGGAGCATTAAAGGGATGTAGAAAATTCCTTTTTTTCTCAGCCAACAGCCAGATCTCATGACCACTATTATCTTGACAAATAGGTCAAAATAAAATTTTAAAGATCAAATAAAATTTTAATCTCCCAAACCAGTAGAATATTTCTTTTCACAGGTGACCCTCATTCTTTCTCCCAGCCATGGGTCTGTGCCGCCTCAGGGTGTCTCTTAGGGCTTGCTTCACCTTGTCATTGCGGAGACTGAAGATGAACGGGTTCAGGAGGGGTGTGACGATACAGCTCAGGACCGAGGCACCTTTGTTGAGCAGCGTGGATTGCGCCTCTGACATACGAATGTAGAGAGAAATGGAGCTGCCATAGACGATGACCACCACTGTAAGATGTGAGGCACAAGTGGAGAATACTTTCTTTCTCTCAGTAGCCGTGTGGGATCTGAGAACAGTGGCAAGAATGCAGGCATAGGAAACTGAAGTCACTGCCAGTGAGCCCAGTAATACTGATGTGGAGAGCACAAAAGCCACCAGCTCCAGCAGGTGAGTGTCCCCACAAGAGAGCCTCAGCAAGGGCCAACTGTCGCAAAAGAAGTGGTCGATGCCATTGGGGCCACAGAAAGGTAAGCTGGCCATGAGGATGGTGGGGCAAAGGACCCAGAGGAATCCAGCTATCCAGGAGGCCAGCACTAGCTGGAAACAGACGCGACCACTCATCAGGACCTCATAGTGGAGGGGTCGGCAGATTGCCAGGTAGCGGTCCAGGGACATGACAGCTAAGAGGAAGAAGTCAGTGGTTCCTAGGAGGAAGTAGAGGTAGGACTGGGTGATGCAGCTGGCAAATGAGATGGAGCCGTCCCCTGTGAGGCTGACGACAAGCATCTTGGGAACCACAACAGACACGAGCAGCAGCTCCAGGAAGGACAGGTTCCTCAGGAAAAAGTACATCTGTGTGTGCAGGCGCTGGTCCACCCAGCTGAGCCCAATAATCAGGAGGTTGCCTGTGGCTGTGACAGCGTAGGTCACGGTCAGCCCCAGGAACAGCAGAGACTGCAGGATGTGGCCGCTGGGGAAACCAAGAAGGACAAACACTGTCACCTGAGTCCAGTTTTCAGGACTCATTTCCAGTCACCTGCAAAAGAAAAGAAACATGATTTTGTAACTGGGCCCATAGCCTCCAATCATTGTTTAATCAGTCGATAAAGGAATAAGCACCTAACACTTCCTTACATTCTGAGAATGTATTAATCTACCTTTGTGCCTGCAAGCGACTTGCAAGGAGAGTAACAAATAACAACGGCAAGCAGTGTACCAACAACAACATGATGCTGTTGAACACCGAGTGACGCTCAAGGAGACCACGTGCAGAATCTCCTCGTGGCACTTCTGTCCCTACAGGCGAAAACTCTTCTGCGGTCAGATAGGGAGCAGGTGGTACAGGCAGGGTTCATACCAAGTCCCTGCGACCCTGACCCCGCGTTGCGTCCCCCGCTGGTCGGAGGAGACCTTGCAGAGTCAGTGCACCACGAGCGGAATCGGCATCAGTATCAAAAGCCCTCCGTGTTTGCGGCCTGTCTGTGTTCTGGCTTAGCATAAAATAACCGAGTAAAAGTCTGGGCTGTTAATATCTGTAAGATTTTATTGAATGGGATTGGATTATACAAAGCGCCAGACCTGTTGTTGTATTATTAAGACTTCCTTCTAGACGTTCCCAGAAGTCCTTGTTCCTAGTGTGACGTTTACTAGCCGCCTCTGTGTCAGCTCTCCCGACATCCTCATGGCATAAGGTGGGAAGGGAGAGGAAATGCTATAAAAAAAGACAGGCTATATCAACTTGCATCTTCAACTTTTGCCTTAATTTGGATATATGTTCTTTTGGTCCTTGAAGCTTTTGGCATCTTGTGAAACTCACTCATAAATTTTGAAGAATTGGAGTTCACTAGGTATCTTGGTTCCAAGATCCTTTTCTTACATCTGGCACCAGATACTCAGAATTACAGAGATCCTGCCTGTCGAAGTCAAAAGGATGCCAATCATCTTCAAGTTACTTTGTTAACTGGACAAGGAATGATGTGTTGAGAACTTGGACAAAGTTTAATCCAGGGTCATCTTTACTCCAGACATCCAGCATGAAAGATGTGATGTGCATATATTTTCTCAATCCTGCCTGAGGACACCTAGACAGAGAGTTTTTCAGGAACAAGTCCTGGGAGTTAAGTAGATAGATAGCTAATAATAAAGCTTCCTTCTTCTAGCCTAGAGCTCATATCTCCAAAATCAAATAAATACCTCAATAAAAAACCAGGAAAAGACGCTAAAGGACTGTTTCAGGATAACATGATCATTTCAAATACAGAAA
Organism: Miniopterus natalensis; assembly: GCF_054644295.1. Lineage (NCBI taxonomy): Eukaryota > Metazoa > Chordata > Mammalia > Chiroptera > Miniopteridae > Miniopterus > Miniopterus natalensis. The sequence goes on along the minus strand of NC_142100.1, from coordinate 3,529,527 downwards.
TATGTTAACTGTGACTCTTTACAAAGTATCAGGTAAATATTCTGATTAAAAGTAGCTTATAAAGACTACTTGTCAAACATGCAATATTAGCTTCTGGCTACTGTTGTAAAATACATACACTGAGGTCTTCTACTGAATATTCCATGATCAGTTAACCCGAATATTTGTGTACCTGTGACTTTTATTACTCCAGATAATAACAATATAATCCTTGTGTATACATGTTTAAAATTTGTCATTTTTAACCTCAAAATAATCTTGTTGGCTGACCTACTTAATGCCAAGAAGACTTGCCTAAATCCACAGTTAGAAATTATTAGTATTATTCTTGGAAATGGTTTCTTGTTCCCATGCACTTCGCACTAAAAATACTGCTTAGCAAGGTAATGAGAGCTTTGAGGGACACACACACACACACACACACACCCCTTTTATTCAGTTTACACAATGACTTCATTTACACAATAAAATATCTATTATTATTGTCCACTTTACAGTTGAGCAAACTGGAGCACAGCAAATTTAAAAGACCTTGGAAGGAGAGTCAAAATGCACATTTATGCTTGTCTGACTATGGAACTAGGAAATATGGTTATTTGAACTTGAAACTTAAATCTGCCAGGAGGGATAGGGCATTGAGTTGGAATGCCACAATATTATAATGAAGTGTAATAATACCAATTAACATTTAGTGAACAGTTACTGTGTGCCAGGAACTTTTAATTTATTTCATTGTTAAATTTCTCAGCAAGTATAAAGGTAATCATTACCTGCATCGTGTAGGTAAGGGGATTCGAGTTACAGATATTAAGGACCCATATTTAGTGAGTAGTGAAGTTAGGGATTGGAATTATAGAAAGTCTGATTTCAGGACCCATACTTTCAACTGCTTAGCCATATTGTCTTACTTTATTTCTTAATGATAGGAATTCTGCATGTGGAAGTTAATTGTTGTAATTTAAAGATTTGATCCTGAAAAAATGAAAATACCCCTCACAGTGTGTACTAGACTGGGCCTTGTGCCAGGGGCTCTTAGAGCCTCCTTCAGAGCAATGGAAGGTAGGTGTCCTGGCCCTGATCACCACTCCCGACTCCCAGAAGATGAACCCCTACCTAAATACATTGAGGAAACTTGTCCTTCAAGTTTTATCACAGGGTATGCTGGCTCAATATCATGTAGAGAGTGAACTATGTGGATTATTTATAGACCTAGACTCACACACACTACCTACCTATGTTATCAATCCCAGTGAGTATTCCCTCTGGGCATTGTACATTGGGCTTATTGCCCTAGATCTGGATGGAATCATCAAAGCCCTCCTATCTCCCTCCTGGGAGATGGGATGCTCCTGCATACTGTGCAGGTTTGAGTATGATTAGGAACAAATTCTAAGGTGTAAGAGAGGACTGGGTTGTAGGTAAGACAGAAAAGAACCCAGATGTGGTGGTAGAGCTAACTTTAACCTGACCCAGAACAGCTATAAATCTAGGCTTTTGAACTCTAACAATATTCTGATGGTCGTTTAATGCCCCGATATGTCCATGGATATGATAGTGAGCAAGGGCACGTAATAAGAACAGAGCCACAGTTGTTTAATAATTATTCACCTTACTAACTATAGATAAGAGGTTTTCTTACGGACCCTGGGAAACTGGAGGATGTGCTGCAAGAAGAAAGATAGGGCTGTAAACAGAAATTCATTTTGACCCCCCCAGGCATGGCTCAGTGGTTGAGCATCCACCTAAGATCCAGGAGGTCACGGTTCAATTCCCGGTCAGAGCACAGGCCCAGGTTTTGGGCTTGATCCCCAGTAGGGGGCATGCAGAAGGCAGCCGATCAATGACTCTCTCTGATAGTTCTCTCTCTCTCTCTCTCTCCCTTTCCTTTCTTTCTGAAATCAATAAAGATATATTTTTAAAAATATCCATTTCGAGAACAGACCAAGGACAGGACGCACTTTGACGTGGTTGCTGTGCGTGGATGCTGACCCTCCCCTGCTCCCTTCAGGAGTTTGTCTCAGGAATGCTGACCGTTCTCTGGTCCCAGGAACAAGCTGAGCTGCTTGTAACAACATAGAAGATTAGCCACCTTGTTATAGGACTTTGAGCTCCTGAAGGCCATGCAGAACCTCCCCTCCCCTGTCCCTGTTACACTGGCAGCTCGTAGCTGCATGTAGTTACCTTCTCCCTCACCTGTATATAATCAGCCAACTGGCAAGGGGAGTCAGAGGTGAATGTCCAGGGTGACTGACTGCTCTCCCCGTAGTGCAGGCATTATTGGAATAAACACTCATATATGATTCAACCCTGTCTCTGCTTAATTTGGCTCAAGTAGGTGACAGGTGGCCTTGAACCCATTGTCTGGCTTCAGATATACAGAGATTATTTTTCTTCAGGTGAGATTAGATTCAATTTTGAGCACTCACTATGTGTCAGGGACTAGGTACTGGAGATGCAAAGTTCAATAACCTGCTACTAGTGTAGTAAAGGTTAGATATATGCAAGTGATAAATTCCAGAAGGATTAAAATAAGGTCACAATTAAAGTAAAAGTCTTGTGGAGGCAGAGAAAGAAAAAGTGCAAATTTTGTTCGGGGCAGCACGGAACACTTCATAAGGTTCAAGGTTAATAACATTTAACTGAGTGTTTAAGGATGAATTTCTTCACATCCAGAAGGAATGTGAGTCTTTCACATTTGCGGTAACCTAAAGTACCAGAACTTTTGAATTTTTCAATAGAAAAATGAGCTTATAAAGAGTATTTATTTTTTATTATCAAACTAATGCTTAAAATATACTCATAGTTGTTATATAAGTATATTCTTCTTTTAATAAGAAGAATAAAGTTTTTCAAAAGCTGGGGGCTTGGTACTTCAGGCCTTAAGAAGAGGAAGTTGTGTGTCTCACTATCTGGGAAGTTGTGTGTCTCATTGTGGGTCTCATTATTCAAAACATAAAAATCAGAACTTCCCATAGTACAGTACTATACACTGGCTCAGGTGCTGGCCTGTGTATGTAGAACTCAACAACTGAAGACAGAAGTGGAAGGTTCTCATTCCTGTTTTTCCTCAGAAAAACTACTTGTATTGCTCAATACAATAAATCGTACCATACTTTTCAGTACTCCAAGTCTAGATGCTCTAGAGTATGTGTAAGCCAAACTTAATTAGAACAAGTTCAGTTCTAAGTCAGGAGTAAGAATACAAGTGGCCTGAGATAAGCGGAGGACATAAGTTGTTCTTGTACCTGTTCCAGTATTGCACTTCTCAGGCTCCTTCCTGGCCGGTTTGAAGAACGTGAACTCAGAGGACATGCCTGGCTCTTGTTTATGGTCAGTGGAGCACACAGAAGGCTTCCTGCATCAACAGGTCTTGTTGCTTCATGTGATACCAAGCAAATCCCCTTTGCAGTGTTGCAAAAAGTTTCTGTAACTTAGCAGGATTATTTCTTTCCACGCCAAAACAATTAAGATTCACTTTGGCTTGCTTTAAACTCCCAAAAGGGAACAGCATGGACTGAACTTTCCTAAAAAGAAACAAAGTAATTAAGTCCTCTGAGGCTATAGGGGCTGAGTTTGAGATTTGTCAGAGTGGCAAAAGACAGAGATATTTCTTAAGAATAAGGGAAATGAAAATTTGCTACTGCATTCAAATTTTGGGAAATTCTCTTAAGCTGCGTAGTGACTCGGTGAGGCCTTGTATATCTTAGCAATTCAATGACATTATAAAAATCATCTATATATCTATATAGATGTATATATACATATATTACAATCTTATATATGTATATGTATATTATCAGCACGAATAACAAAACAAAACATTTCTTTAATTTTTTAAAAAAAATTTAAGTGTAGTTACTATACAATCTTGTATTGGTTATATTAGCTTCAGCTGTACACATAGTGATTCAACATTTTTAAATCATACAATGTGGTCACCTCACTTATTTCAGTAATCACCTGTCAGCATGTTCAGTTATCACAGTACCACTGACTAACCCTCTTTTCACCCCTCCCCACCCCTCCCTCTGGTAGACTCCTTTTGGTCTCTGTTTCTATGAGTCTGCTTTTGTTCAGTTTTGTTGGGTTTTGTTTTGTTTTTTAGATTCCACATATAAGTGGAACCATATGGTAATTGTCTTTCCCTGCCTGACTTACTTCACTTAACATAATACCCTTCATGTTTTCCCAAGTTGCAAGATTTCTTTCTATTTTATTGCTGTGTAATATTCTATAATCTCAAAGTATCCATTTTCTCTGCCTAGCTAACTCCCCATCCCCACAATAAACGCTGAATTTGAAGTTCATTAAAACAACGCCATGGACTGTAATGAGCCTTAACCTTTGTAGGTGTAGTTCTGCTGAAAGACTTTGCACACACTGGAGCATGAAGTGAATTTTGAATAGTGTTTGCTTAACAGAGATTGAATGAAACCCAGTGGCTGTCTTTAAAAGTTCTATTGATGGTTGTCTGACCTTGGATGAAATTAAGAAATATAAAGTCATGTCAAATCGTGTATTGGTGATTTTTATTTGTAGTAAATTATGTCTTTTTCCTCTCTCCTTGAAAACAGGAAGCAATCTATAATACTGTTAGGGGTTCATGTGCTAAAGAAATGATGCGTTAAAATCTACACTAGACCAGAGATAATTTTATACTGACCTAGAGAGAAAAAATTTCAAGCATTCTAACATTCTCAGATGTTGTCTCATTAAATTAGATATAATAGTGAGGTCAATAAAAGCTATCCACTTTTTAATATGGGAAAGGTGGGTCAGTGGGGAACCAACCTTGCTCTGACTTTAAGGAATTGGAGAAAGTGTGTCCCAAGGGTGTTGAATGCTGTAGTAGCTACTGTGGATGAGCTAGTTCCACTTTATTGTTCTCTCCCTCATGGGCCATATCTACAGAGTACTTGGAGCCGATCCTGGAGTCTCAGTCTAGAATCCATTTCCTACGCACATCTGGTGATTTTATAAGCACTTATGCCCTGTAATCCTCCTTGCCTAAAATTCCAAGCATTGTTTCTGTTTTCTTCACTGAACTCTAACTGATATAAATTCCAATTAAAGCAGGACTCCTATGAACGATGACAGGAAGTTTTGCTGCCTTCCTGACCCCAAAGCTTTCTCTATAGAGACAGGCCAAGAAACAAGAAATCAGTTTGAATGGGCTGCTCAATAACACACCTGATGATATCTATGTTCATTCTGAGAGTAGAGATGGAATATCAGTCTGAGGTGAGATTGGTATAATGGGTTAAGGAAAACTAAAACCTTGAATTGACTGAGTTAGCTCAGGAACTACTCTATAATATCAAATTATTCTATAGGATATTGCCCAAGTTAGGAATATATTTTGAACTGTGTGAAGATTATCTTTGATAACTTCTAGAGTCTTTCTGTTGTCTGCTTATCTCCCTCCTAAACAACATAATTTAGAGGCTCTCTAAATACTTTGTGAACTGAGCCTTATCCTTTCCTTTTTCCTATATAAATTTACCATCATTTGTTATCTGAGTAAAGTATATAGAAAAAAGTGGTGGATTACTGACTGTGCCATAATACTTCCAGTTACTAGTATCCAAAAATAAAAAATAAAAAATCAGAGGTTATCCTAAGTGGATACCAGATTGGTAAGATTTCAGGAAACTTGAAAAATGAATGAAATAATATATTACAGTGTGGAGATATCTTTGTGGGTTGGACTTCAAAACCAACAACTCAGATAATATATATTTTATCTGAAACTATTAATAAAAATTTATTTTGATTGTAATCAGAAATGGAAAGAGAGTAGACTTGAATTCAGGTTCAATATGTCATCTAGAGATTTACTATTTCTTCAAATAGGTTCTCAATCCTTACTCTCTCTTTTCCTTCTGGTACCTCTATGATGCAGATGTTGTTACACTTCCTGTTGTCCCAGGGGCCCCAGAAACTATGTGCCTTTTAAAAAATTCTTTTTCTTTTTGCTGCTCTGATTGCTTGTTTTCTGCTCCCTTGTCTTCAGAATTGCTGATTCTGTCCTCTGCTTCAAGTCTTCTGTTGATTCCTTCTAGTGTGTTCTTCATTTCTGATTGGTTCTTTCTTATGGTTTATATGTTTGTTTGTTTTTAGTGTGGGTCACACTTTAATTATTAGTTTATAAATTGTATTTTATTTTCTTCTAACAATCTATATAAATATTATTGTCTATTTAAACAAAATCATCTGCAAAATTCAGCAAGACGGTTGAATATAAACTGAACCCTAAAAGTAAATGTTTTATATGTAGAAAGCACATTTTGAAAGACTTTTTGTGCCAGACATTTATGTGCAAAAGTTAAATTTACCATAAATAGAATAGGCATCTATTTTATGAGCAGAGAATTTTGACTATAAAAGAAAAATATTCAAGCCATGGTTAGAGGTTCATGCATTTATAATTCTAGGAACTCTTTTGGGACAATGATAAGAACCATTTATAATTAAATTTTTTTCTACTCTTATTTCATACAGTTATGTAGATCGCTTAAATACATTGTTAGTCAATGGACTTTTGAGAGAGTGTTGCCTACATATTCCTGTTCTCTAAATGCAGAAGAAAAAGTCTTCTTAAAACACATTAAAAGTCCCTTAAATTAGTAGCAATCTTTCCCATGTTTCTCAGGGCCATTCTAGGGGCTCAAAATGTGTTGTGATGGTATGAGAAGAGGAAGAACTGCACTGAAGGCTGGCTTGCCCCCAAGAGCACTGCAGCCCGGTTGAACCTTCTGCAATGATGGAAATGTTTGATATCTGCACTGTCTAATATGGTAGCTACTGCCACATTAAACACTTATAACAAAGCCTGTGCAGCAAAGAAACTGAATTTTAAATTTTATTTAACTTTAGTTTAAATTTAAACACCTACATGTTAGCTAGTGATTATTGTTTTGAGCCATGCAGCCTTAGATAATTTTTTAATCCAGTGTCAACTGGTTCCATGTTAAACTATACCAGAGTCGCCTGGAGAGCTAGTGGAAGGTACAGATTTCCTGCCCTATTCTGGAAGATTCTGATTTTAAAGTTTAGGTGGGCTTGTGAGTCTTTAAGTCACTTAGCCACTCCAAGTGATTTGAAGCTCTGCTGTATTAGAAAATGTCTGGTTTGTAATTAGGGTGAATAGGGCCTGTTACTGCCAGGTACCATGTCTCCTCAAGCCACAACAATGCACACAATCTTTAACACTTACAAGTGCACAGAAAGTGCCGGGCACTGCTAAATACTAAGCCTGGAAGCAACTGCAAACCTATGTCATGCTCAGGGCCCAGAAGTGCATAAGAAGGAATAGAGAATGTGACACCATCTGAAGGAATGGTGATGATAAATTTGGTCCTCAGTCATATGACATATTTCTTAAAGGAGCTGTTCTTTTAACATTTTAATTCCCAACCATTACTATGTTGTTCAGCAGGAATTTCAGAAGAAAACAGTCAAGGACTGTAGCTGAAGTGAATGACCTTGGGAAATACGACTACAGAAGTAAGAAGGCAGATAGCTTCACAGACCTGGCCAAGCCAGAGGTGTCAGAACTAGAGTGAGCATGGGGATGGAGCTTTTGTTACAAGCTCCAGGGAGAGAGAACAGAAACTGACAGACAACCTTAAGAGGTTGGAATCTTGGAAACCTCTTGGAACAAGGGAACTAATATAAATAATTCTGATTTATATCCCAAATCCCAAATTCTCAGTGATAAGTAGGACCTAGGAAGAAGGGATTATCTTTAATAATTTAAGCAAAAATGGAAATACGATTTATCCCCAAGGTCTTAGGGATCCTGACATTTACGGAATTCATAAGGTCTTCTTAAGCAATGAATCTTTCACTCACAGCTTTCCAATTGTTGACTAAAAAGTCCTTTGTGATGTACTAACCAACTTCAGGTTCTGCCACAACTTCAACTGTGTTTGCTTCATTGAAACTGAATGGAGATGTAGTGATGTCACACTCCGTATATCTGTTAAGTATCTGTGAGTCTTGACTGCAGCTCACTGCATGACCAAGTTGAATTCTTTCTTCTTCCTTTGTGTTATTAGTGTAGATAGTTAACAAAAAGTCCCATTCTGTATCACTTCCCAAAGTAATGCCATAACATAAAATCACGGTTTTTACTTGGATAAGGTATTTTATTCTCTGGATTGTTAACCAGTTTTTAAGAGTTCTCTTGACAGTCGAAGATAGTTTTCAAGACCCAACAAATGTGCAGTTCCAAAATGTTTTTCCAGTGACATTAGGACTAAATAGTCATCTTGCAATGCTGCTACATTTTCATGAATTATAGTTGAATAAACATTCCATACTGAGATAAGTCTCTTTAATAAATACCTTTAGATCCCCAGTAATATATCGGACATTTCCAAAACCCCTTATGTGTCTCTCATTCCACAGCTTTTCCTTTTGAGGCTTTGGTCAGCTTCTTGTTTGCCCCAACCTTTACCACCACCTCAGGCAGTTTCAACATTGAAAAGCCACCACTGATTTTGGCAGACACCCTGATGAAATGCTGTTCCCAGAGAGAAAGCTTTGAGTTAAGTCAACTAAAGATGAGCCCTGCAAGTAGGGATTTCTAGTTAGTTGCCAGATATGTCAAATAATGACAATTCAGTGAGAATTAGCTTTCGGGGGAGTTTCAAACCCATTCTGCCTCTCTGGTGATTGCTAGGCTGCTGAGTTTTATGGCACCATGATTAAAAAGTGGCTGACTTTCAGAGCTACCAAAGATCTGGGGATTGGGGATGGGGATGGGGTGAGTTGACGCCACAAACTTTTACATTCTTATTGAGATGTAACTGTTCCTCTTAAACATGCCTCAGATTTATTCAAGGCCTTGGTTACTTTCCCGAGTTCTGAAAAAATTGATTTTGACCATTGGAGGTCCTTGCTATACCATTCCGAAAGTGCTTCCGTCATTACAAGATGGATGAGGGATTGAATATAAAGAACAATAGGCAAGTTATTTGAAAGTGATGCTGGAGTGCATCCTGGGGAGGCCAAGGGGGGTCTCAACCTGATTGTGCGTCTAGGTCCTTGTCACCACACAAGAAAGAATTTGCGACTGAGACACAAAGATTCAGCAAAGCACAGTGAATTTATTAAAGTGAAAGTACGCACTCAAGAAGGGAGTGCAGGCAAGCCTGGAGAAGGAGACACCCCACTGGGGCCTGGGTGGGATGTGTTTATTAAACCTAGGCAAGGGGCAGGGTTAAGGCAGCCTTCGGCTTCTGACGCTGGTGGGGCGACTGCCGATACGGCTGGTCCTTTCCTTGTTCCTCCTCTCCAGGGAACAATTTCTTTCTTCGTTCTCCCAGAACTGTCGTGGTGATTGGGGGGTGTGGAGTGGGGGTGGGCAGAGTGGTTCCCAAACTGCAATGTAAATTTATTATAATGATATTATAATGGATCTGTTGGTCACTTGTAGGTCAATATGGAGGATGATTTAAGTTCAATGATTTCTATTCAAAGTTTGGGGAATTCTGTCTCAAAGAGAAGCTCCCTTGATTAAAGAATGGTAAAACTGGTTTTTGAACATCTGACTACAAAGCTTATACATTTATACAACATTCTGGGCAAACATTACCCCACCATAGTTTCGTTAAACTCGAGTTTTAATGTTTTCAGATACTTACCTTTATTTACATAGCAGAACTATTAGCAAAAATTAGAATGGGAGGCATGTGATATAAATAGTATTAAAAATATAAACTTTCCAAATAAAACTCTAAGTACCAGAATGTTTAAAAATGCTATTTTATTACATTCTAGTACTGGCAGTGAGGAGGAGACACAACTATATGTTTTGCAGATCTTCATATTATTTAAGCGGTAGCCTGAAATCATAAATCACCTGCATATTCATTATTTGAATGCCACTGCTGTTGGGAAAGTCCTTCATTCCGTGGGACTATCTAGTCCTTCGTGCTCTCTACCTTCGGGAGCACTGGTGGCTTCTGCCTCAGGAGCCTCATGCTTTGGGTGACTGAAAGTTAGATTGCTTAGTCAGTCACTCCTGTGGCCTGTCTTTTCCTGAAAATTATCATATTCAAATGATGCTTTTGTTTCCCGACCATTTCACATATTCATCATAAAGGAGTGTTAGTTTATGTCTTATTTGCACTGTAAGGAGACTGGAAAAATAATAGCCTCATGTAGTTGTCCTCCTTTTGCCAAGTATTTTTTTTCCCATTTTAATTAACACTAATTAATTCTATAGACCCTTTCCCATTAAATTTCGAGTGAAGGTATAATACAATAAATACATCAAATCTTTTAAGATTAAGAATCAAACCCAAAGACAGAAATATCTAAAATGAGAAAACAATTAGTCTCTTTCTCCTACTGGATAAAAAACAAATTTTATGACTTGATAAATTTGTTGTGAAGAATATGTGTGTGCATTGCTTTATTTCCAGATCTTGAGCACTGGGTTGAACAAATATTTTACTGAACTAATGTTTGTTTGGAACACTTAAGAATATAAGTGGTCTCTGCTCTTAAAGTTATACACATGAAACATCCATAACAATATGAGTTAGGATATCTCCTGTGCCATTACGAAGGTGTCTAAGAAACCAGTGTGATAAAGAACCCATGCTGCCAGAGTCAGATGGAAAAATGGAGGAGTAGAGTTTGAGAGAGTAAAGAATTTTTACTGAATGGACAGATATAAAAGTTGTAAGGCCAAAGTTGAGAAGGGACTAATAAAAGACTGGAGTTGCATAGCCATATCTTCTTCCATAATTTATCCTACCTTTCAAGAAAGCAACCATTTGGCAAGATAGAGTACTATTAGCTTTAGGACACGACCATAGCTTATTTTAGCACTATCTCTCATTCTATATTTGGCTTTTCATATATTCTACCTGTGCTTAAAGCCTACTCTGATAGCAAGAATAAATCTGCTTGGGCTACTTCTGTTTATTGCCTACAGATATATCAATATCTCCAAGATATTAGTACAATTGAGGTTAGCTCCGAGTTTTGGAGGAATGCTGCATATTCACTGCATTTCTCTCTTTTCTGGTGTTTTTTCCTTCCTGGAATGCCAGGTTCAGACCCTGCATTTACAGAGAACTAGGCACTGTTTAACGGTCAGGGAATCTTTATCTAAAAGAGGACCACCCTTGATTAAAGACCTAAAATGGCTTTGGGATCTCTAATGTAATTGGGAATTCATAAACGGGGCCTGGGGGTAGGTTCAGCTTTACTTTCTCTAAGGTATTCCAGTATGGTCAAAATGCGTGGTCCCTGAAGCCATATTGATTTGAATGGAAATCCTGGCTTCAAATATTACTGGTTGTATGACTTTGGAAAAGTTTCTTCATTTCTCAGAGTCCCAGTTCCCTTATCTGTATAATGTAAATAATAACATTGTCTTAAAATACAGTCTAAGGGGGAGTAATATAGAAAAGGTAACTGATGCAGTGCCTTGCATATGTGTGAACAAAGATGATTATGGTCACTATGCCAGTGCTAACAGCCTTTCAGTTTCCCCTGTCTTCTCTTTCATTTTTTCCCCTTTAAAACACCTCTACCATAATTTTGTAAAATGTTTCTCTATCTCCAGTGTCATCATCCAAGTTCAAAAATGTTTCCTCTCTTGTTGAGGATGTTACAATAGCCTGTTAACTGGTCATTCTAACACTTGTCTCTTTTCCTCTCTTTTCTCAATTATCCCGTGATCTAGCCTTTAAAGAATGTGGATTGTTCTTCCTTCTATAGATGAAGGAAAACAGGAGGAGAAGAAAGAGAGAAATGCCCCGTGCAGAATCCAAGCTCTTTACTCTGGTATTCAAGGCTCTTTCAGTCTACAGTGAAGTTTAGGGTCATTCACTCACTCTTTTTATTTAATGCAACACAACCCCCTCACCCCCACATTTATATGGCAAGCCGCTTTAATTAGGACATTGAGTTATATTCTGTCACCTGGGAGTCTAGAAATATCTCTTTTTTTTGTTAGCTGCTTTTTCCATGTTCAATGAAGATGAGAAACAATGAAGACCTCGAATAGCCAAAGCAATCCTGAGAAAAAGGAACAAAGCTGGAAATATCATATTCTGTGACTTCAAATTATACTACAAAGAGACAATAATTAAAACAGCATGGCATTGAAAGAAAAACAGACACATAGACCATTGAAACAGAATTGAGAGCCCAGGAAGAAACCCCACACATATATGGTCTTATAGTTTTTGACCAAGAAGCCAAAAACATACAATGGGAAAAAGAAAGCCTCTTTGATAAACGGTGCTGGGAAAATTGGAAATAAATAAATTGGAAAGCCACATGTGAAAGACTGAAACTAGACTAGTTTTTGTCCCCATATACAAAAATTAACTCAAAATGGATCAAAGACCTAAATATAAGACCTGAAACAATAAACTACATAGAAGAAAACATAGGTACAAAACTCGTGGACCTTGATCTTGGAGAAGATTTCATTAGTTGACAAAACAAAGGCAAGGGAAGTAAAGGCAAAAATACATGACTGGAACTATATCAAACTAAAAAGCTTCTGCACAGCAAAAAAACCATCAACAAAACCAAAAGGCATGTGAGCAAATGGGAGATGATATTTGAAAGCAAGAGCTCTGACAATGGGTTAATGTCCAAAGTATATAAATAATTCATACAACTCAACACCAAATAAACAAACAATGCAATTATAGAATGGGCAGAGGACCTGAACAGACACTTCTCACAAGAAAACTTACAAATGCCCAACAGATATATGAAAAGTTGCTCCTCAACTTTACTAGCTATTAAGCAAATGCAAATCAAAACTACAATAAGATGCCACCTCACGCCAGTTAGAATTGCTACCATCAACAAGACAAGTAATATGTGCAGGAGAGGTTGTGGAGGAAAAGGAATCTCACTCACTTCTGGTGGGAGTGCAAACTGGTACAACCACTGTGGAAAACAGTATGGCCCAGCAAACCTCTTTTGGGTATCTACCTGAAAATTTTTATTATTTATTTATTTATTTATTTATTTATTTATTTTTATTTTTGTTTAAAATATTACAGATGTCCCTTTTTCTCCCCAATGACCTGTTCCACCCTGTCCCACTCCTCTCCCCAGTCCCTCTCCCCACCATTGTCCATGTCCTTGGGTTGTGCATATATGCATATAAATTCCTTGGTTGCTCTCTCCCCCTCCACCCTCCTGCCCTCCTCCATCCCTCTGACATTTGTCAGTCTGGTCTGTTTCCATGTCATTGAATCTATTCTGTTTATCAGTTTATTAAGTTCTGTAGATTCCACATATAAGGCAGATCATGTGATGTTTGTCTTTTTCTGCCTGGCTTATTTCACTTAGCATAATTTTCTCCAGGCTCATCCATACTGTCCCAAATGGTATGAGGTCCTTCTTTATAGCTGCGCAGTATTCCATGGTGTAAATGTACCACAGTTTTTTTATCCACTCATCTACTGATGGGCACTTGGGCTGATTCCAGATCTTAGTTATTGTAAATTGCGGTGCTATGAACATAGGGGTGCATATATTCTTCCTGATGAGTGTTTCAGGATTCTTAGGATAGCTTCTTAAAAGTGGAATCACTGGGTCAAAAGGCAGCTCCATTTTTAATTTTTTGAAGACCCTCCATACTGTCTTCCACAGTGGCTGCACCAGTCTGCATTCCCACCAGCAGTGCACTAGGGCTCCCCTTTCCCCACACCCTCGCCAGCACATGTCGTTTGTTGATTTGTTGATGGTAGACATTCTGACAGGTGTGAAGTGATACCTCATTGTGGTTTTAATTTGCATCTCTCTGATGATTATCGACGTTGAGCATTTTCTCATGTGTCTCTTGGCCATCTGTATGTCCTCTTTGGAGAAGTGTCTATTCAGGTCCTTTGTCCATTTTTAAAATTAGATTGTTTGTCTTCCTCTTGCTGAGTGCTATGAGTTCTTTGTACACTTTGGAAATTAGCCCCTTATCAGATTCATCCTTGGCAAATATGTTTTCCCAGACCGTGGGGTTCCTTTGTATTTTGAGGCTGTTTTCTTTTGCTGTGCAGAAGCTTTTTAGTTTAATGTAGTCCCATATATTTATTTTTTTCTTTTGTTTCTCTTGCCCTAGGAGATGTATCAGTGAAAAGTCCACTACATGGAACGTCTGTGGCTTTACTGCCTATATTTTCTTCCAGGATTTTTATATTTTCATAACTTACATTTAAGTCTTTTATCCATTTTCAGTTTATTTTTGTGTATGGTGAAAGTTGGTGGTCTGGTTTCATTTTTTTGCATGGACCTGTCCAATTTTCCCGCACCATATATTGAAGAGACCGTCTTTTTTCCATTATATGCTCTTGCCTCCTTTGTCAAATATTAACTGACTGTAGTGCTGTGGGTCTATTTCTGGGGTCTCTGTTCTGTTCCATTGAGCTATATGTCTGGTGTTGTACCAATACCAGGCTGTTTTGTTTTTTAAATATATCTTTATTGATTTCAGAGAGAGGAAAGGAGAGGGAGAGAGAGAGATAGAAACATCAATGATGAGAGAGTCATTGATCGAGCCTACAACCCGGGCATGTGCCCTGACCGGGAATTGAACCCTGATCGCCTGGATCCTAGGTTGACACTCAACCGCTGAGCCACGCCTGACAGGGCTTTTTTTTTTTTTTTTTTTTTTTTTTTTTAAATACCAGGCCGTTTTGATTACAATGGCTTTGTAGTACAGCCTGATGTCCAGTAATGTGATCCCTCCCACTTTGTTCTTTTTTCTCAAGATGGCTGCAGCTATTTGGGTTTTTTTTTTGGTTCCATATAAATTTTCAAAATGTTTGTTTTAGATCTATGAAATATGCCATTGGTATTTTAATAGGGATTGTATTGAATCTATAAATTTCTTTGGGTAGTATGGATATTTTAATGATATTAATTCTTCCAATCCATGAGCATGGTATATTCTTCCACTTGTTTAAATCTTCCTCTATTTCTTTTTTCAGTGTCCCGTGGTTTTCTGAGTACAGGTCTCTTACATCCTCAGTTAAGTTTATTCCTAGGTATCTTATTCTACCTGAAAAATTTGAAAACATTTATTTGCAAATATATATACATATATACTATGTTCATTGCAGCATTATTTATGGTGGCCAAGACATGGGAACAACAAAAGTGTCCTTTGATAGACGATTGGATAAAAAAGCGGTGTTACCTACATACAATGGAACACTACACAGCCATAAGAAACATGAAATACTGCCATTTGTGACAACATGGATGGGTCTTGAGAATATCATACTAAATAAAATAGTTCAGACAGAAAAAGTCAAGAACTGTATGATTTCACACACATGTGAGATATAAAACTGAAATCAACAAATTAACAAACAAGACAAAACTTGTTCTGCAGAGTGTACATGAAAGGTCTGAGCATGGGGGTGACTACTGTAGAAAAGACAGCAGGTGCCCCGGCTCTGGCCCCACGGGAACAAGGCTGCAGGGAGAAACCGACAGGTGGTAGATAGTACAGAAGCACCCCTGAGAGTGGGTAGGTACAAGTGGAGACCTCATGCTGTGAGCCCTCGAGCTGTGCGAATCCGCAACAGCCGCCAAGATGAAGACGTAAGATAAGACGATGAGGATCAGGTGGGGTGCTGGTGAGCAGGGCAAGCTCGTTAACGGCTGTGTCTGCGCAGGCCAGCTGCAGCAGAGGGGGTGTCACAGAAGTACACCATGTGGTGTGGCCCACAGTAGAGCAAGCGGAAGGCGAGGAAGGTAATGGGCTGCAGAGCACACAGCACCTGTGGCCCAAGTGATCCCAGCCGGGCGGCACACATCCGCCTGTTCATCGCAGCTGGGCGGTGCGGGGCTGACAGGCGGCTAGGTAGCGGCCATAGGCCGTGACTGTGTGCAGGAAGCACTCAGTGCTGGCTGGGACGTGGGAGCAGTAAAGCTGGCGCAGCGCAGTCCTCAAAGGAAATCACCTTCCCGTCCAGAGTCAGGAGGCCTGCCGTGACCTTGGCATTGTCACTGTAGACACATGCATCCAAGAAGGAGAGGTGCCCCAGGAAGTGGTACACAGGAGAGGAGAGGGGAGGGTCAGAGCCCATGGTTATGAGGATGAGAAGATCCCCAGTCAAGGTGATGCTATAGCTGAGGAGGGAAAGGAGGAAGGAGACACTAGATTGTTCACCTGTGTGCATCAGAGCCTCCAAGAAGAAGTGGCTTACCAGAGTTTGGTCGGGGTCTTCTGTCTCCATGACCATCACACACAGAGGGGTGAGTTATCCTCTTGGCAAAAACTGACATCAACAGACATAAAAGAGCCCTTCCCATTTCCTGAATGTCACTAGCCACTAGGTGATGCCATCTCGGTCTTGCCCATAAATGAAAGGTGTGTAGGTTCAGTTCACTCTTTTGGCCTGTTCTAGTGTTTTCTTGCTGTTCTTTCAAAAATGGATCTTTCATTGTGGGATCCACAGTCTTTTTGAGGCACATAAAAGACTGTAAAGATTATTTGGAGAAATGTAATTCCTAAACGATGGCAATACAAGTATGGCTTAAATCCTACTCTCATGGGGCATATCTATTTTGCAAATATTCCAGAACTGTTTGCCTCTTCTCTCTTAATTCACTCTGTAAATAAGTAGGTTCCACTGCCACGTGTCCTCAGGAGTTGCATCCCATCATCTGGGGGGAATTGCCCAGTGTTTAGGTGCTATTACATCAGCCAGGAGCCCAGCAGCCCTATCTACGCTTCACCCAGAGGGAGTTCTTTGGATTTCAGCTACCCACAACTAACTCTCAGACAATGAGGCCTTAGAGAATTGACTGATAGTTATCAGGACAAATTATTCAGTACATTTCATACTCTTCCTGAAAAGCTTTATTTTAACCTTTTGGGAAATATTTTCCTATGCCTTTATTATCGAGCTGGATTGATATTTAAGAGTTTTAAACCTAATTAGATGTTGTATAAAGCAATTTTTTTTAACTGCTTATTTCTGTTTTATCTTTGATTCCCACGGGTTTTACTTAACTTTGCCTCTGCATGTTTTATACCTATATTTTCACAGTAGTGTTTTATGTCCCATCTCCCATGAACTTCTCTAACATATCCAATGATTCTGTATTTAGCCTCTTTGTCAGTCTTCTTAAAACAACATGTTTAATTTATCTCTCCCTTTTACTGTTCCCTCCTGCCTATGGCATAAATTGTATCCCTGTCTGATATTCAAAATTATCTATAAACTGTTTCCATTATTATCACAAGAGCGTTATCTCTCTGAAGAAACTCCTATCTCAGGATGATGTTTGCCACAGTCTCTCCTGATCTCATCACAGCATTCCTTTTTTCCACAGGAATAGATTTATTTATCTCTGCCTCATACATCTGCTCTCTATTGTTAAGTTTGAACATTAATTCCTCTACAACCCTGTGTAAGTGTTTTATCTCACACTGATTTATTCTTTCCTGAAACCTATGGTACTTATTATAATTATTAATAAATGCTTAAGCACGCACTATCTTGGATGACTTTGGTGTTCCATGTGCATATGCCATGTCTTCCTATGAGGAACACAGGGAAAATGTCAGATGCTTTCTCTGGTTTTCTATCAATATTTTTGGGCTAGAGAAGCAGAGATAGCAAGGAGCCGAGTTTATTTGGATTCTTATAAGTTTAAGTCTATGGTCAACCACTTAATAGTTGAAAGAGAGGGATTATGGTGCTGAATTTCTTTGTTCCTCTAGGTCATCCAGTTTAAGATGGGATATCATAATTTGTAATAGCTATTATTTTACTTAGGACAGAGTAGGACACATAGCATATAATCTTACATTTCTTAATATTTACTAATTATTCAAAGCACTGATATTCTCTATGATGCCCCCGACAAAATATTATATCCCTTTTGCTTGAACAAATGCAGTGATGGAGTAATCCCAGTTCCACAAGAAAGCTCATTCCAATGCTGGATCAATATACTATTATGTCCTTTACATCAGCTGTATATACAGAGCATATTAACCAAAAATAGGACACTTTAATGAGGTATGCACAAGGTGACTTGAAAAATAGAATAGGTATAGCTCATTCTGAGAGAGAAATATTCAATATAATGTGGATGGTAACTATTTTAAAAATAATTTCTAAATTTAACGTGAGCTCAATTGAGGTCATCATATTTGTTGATTGTTTACCATTTGGTAAAATATTTAAAATCTAACAAATAAATATGAGAAAATACCTGAAAATAATCTGAACATGATATGAATAGAAAAGAGTGGCAGAGTAACCCTACTGGGTATTTAATAGTATTTTAAATCTGCAGCTATCTAAAAAGTTTGGTAATGACAAACATATACTAATAGAATTTGTATATTGTGTATATATGTGTATAGATACATATGTACATATATAGTAAATAATATTCTGAAATAAGATTAAGTACATATAAGAATTTAGTATATTTAAAAGGTAGCATAGCAAGCATGTGCATGTGTCACAGATATTTAATAAGTAATGTGACAATAGGCTAGATATATGGGAGATAAAAGTTAATATAATTTTCCAATCTGCTTCTCTTTCTACTTAGAAATTCTAGCTAGATAAATTGTTTGTTTTAAAGTATGAAGCCAGGAAGCTATTTGAATATTTAAATATGCAGCTGAAGGGTAGAAAGAAGCCAAATCATATTTAATATTCAAACTAAATAGTATAGTTCTTAGTTACTATTTTCAAAACTGGAGAAATATTCAGGCTAACTACTTTTTCTCTTCTGCTTTATTTTTTCTCATTCTCAAAGTTAGATAACCTCAAAACAGTCTCGGAAACAAAAAACCTTCATAAGGGATGAAGCTGCATAAAGAATATTACTTCATGTGGTTCTTTCTAGTGGAAGGTTCAAGTTCACATATCAGCCCTGCTGCTGTTTTCACTGTGGATAAAAAAGTAACACTTTATGCTTGGTTCTATGAGATAAGTTTCTTAATTTAAAATGATGTAATATATTTCATATTTCTCTTTTAGAAGTTAAACAACAAGTTAAGTTCTTATGTGACCCTTCATTTGTGTGCGTGATATGTCATTGGCCGTGATGAGAACAGCAATCCTGGTGTTTGCTCGAATCTGACTTCCAGGTTGTCTCTGTTCTGGCCCAAGGGGCTCATTAACCGAGTTCTGCTTCTTCTTGCACATGGAATATTTAGATGCTCATGGAACCGCAGTTCTGTATGTTTGCCAAATAGTTTGTAACTGCCTTGTGCCAGCCCCAGGGCTGCTCCTCCTAAGATAATTAGACCTCTCAAGTGTATTCTCCTAGAACTAGCCTTAAGGGCTTCTGTTTTTTCTATCACATGAAGAATTCCATCAACTCCTTTCCCCTGATGGACTAGATTTTACAAGATCTTCAAACCATAGATTCTCCTTACTTTTCAGAATGCCAGATTCACAGATCCCAGACCGAATGATCTCTTTCTTTCTCCTTTCCCTGAATTACTACAATACTTACTGTGCACTCACTCAGTTATACCGAGTGTTTCTTATTTATTTTCTAGTTACATATCTCTATGCCTCATATGTAAATGCATTTTCTATTTGTAAGATTATAAACTCATTTAGAAAAAACAATGATGTCATAATTTTAGAATTATACTGAATACATTTTTGTTGAGTTGAATTGTATTGCCCATTCATGCATATTTTCACAAGAAAGACTTTCACAAGAAGACCAGTGAGAATGGGTTTCAGGTCTTCTTCTTGCATCCAGATACATGCTCCATCTCATCCTGCTTCACATTTCATACTCAACAGTTATGGAAAAATATAAGAATGTGAGAGCACGTACATTCTTCTACTATATCATCTGTTTCATTAAGATCCGTGGAAACATCATGGAGATTTAATCTATGTTTGTGGAGAAAAGAAGCTTATCCTTGACACATCTATATCAATTTTATGAAAGTGGAGTCCTTTGCAAGCTCAGAAGGCTAGACCTACGCAGGTCACGAGGCAGTGCACAGGCAATGGCTCCCTCACATTGTGGTGAAATTGCCCTCTCAAGTTCAAGTTCCTCGACAGTTTTTGTCAAAGTAAAAGGCAGAGTAAGGAGTTTGGAGAAGCCACTTATTTTCTTGAACTTCAGTTTCCCCATAGTTACATGGGAATAATAATACCTATCTCACGTAATTGTTGTCCAGGTCATATCAGGTGTTTACATGCAGGTTATTAGTAACATGTAAAAAGCTATATGGGTATCAACACAGAGAAATGTAGGTGGATGTCACAGAGAAACAGAGCTTTGATGTGGACATTTCTTATGTTGGATCTTTTCTGCAAGGTGCCATCCTTTTTGATTTCCATTGGTATAGAAGAAAGAAATATAGAATATCATTTTTTTGAAAGCAGGTACAATGTGGAACTTTCCAGTGTTCTCACCTCTGTACCTAGAAGTCCTCTCCTCTCTACATGAATCCTTCTTTCTCTTTCCGTTTTAAATCTTCCCAGTTATCTGGTGTTCCATCAGGTGTTCTAAATTTCAGTGTCTACTGTATGTGTGTGGTGTGTGGAGTCAGTGAGGCTACAAGTCCTTGCAATCACCCAGCCTCCACAATGCTGCCTTCATTTCTTTGTTGCGGAGTGTGTAGATGATGGGGTTGAGCAAGGGAGTGATGACCGTGTAGAAGACAGCTACCACCCCATCCAGGGCTTCCTGGGAGCCAGGGCGAAGGTAAATGAAGGTGCAGGGCACATAGTACACAATGACAACGGTGAGGTGGGCTGCGCAGGTGGAGAAGGCACTGCGGCGCCCATCAGCAGACCGGATTCGCAGGACGGCAGCCACTATGCAGCCGTAGGAAGCGAGGATAAGCGCAAAGCAGGTGAGCGCCAGGAAACCAATGTCCACAAAGGTTACTAGTTCATTGATGGTGGTGTCGGCACAGGCTAGACGCAGCATGGCAGGAATGTCACAGAAGAAGTAGTCCACGCGGTTTGGCCCACAGAAGGGCAGGCGGAATATGAAGCTTGTTTGGAAAAGTGAGTGGAGTGTGCCTCCTAGCCAGGTACCCAAAGCCAGGTAGTTACAGAGACTGGGGGTCATAATGGTGGCATAATGTAAAGGCTTACAAATGGCTAGGAAACGATCATAAGCCATGAGGGTATAAAGGAAACATTCAGTGCAGCCCAGGAAGTGGAAAGAAAAAAGTTGGATTACACAGCCCCCAAAGGAGATAGCCCTGCTCTCCAAGAGAAAGCCAGCTAACATCTTGGGGACAATGGCAGAAGAAATGGTCATGTCCAAGAAGGAGAGGTGACATAGGAACCAGTACATGGGGCGGTGGAGCTGGGTGTCCACCAAGACAGTGAGTGTAATGAGCCCATTGCCAGCGACAGTGAGGACGTAGATGACAAGGAAAGCTAGGAAGAGTGGCACCCCCAGCTGCGGTGGGTGGTGCAGGCCCACCAAGATAAAGTGAGACACAGAACTTTGGTTTACACTTTGCATTTCCTTGCTCTTTACATCTGCAAAAAGAAGTAGCAGAAGGGAAATCACAACACCCTTTAAGTTCTCTGGGCATAACATAACATTCTGTGTCCTTTCTAAATACGGACAGAAAGGATCTCAGAAAAGGTCTCAAAAAGAGAGGCCTTGCTCTGGTTCTGCCTCGTGGTCGTTCTTTCTCCCCACACTCCCCTCAAGTCCTTATTCTGAGATTCTTCCTGGTTCCAGAGAACATTTGTTCCATCCACGGTTAAAACCTTTGTAACAGGCTATGTCTATATAATTTAGGAAAGCTAAGGGAAGACCATACACAGAGCTTTTTACTTCAGGGAGAAGTATAATCATATAAAACCTACATAAATATATAAAGAAATGACTGGTCTGTTGTTTTCCTTCAGTTTGATCTCTGATCTCTGTACCAGAGAGTTAGGTTACAGCTTTTTTTTTTTTTTTTAAGAACATGAAAGTTGAAATCGTACCTTCTAGTCTAAGTATGCCCAATAAAAACCTGTGTAGACTTTTTTTAAATGTACTATCTGGGCTATACACTGAACATAAAATATTCAGAATCTTTGAAGTTTTAGATAAAAAGCATCAATTTTCATAAATTCTACTTTAAAACACACACATGCCATTTAAAATATTCCAGGATAGTGAAGCAATACAAAATCTCAGCCCTAGGGCAAAGTCCACCTATCTACCCATATGTTCATCCATCCATCTATCCATTTAGTAAAGCAGCATATACTGTATTTTAAGAGCATGGCCCAAAATTAAAAAATCCTAGATCTTCCACTTACTCACTGATGATCTTGGAAAAGCCACTTCAACCTTTTTTTGGCCTATTTCTATAAGTGGAAACAATCATAGTGCCTACTCTCTGGGATGGTGGTAAGGATTAAATAAATTAAATCATATAATTAACAGTAGCATGTAATAAACATTAGCTATTATTTTTCATCAACTATGTGTTGTGGTCCTGCACTATTAGCACCTCAAGTCATTATTTGTGCCTCAGGTATAAAGTGAACCTGTAGCTTCCAGTGAGTTGTCAAATAGTGGGCCTAAATCTCAATTTTGAAGCAGCATTGCAGAGCCTCTTCTCCCTGGACTCCTGGTGACTGGCATCAGCCACAGTGAAAGGAAGGAATTAGGAAGCTGCTTAAGGGGGTGCCAGAGGTCTTCTAGACCCTGAGGGGTCACGTGAGGTATATTCTTCCTAGTGACACCTTCCTTCCACCAATCTTTGCTCTAATAGTCTGCATACCAACTGGGGGCAAATATCCAAAATGGCATGTTATCTTGCTGAGGACTTGGGCCACTCAGAATCATTCAGAAGGCTTTGGGGGTGTGGAATGAAATTTGTTTTCCAGCTGGATTCCTAATGGCAAAAGAACCAAGGTTGCAGGTATGGCTTCCATCTGGCTACCTCCACTGTTCTTTCTACACCATGAATCTCCATGTACCCACATTCGTATCCCACTTAATTTTCACTTCCACAAAACCTACTCTTATCAGTGAAAACAGATTTTTCTGGAGACTGAGCAATTTTCTTGTTAAACCCAGAAGAGTCCAGGTCAAACTGAGACAGGTGGGCACCCAAGGTAAGGGTCTAAACCACATAGGAACTAAATAATCTCTCAACATGTAGCTACAGAATCTATTCTGAAACAATTTTTGAGAAATTTCTTAGAGATTTCCAAGACACTTCCTTGATTATCAGGGAAAGTCCAAACTTATTGGCATGACCTGTAGGAAAGCAAGCCTCCTAATCTGATGCTGACCTGCTTCCCTAGCCTTCTCTCTGCACTCTGTCCCACAAATCCGTGCTCTAGCCAAATATTCCTTCCTGTTTCCCTTTAATCTTGAATGGCCTTGCTCCTCTGATGCCTGATTCAAGACACCATTTATGTGTGACCTACTGAGTAAAGCCTTTCCTCTAAATGACACTGGTTCTTCATAGCTTCTACAGTACTTCGTTCATGCATCTACAGGCCTACTAAGCATGCTGCAATTTACCCTCCACGCGTCTGATTCCCCCGTTAGCCTGTGAGCTCCGACAGGGGCTTTGTCTCATTTTTCTTTTAGTCCCCAGTTTGCAGCATACTTTGCACAGGGAGATTCTTAAATCTCATTGAACAAATGTATTCTCCTCTGTACGAATGTCCCTGTTATTTAGCCACTGAATCCAGGATAATGTCAGTTAGGTCTTATAATCTAACTGCCAAAATCATAAGAATTCCAATACTGAGACTGTCACTACTAACCAGCTACATTATTTTGAACAAATGTCTAAAAAATTTTAGTCTCAGTTTTTCAGTTTCTCATTAAAAAAAAATAATGAAGAATTCGTGTAGATTCCCACCAAAAAAGAAATACCAACTTCTTCCACAGCCATATCAATTCACATTTTAAATTTCATTTTTACACACAGAAAATCAGTTTTCCTCCTAGCTCCAAATCCCTTTCGTACTATATTTTTCCTCTTATCTGTCAGCTGCCTTAGGTTCTCAGTCCTCATTCACTTTTATAATTTACTGTTCTCTCTGTACAGAAATAATAATTTCTTTCCCATGATGAGGCAGAAAAGTACCCCTGGTTTACCCATTAACAACTAAAATTGCTCCAGTTACGTGCTGTATACAACTTAGTCAGCACCACATTGTATTACCAGCATATTGTATATTCATCTGTGCAACAGGACAAGAAGCCTTTCTACAAATGGTCTTGGGGAAAAGGGCATTCGTAGTGCCCATGCTTTATCTGCGCGTTTAGCACTGCGTGTGAGCTGAGCTAGGCTTAAGGTACACCCTGAAACTCATCTGGGTCGGAAAACTCAGGGGCAAATTGGCCTTTGTTGGGTAGATTACCAAGTTCTTCCTTTCCCCCTCCAACTTATTTACAAAGCATAATGCTATTAAGAGATCTCGGCTGCCCCCTGTTTTCAATGTCTCTAACACACTTTTAATAAAGTATATATTTCAGGAGAATTTCCATTACTGCACCTCTACCTCCTCTCTGGAGTCTTCTCTGCTGGTGGCCACTACCTGGCTGTGAATCTGCTGTGCTCTTTGCAGTGTCTTGTGGAGACCACTTGGTCTCCTCCTCTGACATGCCCCTTCTCGATCTTGTCACTGTGCTCTTTCTGTACACTTCTCTGGCTCATCCCCCTTCCTTTAGCCTTTTTGAAAGTGTTGACAGCAGTGTCCTTAGACTTTGACCTCTGGAGTCTTGTTTTCTGTTAAGCAACTTCTTCCTCCTATAGTCCCCATGGGGTGGAGGCGGGCGGGGGGGGGGGTGGGGCAGACATCACTTCTATTTCACCCTCTAGGGGCAATTAGCTTGCATCCAAATACGTCGCAGTGGGCTTTGTTAACAACAAAACATGAACTAGGGCTATTCCAGGAAGTTTAATTGTTGCTTTTGGTGTCTCTATAACACAGGATCCTGCTAAGCGTATACACTTGATCAGAAGTCAGGAAGGATCACTCCTTCCATTTCACTGGGTTTTAGTTTTCTCATCTGTTAAGTGGAGATGATGGTGCCTTATCTACTTATCCCATAAAGGTATAGGGATGAAATTTGAAAAACTTTAAGGCCAGAGATTCTACCTGAATGCCATACGGTCATTACTTTGAAAGTACCCTTTTAATTTAAGTCATATTTGAAGAGTAAATTATTAAGACATTACATCAGAATAGATAATACTACTTTAAGCAGAACTGTCTAGGTTTATAATTATGTAAATGAAGACTAAACTAGATGGAGTATGAAAAACTTGGAAATCCCTTAGAAGTCAAACACATTTAGACTAGAGCTGGAAGGTCTTTTAGAAAAATGACCTAGAGCATACCCCCATTTTACACTTGAAAAAAACTGAGTTTTAAAGAGAATACGGACTTTTCCTAAGGTAAAAGGTCAAACTTGTATGAACAAAAATCTCATACAAGTCTATGGATATATAATATGGAATCACCCAACTATGAGAATAAAGGAACTTGTAGATCTAAGACATTGCTGGGCAAATTGTAGATCAGTAAATATTTGTTAAAATAATTCTTGTCTTTTAATATGTTTTAATTATTTACTTTGAATCATTGTTAGTGTGCAATTTTATGTAGCATATTGTGAGACACAGCATTGCACTTGGTCTATTTTTGAATGTGTCACTTTCCATGTAAGAAATCATATAAAGTGAGCATCAAGTGCTTCAGTTTGTATTTATCAGTACAGTTACCTATTACACAGACATGATTTTCTGTTTTTTAAAACTTTCTCATGATACTGAATTTGTCAGATTTAAGGTTCTGCTAAGAGATAATTCTACATGTAGAAAGAGAAATAGAAGGAATGTAAGATTTTAAACACCTAATAATCCCTTATGACAGGAGGCTTTCCAGTTCTGTGATATTCCTGATGGGAATATATATTTACATAGAATAATATGAGGCTAAAAAATACCTGATTATGAACTGAGGCTTTGGTTCCAAATTCCAGTATGGACCCTTGGCCTTGGAAAGTAAGAAAAGACCTCCTAGCCATATTAGGGAGCCTAAGCAGTTGTTTTTCACTCTAGACCTCCCTTTGCTTTCCATTAGATTTTCTGCATGGATGGGGCCATGGAAGGTCTCTGGGAGGGGGATGGCACTTTCTAATGCAAGTAACAACTTACAGGGAAGGTCTGAAAATATGAAATCTGCACATTTTCAAATAAAAGACATACTGAAGCTTAAGAACATTCTATGACTGTGATAAAATATGTCTTCCTTCATTGTAGCAACAGGGCTAAAATAGAAAAAAACAAAAAAACATATTTTGAATGTGATTTACTAATTATAGTATCAGATAAACTTATTTTGCTGGTACTGTCATTTAAAATTAGAGGATTATTAGAAAAAAGCAGAAGAAATGGAATAGGGATTAGTGGCAAGATTTGGGTGATGCTGTTTCTGAATACCCAATCCCACAGTGAATCTGCTGACCCAGAAAACAATGACCCCTCTTGCCCTCTCTGTTGACTCTGGTCTTACTTTACTTGGAGATCCATAAGGCCTCTCCTTCAAAGAGAAAGACTTTCCTCAGTCTCCCTCACATGTCTTTCTTCCCTCTTTAGTCCACAGTCCACCACCTTCCCCACATTAGTTTTAGTCAGGTTTCAATGAATTCCAAATGAGTTTGAACAAGGAGAGAAGAATGTAATTAAATATTTGGATAAATTATCAATATGCACTTTTCAGATTTCTGCACTTAGTGTGTTAGCTGGTCAGGTGATAGTAGCCTTACACTGTTTACCTATTGGTTGGTTGGCTGACACTTGGACTCAACAGTGACTTTTGCTAAACAAAGACATAGGGAAAGGAATCTAATGACTTGAGAAACTGGAAATGAGGAAGTGGATTTATCATAAATGTGCAGCCTGACCACTCATCTGCAGACCATGTGCCCTAAAAGGGCCAGTTACTCCCTTTACCAAGTCTCCAAGAATTATTGATGAAAGATACCATAAAGACCAAGAATAGTAGTTGGAACCAATGCAGTTGAAATGAGCTTTAAATTTTGATAATGTTTTAGGGATTATACAAGCCTTAACTACCCAACTATTGCTGGCAAGGAGCAGTCAAAGCAATGTGGTTGTCTAAAATAGACTAATAAATTATTTTGCCAAACCAGAAAGTCCATCCTTCATGATAATTATAACAAAATTCTATCAGGTCTCATAAATAGAGGCCAACATTGAGCCACCACGAGCACCAGGACCCTTAGCCAATTGCTGGTGAGTCACTTCGCTGGTTCGGTGCCACTTCGGCGAGGAAAGGCCAGGTGTTCCCGGTAGCAATGTGGAAACAGGCACTGTGCACATTCTTCCTAGTTCTCCCAACTGGACCTGTGCCTCTGCCATGGAGTAACTAGTCAAAGAAGATATCCACACCATTTTTAATTTATTAAACTCTGGCTTTGTCAGGTGATAAAGGGACATCTGAATCAAGTCCGCCTTAGCAGAAGTCACATTAACCTGCAATGATTTCCTCTATCGTGCGTGCGCAGTTGACATTGATGTTCTCAGCAACTGAGAATCTCCATATTGATTTCCTGACCCAGGAGTATGTAGGGACTGTTTTGACAGAAGAGTCATGTGGAATCCCCTGGTCTCCCTACTTCCACTAAAAGAGTCATAAAAATTTTTGTGTCTTTGGGGAGGTGTACAGAGATTAATACTACTATCAAAGATTTGAAAGACTCAGGATGGAAATTTCTATCATATGCCCATTTAACTCTGTAGAAGGACAGGTGCAGATGGCAGACAGCTGTTCTGTCTGATGAAGTAGTGACTGAGATCCTGACGGATATGTGGTCTTATTAGAATATAACATTATTGCCATTAGCACAGTAATTGCTAACTGATAAATGATTTCAGTTGTAAGTTTCCAAAGACAAACTGTTGTACATAAAAATTTCCACATACAAAATATATACATACACACATATAAATAATATTAAAACAAAATATGCATAACCACGATCTACTTTAAGAATCAACTGTTACAAGAACCACTGAGGCCTCTGTGTGCTTTACTCACATGGCATCCCCTTTCTCTCCCTAGGAGAGTTAATAACTCTTGAAATTTCTGTTAATACTTCTTTGATTTTCTTTTACAAGGTTACCAATTATGTGTTTATTCCTATTTTGAGCTTTGTATACATGGAGTCACTTAGAAGTAGTCTTACCTAAAAATTATGTTTTTGAAACTCATGGATTTTGATGGCTGTAGTTTTTTTCATTTTTTACTTCTGTGGTATCTAATTTTATGAGTAAAACACATTTTCTTTCTTCTCTCCCTTCTGTTATATTTTTCTCTCTTTTTCCAGACAACATTTTTTGCTTTATGCAAGAAGAGATGCTATAGATATATTTCTAAAACATAGTAGGAAATGCACATATACAAAATTTATGTAGATTCCTAGAAGTGGGCTGCCGGACCAAAGGGTATGCATATTTATAATCCTATGGAAGATCTAGTGTTTGTACCAATTTTCACATTAACTGGGAGTGTCAGAGAGCTCTTCTGGTTCGCATTCTTGCTAGTACTTGATATATTCAGGTTTTACAATTTTTTTTCACTAATATAAAAAGTACGAAAGATATTGTAGCTTTTTTTTTAAAAAAATATGTTTTTATTGATTGCAGGGAAAGGAAGGGAGAGGGAGAGAGAGAGAGAAACATCAATGATGAGAGAGTCATTGATCGGCTGCCTCCTGCGCACCCCCTACTGGGGATCTCGCCTACCACTCGGGCATGTGCCCTGAACTGGGAATCGCTCTGTGACCTCCTGGTTCATGGGTTGACGCTCAACCCTGAGCTGCACTGGCTAGACTCTTATTGTAGTTTTATTTTATTTTTTTAAAGGGATGACATCTATTCCTTTTCCAAATATTGCAGTAAAACCTGGTGGAAGAGAATGTTTTTAAAAGGTAGGAAAAAAAAGTACAAACCTGGGGTTTGGCCATTAAATGTTATTTACAACAATGGGAGAGGGGAAAAGACAAGAAGCTGTTTCATAGTACAGACCTCCCCTCCCACCCCAAAGCTTAATACTTGCTTACCAAGTCAAAAAAGTGACACAGTTGATTCACAAGCTGGAGGTTTGAACTTGAGTAAGACATTTATAAAAACCTAGACAAGGACAGTGTCCTCCCCTAACCCGGGTGCCACTAAGCACAGAACAAAAGATTAAAAACTCAACAGAGGGAAGGCTGGACACTCAGGATTTGGGACTGTAGGTACCTCACATCTGGCTCAGGGATTTGGGGAGAAAACAAAACCTACTTGGAAAAGAATTGGGGGAGAAAACCAGCAATTGCCTTCTGTAGGGTTGGGGACAGGGAAAGAGGTAGGGACAGGGGTAGGGTCATTTCACATCACTAACCTAACTTGGTTAGGAAGCTGCAAGGGACCATCTTCAACTGGCCTTAAGAGGAAGACCAGGTGGGCGACGGGAGAATCCACAGGAGGGAAAGGAGGAAAGGGACCGTGGCTGGGAGGGGCAGCAGCCCCTTCCTTTTGGGCACAGGAGGGCAGGGCACCAATGTACAGTTCCATGATTACTAATGAAGTTGACCATGCTTTCTTTGGCCTTCAACCTTTCTTGTTTTCCATTCTCTGAAAAGTCTGCAGCAGTGTGACTTTATTTTTTATTTTACTTCTTGATTTGAATATTTTTCTATTTTAAAAATACTAATTTTTAAATTTCCTCTTTAGTTTATGTGTGGTAAATAAATATCTTCTCTCAGTGAGGAGCTACCTTTTCTCTCTCTTTGTGATGTCTTTGTTACTTCAACCATGTTAAAATTAAGAATTTCTATTAGCTCTTTTTTGTCTTTTAAAGAGTAATCCTTCACTACACCTTGCATTTATTTGTGCAAAGCTAATTTTTTTTTTATCACCCGTGTGACAGGTAGTGTTTTGGATCATGGTTTTTATGTAACAACTTAACCTGTAGTGATTTTTCTACTCACAAACACAGGATATTATGTTGGTTGACTATATTGGTAAAAGCATGCCAATAGGACCTGGCAAATGGAAAATAAAAAATATCTCAGATGCCTGGCAAAGTCATATCTGTACCATATTGTGGGAGAAAAGTCTATGGAAAAAACAAACTGTCACCTCAAAAGCATTTCTGGTCATCTCTAGTTGCCTGGTCTTCATATTACAAGTTTGATTGTTTGGCTATTCTGTGTTGTTTGCATGTGTAAGAGAATGTGTTTAAACTAAAACATAGATTTTAGTTTAGCTTGCTTTTTCCACTGAAAATATGTATTGTGGACATCCCTACAGGTCAGTAGATCAATAACAAATTCTTTTATTTTTTGGTGTCTTTATGTATAAAATAATGCATATATATTTTAAAGTAATTAGATTATATCATGTATGCTATATTATTTTCATCTTTTAAAATTTTTGTCAGTTTTTCATCACCACCACCTCTCGACCCAAAATTAATAACCTCATTTGTATCCTGATTCTTTCTCTATGCTTCTGTAATGTACAGTTGCCATTGTCTGCTTTACAGAAGAAATGGCACAATGCTAATCACTCTTCTACACATCCTGTTTCCCCCATAGACAATATCTCATAAAACTACTCAAAGTTAACTAGTGTAGTTATAATTCAATCTTTTTAATAGTTGTTTAGTATTTCATGATGTAGAAGGACCATGATTAATTCAAGCATTCCTCTTTAGAAATATCCTCTTGGTTTTCAGTCTTTTGCCACTATAAACCCTGTATCCACACATGTCTGAATAAATATACTATATATTGGTGCTTTCATTATATATATATATAAATATTTCATTATATATATATATATATATATATATATATATATATATATATATATATATATATATATATATATATCTTTTTAAATTCAATAACTATTGTTGTATTGCTTTCCCCAAAAGGTGCTCTAATACACACTTATGCCAACAATATATGAGATGAAGTCCACAATAGATGTTGATTTAGTAACTTGAATTAGAATTCTTAATTTGTAAAAGTTCAGACATATCAATAAGAAAAAACCCACTACAATAAAAGGAATAATAATGTTTATGAAAAGCTATTTTACAAAATAAGATATATTATAGATTACCATGTATTACTCATGCTTATAAAAGCAATAAAAGTTGTAGCAATAGAATCTAATTATTACTTATATAACTGGGAGATAATCATGTGTCCTCAGGTATTTCTTTAGAAAACAATACTCTAAAACTCTAAAAAGCAAAAAAAAAAAAAAAAGCTGAGAAATATAGATGTTTTAAACCACCTTAAAAAGATGGTGAAATAGTGATATTGAGACAGATGTTGTGTGGGCACCTTTCTCAGTTCTGGTACTCTTGGCTGGAAAGCCCAGCCTGGGGTTTAGGCATCAGAGTCCTCAGTGGGATCCCCCCCCACAGCTGAGATCTCCCTCTGGACCTTTAGCTGCTGTCTGTGGGAGTCCAGCCAGCCCTCTTTCTTCCATACTTGCTGTCAATCAAACCTGGGAACAGGTCATTGGCCAGAATGGGCATGGCCACTGCGAACCCCTGCAGATTTGGGATATTTAATCCCCTGAACAAAGGAGCTCACTCTCTTGTGATCTTGCTGCTTTTGGGACTTGTGTGACTCTGGATTTGTGGGGCTGTCCTACATTCACCCATATGACCCATGGCCATGTGGACGCCACACACAATGGACTAATGGACTGCAACTAGCCTGATGCTGAACTGGACCTGGCTTCAACATGGAAAGGAAACTCTGAATCTGACTCTGCTTCCAGCTTTACTTAAGGGATGTAATTCCACAGGAAAAAAACCTTTCCACCATATCTCATCCTCCCATGGGGGCCTCTAGAAGTGCTTATTCTAGTGGTACCTCAAGAACCCCACTCTGACTAGCAACAGAGAAAGACCACACATGCTTTTCTCCAATAACACACTCACTCACTTACCCAGAGCAACTTCCAGTCCTATAATCTCCATTCATGGTAAGTGCCCTGTACAGGTGTACTATTTTTATCTTTTCTGCCACATTTTTAATGTACCTTTTCTATGATTAGACATGTTTAGATGCACACATACTTACCATTATGTTGGAATTGTCTACAGTATACAGTACAGTAACATGCTGTGCAGGCTAATAGTTTAGGAGCAATAGGCTCTACCATGTAGCCTAGGTATGTAGCAGACTATACCATCTAGGTTTGTATAAGTGCGCTCTATGATTTTTGCACAATGACAGAATTGCCTAGGAATGAATTTCTCAGAATTGATCTTATCATAAAGTGGTGCATGACCACACACACACACACACACACACACACACACACACACATTTAGTAAATGAGGTCTACAAGTAGGGACTAAGTTGTTACGGTGTGGACAAAGAACTCAAACACTGACACCTCTGGCCGACATTCCTGCCTTAAGTCTCAGGCTACCTTGCTATTCAATTAATGAAAATTTTCTTATTTTATCTGATTTTAATGCAAGATTATACTGATGATGGGATCCCACTGGTACAGTAAAAATTTCAGAGATATATTTGTTCCATTTTTGAGTTCTGATATCCATGTAAATAATTCGGATATTTCTGTCTCTGCTGTTTGATATAGCTCAAGCCACATTGCCTGGAGATAGAATACATTTTGTCTTGGATAAAAACAGAAATCCTCATTTCTCTCATATAACCAACAACTAAATTATTGGTTCTTTAAGTTTCCCCTATGACCTCTGGGGAGTAAATAGAATTCCAAATAGCCCCCAAATTTCCCACCCCCTGGTGTACACTGCCTGTTTAATTGCCTCCCCTTGAGTGTGGATGAGATCTGTGAGCATAATGGGATATCACTCTTTTGATTATGTTCTGTTACATAACACTTGGTCACAGCAGGCTGGAGAAAGATTTTCCAGTTAGCTTTGAAGAAGTAAGCTGCCATGTTATCAGATGATCAGGTGGAGAGGACTTGAGGGTGGCCCCTGGGAGCTGAGAGTAATGCTCCCTGCCAACAGCAAGTAAAAACAAACAAACAAAAGAAACTAACCAACTAAACAAACAAACAAAAAACAAGGACCTCAGTCCTGAAGCTGCAAGGATCTGAATTCTGCAAATAACCTCAATAACCTTAGTAGAGAATCCCAAACCTCAGATGAGATTCCAGAGCCAGCTGACAAGTTGATTTTAACTTGGTGAGACCTTGAACAGATCATCTAGCTGACCTGACTCAAAAAACTGCAAAATAGTAAATTTCAGTTGCTTTATGCTATTAAAGTTGTGGTAATTTGTGATAGAGGGTATACAGTACAGCATAGAGGAATGTTTATTATTCTTTTCTTAGCAGCTTTCAGGAACTGTGCTTTAATTAGTTCTATGTGTTTAACTTCATTCTTTTTAAAAAATTTATCTTTATTGTTGAAAGTATTACAAATGTCCTCCATTGATTCCCTCCACCCTCCACCCCCCAACAGGCCTTCTCCACACTATTGTCTGTGTCCATGGGTTGGTTATGTATCTATGCATGTAAGTTCTTAGGTTAATCTCTTGCCACCTACCCCTAGCTTCCCTCTGAGTTTCATCAGTCTGTTCCTTCCTTCTATGTCTCTGAATCTATTTTGTTCATCGGTTTATTTTGTTCATTAGATTCCACATATGAGTAAGATCATGTGATACTTGTCTTTCTCTTACTGGCTTATTTCACTTAGCGTAATGTTTTCCAGATTCCACCATGCTGTCTCAAAGGGTAAGGGATCCCCGTTTTTATAGCTGCGTAGTATTCCATGGAGTAAATAACTGAGAAGATGCTTGATATGATCTCAATCTTCTTGAACTAGTAGAGACTTGTTTTTTGCCCACACATGTGGTCTAGCTTTGAGAATGTCCCATGTGCACTTGAGGAGAATGCATATTCTGAACCTTTGGGGTGAATTGTTCTGTGAATGCTAATTAAATCCATCTGATCTAGTGTGTCATTTAGAGTCACAGTTTCCTTGTTGATTTTTTTGTCTGGAAGATCTATCCAGTGAAGTCAGTGGGGTGTTAAAGTCCCTACTGTGACTGCATTGCTGTCATTCTCTCATTTAAACTTCTCCAGAAGTTTTTTTTGTTTGCCCCTTCTCCCAGTCTGTGAGCCTTTTGTTCTGAGGTGGGTCTCTTGCAGACAGCATATATTTGAGTCATGTTTTCTTATCCATTCAGCTACCCTATGTTTTGAATGGAGCATTTAACCCTTTTATATTTAAGGTTATTATTGATAAGTATTTATCTATTGCCATTTTATTTCTTTATGCCCATGTTTCTCATTCTATTTCTACTTCTTATTACTGCATTCCCTTTAACATTTCTTGCAATGCGGGTTTAGTGGTGATAAACTCCTTTAGCTTTTTCTGATCTGAGAAGCTCTTTATTTCACCATCTATCTTGAATGATAGTCTTGCTGGATAGAGTAGTCTTGGTTTCAGATCCTTGTTTTGCATTACCTTGAATACTTCATGCCATTTCCTTCTGGTCTGTAGAGTTTCTGATGAGAAATCAGCTGACAGCCTTATGGGAGCTCCTATGTAGCTAACAGGTTGCTTTTCTCTTGCTGCCTTGAAGATTCTCTCTTTGTCTTGAAATTTTGGCATTTTAATTATGATGTGTCTGGGTGTGGGCCTCTTTCGGTTTTTCTTACTTGGGACTTTCTGTGCCTCCTGAACTTGTGTGACTTTTTCCTTGACCAAGTTAGGGAAATTTTCTGCTATTATTTTTTCAAACAGGTTCTCTAACCCTTGCATACTTTCTGCATCATCTGGCACTACTATGATGTGAATAGTGTTACTTTGCATGTTGTCCCACAGTTCCCTGAGACTGTCCTCTTGTTTTTAATTGTTTTTTTTTTCTTTTTGGTTCTCTGAATGATTTTTTCTACCCTGTCTTCTAATTTGCTAATTTGCTGATCCTCAGCTTCCTCTAATCTGCTGTTTATTCCTTCCAGTGTATATTTTATTTCTACTATGTCATTCTTACTTTCCTTCATAGTTTCCATATCTTTTCTCATGCTGTTGAGCATCCTTATGATCAGTATTCTGAACTCTATATCTGATAGATTTCTTATCTCTATTTCATTTAGCTCTTCTTCTGGAGAATTATTTTGTTCTTTCACTTGGGGCTTATTTTCTTGTCTCCCCATTTTGGCTGCCTGTTTGGATTTGTTTCTATGTATTATGTAGATCTACTAGGATTCCCAGTCTTTTGGAAGGTCTCTGGTGCAGGCCAATGTCAGATGCTCTCCGTGACTGGTCTTGAGTACCCTGCTTGAAACTTTCTGCACTTCATAGCTTGTGGTTCCCACTGCTGGAGTTGGGTGCATTTGGAAAGTACCAAGGTCTATGTTTCCCAGCCTTGGGTCCAGAAGCAAATCAGGCAAAGGCTCAAAGCACCCAGAGGCTGATTGTTATTCAGCCTCTTAATGAGCCTCAAGCTGTAGAAACTCCACAGGGTGGGGCGAGAGTTTTTCAGTGGGTGGGGCAATTGCTTTTCTGCCCCTGGGCAAAAGCTGCTCGGAAGATAAATGTCTGCCTGAGAAAGTTGTCCTCTGCAGTATGAGGGAATGACTGAGCACTGGAATCCAGATAGCTGCCCTCTGAGCTCTATCCCCCAAGTCATCACCCCTGGATTCTCCTCACATAACTCTAGTCCACTCTGCCCTTCCTCTGAAGGAGCCCAGGTTAGTGGCTGCACGTGAAACTTTGTTCATTGGCCCTTTAAGAGGCTACCTGCATTTTCAGCCACATCTCCCTGGCAGACAGAAATCCTGCTGCTTTTCACAGCCAGATGGTATGTGGGAACCTTTCTCAGTTCTGGTGCTCTGGGCTGGGGAGCCCATCCTGGGGTTTAGGCCCCAGAGTCCTCATTGGGAACCTCCAATATTTGAGATATTTCTCTGAAACATCAGCTGCTGCCTGTGGAAGCCCAGCCACCCCTCTTTCCTCCATACTTCCTACCAGTCTTTATGTGTCTCTGCCTTATCTTCTTGGTTATAAGTGTTCTCTCCAGCTAGTCTTCAGTTGATTATTCAGGATGGTTTTTCTCTATTTTAGTTGTAATTCCAGTTTGGTCCTGGGAGAGTGTCAGTGTAGCTTCCACTGAATCTGCCACCATCTTTGAGTTTCTTTAACTTCATTCTTAAATCCTTTATCTGTCTGTGAATATTTGCTAGTACTCATGCTTTACAAGTGGATGCAGTTCATTATGTGAATAGCAGGTATTCAAATTGCTATTGATCATTTGATTATCCCCAAACTAAACATTTTTTTTCTCATTTCTGTTGAGAAAGCATGGGAAGGAGCCTGTATCATTGCAAAACGTTCACTAAACATCATACATCCCTTACCTTCAAACATTGGTTTTTAAACATTTTTTCACCTCAATAGCAAAATAAGATAGCATCTCTTTATGTTCATATGGGTAAAAAATATGTTCTGTTTAGATCTTCTCTATTTAAAAAGAGCAAATTTCAAAGAAAATTGCTTAAATAAAGTGTTATTTTTATGTACACTGACTCTATTACTAAAATCAGTTAGCCACTGGTGCCTGGGGATTTAATTATGTACATTCAGCAGGCAGTATGAGATAATTAAAAATTCTATGACTCATTATTAAGTTTGTTGCTTATTTTCATGAACAATAAAGAAGCAAAATTGAAAGGGAGAATGTAAGGTGTAAATTTTGATTGTCTTGTCTAAGAATGCAAAATAGTAACTTTGTTTTGTGTGAGACAATCTGCAGACTATCAATATAAATTGTGTCAATTCTGAAAATTAATGTGTTTTTGTTGTTGTTAATACTCACCAGTGGATATTTTTTCCATTGCTCTTCAGAGAGAGAGAGAGAGGAAGGGAGGAAGGGAGGGGGAGAGAAGTAGAGAGAGAGAGAGAGAAAACCTGAAAATTAATGTTTTTATGGGAGATTTGTAAGGCTCTGAATCAACAATTATTGTATAGACATTAAGATAAGAAGAAAATGTGAAACAAACTGGTGTGAGACAGTCCTCCTGGGGCAGAGTGATGAATGATGGGGAAAGATTTATTCTTAAGGGTAAGGTTTAAGCTTACAGAAATGTTATTACTGGTTATGTCACTGAGCTGGAATAATTTCCAGAAATATGTCAGCTTGAAGGGAATGAAGCAAGATGAAGAACTGGAAACATCCAAAAGGCAGTGAATCCTCCGAAAAGGGTTTAACTTCTCAGATGAATTTTCCTTGTGCTATGAAAAAAATATTAAAGTATATATTTTATATGTTATAAATCTCTGTAGCCACCCATTAAGTGATCTGGTATAGCTTCACAACTTTGTGAGGAATATTATAAAGAATAGAGGCCCAGGCTGGTGTTGCTCAGTGGTTGAACATCGACCTATGACCCAGGAGATCACAGTTCCATTCTCCTGTCTGGGCACATGCCCAGTTGTGGGCTTGATCTGCAGTAGGGGCCATGCAGGAGGCAGCCAATCAATACGTCTCTCATCATTGATGTTTCTATCTCTCTCTCCCTCTCCCCTCCTCTCTCTGAAATCAATAAAGATATATTAAAAAAAAAGAAGAAGAAGAAAGTAAGTCCTGTTCAGTGTGGCTCAGTGTTTGGCTGTTCAGCACACCAAAGTGTCACCAGTTTGATTCCTGGTTGGGGCACATGCCTGGGTTGCAGGTTTGGTCCTTGGTCAGGGCACATGTGGGAGGCAACCTATTGATGTTTCTCACATTGATGTTCCTCTCTCTCTCCCCGTCTCTCTAAAATCAATAAAAACATATTTTATAGAAGAGAATAAAGGAAAAGAAACAGTGAAGAGACCTGTAGACAGTTACACTGGAAGAAACGGTCTTAAGAGCTGGAGTGCCTGTCATACTCCCCTCCAGACCCAGTGAGAAAAATGGATCACAGTACTTACATGCAGAACATACTAAATTGATCATAAAGGAGGCATGTTTCCAAGGGTTGTCTGGTCCTTCGTAATGTTTCTCAGGGCAACCAACATCTAGTTCTCAAGATTCTCTGTTGTATATTATACGTATAGTTAACATTATCCAGCTGCAGGAAAACTGAGAGGAACTCACACACCCATGAAGGATGACGTCTTAGCACACGGGATGCCAGTCTCCTTGTGCTAAGGAATCCAAGTACATTTTGTCTCACCTCCTGACAAACAGGTGTGGCCTGTGCAGTGATGGGACCTGGAAGCTGTACCTGGGCTGCTTTAGGGATTCTCAGTAGAAATGTACCTGCTGTGCACACTGTGCTTCTCCTCCTGCAGATGAGAGCAAAAAACAGTAATTTTATGGGAGAAAATCAATCCTTATGTTTTAGTAAAATAAACAAACATTTGAAGATGAAATGGTCTAGGATTATTTCAGCATAGTTCAAGGGATGATCACTGACACTGGATGAAGAACATGGGAATTTTTATACTATTGTCTACTTTTTCAAAATCGCACACTTTCCCCTTGAAGTCACAATTCTATTTTTATTTTTATTTTTCCCTTTGTTGTTATTTATTTAATCTCATTGCCTGTTGTTTTTTTAGTTTTGTTTTTTTTTTAAAGAACTATCTCTCTTTTTTTTTTTCACTTCTCCCATTGTTTTATTGAAAATGCTTGGCCAAAATCACGGATAGCATTCTAATTGTAATTTAACTGATGTGTTCAGCTTTCATCTAATTTGATTTCTCTGTAGCATTAGATATTATGGCCAAATCTCTCCTTAAAACTGCAGGAGCTTTTTATTCCTCAGCAACACTTGTATCTCTCTAGCTCCTTCCTAACTCTCCCCTCTTTGCTCTTTTCATGAAAACTGTTGTTCTCTGGGATGTCCTATACCTCTTGTCACAGCGTGTGCAATATCCCAGCATGGTGACATCCTCAGGCCCATAACCCCTAATCTCTCATCAAGTTACTGAACTAAATCCTGCCTTTTGCACGTCCTATAACTCAAACTGGTACCAGCTACCTTCTTCCCCTCTAGTCTGTGCTTCTTCCTATTTTACGTCTTATTAATGGTGCCATTGCCTACTCTTCCCCCTGCCTGGAA
Source organism: Miniopterus natalensis (assembly GCF_054644295.1). NCBI lineage: Eukaryota > Metazoa > Chordata > Mammalia > Chiroptera > Miniopteridae > Miniopterus > Miniopterus natalensis. The sequence continues at coordinate 3,490,442 of NC_142100.1, read as the reverse complement.
ACTTGATTTCTTTTTTAACCTGGAACTCACTAAATCACTCACCTTCTATCAGTTTCTCTAATCTGGCTAAATCTTTGTATCTTTACTGTCATTACTTATTAATTTTTTAAAAATATATCTTTATTGATTTCAGAGAGAGGAAAGGAGAGGGAGAGAGAGACAGAAACATCAATGATGAGAGAGTCATTGATCGAGCCCGCAACCCGGGCATGTGCCCTGACCGGGAATCGAACCCCAATCGCCTGGATCCTAGTCGACGCTCAACCGCTGAGCCACACAGGCAGTTATTAAATTTTTAAAAAATTAAATCTATTGGGGCGACAATGGTTAATATGAACATATAGGTTTCAGGTGTGGGTTTCTATGTTACAGGATCTGTATATTGCACTGTGTGCCCACCACCCAAAGTCGTATCTTCTCCCTTCACCATGTATTAGGACCCTATTCATCTCCCACCCCCTCCCCTCTGGCAACTACCACATTGCTGTCTGTGTCCACGAGTTTCAGTTTTATATCCCACATATGAGTGAAATTGTATGGTTCTTAGCATTTTCTGACTGACTTATTTCACTTAGCATAATATTCTCAAGGTCCATTCATGTTGTTGCAAATGGCAGGATTTCATCCTTCCTTATGGCTGAATAGTATTCCACTGTGCACATGTTCCACACCTTCTTTATCCAGTCCTCTACCGCAGGACACTTTGGGTGTCTCCATGTCTTCATACCATGAATAATGCAATGGACACAGGGGTGCATATACCTTCATGAATACATGTTTTCAACTTTTTTGGGTATGTACCCAGGAGAGGGATTGCTGGGTTGTATGGTAGCTCTATTCTTATTTTTTTGAAGAATTGCCAGGCTCCTTTCCATACTGGTTGTACCAGTCTACATTCCCACCGGCAGTGAATGAGGCTCCCTTTTTTCCACAACCTCTCCACACTGGTTATTACCTGTCTTGTTGGTAACAGCCACTCTAACAGGTGTGAGGTGGCATCTCGTTGCAGTTTTGATTTGCAATTCCCTAATTGTTAGTAAAGTTGAGCACCTCTTCGTACATCTATTGGCTGTTTATATGTCTTCTTGGGAGAGGTGTCTGCTCAGGTCCTCTGCCCACTTTTTGATTGGGTTGTTTGTTGGTCTGGTGTTGTATTTTATGAGCTCTTTATATATTTTGGAAATTAAACCTTTGTCAGAGCCCCTTTGCTTTGTTGTCAGTTGCTTTTGCTGTTCAGCAGCTTTTTAGTTTGATACAGTCCCAGTCATTTATTTTTTGCCTTTACTTCCCTTGCCTTTGGGGTCAAGTTCATAAAATGTTCACTATGACCAAGGTCCATAAGTGTGGTACCTATGTTTTCTTCTATGTCACTTATTGTTTCGGGTCTCACATTTAGGTCTTTGATCCATTTTGAGTTAATATTTGTCCATGGGGACAAACTGCAATCCTGTTTCATTCTTTTGCATGTGGCTTTCCGGTTTTCCCAGCACCATTTATTGAAGAGGCTATCTTTACTCCATTGTGTGTTTCTGGCTCCTTTGTCAAAAATTATCTGCCCGTATGTGGTTTTATATCTGGGCTCCCTATTCTGTTCCACTGATCTGTGTGTCTGTTTCTGGGCCAATTCCATGCTGTCTTGATTAGCGTAGCTCTGTAATATAACTTAAAGTCAGGTAGCATGAGTCCTCCAGTTTTATTCTTTTTTCTCAGGATAACAAAGCTATTCAAGGTCTTTTGTGGTTCCTTACAAATCTGATGATTTCTCATTCTATTTATAAAATAACATTGAAATTTTGATGGGGATGCATTAAATCTGTATATTGCTTTGGATAATGTGGTCATTTTAACCATGTTGATTCTTCCAATCCATGAGCACAAGATATGTTTCTATTTTGTTCTGTCTTTTACAACCTCTTTTAATAATGCTTTGTAGTTTTCAGCATGTAGGCCTTTCACGTTCTTCATTAAGTTTATTCCTAGGAATTTTATTCTTTTGGTTGCAATTGCAAAAGGAATTGTTTTTTTCATTTCTTTTTCTGAAGTTTGTTGTTACTATACAAGAAGGCAGTGGATTTCTGTACATTGATTTTGTATCCTGCAACTTTACTGTATTTGTTTATTGTTTCTAATAGTTTTTCTTTGGTGGAGTGTTTAGGATTTTCTATGTATAGAATCATGTTGTTCCCCAAAAGTCACAGTTTTACTTCTTCCTTCCCCATTTGGATGTCTTTTCTTTCTTTCTCTTGCCTGATTGCTCTGGCTGGGACTTCCAGAACTATGTGGAATAAGAGTGATGAGGGTGGGCATCCTTGTCTTGTTCCTGATCTTAGAGGAAAAGCTTTCCGTTTTTACCACTGAGTATGGTATTAGCTGAGGGTTGATCATATGTGGCCTTCATTATGTTAAGATACTTTCCTTCTACTTCTATTTTATTGAATGTTTTAATCATAAATGGATGTTGTATCTTGTCAAATGCTTTTTCTGCATCTATTGATAAGGTCATATGATTTTTATCCTTTCTTTTGTTAATGTGGTTTATTACATTGATCGATTTACCTATATTGAACCATCCTTGTGCCCTGGGATGAACCCCACGTGATCGTGATGTATTATTTTTGATGTACTGCTGCATTCGACTTGCTAGTATTTTGTTCAGGATTTTGCACCTGTATTCCTTAGAGGATATTGGTCTGTAGTTTTCTTTTTTTGTGGTGTCCTTGCCAGGTTTTGGTATCAGGGTTTTATGGCCTCATAAAATGTGTTAGGAAGTATTGCCTCTCCTTCAATTTTCTGGAAGAGTTTGAGAAGACTAGGTTTTAAACCTTTTTTGAATGTTTGGTAGAATTCACTGGTGAAGCCATCTGGTCCTGGACTTTTAATTTTTGGGAGGTTTTTGAAGGTTGTTTCAATTTCCTCACTGCTGATCGGTCTATTTAGATTTTCCAGTTCTTCGGGATTTAGTCTAGGAAGATTATTTATTTATAGGAACTTATCCATGTCTTCTAGGTTATTGAATTTGGTGGCATGTAATCTTTCATAATATTCTAGTATGATCCTTTGTATTTCTGTGATGGCTGTGGTGATTTCTCCTTTTTTTTTTTTTCTGATTTTGTTTATAAGGGCCTTTTCCCTTTTTTCCTTAGTGAGTCTAGCCAGGAGTTTGTCAATTTTATTTGTCTTTTCAAAGAACAAGTTCTTTGTTTTATTAATTTTTGTATAGCCTTTTTGTTCTCTATTTCATTCATTTCTGCTCTAATTTTTATGATTTCCTTTCTTCTGCTGACTTTGGGTTGCTTCTGTTCTTTTTCTAGTTAAGATGTGACATTAGGCTGTTCATTTGGGGTTTCTCTTGTTTCTTGAGATAGGCTAGTGATGATATAAACTTCTGTCTTATTACTGCTTTTGCTGCATCCCAGAAGCTTTGATATGTTGAACTGTCATTTTCATTTGCCTCTCTATATATTTTGATCTCATCTTTTATTTCTTCTTTGACCCAGTTATTGTTTAATAGTATGTTGTTTTATTTCCACATATTTGTGGTTTTACTTCCTTACTGCAGTTGATATCTAATTTCAAGGCACTGTGGTCAGAGAATATGATTGGTATAATTTCAATCTTCTTGAATTTGTTGATGCTAGTTCTGTGATCCAACCTATGGTTTATCCTTGAGAACGTTCTATGTGCCCTGGAGAAGAAGGTATAAGCTGGTGTTCTGGGATGAAAGGCTCTGAAAATGTCAGTTATGTCCATTTGGTCTAGTGTTTCATTTAAGGTCAATATTTCTTTATTGGTTTTCTGTTTATTTGATTTGTCTAGAGCTGTCAATGGAGTATTAAGGTCCCCAACTATGATTGTGTTTTGATCTGTTTCTCGCTTTAGTTCTGTTTGTAGCTGCTTTATATATTTTGGTGCTCCCTGGTTGGGTGCATACATATTAATACGTGTTATGTCTTTTTGATGTACTGTCCCCTTTATCATTTTAAAGTGTCCATCTTTGTCCCTTCTTATATTTGTTGTATTGAAATCTATTTTGTCAGATATGAGTATGGCTACACTTACTTTTTGTTGGATGTTAATTGCTTGGAGAATCATTTTCCACCCTTTTACTTTGAATCTATCTTTGTCTTTGCAGCTTAGATGTGTCTCTTGTAGGCAGCATGTATTCACTCTGCTACTCTGTGCCTTTTTATTGGTGAATTCAGACCATTTTCATTTAGGGTAATTATTGATTATGAGGATTTCCTGTAGCCATTTTATCTTTTCTGGTAGCTCTGTGCCTCCACTGGTTCTTTTCCTTTGTTCTTCTGTCTGTTGTTTTTGTTGGGTGGTGTTTCATTCATCTTTCCTCTGTTTCCTCCTTTATTAAGCTGTGTGACCTGGTTTGGGGATGTTTGTGTGTGGTTACCATTGGGTTTATAAAAAATAAACTTGCATATATACAATAGTTTTTCTTCTTTCAAGTGCATTTGATGTTCTTCCTCCTTTGCCAGTTTAGACCTTTACCCTCTCCCCCTTTGTGTTTTTGTTGCCACAAATTATCCCTGTTTATGCTCTAAGTTTTTTGGTGATCTCACTTGTAGTGTTGTGACCTTATGTACTTTATTTCAGGTAGAACAACTCCCTTGAGTATTTCCTGCAATGGGGGTTTTATGGTTATAAAATCTCTCAGCTTCTGTATGTCTGAGAATGTTTTTATTTCTCCTTTATATTTAAAGGATAATTTTGTTGCATATATTATTCACGGCTGGTAATTTCTCTTTCAGAAGTTTGAATATTAGGTCCACTCTCTTCTGGCTTGTAGAATTTGTGCTGAGAAGTCAGATGAAATTCTAATGGGTTTTCCTTTGTAGGCCACTCATTTCTTTTTCCTGGCTGCTTTGAGAATTTTTTCTTTGTCGGTAATTTTTGACAGTTTTAATACAATGTGCCTTGGAGAGGCCCTCTTTGGATTGAGGTAACTAGGGTGTTCTGTTTGCTTCTTGGATTCAAGGATCTAGTTCTTTCCATAGGTTTGGGAAGTTCTCATCCATTATTTGTTTGAATAGACTCTCTGTTCTCTTCTCCCTCTCTTCTCTTTCCAGAATGACTATTATTCTAATATTGCTTTTTCTGATGGAGTCAGATAGTTCTCATAGAGCCCTTTCATTTTTCTTTATGCTCAGGTCTCTCTCTTCTTCCCCCTGCATCATTTCTAGGTTTTTATCTTTGATATCATTAATTCTTTCCTCTATCTGCTGGCTTTGTTTTCTATGCTCAGTATCTCATTCCTAATCTCCTTAATTGCATGTTTCTTTTCCAGGATTTCTGATTTTTTCTTTTTTAAAGTTTCAATCTCTTTGGTAAAATACCCATTTTGTTCATTGATTTGTTTTCTGAGCCCACTGAATTGCCTGTCTGCATTTGCTTACATCCCGTTGAGTATTTTCAGAACTGCAACACTGAAATCTCTGTCATTTACATCATGTACTTACATGTGTTCCAGCTTGCTTTCTGGGGATTTTTTATTTTCTTTCTGATCATCCTCCTTACCATGGTTATTCATGGCATTTTCTCCTCTCCTTTGTCTAGGCATGAATATACCTTCTATAGCAGCTTTCTCTGAAGAGTTTTTTCTATGTTTTCCAGTAGATGGTGCTAAATTTCACTTTTTTTTTTTTTAATTCTGTGATCTCCCAGACTTGACCTCCATGGATTCCATAAGCCAGTACAGTGGGGATGCTTGGTGGTGGGGCTTGTTTTGCTCCCACCATAATGGCAAGCCTGAACCCTGGACCCTGGAGCCATGTGGCAGAGCTCTGCACTCTGTCAGGTGTCTTCTGGCTCAGTCACTGTTGGCTCCACTTGCTCTGTTGTACTGCCCCCTGCAGCTTTCTGTTCCTTCCTGCTGAAGAAAGTGTCTGCTCCCACTGGTTTCCTCCTGTCTCCTGGCCACTCTGCAAGCTCCCAGCTACAGGGCTGTGTGTGAGGTTTCAGGGCTCCTTTCTTCCTATCCTGCCCCCCTTCTTATTCCTGGCTGTCCACCTTTAGATGTTTTGATGCACAGGTCTCTCAACTGCGCATCTGTGTTGAGTAGGGAATTCTTTGTTGAATTATAGTTGGTTTCTTGTAACTTCAGGGGGAAAGGCCAAGGGTATCCCTTATTCTGCCATTGTTCTGATGTCACTCATTACTTATTAAAATTTAAGAGACATAAACCTATCAGCCCAGGAATCCTACCCTTAAGGCTCTATTGCATAGAAATAAAAGCATCAATATGTAAGAATATAATAACATAAATTGTCATGTTATGTTCCCTCTTATTCTCACGATCTTTCTGTTTCCCTAGTCCATAAGGGTCAAGGGTCAAACCAATAGAAAACTCCAGGGCAGCTGACAGCCCTAACAGCAAGTTGGCCTTGATATAGGGCTCGTGAAGGGTAAGAACTCATTCCCACAGCCACCAGAAATGCTGACTTCTGAGGCTTGCAGTTCCCAAGACATAAAAGATTGTCCAGGAGCATCCTGCATTCCATGACAAACTGAACTCTCTTGCTCCATTCAGGATGACTCTGAAGCACCACCCCAAATCCAGAGCTCTTGGTGACGCTGACTAACATTTCTTGTGTTCAATGCATCTCAGTTCAACTTCTGCTCAAACCTGATTCCTTGAAACACTTAACAGGTGTAGTTCCTCGGTATACTTCCTAATACACTTCTCACAGAAAAATCTCTGCCTTAGCATCTCTTTTCCAAGGAATACAGATTACTACTATGGTAATTGGTTATGTATCACTTATTATGTGCCAAGAACTCTTTTAAGGGCTTTACATCTCTAAATTCATTTAATCCTTACCAAATTCTTATGTAGTAGGAAGCATTATCTGTAAGACCTCAAAGCTTTTCAGGAAAAGGCTTTTTAAAATTTTTTATTTAAGTACAAGTTCTCTGACTTTGAGCTTAGTGCATACCATGGTTGCCTCTTCAAGGAATCAAAACAGGTTTACTCTGCCTAGATACAAAGGCAATTCTGACAAATAATTGTCTGTACTTTATAAATGATACTGGAATGCAATGGTTTGGTGTATCAGTCCATTTCTTTTGCTTTCAAGATACTGGTCTATTTCCTAAATGCCTGCCTGATTAAACTTCTTTAGGCTATCCAAATGAGGAACCAAGTTTCTCCAAAACTTCCTAAATTTTGAATAGTCATTCCCTTTTGTGATACTACTAGGTGACACTCATGTCAAGGATCTTGAATCCTTTCTGCTCTTCATTTAACCCTACTTAATATCAACTAATCCTGGAACTTATAATTCTAACTCTAAAATTAGACCTCCTTAGTCATGCATGTTTACCTTCTTTCAAGGCTTCAGTTATCCATGTATCTGATAGCTCTCTGCATGTGATATCATAGCTCCCTCTATGCATGATAGCTTTCTCAGAACTTCTGGGCTCCTTTGTTCCTTCCACTGAATCAAGCCTTGGGGTCTAAGGTCAAACCAACTGATGATTCCATGGCAGTTGGAAGCCCTGACAGCAGCCTTGCCCAGATATAGGAGTGGTGAGGAGTGGGGCTAATCTTCTCTGTTCCATAAGCTACTTCAGCTTCTGCCACAGCCAATGCCTCCACTATCACTAAAAGTCTAGATTTTCTCTTCTTCTTATGACTAATCAAATCAGAGAAAAGAACTGTGAGATATTAGTGGTGGTCTCAGCTTGAAATATCCACTTGCAATGGTGCACATATCAACCAGAAATATCCAGGCCACCAACATGTTCTTCTCCTCTTGGGCCTTAGTCTTCTTGACTTTTGGGGTTATGACCAATACCTGGGTTAAACTGAATTCTGAAACAAAAACAAATATGCAGAGCCACAACCCATGGATACACACTACTATTTGGCCAAAAGGTAAGAACTATACCATAGGAAAATGGGTGGAGAGGGAGGGTTCATCTTTTTTTAACTTCCATTTACTTGTTTATTCTCTGGTGCAGTTTCCTCAGACTTCCATCGTCAGAACAGTCAGGCAGAGTGCAAAATCTCAGCATTTCTATATTTTGGAGAAAAGTTTAGAAGTTCATGGACTTATTAGCTGAACAGTTGAGAAGCCTTGGCAGTAGCAGCAGGGTGACCAACACAGCACAGACATAAGGGTATGAAAGAAAGGAAACTGCCAACAAGGAAAGTGGGTTTTATTGACACAAGAGGGGAACAGGATAAATTAGAGTATTTCATAAGAAATGAGTTCTCAGAAAAAGGAGAAAGAAGCTTGTTGAGATACCGAGATGGAGAACAGTTTCTTTTGGGTCTCCCTCCCATTCAGCTTACCCTTCTCAGCTTCTTCATTCCCCCTCCCCTTATGTCTTTATTATTTAATCACATATTTCACCCCATTTCTATTTTTACTTAGGGATTTATGGCCCCTAGGTGGAAAGGAAATGAGCCTACAAGAAACTCTGTCCTTTCAATATGGCTTTTGCTTTCCAACAGGTGACCTGGAAGTGGTCAGGATCATGATGATTTTGGTGCTCAGCTTTTCCTTCTTCCACAACTTATTCCTGGGATTGGAATTCACCTACATGATTCCTCAAACTAAATACATCCTCTTTGTCACTGTGTTCCTCAGTTTCTTCACAGGTAACTTCCTGGCTCCCCGAACAGAGGCTTGGAGGTTTACTTGGTTTGTGGGTCCAATCTGTGGTTTCCGATTAATGTGGCCTTCCCAGATTTTTGACTCAGATATGCAACTTCTGAATTAAACCAATTACTGAAGTGGGATTGATTCTTGGATGAGGTGCATTTGTACAGGGTGGAGGCTTAGAAGTTAAGCTACTTGGGGTTAATATGAGTAGAAAAGCCACAGTTCCTCAAAGGGGCTTTTTTCCCTTTTGTTTGGACATTAGGTATCCTTCTGCTCTCTGCACTCCTACTGTATCACCAAAAGCTAAGGCAAGGTCGATCTGTGTACTACTCTAGTTATAAGATCACCTGGATCATTTCCACTGCCTACTTTAGTGTTTTCTTCCTTTTTGCCTCTGGTGAGTGTCTTCAGGGCCTTTGATGGGTAATGAGAACCAGTCTATCCTTAATAGCAGGGAGAGTGAGAGGTGGGGAAAGGGGAAAGAGGAAAAAGGTACCGATCTTTGAATTTTAAAGGGCTGAAGTTCAAGTGGGCTCTCTCTTTGATGACAATTCCTGCAAGGATAAAGTTGGAAATTAGGACTGTGGGAAATGTTCAATAGGCTGGTCCAATAGGGCAGCCTCTTATTTCCACCTTTCTACTATCTTTCACAACCTCTCCACTTCAGGGAAGAGAAACCAGTAAAATTAAGACTAAAGAAGGTGGCTAATGTGGAATGTTCACCTTAGGTGGAGAGAAGCAGTAACCTGGGTGGACAGTACAGTGCCAAGGCAGTTTTAGATCAGAGAGAAGCAATAGCTATACTAAAGGTTCAGTCACCTACATTGGAGACCCTTCTTTCTAAAAAAGTTTTAAATTTTCATTTAGAAATTCCTAACTCAGAAGCATGTCCTTTTTCAAAAAGAATCCTCAATTTTGTTGAGTTGAGAAGTATTTAAACTCTTCTGCATACGCTTTTAGTCTCTGCCACCAAAACACCCCCTTTCCAAATTTCTTGGTGCAGTTCAAAAGAGACCCACTGGGCTTTAGGTCAGCATCTCTATGCCAACATGGAGGGAAAATGTTTTTGTGACTCTGTTGTTCCTTCATCACCCTCCCTTGGCTTCTCTTTTCCCCAGGAATCCTCTCTCTCCTAGAGTACAAACAGTCCATGAATAGTTGTGCCTCCAGGGCCACCATTCGAAACTTTGCAAGAGAAATTCATGATAGCGTTCAATCTGGGACTTCTATCCAAGTTATTTCGTTATCAGAAAGCACCTCCAAGCCTCGTAGTATTGTCCATGTACACTCTTCCAATTCAGATAAAGACGTTCCAGTGGCATCACAAATCCAAAAGCGTCGTGTAACCTGGGCTCTATGATTTAATAACATATCACTCAATATATGCTCATCTTAATGAAGACAGTTTTGTGTGCATGTCCTGCATATATTTCAGCCATGTTGTCTGTAAATGACTGTGACTTGGTTGAAGTCTGTAAGAAAATCCAGAATATGGCTTTTTAAAAATCCCTGTCTGCTGAATCATTTCTTCTACTTGTCACCATTTAATAACACTTGTTAAAATATAATAAATATTATATAACTAATATTTGCTCTATTGTTAATTGTATACATCACAAAAATTTAGAGTAATATATAATACCTTTTATTTTTTGTTTATTTTGTGAAATATTTCAAACATTCACAAAGAATACAAAATAACATAATAAACAACGTGTGTACACATCACCTAACTTTATAAAATTTTACCAATTTGCCCTATTTGCTTTATTTTTTTCACTTTTTTTTCAATTACAGTTGACATTCAATAAATATTATTTTATGTTAGTTTCATGTGTACAGCATAGTGGTTAGACATTTATTTAATTTATGAATTATTCACCATGAGAAGTCTATATAATTTTATTAACCAATGTCACCCCAGTAAATTCAATAAAAATCTAAAAAGAGTAAAATGAAAAAAAAGAGTGTTGCCCGGCCAGGTGTGACTCAGCGGTTGAGCATCGACCTAGGATCCAGGAGATCGCGGTTTGATTCCCAGTCAGAGCACATGCCCGGGTTGTGGGCCCGATCCCCAGTATGGGGCGTGCAGGAGGCAGCAGATCAATGACTCTCTCATCATTGATGTTTCTATCTCTCTCTCCCTTTCCCTTCTTTCTGAAATCAATAAAAAAATATGTTTTTTAAAAAAAAGAGTGTAAAATTTATGCCACAAAAATACTGGGGGGGAAAAAAACGAATATTCTGGTATGCCTATGTTAATTTAGATTAAGTGAACTTTAAAGTAGGAATTAAGAGACATAAAAGTCATTTTATAAAGATAAAAGGGTCAATTTAACGGGAAAATATTAAAATGTCAAATTTATGTGAACCTAGTAAATAGCTTCAAAATATACGACTTACGAAAATTGCTATTAGTAAGTCATTCTTAATAAAAAGCATCTTAAGAGCTTATTGATTCTCAACAATGATGCAAATCAATATATATCAATATAAAGTGCAGAGTGTGAGAAAATGACTCTCAATTAAAAATTGTATGCTAAGCAACTACCAAGAATGTGAAATAATGATATTTGCAGATATTAAATACCCAAAAGTATTTAACACTGATAGAACCTTATTGAAGAACTTAAAAAATAAACTGTATCTGTAAGGTATATTTGAAGTACAAGAAAGAATAGAGCCCAGATGGCATGGCTCAGTGGTTGAGCATTAACCTATGAACCAAGAGGTCACGGTTCGATTCCCGGTCAGGGCACATGCCCAGGCTGCAGGCTCGATCCCCAGTCGGGAGTGTGCAGGAGGCAGCCGATCAATGACCCTCTCACCACTGATGTTTCAGTCTCTCTCTCTCTCTCCTCCCTCCTCTCTCTCTGAAATCAATAAAAATGTGTGTATATATATATATATATATATTAAAAACAGGAAAGAATAGAAAGTTAGAAAAAAAAATTTTAAACCTGTAGTAGAAATGAAGAATGTCTTCATGGACTCAAGTTTAAGTCCCGTTTGTCAACAAATCTTTGGTAAGTTTAAAGTCATGCCAGATGGGTAGAAAAGGACCTGTAATGGTAAAGAATTCTTGCAGATACCACCAGCATCTTTGAACTAAGAGAAAGTACATCAGTAATTCTGAGTTGTACTCTTAGTGCTGAGTACAGCTTAGTACGGCCTCTGACAGTGATGTTTAGTTATTATTCTGGAGGCTGCCTATTATGGCATTGCTCTTCTGCATTGATTTTTAGAGTTTTGCTTAACACTGTGAATGACTTGACATATTTTATTAATGATTTCAAATACTCTATCACCATATCATTAAATATGTAAATAAACAGCCACTGGGCAGCCATTTATGATATACATAAAAAATAACATATGTCTTATCTATTAATATTTCACTTCAGGAGAGTCACCTTCTTCAATTTATGTCTAATAATTTTAAGTGCTATTATTAGGGCACCTGACCACTTCAGACTGTTGCTGCACAAATTTCAATCATATTTTCAAAATTTTATTATGAAGCAGGTTGTTGTTTGGTGCAGTTGAATTTCTAAGACTAAGATGTTGGGGAAGAAGCTGTTGGCAGCAGGATCTGAAGTAAAAGGATCCAGAATAGGCTGGTTCTGTGCTAAACCTGGTCAGGTAGCACAGGAATTCAAGGTCAGAATATGTGATGGAGACTGGAGATCCCTACTTTAACTTTGTCCTGTCCTGACTCGCCAAACCTGAGAAACTGCACGACTCTCACAAGACGGTGCCCGTGTCACCACTTACAGACAGAGCAAGCTGCTCAGCAGAAGTTTAGAATGCCATCGGAGTGCGAGCAATCAGCAAGGTCACTGGGGAAGAGGAGTGGCCACCTTGGGACACACACACACACAGCCACTAAAAGAACTGAGGAGGCAGGTGCAATGCTGCATCCACAAGTGAGTGACCTTTGATATTTGTTGCTCTCCATCAAAATATCCTGTTGATGGTAAATTCCCAAGCACGTGTGCTTAAGACATTAACAACCAAACTAAAAGCATATTATCAACTTAGTATATGAATAAACACACCCTCTGTACTTGAGATCCAATCAGAATATATTTTTTAAAGGGTAAAAGTGTTATATTTCTATTATATCTTAATAAAACAGGAAGAATAAAAGTAAGCTTATTATAGACAAATGAGTTGATAACCAAAATTTAAGCACGTTGATCCTCAACAAAAAATTTAATTGTGACTTTTAAAAATTTCTTCAGAAAAATCTGCAAAATAATATTCCTGAGTGGGTGGTTTTAATAAATTTTTATTATTTTTTAATTTTTAAAGAAAAATAACTTCAATTTATTTATTTTTTGAATTTCATTTATTATTTTAACTATTTTGTTTTAATAAATTTAATATTGATGACTAAATTATACTAGTATTTTTTAAATAGTTTTTAGAGTAGATCTTTCACACTAGATTTTTGTATAGTTATGTGTATTTTATATACCAAAGGTAGAATTTTTTAAACTACATTTACTTCCTACCACAGAATAAGAGAAGTGCCTTATTTACTCTCTGCACCTGACTTAGATTTTAAACTTCATCACACTGTGCAATCCCGCCTGTATATAAAAACAGGCAGAGCCACAGCGCAGCGTTTGTTTGCTCTGGGAGTGTGGTACTTTTCCCTAAGCTTGAGCAGAGCTCTCTTCACGTCGTTGTTGCTCAGGGCGCACACTCCAGGGCTTCGAGGGGGGTCAGCACCGTGTAGGAAACTGCCACAATCCCATGCACAGCGTCCTTGGAGGAGGGCCTCAGGTAAAGGAAACAGCAGGGCCCGAGAAACAAAGGACCACAGTGCAGTGGGAGGGTAGGTCTGAAAGGCTCTGCGTGTCCCCTCGGGGGTGCGGATCTTCAAGATGGAACAGACCAGGGACTCGTAGGATAATCCTACCAGGAGCCACCAGCCCGAGGCCACTAGCCCTGCGTTTACCAGGAGAGCACGTTCTCCCACGCGCCATGAAGGTAGCCGATGGCCAGGTAGCGGTCACAGGACATGACTGTGCAGAGAAAACCCTCGGTGCTCCCCAGGAGGGGAAGAAGTAGAGCTGGGCCCCACAGCTGTGAAAGAAGAAAGTTCTGCCTCCTGGGGAGACCCAGGTCATCAGCATTTTGGGGACAGTGGCCGTGGGGAACCACAGGCCAGTGAAGGACAGGTTGGTCAGGAAGTAGTACATGGGGGTGTGGAGGTGGGAACTCACCGTGATGACCAGCCAGATGAGGAGGTTCCCCACCGCAGTGAGCACATAAACCACCAAGAAGGGTCCAAAGAGGGGGTCCGGTGCTGCCGGGTGGGGAAGGCCCATGGGAAGGAACGTTGTCAGCTCAGGTTTGTCATTTCTCCACACCTTTGGTCGCCTTCCCTATGGGAATATAAAGAGCACCCATTTTATTAAGAACTCAGAACACATCCTCCATGTGGCAACTGCGTCATCTGTGGTAGATAATTCTAGAGCTGTGCTTGCCTTTATTACAAACCTTTAGTAAAGATGATGGAATGATTTCATCATCATCGTTTTCCTCCTCCTCCCCCCCCCACACACACAAGAGGGACACAAACAGATGCATGTCAGAGGCAGAGGAAGACGTCCTTTGCACTTGTTTATACTGGAGTGACTATGTTTATAACTTGTGGTTTGTACTTCTTAATCCCTTTACTTTTTTCACCGGTCCCCTTAAGCCCTCTGCAGTCAACAATATTGTAGTAACTGTGTGTGGTGTCAGATGGGTACTAGACTTACCAGGGTGATCATTTTGTAAGTTACATAAATGTCTAATCACTATGTTGCAGACCTGAAACTAATATAATATGGTCATCTGTAATTGAAAAAAAATTAAAAAGATTCCTCTAGAAGTTCTGAATCTTGTCATTTATTTTCAGTAAAGTGTGTCCTTTAATGTGTATTTGGATCTCATCCCAACTTTTGTTCCTCAGGCTAGAGATCAGGTTGTTCAATGAGAGTCACACAGATTCAACAGCCAAGTCGCAGGGTAAAGGAAGGCTCTGTGCCTGGACTTCTATGTGTGGCCACAGAGAGTTGCGGCCTGGTGGGCAATGCTGGCTGAGAATGCTCCATGATGCCCCCTGTTGAGAGAACTCTTGATATGGCAATTCACTGCAAATATAAGGATAATGAAAAAAGAAGAGAGAAAATAAAAGACCAACGTTAGGAAAACCCACCCTCTGGGCATAGTACACATTAGGGTAAGTCACAGGTTTACATCAGGAATGTTTATAGCAATAGCAGCCCACCTCTTTGGCAACGGATTAGGGTAACTGTAAGGTGAAAAGTCGGATACTGACATGTAACCAGCCTTCCTCACAGGTCCATTTGCACCTGGTACCGCAGCCTGTGGAGACCAGATGGTGTTCTTACGAGGTGAATCAGTGTGGATAGGAGGCTGGACTCAGACTGGAGTAGTGGCTGGGATTTCATTCAGGAGGCCATCAGGGTATGGTAGGGTGTCAAAAGAGGTGGCGGCAATTAGGAACAAGAGTGGATGCTAATTAGGAAAACAGTTAAGAAATAGAGGGTAGAACTTCATGGATTATGTGTCGAGAGTGAGTGTGGAAAAGTAACGGAGCACCGTCAGCTTCTGACTTGGGTATTTGCATGTGTTGTAATGTCGTGACTCAAAAGATGGAAGGAGGAGAAATGCTGACTCCTCTTGTGTAGTGCGTTAGTCACGGAAAGAGGCCCTGATGTTTGATAAAGAATCTTTTGCGCTCAGTAGAAAGGATAGCTTACCACACTTGGAAAACATTTGTCATGCTGAGGTTAGAAAGAATTGTAAACAGTTACTGAGTTACACATCATAAACCCATCAGTTCATTAAGCAACCCGGGCTATGCAAAGCACAAGGACAGCCCAGCACAGAGTCATGTGATAATGTGGACTGAGGGAGCCTAATCTTTCTGCCCACTTCCTCATCTCTAGGCATTAAAGTTGATGAGTAAACATAAAAATGCAATTAAGAGTCAAAAGAATATGTTGGTTCTATTACTAATAAAGCTGGACTAAGAATGCAAGAGAACAATCTTTCTCCTAAAACTTTGGGACCAGCGCGTCTTGATTCGCCCTCTCCCTTCTGTGGGTGCGCAGCAAGGCACTGACTTCAGCTCGCTGCTTGCCAGGCGAGCCAGGGAAATCTGCCTGGATCAGCCAGAAGATTCCTGCTGGTCTCTCTTCGGAACAGAACATAAACTGATTTAATATCAAGGACACACTGCACCCTCAGCCAATAGCCAGTGGCTATTTCTCATAATAAATTATCTAGCCATGTTTTTCAATATGGCTCAACAGAAGAAGCTATAAAATGAGCACCCACAACCGTGTGAAAATATGCTAAATAATATAATGCCAATAAAATTACACTGTATATAAACATCAATTCTGGGTCAATGGCTGTTCCATTTTTAATTTTTGGAGGAAACTCCATGCTGTTTTCCACAGTGGCTGCCCCAGTCTGCATCCCCGACGGCAGTGCACAGGGCTCCCCTTTCCCCACACCCTCGCCAGCACCTTGTTTGTTGACTTATTGATGGAGCCATTCCTGCAGGTGTGATAAGACCTGGAAACAGCCCAAGTGCCCATCAGTAGATGAATAGATAAAAAGCTATGGTACATTTACACCATGGAATACTATGCAGCTGTAAAAAAAAGGGATCTCTTACCCTTTGAGAGAGCATGGAGGGACCTGGAGAGATTATGCTAAGAGAAATAAGCCAGGGAGGGAAAGACAAATATCACAGGATCTCACTTATACATGGAAACCAGTGAACAAAATAAACTGACGAACAAAATAGGTCCAGAGACATGGAAGCATGGGACAGACTGACAGATCTCAGAGGGAAGGGGGGTGGGTGGGAAGAGATTAACCAATGAACTTATGTGCATATTTGCATAGCCCATGGGCACAGACAATAGTGAGGTGAAGGCCTGGGGTGGGGTGGGAGCCTGGTGGAAAGGGGCAAAGGGGAAAAATGGGGGACATCTGTAATACTCTCAACAATCAAAATAAATTTTAAAAAATCAATTCTGAATACAAAATTTCTTATTAAAATTTTAGAAAAAATTGAAATATAGATATGAAATATGATTTTGTTCTATATTAAAGTCCAAAGAATTAAGAGTTTAAAATTCCTTCCTTGACAGTTTCATACTTTTCTAATTCTAAGACTGAGGGACCTTAATTAGGGTCATGGTTTCTTTTTTGTAGCAAATTTCTGGCCTCTCTTCTGATGAAATGAAGTGAGGCTCCTTTGATAGTTCCTGATTTGAATTGCTCTAATATGATGCTTTTAATTAATTTCTACTTTCCCAAGTGGAAATAGGTCATTTTCACAAAACCAGCCCAGTACCTAAAATATTAAAAACCAAAGCAAATTCTTAGCCATACAACCACATTCCAAACAGAATAATTTTCTCAGGACCCTGTACATGATATAATTTTAATCTAACTGCTATTCCAACTAAAAACTATGTCATCCTAGGGGTTAGGAGCACGGACAGAAATGTGAGTAGGAGAAAATCTCGGTGGCCTGTCAGTATGCCAGTCAATTGTGTAGGTGGCTTAAAGCCCATAAACTATGAATTTAGATTTAAAATTCAATTGTGAGAAATATTCTAGTGAGAGGCTTATTATGGTATTAGACTGCCATGTTCTGGGGAAGGGTTCACCTATAGATTTTCTATTTAATAGAGAAATTTCAGATTTTTGGCAATATTCAGAAATTCACAGTGGTGAC
Organism: Miniopterus natalensis; assembly: GCF_054644295.1. NCBI lineage: Eukaryota > Metazoa > Chordata > Mammalia > Chiroptera > Miniopteridae > Miniopterus > Miniopterus natalensis. The sequence continues at coordinate 3,473,039 of NC_142100.1, read as the reverse complement.
ACTAGCCTCCCAGTTTTATTTACGGCACCTTTCATTTGGTGTAAGTTTCTGAAAGATAAGACCCAGGTTCACTTCATCCACTTCCTAACCTTGTTCGAATCCTAACTAGTACACGGTAAGTGATCAATAAATATGGTGATTAAGAATACATAATCCAGCCTATGCTTAACCTAATAATTTCCATTTCTTTTGAACCTTGTGTTTTTGCCATAGCAATTATGAATGAAGTAGCCCTTCTCACTCATCTTATAATCAGGACACCCCACATTTATAATTCTGTAAAGCAACGTTTATGGCCTTGCATTCTTCCCAGCCCCACACTCCTTCCAGGTGATGTGCTCTAAGCTTGATCACGAGACCCTGCAGCCGTGCTACTCACTGCCTTCCCTTTACAAATGTTCCCCAACCGTCTAGGGTTATCCGTTTAATTGATTCTCGCCTACGTAAATGAATTTTAGTCAAAGCTGTTTTATATTATGTGCTCACAGGTGACAGTTTAAGGAAAACTATGGAGGCAATATTAATATGGTAATGGACATAGCCACTACGTTTTAGAAGTTTTCTGGCTCCAGGCCCTTTGACTCCAGGGCCCTGGCTAGTACAGAGTACAAGGCAGTTTTGTTTCGCAGAAAATGTGAAATTCAAAAAACATCATATGTTGGAAGAGCATAGATTGAAACTAAATGTTGGGTGAAATGAACGATGGAATTCGCGATAGAATTTTGAGACACAATTTCTTTCTAATTCTGCTAGTTCAGGAATGTGCTCACAGGAGACTCCACGGACTGCAGAGTCTTAGCACAGCGGCTGAGGACCCGGTAATCATACTGTGGATTCATACAATCCTGAGACTGATGAGGTAGCTCTGTCCTGGGCTGCGGCATTTGGCAGGATATATATGCAGAAATGATGTAGCCTTATGCTCTAATGCCCATTCATCTGGGTCTGAAGTAGCCCACAATGTTTCTAGAGGTAAACTTACTCATTTTTATATTATCACAAAGAGCCCTGTGTTCAATGGTGATATTTAGGTCCAAGGAACTTGTATCTCTGTCTTAAAAAACATTGCTGTTTTCTCTGCAATAAACCTTGATTTTGCCACTTGTCTTTTATATCCTTATAATAAATCTTGTTATTTGGTTGACTGGTGTCATTGCCTACGTTTTCACATCTGATATTTGGAGCTAGCTGACACCAAGAAAAGTGAAAAAATCATTGTTTTTATTTAGTGGATAATTTAGCAAGGATTTCACACCAAGAAAAAAGTATTTCTTTCTGTCCCATTATCACCTCCTTTTTGCATTTCTTGCTCTACCCACACTCCCATTTCCTTAAGATTCATTGGTCCACAGTTATAAGACAGCTGTATGGAATCACATAATTTGTATTTCAGAGTTGGAATGGAACTTAGAAATCATATAGTCCAGTGGACAAGTCTTCTTTTGAAATCTTTTACATTTCCTATCCTAAAAAAAGATGCTCTGCCCCAATGAGATAAGGTCCTAGTATGGTCATCTTGCCCCATGATTCCAGCTGACTGCTTTTGCCACATTCTCAACTAGATAGGTATCATATGCTTTCGCTGGTTTTTAAAATGTCATTTTCATATAAATAAATAAAGAAAGCTCTCCTTTATAGTAGAAAGCCATAGTAACTATACTAGGAATGATTAGCTTGCAAAATAATTATTTGGCAACTATTATAATCATTGATTCAGATGAGCATCATCAATGGATGCTAAAACTAGCAGGTAAAAATTTGAGAAGCAACAGGATATTTACATAATGTCAACACACCCTTTCTAAAAAGTCATTATTATTTTGGAAGGAAAACAATAACTTTGTACTTGAGAAATCTGGCAGACCACCTTAACCAAATGATCAATATTAACCTCATTAGTAACGGGATAAATCCACAGCAAGTGCCTCCTGATATACCCGGGAGAACAAAACATCATTTCTGAATTAGCCCTTCCCCAAATCATAGCCTGAGTCTAACGTAGAGGAAACATCAGACAAACTGAAATTGATGCATGTTCTAAAAAATACCAGACCTGAAATCTTCAAAAGAAATAATGTTCTGGAATACAAAGCATGACTCAGGAACTATTCTACATAAAACCAAACAAGCAACAATGACAACGACCTTGCTGTAATGGAATTTATTAAATATGTTGATGTTTATTGTAGAGAGGTACAGGGAAATGGAGCCATTATTTACATTTTATCCATAAACATTTGACATGTTGAACATTTCAGTTTAATCTCGCTAATCTGGAAGGACTGTCAGTGTAACTAGCTTGCTTCAAACTGGATTAGCGTTCTTTTGATTTCTAGCCAGAGTGATTATGTAATTGCTTGTAAGGTACAATTATTGTATCTCAGGTTAGAAATTCTTTTGTGGCAAATGATAAAGGACTGGTGATGGAGATCACCTGTCACTGGAGCCCATTCAATATTTTCTAATAGCTCACTCCACACTCAGTGCAATGCTCACAATTTCTACTTGGAGAACTTATTTCAGTCACTTGTGTTGACAGACAGGAAGGCAAGAAAAGAAAGATAATCATTCCGTTATTTAAAAATACAGCCTTTTGGGGTTTGTTTTAATGCATTATTTATTCTATGCTTCTTTCCCAAAAGGACTTAAGGTGGCTAAAACCTGGGCAGGGGGAGTGAGTGGGGTGGAGAGGGTCAATGGGGGAAAAATGGGGGACACCTGTAATACTCTCTACAGTAAATATAAATTTTAAAAAACCCCAGAAACAACTGGTAGGTAAGATATAAATGGAAAAAGAAAATAAAATCAGGAAAAAAAATGAGAATATGTTCATTATAAATATAACATAGTTTCTATAAGTAAAATTTACCTATTATTTTCTTTAGCATTATGGAGCATAGAGATTAGAGGCATTAAAATAGGTTATGTAGATCTTATTATGAGAAAGGAAGAAATATATCCTTTTCTATAGAGAGGCATATTTATTATTGCTTTAAATTCTAACATAGGCTTTCTACAACAGATAAATCAATATTCCGTGTTTTTAAAAAACATGTAACATATATATATATATTATATATATATATATTTAAATCTTTATTGATTTCATAGAGAGGAAAGGAGAGGGGGAGAGAGAGAGAAACATCAATGATGAGAGAGTCATTGATCGGCTGCCTCCTGCATGCCCCCGACTGGGGATTGAGCCCGCAGCCTGGGCACGTGCCCTGACTAGGAATCGAACCCTGATCCCCTGGATCCTAGGTCGATGCTCAACCGCTGAGCCATGCCCGGCCGGGCAACATATAACATATTTAAAGTTTTATTTGCTTGCTTGTTTTTTACTAATCTTTTACGAAACTAAAGCTGGCTTTTTTAAGAGCTAATGTGAAATGTTTCAAGTTCATAGTCTTTCAAGGTTCCAATAACACAAGAAGAATATCTGGATCCCAAAGAAATCTGTAGACTAGAAAAATATTAAAATCACACTAGACTACACACTAGATAGATATCACCTTAAACATTACTTATGTTAGTTTTAGTGTTGGTTGACAGACAATCAGAGGTTATATTCTACAAAAACAAAGACTATTAAATTAGGATATTCTGTATTAAGCTGGGCTTTCTTGAAATTTTTCCATTTTCACTTCTCTCTATATGAACGTAATTTGAGATTATAAGAAAGAAAATATGTTTTTTTTAAAAACTCTTTGAAATATTTAAAGAAGCATAAAACTGTTTTGGGGAATATGGTTTTGCTGGGAGAGAATCATGCAGCATTAGAATGAGTTCAAGATCTAGTAAGTAACTTAACTGTATTTCACTTTGAAACAGGGAAACATAAAAACATACTTTAAAACTTAGTGAGTGTCAGAATACATTTAATTTCAACATGCCTTGGAAGCTGCAAGTGAGAATTTGTCCTAAGAAATGGAGAATCAGTTTTTGTCCAGCAAATCTTTAGATTTTCCTCATTTATCCCCTAGAGCGAAGCCTCTTCTGGGAAATACATAGCTCAGGGCAGATTTTACATTTTTTTTCCTCAGGCTATAGATAAGTGGGTTCAACATGGGGGTTACAAGATTATTCAATATCTGAATTAAAGCACCAAGCAAGGCACTGGGACTGGGCTGTAGACAGATGACAGTTACTGGCCCATAAGCACCAAGATTTGCGGTGATGTGTGCACTGCAGGTGGAGAACACTCTTTGCCCTCTGCTGAAAGACGTTTCGATGTGGATGACCCAACGCAAATGTAGGAGTCAAGAATGAGAAAGAAGCAAGTGAGGCAGAAGAGGCCGACATTTGTAAAACCCACCCTCTGGGCTGGAGATGTATCTCCACAGGCTAAAGGTACGACTGCAGGCGTGTCACAGGAGAAACAGCCCAGCGTGTTCGAGCTAAGCAGGAAAATAGGAAGGTGGGGAAGGTCAGAAGAATGGCATGGACACAACCACCCATCCAGGTCCCTATGGCCGAGATGGAGCAGACCCTGTGGTTCACGATGACCATGTGTCTCAAAGGATAACATACAGCAACAAAGCAGTCAGACCATCGCTGTGTACAGGACACGGCCCAGTCCGGGAAATGATAGCTGTAGAGCTGTGCAGCACAGACCTGAAAAGAGATACCTTGACTATGCCCTGAAAGATGTTACGTCATCTTGGAATCACTGAACAGAAACCCAGGTCAAACACGCAGAGGTTTCCTAAGAAAAAAGCATGGGGGTGTGAAGGCTGGTGGAGGAGATGGTGGCTGTAAGGACGAGCACATTTCTCACAGAGCGCGTGGACAATGCTGAGAGCAGGAGAAAGGGGAGCGTCCCTGGACCCTCTGTTTCAGCGGTTTCCAGCAGAATAGGTTCAGTCACTACGGTGCGAGTTCTCACTTTTATGGGAGAATCAACTCTTGGTTGTCTGTGAAAAGAAATTTGTGGTTAAGTTTAATATGTATTTTTTAAAATTTCCCATCTTTTTAAATCCTTACCTGAGGATATGTTTATTGATTTTTTCTTTGGAGAGAGAAGAAGGGACAGAGAGAGAGAAACATCCATGTGAGAGAGATACATCGATCGGTTGCCTGCCATATGCACCCTAACTGGGGACTGAACCCACAGCCTAGGTTTGTGCCCTGACCTGGAAACAAACCAGCAACCTTTCAGTTCATGGGATGATGCTCACTGGCCAAGGCTAAATTTAATATGCATTTTAATTAGCTGCGCTTAACTCAGTAAAATGGAAATGGAGAAAGGCATCTAAATATTTCCAGTGTGCTTCCTGATAGAATTGTCTTGATCTGCCAGCTTCTCGTCTTACTGGATGTCTCTCTGCAGTGCAGTTTCTATTTGCAGATGCCCTTATTACAATCTCTCCAAGAAGCCTTACATGATTAGCCTCCTGTCTTGTACTCTTCATATTCACTATTAAACTACATTAATTCCAAATGCTACTTAGTGATTCTAAAGGGACAAATATAGACTCAATGTCTTCATACATACAAGGTCCCATCCAAGTTTCTTATAATCATTAAAGACAATTTGGTTACATTAACTCTCCAAAATCATTTGATCATGTAAGCCATACATACAAAAGATACAGCATCTTTCGCACATTTTCTCCCTAGGTATGAAGGTCAACAATAAGAAATTAGCCAAAAGAAGAGCCTTAGATAGCTCTTGATGAACAGAAAATTACATTAATAGGGCCCATATGCTCCAGGTTTTAGTACATGTGAGTAACTGGTGGCCTCCACTTTCCTGAATTTACTTCAGTGAGTAACTGGTGGCCTCCACTTCCCTGAATCTAGTGCAGTGAGTAACTGGTGGCCTCCACTTCAGTCTCCAAAACCTGTAATTGTCTAACAAGACCCAAGTTAAGAAATGGCCTAATTTTATGGTGGTAGCAAAGACTATTTTCCAATTTCCATATTTTGAAAATTTCTGATATCCTTTTCAACTTGTTTTAACTTTTCAATTTAGTAAAATGTTTAAATTATAGATCAATCCATGAACTCTATTGCCTAACACTATCTATTGCTATATTCTTGTGTGTGTGATTGTATGGTGAGGGAGAGAGTGAGAGCCAAAATAAAAATAAAAAGTGAATGACAAAATTTGGGCACTTACATGACAAACAGGGAACATAACTGGCTGGTGCTACTGAACGTTATTTTCTTTTCTTTCTCCAGCAGCAGTAAGAAGCCCTCCCCTACTAAGTCCCCATCAGCTTGTGGTCTGCTGGTATATTTTCTGAATTCTTCTCTTTTCCAATCACTTTCAAATAGAATGTCACAAATCTGAATGTACTTTAACTCCCTTACAGTAATTTTCTCTTTGATTCCAGAACTGCAATAATTCTCAAACACAGAATATTTTTTAATAACCTTAGTCTTCCTTTGGGTATTAATCCCCCAAGTCAGGGACCTTATTGAGCAAGGGAGTAATTAACTATTTGGTATAATTGGACCTTAGAAAATGGAGAGAGAGAGAGAGAAAGGAGAACACTGATTAAAGCTCAATATTTTTATGATTAAAGTTTCATTTTAAACGATTTCCTTTGTAAAATATACTTCAGTAGAATAATAAAAATTCATTTGGCACATATATTACACATATATGTACACATGGATTTCCTGCTTTTTTCATGTGTATGTGTTGTTTTTATAAGTAAATTATGTAATTTTACTACACTGTACCGATAGGATAAACTTATTGCAAGCAGTAGTAATTAGGGTAGCTAGCTCAGAGAATTAAATACATTGATAAAAAACTAGTTCTATGGAAAGGTGGGAAAGGGCAGATTCGGGGGCCGCGGCAGCAAGGATTTACGGAGCAGCCTCAGGGCACTGCTGCAACGTGAGTCAGCCTCGGCTTCCTTTGCTTCTGTGGCCTCGGCTCCAGGTTCGTGTCTGATTTCTGTGGCTGGCTCACGTGGCAGCCTCTGTGGTCAGGGGACAGGGTGCCGTGGAATGGAGATGGGCAGCTCTCCAAAAGGCAGGGGAAAGGCCTGTTGTCAGGGGAAAGGGGGAAGAGCCACGCAGAGAAGCCGAAAATAATTTTGAACTGTCATTTGAAGTGTCTGTCTTACACTCTTGGCATCTGTTAAAGCTCTTAAGTGCCTTGCATACTCAGTAAATATTTTGGGGAGATTGCCAAATTTCTCATTGAATTATTATTTATTTATTTATTTATTTATTTATTTATTTATTTATTTATTTTTATTTTGCTTATTTATTCATAGATGGGTTCATTTATTCCAGTGAGTACTGAGTACCAGTTATGTCAGGCAGGGGAATAATTATTTTCGAGGAGAGCCAGAAAGATCAGGTGGGGTGGTTAGGCATAGTCCCTCTGCTAAAATACAAACAAACAAAAAGTTTAGTTTACCTGAAAGGAAAAGAGTCTTTCACAGGCTATTTAAACCTCATAAACCTCTCTTCAACAGATGAGGAAAATTAGTATCAAAGAACTTAAATAATTTGCCCCAAGTCATGGAGTACACTCTGAAAGGAACTGGAATTCGGCCCCTTCTGTAGGTTTGGCCGTGAACCTCTGATCAGGTTTCAGTATTTAAAGAGTGTTTAGGTGGTTATGCTATTCCAACGCATCTGGAATTTTGCTTTAAAAGTAAACTTAATGTTTTTTTGCACATCTAACTAATGATAAAACTATATAAAAGTTAATAATTTTACCATTTTATTTATCCTTGATTGTCTTTCATAGTTTTAGAAACATGATGACTGACTTGAAGAACTTAGTCTTTATAAATAAAGGAGATAATATGTTTTTGACAAGACAGTAAAATACCACTACATTTACCTGTCTGGATAAGGTGGCATGTGCTAAATTAATATCATGGTCACAGGGAAAACACAAATGTTCTATATTCCCAAGAAGTCAACTTTTCCCACTGATTACTATTACAGAAGGAATAGTAATCAGATACCAATTAAGGATACCTAAATTAAGAAATTCAAAACTTTTTCTTATTTTTGTTTATAATATCGTCCAGAAAATGTAAAGATGATCATACACAACCATCATACACAACAAAAGTATAATTGCAAGTTGTATTTTATCTTCATTTTTTAAGGAAAGGTTCAATTTTTTATACTAATAAATTATTTTAAGCCACTAAGTTTTTTGAATTTATTTAAACAATTTTAAATTGCAGTTTACATTCAATATTGCTTTGTATTAGTTTCAGTTGTACAGCATAGTAGTTAGAAAACCATATACTATTTCCAGTACCCAGTGGGCACCATACATAGTATTAATGACTGTATTCCCCATGCTGTGTCTTATATCCCCAGGACTGTTTTATAACTTCCAATCCATACTTCTCAGTCCCTTCACCTTTTTCACCCAGTCCCCCCACACCTCTTCCCTTTGGCAACCATCTCTCTGTTCTCTGTACCTATAAGTCTGTTTCTGTCTAGTTTGTTTGTTTATTTTGTTCCTCACATTCCACATGTAAGTGAAATCATGTGGCACTGTATTTGTTTTTCGCTGACTGACTTACTTCACTTAGCATAATGCCCCCTAGGTCCATTCATGCTCTCGCCAATGGTTTCTGTTATCTTTTATGGCAAAGTAGTATTCCATTGCATATATGTACCACTGCTTTTTAATCTACCCGTCTCTATTGATGGGCACTTGGGTTGCTTCCGTAGTTTGGCTGTTGTAAATAACACTGAGATGAACGTAGGGGTGAATACATTCTTTTGAATTAGTGTTTTGGGTTTCTTCTGATGTATATCCGGAAGGGGGGTTGCTGGGTCATAAGGCAGTTACATTTTTGAGGAAACTCCACAGTTTTCTACAGTAGCTGCACCAGTCTGCATTCCCATCAACAGTGCACAAGCATTCCCTCCTCTCCATATCCTTGCCAACATTAGTTGTTTGTTTTTTTATTGATGATAGCCATTCTGACAGGTGTGAAGTGATATCTCATTGTGATTTCATTTTGCATTTCTCTGGTGATTAGTGATGTTGAGCATCTTTTCATATCTATCATCAGACATCTGTATGTCCGCTTTGGAGGAGTGTCTATTTAGGTCCATTTTCCATTTTTAAATTGTTTTTTGTTGTTGTTTTTTATTTTTGGTGTTGAGTTGTATTAGTTCTTTATAAAATTTTATTTTTGGTGTTGAGTTGTATTAGTTCTTTATAAAATTTTGGTGTTGAGTTGTATTAGTTCTTATCAAATATATCATTGGCAAATACATTCTCCCATTCAGGGGGGTGTCTTTTCATTTTGTTGGTGGTTTCCTTTGCTGTGCAAAAACTTTTAAGTTTGATGTAGTCCCATTTGTTTATATTTTCTTTTGTTTCCCTTGCCTGAGGAGATATATCAGAAAAAACACTACTAAGAGAAACATCTGAGATTTTACAGCCTGTGTTTGCTTCTAAGATTTTTATGGTTTTGAGTCTGACTTTTAGGTCTTAATCCATATTGGTCTTTTTATTGTATATGGTGTAAGTTGGTGGTCTAGTTTCATTTTTTTTTTCCATGTACCTGCCCAATTTTCCAACACCATTTATTGAATAGTCTGTTTTTACCCCACTGTATGTTTTTGTCTCCTTTGTCAAATATCAGTTGACCATATTGGCGTGGATTTATTTCTGGGTTATCTATTCTGTTCCATTAATCTATATGTCTGTTTTTACGCCAGTACCATGGTGTTTTGATTACTGTGACTTTGTAGTATAGTGTGATATCAGGTAGCATGATTCCTCCAACTTTGTTCATCTTTCTCAAGATCACTGTGGCTCTTTGAGGTCTTTTGTGGTTCCATATACATTTTTGGATTATTTGTTTAATTCTCTAACATATTCCATTGGTATTTTGATATGAATTGTGTTGAATCTGTAGATTGCTTTGGGTAGTATGAACGTTTTAATGATGTTAATTCTATCCATGAACATGGTATATGCTTCCATATATTTGTGTCTTCTTCAATTTCTTACTTCAGTGTTTTATAATTTTCCAAGTAGAGATCTTTTACCTTTTTGGTTAAATCTATTCCTATGTTGTTTTTATATATATATTTAATTGTAAATGGGATTGCTTTCTTAGTTTTCCTTTCTAATAGTTCATTATTGGTGTTTAAAATGCAACTTATTTCTCAATACTTTTTATGTCCTGCTACTTTACCAAATTCATTGATTCGTTTTAGTAGATTTTTGGTGAAATCATTAGGGTTCTCTCTATATAGTATTAAGTCATCTGCAAATCATAACAATTTTACTTCCTCTTTTCCAGTATGAATGTCTTTCATTTCTTCTTCCTGTCTAATTGCCGTGACTAGAACTTTCAGTACTATGCTGAATAAGATGGTGGAAAGTGGATATCTCTGTCTTGTTCCTGATCTTAAGGAAAACATTTAATTTTTTCCCTGCTGAGTATGACATTGGCTGTGGGTTTGTCATATATTGCCTTTATTATGTTGAGGCATGTTCCCTCTATTTTTACTTTGCTGAGAGTTTTTATCATAAATGGGTGCTTGATTTCGTCAAATGCTTTTCTGCATATATTGATATGATCATATGATTTTTATTCTTTATTTGTTTAAGTGGTGTATCACATTAATTGTTTTGTGGATATTGTACCAACCTTGCATCCCAGTAATAAATTCCACTTGTTCATGATGTATGGCCTTTTTTTAATGTATTGATGAATTCAATTTGGTCACATTTTGTTGAACATTTTTGCATTTATGTTCATCAGGGATATTGGCTTATAATTTTCTTCTTTTGTATTGTCTATATCTGGTTTTAGAGTGAGGATAATGCTGGCCTCATAAAATGAGCTTGAGAGTTTTCCCTTTTCTTGAATTTTTTGGAATAGTTTGAGAGGAATAGGTGTTAGTTCTTTTTTAAATGTTTAGTAAAATCCACCTGTTAATTTTGTTTTTTGGGAGGTTTTATTTGTTTTGTTTTGTTTTGTTTTATGGCTTCAATTTTATTAGTTATAATCAATCTGCTCAGATTTTCTGCTTCTTCTAGAATCATTTTGAGAAAATTGTATGGTTCTAGGAATTTATCCATTTTGTATTTCTGTGGTGTCAGTTGTTAATTTTCCTCTTTCATTTTAAATTTTATTTATTTGGGTCTTCTTTTTTTTTATGAGTCTGGTTAAAGGATATCAATTGTGTTTATCTTTTCAATGAACCACCTTTTGCTTTTTGTTTTTTAAGTTTTGATGTCATTTATTTCTGCTCTAATCTTTATAATTTTCTTTCTTCTACTCACTTTGGACTTTGCTGTTCTTTTCTAGTTCCTTTAGGTGTAAGGTTAGATTGTTTATTTGAGATTATTTTGTTTGTTTCTTGAGGTAGGCCTTTAGTGCTATGAATTTCTCTTTAAAGGACTGCTTGCACAGTGTCCTATAGATTTTGGGTGGTTGTGTTTTTATTTTCATTTGTTTCAAGGTATCTTTTCATTTCTATTTTGATTTCATTGTTAACTTATTCATTTTTTAGTAACATATTATCTAACCTCCAGGTGTTTGTGTTTTCACTTTTTTCTTGTAATTGATTTTTAGTTTTATACCATTGTAGTCAGAGAAGATGCTTCATATGATTTCAATCTTCTTAAATTTACTGAGACTTGTTTTGTGTCCTAACATTTTGTCTATAGTAGAAAATATTCGATGTGCACTTGAAAAGAATGTATATTTTGCTGTTTTGGTGTGAAATGCTCTGAAAATATCAACTAGATCCACCTGTCCTAGTATGCCATTTAATGCCACTATTTCTCTTGTTGATTTTCTGCCTGGAAGACTTTTTCATTGATGTCAGTGTAGTGTTAAAGTCTCCTACTATGACTTACATTACTGTCAATCTCTCCTCTTATGTCCATGTCCATCAAGCTTTCCTTTATATATTTAAGTGCTCTTATATTGGGTGCATAAATGTTTATCAAAGTTATATCCTCTTGTTGGATTGCTCCCTCTATCAGTATGTAATGTCCTTCTTTGTCTTTTATTCTAGCCTTTGTTTTTTAAGTCTATTTAATCTGATATAAGTATTGCTACTTCAGCTTTTTAAAATTATTATCTGCATAAAATATATTCTTTTTATCCCATTACTTTCAGTCTATGTGTGTCTTTTGTTCTGATGTGAGTCTCTGTAGACAGCATATATTTGGATCTTGTTTTCTTACCCATTCAGCTACCCTATGTCTTTTGATTGGAGCATTTAAGCTATTTACATTTAAAGTGATCATTTATTGGTACGCATTTATTGCCATTTTGTTCTTTATAACTCCTTTCTTTCTTTCTTTCTTTCTTTCTTTCTTTCTTTCTTTCTTTCTTTCTTTCTTTCTTTCTTTCTTTCTTTCTTTCTTTCTTTCTTTCTTCTTCCTTCCTCCTTCCTCCCTCCCTCCCTCCCTCCCTCCCTCCCTCCCTCCTTCCCTCCCTCCCTCCCTCCCTCCCTTCCTCTTTCTTTTCTTTTCTCTCTTCTCTTCTCTTCTCTTCTCTTCTCTTCCCTTCCCTTCCCTTCTCTTCTCTTCTCTTCTCTTCTCTTCTCTTCTCTTCTCTTCTCTTCTCTTCTCTTCTCTTCTCTTCTCTTCTCTTCTCTTCTCTTCTCTTCTCTTCTCTTCTCTTCTCTTCTCTTCTTTTTCTTTTCTTTCTTTCTTTTTTTTTTTTAAAAGAAGTCCCCTTAACATTTCTTGTGATACTGGCTTGGTGGTAATGAACTGTAATTTTTTCTTGTCTGAAGAATTCTTTATTTCTTTTTCAATTTTAAGTGCTAGCCTTTCTGGGTAAAGCAGTCTTGGTTATGGGTCCTTGCTTTTCATCACTTTAAATATTTTGTGCCATTACCTTCTGGCCTGAAAAGTTTCTGTTGAAAAATCAGTGGACAGTCTTTTGGGAGCTCCCTTGTAGGTAACTGTCTTTCTCAGGCAGCTTTAAATAGTTTTTTCTTTGTGTTTAACCTTTGCCACTTTAATTATGATGTGTCTTGATATGGGCCTCTTTGGGTTCTGCTTGTTTGGGATTCGTTGTGCTTCTTGGACTTGTATGGCTTTTTCCTTCATTGGGTTAAGAATGTTTTCAATTATTATTTCTTCAAAGAGGTTTCAATCCCTTGCTCTTTCTTCTCTCCTTTATGCATTCCTATGATTCCAGTATTGTTACATCTCATGTTGTCCCAGAGGTCCTTTATTTTTTTTGTTTTATTTTTTTAATCCTCACCTGAGGATATTTTTTCCATTGCTTTTCAGAGACAGTAGAAGGGAGAGAGAACAAGAGAGAGAAACATCGATGTGAGAGAGACACATTGATTGGTTGCCTCCCACATGTGCCCCTACTGGAGCTGGGGATAGAGCCTGCAACCAAGGCATGTGCCCTTGACCAGAATTCAACCCAAGACCCTTCAGTCCTAGGGCTGATGCCCTAAACAATGAGCCAAACTGGCTGGGGCCAGAGGCCCTTTAAATTATTCTCAGTTTTTAAATTCTTTTCTCTTTTTGTTGCTCTGGTTGAGTGATTTCTGCTGCCTTGTTCTTAATCAATGATTTGATCTGCTTTTTCTACCCTACCATTGATTCCTTTCACTGCATTCTTTTTTCCAGATATTTTATTAATTTCTGACCAGAATTTTTTATGGTTTCTATGTACTCTTTTATGCTAATTATCTCACTTAGTTCATCCATTCTTCCCCTAAGTTCCTTGAGTATCCTTATAACCATTGCTTTGAACTCTTTATCTGACAGATTTCTTCCTTCCATTCTATTTTGTGCTTTTTCTAAGGATTTCTGCTGTTCTTTCATTTGGGGCATATTTCTTTTTCTTCCTATTTTGGCTTTCTCTCTGTATTTGTTCCTTTATATTGGATAGATTTGCCATGTCTCCCAATCTTGGTATGGTTGCCTTATGTAGCAGGTCTCCTAGGAACTACATTAACCAGTTTCTCTTCATATGACTCTGGTCCACTCTGAGCCACCCTCTCTTTCCTGGAGGGTAAGGTGAGTAGCTGCAAATGAGATTTTGTTGATGGACCTTTAAGAGGGTGTCTGGCTTTCTATCAGACTCCTTTCTCTCCCTGTTGAACAGAGCTTTTTCTGATTTTACATCCAGATGATATGTGAGCTCTTCTGGGCTTTGTTGCTCTGTGCTAGAAAGCTCTGCTTGGGATTAAGACCCTGCATTTTTCATGGGGAACCTTTGCAGCTGATATATCCCTTCAGGTTCTGTGGCATGTGTGTTTGGGGTCAGCCCCTTTTGTGTCTCAGCCCTTCCAACCAGTCTCCATGTGGATCTTCTGTAAATCCTTGCTTGTAATGCTTCTGTTCAGCTGGACTTTAGTTGGTTATTCAGGTTGATTTCTCTGTAGTTTAGTTGTTTTTCCAGTTTGGTCCTGGGAGGAGGTGTGTGTGTCTTTCACCTACTCTGCTGCCATCTTGGATTACTTGTAATCATATTTTTAAATTTTTGAGGAAGCACCATACTATTTTCCATAGTCGTGCACCATTTTATATTCCCACCAACAGTGCACAGAGGCTTTAATTTCTCCACATCTTAGTCAACACTTCTTTTCACTTCTTTTTGGTTAATCCTCACTCAAGGATATTCTTTCCACTGATTTTTTAGAGAGAGTAGAAGGGAGGGAGGGGCAGAGAAAAAGAGAGAGAGAGAGGAAGAGAAAAACATCAGTGTGAGAGAGACACATCCATTGGTTACCTCTTGCACGCTCCCCAGCCAGGGCCAGGAATCGAACCTACAACCCAGGCACAATGCCCTTGACCAGGAATCAAACCTATGACACTTCGGTGTGCGGACCGATGCTCTAACCACTGAGGCACACCAACTAGGACTTCTTTTTACTTTTTTAAGTGATAACAATCTTAATAGGTATGAAATGATAGCTCATTATGAATTTGATTTGCATTTCTCTAATGATTGGTGATACTGAGCATCTTTTCATATGCTTTTTGGCCATTTGTGTGTGTTCTTTGGAGTGGTGTAGGCATGTGTGTGCTCACAAGAGTGTTTTAAATAAAACTCTATGTTGGGAGAATTACTAAAATTTTAGATGTAAGAAAGATTTAAACTATTTTAAAGTTTTTTCTTTTCTTTACCAAACTGTTATTACAACACTGATTGAGAATTGACCAAAAAGAGGTCAGAGTTCATTCAGATTTCAACTTTCATATACTTTTAATTTTACTAAAATGCAAATATGTATTTAAGTGTGTGCATGTTGTTGTTCTGAATCTTAGTTATTTCCTTCATGTTCCTTTTTTATGTAAATAAATACACAATTACAATTAATTAGAACTGCTAATATTGTAGTATCATTCATTCAACAAACTTACACTGTGCTTACTAAGTCAGCAGCCTATGTCCTGTGGACACAGCAATAAATAAGACAAACATGATCTTTTTTATGGAATTTTCCATTGTATAAAAATACATATTGAGCAAGTATAAGTGCTAGTGTGTTGAGTATCTGTTCATAAGCATATTCAGGCTTTACCAGATATCATAGAATGTGGGTTCTTTCACCAATATCCAGTGTTAATAGGACAATAAACTAATACTTTAGAATTGCTTGTATCCAGCATATACTATCAAATAGCCATTCCCAAAGTCTGAGCAATAGATTCTGTGTGATCTTAAGTTTTGCTAGTCAGGTTAGAATGGCCGTAGACACCTCACATTGTATCTCAAACCATTTATCTATACTTGAATGGGCTTAATTTTGTTCTTTTTTGCCGCATGCCTTTTGTAAGGGCAGCAATTTATTTTACTTGGGATTTTTACTTTTTAGGCTGTTTTAATGGTTTCAAATAGGATGAAAACTTTTATCAGTAAAAATGGAATAAAAAAATTACAAATCACTAAAATGTCATGAAAACTAAGGGTCAGTGTGTCTGTTGGTACCTAGTAAATTGTACCCATTCCTTCTCTCTGGGTTCTGGAGAAAATTGGGAAATAATTATCAACTCAGTATTGCTGAAGGACAAGCTAACAGATATACCTTGGTGGGAGATTCCAATGAGCATGGCAATTGAACCCCATCATTACAGTGGGCAGAAAGGCTTTTCCAACCCTTTACACTAAGGCTACTTTGTGATCTTGGCAGCCCAGGGCAGTAGGAAACCATGGCAGTAGGAGTTAAGGGGGCGGGGTCTTTGCCTGGCTTTACCATAACTAGATGTGTCATAAAGGGCAAGAGACATATTGCTATATCCAGTGCCCCATCTGTAGATGCGTACACGAGTAGAGGCACAGAATAAATGGAGGTGACAGTAAAGTCAATACATAAATGTGACTTATCTCAGTGCATATTTTACCAGTTTTTTATTGACATTTCTATATATTATGAGCTCTGGATAAAGGTAATGAGGGTGAGTAAATTGCCAAGCAGGTCTTCTAGGGCAGTCATGTCACAGAGGGATCAGGAGTAGGGACTTTGGAGTTAACCGGATCTGTTTGAGGTCTGGTATCTGCTTAATGTGCAATATTGAGCTTATTATTTGAAGTCTCTAATCCTCAAACCTTTTTTTTTTTTTTTTTTTTTAAATGGAAACTCTATAGGGGTGATGTGGAGATTAAATACAGTGATATCTATGAAATGTTCATTGTAGAACAGATCATGCTCTATAAATATTAGTTAATACTTGTCTTAACAACAAGGGGGAACTGAAGTGTTTATAGGCAGAAAAGGGGAACAACTGCATTTTAAGTGTAGCAAGAAAAATGAAAGGAGGGGTGATTTGGCACAGAGACAGACTATTGAAGTGTGCTTCTTGGACTGACAGAGATCCTTGTTATCCTCAAGCAGGCACAATTGGCTGCTCATGGTAGGGGTAAGAAATCTGCATGCTGTGCCCCTTGGATTCCTTGCCCAGAACGAAGGCACTGAGGATAATACTAGTTGCAGAGTCATTTATGATGCCCCACAGTTACAGAGACACAAAAACATAGAAAATCTTATCAGGCAAACAAAATATAATGCTTTAGAGGAAGCCGTTTCTATTTAAGAGGAGAATATAGAAGAATGATATTAAGAGACAAATTTCCAAAACCCATTACAAAACACTTAACTTATTCCAAAGATGTAAGGGCTACATTGTGAAACATTCTTTTCAGGGAATTTTTCACTTCTCTGTTCCTTAAAGAATAGATTAACGAGTTCAGCATGGGGGAGACAATATTATTTAATATTTGCACCACAGCACCAAGCAAGGGGTTGGGCGTGGGTTGCAGATAGATGATGACCACCGGTCCATAAGCACAGAGGACTGCAGTGAGGTGTGCCCTGCAGGTGGAGAAAGCTTTCTGCCTGCCCTCTGCTGAACGGATTCTCAGAATGGCAACTCCGATGAATGTGTAAGAGACACAAACACTGAACCAAAGACTTAAAGCCAGAAAGCCAACACTCGTGGAACCCACTTTCTGGGCCAGGAAGCTGTCCTCACACGCCAGGGGTAAGACAGCAGGCATGTCACAGAAGAAGTAGTCCACCTGATTGGCACGTTAGCTGAAAGGTGAAGGAGGTCAGGATGGTGGCCTGAAGACAGCCCACCAACCAGGCTGCCATGACCAAACCGACACAGACTCCAGGTCTCAGGATGGCCACATACCGCAGTGGGTGACAGATGGCAACTAAGCGATCATAAGCCATCACAGAATAGAGGCAGCCTTCGGCCGACCCCAGGAAGTGATGGAAAAAGAGCCGCGCAGCACGTCCCTTGTCAGAAGCGGCATGGCTCTGTCCAGAGAGGTAGAGTGACAGCTTGAGGCAGGCGACAGATGGAAAACACATGTCAAAAAGAGATAGGAGTCCCAGGAAAAAATACATGGGGGTGTGAAGACCAGAGGAAAAAGCAATTGCCGTGAGGGTGAGTAAATTGCCAAGCAGGGTGAGGAGGTAAATGAACGAGAAGATGACAAAGAGCCCCGTCTCCAGGCCCTGAGTCTGAGGGATTCCCAGGAGAATAAAGTCGTTTAGCTCTGTGCGATTTCTCATGGTCCCGGGCCAGAGGTCTGCATAGAGACAAAAGACGTGAAAGCATGAATGTGGAGACTGTTTTGTGACAGACACCATACAGTACAATTATTGTCACCAATGGTTGTTTAAATATAATGATGATGAAATTAAAAATGACAAATTCTTCCATTTGGACCGTTTCCAGATCTTGGCTATTGTAAATAATGCTGTTATGAACAGAGGGGCACATACATTTTTTCTGAGATGTTTCAGGATTCTTAGGATGTATTCCCAGAAGTAGGGTTTTTTGAGTCAAAAGGTAGTTCTGGGCCTGGAGATTATTATGCTAAGTAAAATAATTCAGTCAGAGAAAGACAAATACCATATGATCTCACTTATATGTGGAATCTAATGAACAAAATAAACCGACAAACAAAATAGAAAGAGAGGCATGGAAGCATGGAACAGACTGACAGCTGTCGGGGGAAAAGGAGGGGGAGGCTGGATGAAAGACGGTGAGGGATTAGCCTAAGATATATATGCATAACCCATGGGCACAGTCAATAGTGTGGTGATGCCAGAAGAAGGCGAGTGGGGAGGAGCAGGGACTGGGGGGAAGCAGACAAAGGGGGGGAAATGGGGACATCTATAATAGTGTCAACAATTTAAAAAAAGAAAGCAAAAAAAGAAATTCTTCCAAAGATATTTAGGGGTTAGTAAAGCAAATCTATGC
The DNA here is from genome assembly GCF_054644295.1 of Miniopterus natalensis. NCBI lineage: Eukaryota > Metazoa > Chordata > Mammalia > Chiroptera > Miniopteridae > Miniopterus > Miniopterus natalensis. Next base: position 3,454,369 of record NC_142100.1, on the reverse strand, counting down.
CTTCATATCTAGAGATATAATATTCCTTAATGAGTATGGATACAAAGCAAATAAAGTATTAGCATGGTGAAATAGTGGATGGGCCAAGAAAACAGAGGTCTCAATACTGAACAGATAAACACAATTTAATTAATGTCCACAACCAATTATTCAACAATAAATCCCCTAAAATAGACCAAGTTGGAAGCCTGATCCTTCCGATTCCTTTCCAGTGCATATCTACAGTTACCCAGAGATGCAATCAAATACCCTAAATACCCATCTAAAGTCATTTTAAAAAAATACATCTTTATTGACTTCAGAGACAGGAATGGAGAGGGAGAGAGAGAGATAGAAATATCAATGATGAGGGGAGTCATTGATAGCTGCCTCTTGCATGTCCCCCCCACCCTGGGGATTGAGCCAGAAACCCGGGCATGTGCCCTGCCCGGGAACTGAACCTTGATCTCCTGGATTATAGGTCGATGATCTACCACTGAGCCATGCCGGCCGGGCCATCTAAGGTCATTTTGGGCATCCATGCCTCTGCTGAGAGCAGTGGATTGAGATGCAGTTCAATGAGCATTAAGATTTGGATTGTTTTGATATCAATTTAATAGGATATATTACTTAGTTTCAGCATTTTCTTATTTGTCTATTTTCATTTGACTAAAAAGAAACAGTCCCGGAGTTTTAAATTGTTTAGAGTTAGCAGCTATGTTGTATTATGTAGATCGTAGCTTTTAGTGAAGTTATGTCATACGGGATATTTAATCTTTGCAAACAATTGGAATTTTTGTATCCTAGTACAATGAAATACTTCAGTTCTGAAACTTTTTGGTGTGTTGTCTGATTTTTTTAATTTAAATTTTATTCTAGTAAAAAATTAATGTAAGATTTACCCCCTTAACAGATTTTTAAATTTATCATATTGTTAGCTGCAGGCACAATGTTATAAGCAGATCTCTAGAACTTACTCATTTTCTGACACTTTATACTCTTTAATTAGCAGCTCTCCAATACCTCCTCACCTGTCCCTAACAACCACCATTCTGCATTCTGCTTCTATGAGTTTCATTATGGTTTTGTTTTTAGAAGAAAATGGGAAGTTGCTGCTAGGGTGTGCTGTGGTCAGCTGTCTGTTACAATGTTTGAGTTTAAAACGAGCTTGTGAATCATTGTTCAAAAGGAGATGTTTTCACCATATATGTGGTGACAAAAGATGATTTGACCGTGGGTGATGGGCACACAATGCAATATACAGATCATGTATCATAGAAATGTATACTGGAAACCTATATAATCTTATTAACCAATGTCACCCCAATAAAAATAAAAAATATATGAAAGTTTTCAATCTCAGTTTTTACATTTATGATCTGTTTTACTGAAATCCAAAGTATATGCAAATTGTCTAATTTATAATTTTCCTGACTTCTAATTATAATTTCCATTCAATTCCTCTGATCTTCTCTTGTAATTAATAGTTACTAATTGAAAATTTTATCTTCTGAAAGAATTGGAAGTGGTAAGATAGGTTAATACTATCCACATATACCAAAGAAATTCCAGTGAAGATGAATTTAGGTTTTACTAAACTGTAAGGTTCCTGAGCGTAAACTAGTAATTTGTCATTGAACCATTATTTATCACAGCACCTGCAAATAGCTGGCATTTAAATAATTGTTATATACAGCAATAAAGATAAAGTAAATAAATAAATCATTGTTAGATAAATAAATAAAAAGTTGAAAATTAATTTAAGGATTTACTCAAGTCCCATGAAGAGACCATGTCTTTTCTTGTCCACCACTGTGTTTCTAGGTTTTAGGAAATACAGCACCCAATAAATGTGTTGACTTGAAGAGAATTTTAGAATGTTCTGAGATGGTAGCTCTTCTTTAAACTATTTTAAGCTTTTTAAAAATATTAATGCTGGAAAGCAATGATAGATTCCATGCTTAACAAAAAAAAATAGATATACATAAAAATGTAAAGTATCTAATTTAGGATGAGCCTTGAACACCTTCATAATTACTGGTAACTCATCAAGGCCTCTTGCGGGTCTGGAGAGGTGTAAATGACAGGTGGACGTAGAGTTAAAAGAATAATGGGCTTTCCTAAAGAGAAGGAAAAGAAGGAAGTCATAATTAGTGGAAAGTTTTGTAGCAAGAACAAAAGGATATAAAAACGGATTAGTGTAAAAATACTTGAAATAGGACAAAAATTATTAACATAACTGAAGTTCTGGATTTAGACTAAGCATTTTAGTTAGTGATCATTAGAACTAGAATAGCATTATCACAATATAATAATGCAATTGGTTTACTGTTTTATTATTGTCTTACAGTATTAGCCTTTATAGAGATTCTGTTTGTGGAGGAAAGTCAGTATTTTTCATTTTTTTTCTGAACTACTTTTGTCAGCTTCCAATTGGAGATCATCTGGACCTGAAGTCAGTTTGTACTTGTGCTGATGTTGGAGAAAGAGGCATGGCCACTGGGCGGCGCCCCACTGTGGAGCAGCCAACTGTTGACAAAGGCATCTTTGCAGGCTTCTGACAGTTTCCCTTAGGCTCCGTCCACAGAGAGGGCTAACAGAATAACTGCTATGGGGGAATTCTGATATGGAAAAAAAGATTGTTGTGCCAGGAAGATTTGGTTTTAAATCTAGGTTCTTGCTTACTAACTGGGACTCTGCTATATTTCAGTTTACTTATCTCTAAAATAGGCATGATATTACATTCTAAGGGCTGTTGGATAGATTAAATGGGATAATGCAGTGTGAGGCATCCAGTGCGGTGTCTGTCATGTTTGGGTACCAGCCACTGTTATTAACTCCTATACTCTGGGCAAGAGGAAAAAAAGTCTTATAATATAGTGACTTAATATGAACAGGAGCACGGCTAATGCTAGACAAGTCCCAGTTTGGGGGAAGTGTTTAGAAAATACCCCTGGGTACCCATACTTATGAAATATGGTGAGGCACAAAAATAAAACATGGATGGAGAAGATTGGGAACATGTCTTAGGTGTCTACCTCATCCCCTACATCCTACATGTAGGCCTCTACCCCGCTAAACCATTCAAAACACAGTCATGTAGGAATCATGCTAATGCAGGATATCAGTGACAGGAAAAGCGAAACAGGAGACATTTCTGTTGGTTCTAAGGCAGAATAAACATTATTTTATGTAAGATAAAAACTGAAAACAAAGAAAATTTATGAGAAAAATCTCATGAAAATAACATCACTTCAGACTGAGATTTTGTTTACCATGTTTTAAAAAATAGTTTGTCCCTATAACTTCAAATATTATTTTTTAATCTTAAACATTCAACATCCTTACTATTTCAAGACCCACAGGCAGACAGGTTTGTAGTTATCACACACATGGATCTAAGAATGGTAAACAGTAACTTAGGGCTGCATTCACAATAGGAACGGATAGAGCTTTCCTAGAAGATTCAACTCAAATGGAAACATTTATCCAGGAAAGAGACAACATGGCATATTAAAAAGAATTTGGATTACAGGTCTAAAGGCCAAGTTCAAGGTCTGATTTGGGGGGATGTGATTATGGGCAAGCAACTTAAAACCTCTGAACGTCAGCTTCTCATCGCTAAAGAAGCAGAAAGCATGCCCTGCACCAGTAACCTCAACCTTAACTGATGAGTTAAAATTTATTGTTACAACTAGGACACTTTTGAGAGTGAAAAGGGGGCATTATTAATAATTAACGCAGGATGATAAAGGTAAACTAGGAAAGTCTCTGCCAAGTAACTGAATAGTCTCCTTGGTATGATGTCCCACAAATCTGTATTTTGACATGCACCACTCTAATTATAGTCTTTGAAAATGTGGAATGTTCTTATAATTGTGCTTGGTATAGAGTGCTTGGTATCCATTAAGTGTTTTTAATTAATTTAGGTAAGCTTTTCCTCACATAATTGCTGTAAAGATTAAATATGTATGGTTATATTCGTGAAATATTTTCTAACTTTTTATTCTTTAATTAAATTTATTGTTGTGACAATGGTTAAAAGATTATATAGGTTTCAGGTGTACATCTCTATGACGCGTGATCTTCACATTGCGTTGTGCCCACCACCCAAAGTCCGACCTTCTTCCATCACGATACACTTCACCCTTTTTACCCTTTGCTACCCCCCACCCCCTTCCCTCTGGTAACCATCACACTGTCGTCGTGTCTGTGAGGTTTTTCTTGTTTTTCTTGTTTGTTCACCTGTTGCTTTCAGTTTTACATTCCACATGTGAGTGAAATCATATGGTTCCTAACTTTTTCTGACTTGTTTCACGTAGCCTGATACTCTCAAGGCCCATTTGATGCTTAATAATATTCTATATAATGGTCCCTTATTATATTTGCTATAGAAAGTCTAATGCCAAAGAATTTGGGAAGCAACTGCCTGTCTAAAGCCTGAATGAGGAGAGACAGGGTAAAGCAAGGACAAGGCAGTCTGAAGGCTAAGCTTGAGGGACATATTTTAGGAAAAAGAGAATAGGGAACCACATAAGGTACATGTAGACATTTTTCAAAGGTTTGGAAGAGAACCAGAAGAGTGTCTTTTACACGTCTTTGCATTGGGCAGATGATTATTTTCTCCATACCATAGAAACTTATTTTCTGTATGTCAGAGAATATATTTAACTAATTTTTTAAAAATATATCTTTATTGATTTTAGAGAGGAAAGGAGAAGGAGAGAGAGAGATAGAAACATCAATGATGAGAGAGTCATTGATCGGCTGCCTAGCCTGCAACCCGGGCCTGTGCCCTGACCGGGAATCGAATCCCCGTCACCTGGATCCTAGGTCGATGCTCAACCGCTGAGCCACACCTGGCCGGGCTCAACTAATTTTTTTTAAATCCTAAGCAACTGTTTGGTGCTTAGAACATGATAGACGCTGAATGAATTATTAATGAACCAAAAAAGAACAAATGAATGCATCCCTGCATGCTGTTTGAGAGCGAATGGACGAAGGACCCTAGATGTTGCGTAAAATGAGAAGGAAGCCTTTAATTGTAATTTCTTCCAACAGTCCTCGCTACCAAGGACTCCAGAGTGAGGTTGAAAGCAAAAATGGAAATGATAAGGAGATGTTCTGGGCACTTATGTGGGAAAATGGGTCACGGCTGGCTCAAGTTAAAAACAAACCAAAGCATTTTTTTCATCCCTTCATCTTCAGTTTCTTCTATAGAGTTGAGGGCTTCCTGTCCCAAATGTCTGTCTGTCCAAAGTGCCATGGAATGGGACTTGAGTTCTCTCAGAATCACACAGACAGAGGAAGCCACAATGCTGATGGCTGACCTATCATCCAGGATGATTTCCTCAGAGTTGGCAGAGGTAAAAAAAATCTCTTACCTTTGTAGAATTTTAAATTATCTCATAGTCCCTCTGGAGCCCCACCTATGATATATCCCAAGACTCATGGAGCAGGAGCCTTCTGGGCTTAGGAGCAATTAAATGCTGGATGGTGAGAGAGTTTAGGAGTGAGAAAAAGGTACACAGTAAACAAGATAATCTTTAAAGGATTGGGAACCAAAGAGCCTGTGGATGCCCCTTGGCCACGCTACTTTTCTCTTCTGGGTGGACATTCCATGGAACCCTTTTGTTCTCTGTGGGCCTCAGGGATTTGGCCTGCTTAACTGTCATTTTTCCAAGTTTCTACCTATTCCCTTACCTCTTAGGGTTGTGAAAGAAATCGTCACATAATAAAAAGAGTATTACCTTGGATCCAGAAAGTTCTGGTGTAAAGAACGCACCTGTTGCTCATTAGCTGTAAGTTCTTGAGTAGGTCAGTGGTCCTCACTGAACCTTAATATCGTCACTTGTGAAATGGAGTTATGAGAGTATTCCATAGGTTGATCGTGAGGATTAAATGAGATAATGCCTACACATTCCCTGACAGGTACTACATGCTTCTGTGGTTTGTACTGAAATTGGATGAATCTTTCTTTTCCTCCCCTTTCTCTTTCCCTTCTTAATTTTAAGATGAGTTTCCCCCCTCCTTTTAGTCTGTTTGGTTGGTTTAGTTTTTTGTGATTTTTTTTTTTTTTTAAATATATCTTTATTGATTTCAGAGAGAGGAAAGGAGAGGGAGAGAGAGAGATAGAAACATCAATGATGAGAGAGTCATTGATCGAGCCTGCAACCTGGGCATGTGCCCTGACCGGGAATTGAATCCTGATCGCCTGGATCCTAGGTCGACGCTCAACCACTGAGCCACACCCGGCCGGGCATGGGTTTAGTTTTGTTTTAATGACTAGTAATTACAGAAAAAGAGATCATGAGTAACAAAAACAAAGCAAACTAGTATTTCTAGAGTTAGAAAAATACCAAAAACTTCAGAAACCTTTCTTGTAATAACAGCTCATTCTCTATGGAATCTAAAGACATAAGATTTCCAGATCCTTGGGACTCAACAAGGCCAGCGTAAGAAAGGGGAGGTGGAACTAAAATTTAAAGAGTGCTTAGTTTTGACAAATGCCTTTAAAAAACATGTATTGGGTAGGTACTATTAGTCCACTTAACAAATGGTGGTGTGGATCCCAAAGATTACATAACTATTAAGTGGTAGAGGTAGAAATTAAAGCCCAGACTCTTTGAATCTAAAACTCGGGGACTGAATTCTATGGCAGAACCAAGCTCATCCTATTATATCAGTACCTGGCTTCTAGTTTTCTCTAGTTTTGACCCTCTGGATAAGCAAGGCATGCCCTTTACTAGTCCTGCCTATTTATTTTGCACTTACTTATGCTCTGGTTTGCCTAAAGCACATTTGCTGTTGTTGATGACAACTGCCCCTTTTAAGAAGTAATCAGCATCTTCTAAGAAATTTCTGCCAAACAGCTAAGTGGTTTTGTGATGCCCAACACACTCAGAAAGAGTCTGGAAGCTTTGGTAGGAGGAAATTATAGAGATTTATTCAAGGGTCTTATAGTTTGCAAACTGGAAACACAGCTAGGCAAAAAAACAGGAGTGTTCCAAAGAAGAAAGGAAAGTTTAAATTTCTTATATCTAATCCCAGAGATTTCCCTGCTTTGCTTTCTCCCACCTGCCTCCCTAATCTATCACCAATGAATTTCATGTAACCCTTTTACATCTTGCCCTTTGATTTTGATGTATATAAAATAAGTGGTGAAACTGCCATTTTCCCGAGTATTATTTCAATCCTTTGAAGTTTTGCTTCCCAGAAATTATCAGTTTGGGTCAAATAAACTCATAAAAATTCTAAAAAAAAAAGATAAAAAAAAAAAAAAAGCCCTCAGGACAAAAACTCAATGTGAGCTTGCTCTAGAGTACACCCAAGCCCCTTCCTGGGCATGAACTTTTTTTTTTTTTTTAAATATATCTTTATTGATTTCAGAGAGAGGGAGGGAAAGGGAGAGAGAGATAGAAACAGCAATGATGGAGAGAGTCGTCATTGATGGGCTACCTCCTGCACGCCCCTGACTGGGGATCCAGCCAGCAACCCGGGCCTGTGCCCTGACAGGGAATCGAACCGCGATCTCCTGGATCCTAAATTGATGCTCAACCGCTGAGCCACGTCCGGCCGGGCTGAACTTTTTATTTTCTTCCTAATTTCTAAGGGCCCCCATAGAAATTGGGAAGCTAGACCCTGGCTCACCCCCTGATTCTATCTCCAAGGCCCTCTTTTCTCTGACTCCCCAGTGAGCTGAAGCAGCCCCACCCAGGCTCACTTCTGTCGCTGTGACCTTCACCTCCTAGGGAGCTAACAGCAGCCCCGCCTTGGCTCACTTCTTTCCTATAACATTTCTAGGGAGCCAAAGCAGAGCACCGCCTAGGCTCTGCCTTTTTTTCCTTCTACCTGAATTTCTTCCTTTCTTCCAGCTTTAATAAACATACTCTCAAAACCATCTGAATTCTTGTTGTGAAATCTTTCCTACAAGATGTCAAGGACCCACACACTACAGGCCGGCCTGAGGCAGATCTGCTCCGGGCCAGCCCCTGTCCAGTGACACTCAGAACAAGAAGTACATTTTTGAGTTATCAGTTCTGCATCCTTAGCCCTAAGATTGGCCCAGGATGATTATCAGTCAGATGACAGGCATTCGGTGTAATAAATGCCAGGTGGTGAGGAAGGTGGGTGCCAGGACTTCTGGTTATGTCCGGTAGTCTGAGTCATGGATGTGAGGTAATCAGGTGGCCAGGATATGGAATCCTTCGGGGAGTTGTGTATCCAGCCATTGACTAGGACTGGAAAGTTCAGAAAAATTTAAGTTCTCAGGCTAGTTAGAATGAGAAGTTCCTCACGCCTCAGTCTTCATAATGTTAACAATTTTAGCAGCTGGGTTAACGTGACTCCAGTTTATACGTTCCCTGTGTTCACCCTTTCCTCAGTGATGACAGACACTATTTGGGTCTGAAAGTAAAGCCATTTGTCTTAACCTGTAAAACACTTGGCCCTGGTTTCTAAAAGTACTCAATATATAGTAGATTGTGGCTTCAGTCTGTCTTATCTCCTACCCATCCATCTCTGAGAAGTTTCGGTTGGGCTCAGTTTTCATGTGATCTGTCCAAACATAGAATTTGTTGCCAGTGATCACATGAAAATAATGGCTGTTGGTCGTAACTGCTCTCACCAGTAGGTCAGGTAAAGAACTCTGTAGGGCTTGTGTCATTTCCGACACCTGCTCTTTTGGAACCTAACAGTGTCCACAGTGAATAGCAATGGCAAGGCGGGTGAGTACACACAGCTCTCAGCATTTACGTGCACTAATCAAATTACTTTATGCATTTGGGCATTTCTTTACTTCGAGGTTCGTATGTTTTAATAATTCATAAAGGGTGCAAGAATAATAAGAACAATACAAGACCTTAGATGAACCGCATGGAAAGAGCAGAGGAGAGACAACGAACAGAAGAATGAAATGAAACTCCATGTTGATAGAGAGCGAGCAGCTGTGAAGGAGAGAATGCGAAAAACAAGCTGTTGGAAGCCTGTCCCAAACCGCTGCGAGGTACTCTCTGCGGTAACGCGAAGAGCTCTTATTTCAGGGAGGGACGTGTCCCCAGAGGAACTGGATGCCGGGAAGCAGCACTCTGCCATCAGCGTGCGCTGGCATAATTTAGGGCATATAAGTTACATGGGTGGGTGCTGAAGTAAGTTGAATAATGTTCTCATAATGTACAGATCTTTTTCCTTTTTATGCAAATGTGCTTTTCATGTTCAAAAAATTTTACTGTTTTTATTGATCATAATCAGGTAGGATAAGGATTGTGAGGCACAGAGCCCAAATAACTGTTTTAATAAATCATAGAAAAAATTTTTACTCTCCTTTGTAAAAGTCTATGCTAATACAGCAGTTCTGCTCTGTGAAAGCTGTGGGGACTTAGGGTCCTTCTATCTTGCTGTTTTTCCATTCTTATGGGTTATAGTCCTCACGGTCCAAAAGGCTCAGAATATTTTGCATGCCTACCAGTGAGTGGGAAGAGGGGAGGTGGAGGGGAGGCCATAGTCTTTTCTTTGAAAGGGTGTGGTGAAGTGTTGCACACATGAATTCTTGTATCCTGTGGGCCAGAATTTAACATAAGGTCACATCTAGCTTTAAGGGAGGCTAGAAATGTCTTTATCCTAAATGACGGTAAACTTGACTAAACCTGTTTTGACCTTGAGAATCAATATTGGAGAATACTTAGTAACATTAAATTGCAAGGACAGATTTTTGGGTGGAGATACCTAATCTAAAGTAGCCTCTATTTATTCTCTATTATACTACATGTTTTATTTTCTTTAAGCATTTTTACTACTGGATACTTTATTTATTTATTTTCTCATTTATTTATTTGCTTGTTTATTGAATATTTTCTTCCCCTGCAGTGTAAGCTCCAGGTAGAAAAATGTTTGTCTTGTTATTGCCATAATGCCAATGTCTAGGAGAGCAAACCTTGAATATAGTAGAAGCCCGATAAATATGTTGAGTAAAAGAATGAATTACATGTTTCTCTTTCAAAAGTTTGATCATTAGATTCGTTAAATAGTTTATATGAAAAGAGTGAAATTATTTATTGTGTTTAAAACATGAATAAACATGAGTGAAAAATGTATTTATATTTTTAATAGCTATAAAGTTCTGTTTCATTGTATATACAGGGGTGGGCAAAAGTAGGTTTACAGTTGCATTGTGACATTCTTTTGAATTAATAAAGCTACTGTAATAATCATAACCTGCATGTTTTTTTTCCATATGAACAACTGCAAACCTACTTTTGCCTATCCCTATATTGTGCTAGGTTCAGAGAATTTTCATATAATTGCCCTTCCAATAACGAGCATCATATGCAAGTTTCCTGATTCATACAAATGAGTTCTTTCCAAACAAGCTGCCACGTCTGATCTGCGGCAGGCTTCTAGTTCCAACGCCTTTGGTTTAGCTGGATGAACTCTCCCCACTTCTCCAACTTCTCTCTGTTGTTGCCCAGAATCTTTAGCCAACAGAAAGACGTTAGAACCAGAAGAAACAACACCAGACATAGTTTCTACCAAAATAAAAGGATTATTCCCTTTCACAATTATTTTGATACATGTAAAGAACATGGTTCTAGGGCCTAATACTGATAAAATACCATCTGTGCTTATACTGTGCTTTACTGGTGAGTGTGTGTGTGGAGGGGTTTACTTTCACATCTATTAAGATCCACTGGATTTTTAAAAACAACCCAAGGAGGTGTTGGCATGTCATTTTACAGTTAAGGGCACAAACTCAAAGAGAGTAAATGTGCCTTGGTGAGTCAATGGCAGAGACCGAAATCAACCCGAGCCTTCAGTACACACATTCTCTCCCCTATGCAGACTCTCAACAGCAATATGACTTTCCTTAAGGCTCAGATTTAATAGGTTGTTTTTAAATAGAAAAGATATAGGAAACTTCATCACTTCTAGTGTCCCTTAGCCAGGAAAATGAGTGCAGATATTCTCAGTTATTTACATTGTTACCCCCCAAAACCAGATTTAAGATCCTGATAAAACTTGTGATTCATGACCAGAAGACTGGGTCCCTGCGTACATTGCCCTGGCTCCTCAACACCTCTCCGCCCCACGCCCTAGGGAGGACACAATCTCGGGACAAATGACTCAAACTAGAGATAAACCAACGATCTGAAGCCCATAAAGTTCAGTGCCAGCGCACAGCGTTACCCTCAGGGCCTAGGACCCAGACCCTTGATAACTGTGGATTACAGAACTGCGTGGGTTGTTCTGGCTGTTGCTGTTTTGCCAACCCTCGCCCAAGGATACTTTTGCCATTGCTTTCCAGAGGGGGGAGGGACGGAGGGCGATGGACGCGACACAGAGGCGGGGCGGTGCCCGGGAACCTGCAGCCCAGGCGCTGCCCCTGCCCAGGAACCACCCCTGCCCCCTGGGCGCGGCCAGCGCCCTGGCCCGGAGCCACCCCCTCCAGGGCAGAACCAGGCAGTTTCTGACGTCGCTGCTGATGTTACCATTATGGCATCTCCCCTCGAAGAAACAACATCCCGTGCGTGTGCCCGTCCTCAAGACCAGCCGAAGAAGCAAAGAGCAGGCGTGCCAGGCTTGAAGAGTGCTCCTGCGAGCCCGGGCGAGCGGAGGTGCGGACATTTGTTCGAGAATTTCCCCTCGGTCCCTTAGTCACCACTCCGCTTGCTGACCGCCCCTGGAGGTGGGCGGGCCTCCGATGCTGACCCTCCCTGGGGGTGGGCGGGCCTCCGATGCTGACCCTCCCTGGGGGTGGGCGGGCCTCCGATGCTGACCCTCCCTGGGGGTGGGCGGGCCTCCGATGATGACCGTCCCTGGAGGTGGGCGGCCCTTCTCGTAAATCCCCGCTGCGCCCGCTGCCTCCGCGCTGGACTCGGGCTCGGGCCGCGGGCAGGTGGGTGCTGCGGGCAGGTAGGTGCGGGGGCAGGTGGGTGCCGCGGGCGGGCGGGTGCCGCTGAGCCCCGGGGCTGGGACCGCGCCCGCCGACCCCTCTCCGCCCCCAGCTCCCTGAGGCCTCTGTAACTGCGAGCCAAGGGGTGCAGCTGTCCTGCTGGGATCCCGCAGGAGGGGGGGTTGGGGGCTCTGCAGCTGTGGCAGGTTAGGGGGTCTGTGGGGCTGGAGGTGGGAATTGGCCATCTAACAATCTCAAGGCCCCTTTTCTTACTTTCCCTTTTACTTTACACCCCTCCCCTTCTCCTCTCTCTCCCTCGACCTGCCCCTTTTACATACGGAGAGTTGGTGTTTCCTCAATTTTTTGTAATGTTATAAGGTGGAAATGGAGCGTCAAGCCCCGCCCCCCCCCGGACTGCAGCCACCAAGCCGTCGGTGTCGGGATCCGAGGGCCCGCGCAGACCCTCCTGCTCACACCTGGGCCCTGGGGCCCTAGGACGGGATATTTAAAATCTACGTCGCTCCCAGTTTCTATCCAGGTCGCCCCCCCGCCCCCCGCGCCCTGCTGGCCTCTGCGGCGGGCCCGGGTTTCCGCCCGCCCCCGCCGCCCGCCGCAGGGCGTGGCCGCCGCGCCCAGGCCGCCCTCCGGGGTCTCCGCCCGCCCCCACCGCCCTCCGCAGGGCGTGGCCGCCGCGCCCAGGCCGCCCTCCGGGGTCTCCGCCCGCCCTCGCCGTCCGCCGCAGGGCGTGGCCGCCGCGCCCAGGCCGCCCTCCTGGGTCTCCGCCCGCCCCCGCCGCCCGCCGCAGGGCGTGGCCGCCGCGCCCCGCCCCGGGCCCGGGGCTCCGGGGCTGTGGCCGACCGCCCCCTCGGCTGGGAGCGTTTCTGAAATGCCACCCGGAGGGCGGGGGAACGGATTCCAACCCCGCAGAGTTTGCCCTGGGAAGGGTGGGAGAGGGTGCGGGGTCGCACTTCCCCCTGGGAGGGGCTGGTTCCGGGGTTGGAGCCCCCGAGAAGCCTGTGTCTTCGGGGGAGACGCGCAGCCCGTGCTCCCCGCCCCAGCCTCCCGGGGGCCCCAGCCGCGCGCCTGCAGGTTGGGCGGCCCGGCGGCTCCCCAGCCGCGCGCCCCTGCGGGTTGGGCGGCCCGGCGGCTCCCCAGCCGCGCGCCCCTGCGGGTTGGGCGGCCCGGCGGCTCCCCAGCCGCGCGCCCCTGCGGGTTGGGCGGCCCGGCGGCTCCCCAGCCGCGCGCCCCTGCGGGTTGGGCGGCCCGGCGGCTCCCCAGCCGCGCGCCCCGCGGCCGTGCCCTGCCGAAAGCGCCGCGGGTGTCGGGAGCGCTTCCCTCCCGCAGCCCCGCGTTTGCCGAGGACTTGACCCGTCGCGTGTGCGCAGAAGCCCTTCCCGGCAGGCGGTCCTCTCCCCAGGGCCTCTGCGCCCTCTGTTTAGTGCGAGCCGCTTTGCCACCACCCCTCAGCATAGACACAGACACAAAAAGAAAAGCCCGGTTTGTTGGCGCCGGTTTGTAGGTATGGGGCCCGGCGAACAGGAAGCACCATTGCCATCAGATGGGTGAGCACGCGGCCGCTGCTCTGGCTTGGAGTAGGGTGTGATGTTTTAAATGATTGTGGTGCGCACAGAGGGCCTAAAAATAGTCCTGCCAAAGCTTCAGAATCCTTGGGGGAGGGGGGCGGGGGGGATTACCTTTCTCAAGAGCTGGCCTGTAGGTTCCTGAGTGCGGTTCAGGTTCCCAGTGCTTCCCGTGCCCCCGGGCTCGGGATAAGCACATTTCACTCATCTTCAGCATTCTTTGTGTACCAGGCGATTACATTTTAGCTCCTTAAGGTTTATTTTCAGTAAAATCCCCCTAGTTGGTGCTGGAGATTGCAGCTCAGGTCACCCTTTGACAGCACAGGGGGAAGCAAGCTCACGGACGACTGGGTTCAGAGTGCTTGGAGGGCAGCGGGAAGAAAGGTCATCCTGGACGCTAGGTCCCACCCTACAGCTGTCCATTGCTGGACACCTGGGGCCTTCCCCCCGGTGACCTCCTTTCCCTCCCCATCCCCCCTGCTCTGCTCACGTCTGTCTAACTGCTGACCGCAGAAGTAACAGCCAAGGTCTATCTATCAGTAGTAACAAGAACAGGACTATTGTCTCTCATTGATTAAGTGCTGCCTATAGGCCAGGCGCCATTCTGAGGACTTCATGTATATTGATTCATATATGCATATACCTGTGATTTTCATTTTAGAAAGAATGCTGAGGTTCAGAGGGGTTAAGCTCATTATACTAACTGAATATACCTAAGGAGTAATGTAACAGATACACTTCAGAAAAAGTGAACTGGTGTTTGAACCAGCCTTAGGGTGTTTCAGAGGTTTCCTGTTTAGCAGGTACTTAGTGACTCTTTCAACTTTCCGCCTGGCTCTGGCATTTAGAAGGAGCCTTGCTATTGACACCTTTATCCCCTTTTCAGCTTCTTTCTCCCTCCTAGTTCCATCATTAACCCTCTGAATATATTTTTGTGCCAGAGAGAAGCACATAAGGTATTGGTGTTTGAATAGGTAATCCTCAGCCTGGCACTCTATTCATGATGTGTCTTTTCCACAGTAACCCTGTGTCACCATGGTGCGCCCCTGTGGCCTACTAACCCAACAAGAGGAGCCAGGTAAGCCTGACGCGTGACTCTCACTTGCCATTGCCTCTTTGGCACCTAGCACAGCGCCTGGTCTGCAGGAGGCCTTCTAGGAAAGTTTGCTGAACTCTTAAACTCTGGTCTCTCTCCAGTGCCACTGAAGAGCATCTCTGTGACCTTGTCCGTTTGCGAGTTTGTGGCTGGTGTGTCTGCCACCTTAAGCTACGAGAATGAGGGGAAAGTTCCTCTGGAGGTCTTCTTTGTTTTCCCCATGGATGAAGACTCGGCTGTCTACAGCTTTGAGGCCATGGTGGATGGGAAGAGAATTACGGCAGAGTTACAGGACAAGACGGAGGTACTAGGGGCGGGCGCGTTATCTCCTCCCTTGGCATCTCCGCAGCGCTTACTCTGCAGGGTCTCCATCAAATGCAGCTTCACAAACATGTTGGTGTTGAATGCTTTGTCTCCACGCCCCCTAACTGATACTTTCCTAAAATCGCTGGAGGGAAAATCAGTCTCAGGCACTCACGGTACAGCTGTGAACTTTGCGATACCACCTCACCCCCTGGTCTTTGTTTCCTGTGCCACTCGTCCCCTCATCAAGCATGTCACCTTTGGTAGCACCTTTCTTTCCTTGTTCTCAGGCCCACACCAAGTATGAGGATGCCATCAGCCAGGGCCACCAAGCCTTCCTGTTAGAGGAGGACGATATCTCCAGAGACGTCTTCTCTTGCAATGTGGGGAACCTCCCCCCCGGGTCAAAGGCGGCCCTCACCCTGAAGTACGTGCAGGAGCTGCCCCTGGAGGCAGATGGGGCCCTGCGCTATGTGCTCCCCGCTATCCTGAACCCTCGGTACCAGCTGTCCGGTGAATATTCCCTTTCTTCAAATACTAGTGGTGGCTGACACCATTGGCAGAACCCCCTCAAGGTTGTAGGGGTGCTACAAGGTGTGGGAAGGGAAAACACCACTAAGGCAACTTTTTGTAGGAGGGCCCGAGGACAGCCTTAGAGTGAAGACTCCTGTAGTGCCTTTGAAGGACCTGCCCTACACACTCAGCATGGTTGCCACCGCCAGTTCCCAGCATGGCATCGAGAGGATCCAATGCAACTGTCCCTCGAGTCCCGTTGAGTACCTTGGAGATAAGACTTCTGCTCAGGTGAGTAGTAAGGGAACACTGTTGTTGCCAGCACCCTGATCTTGGGTCCTGATCTTCCTCACTCAGCCTTTCTTAAATGGTCCTTCCTTTTCCCTGCTCAGCCGGGGGAATCACTCTGGGCTCCTTCATCCTTATGTAATCTCCAGAGCAGCCTCTCCATTCTTGCCCCGACTCCTGTGGCCCTCAGCTCCCACCCCAGCCACGGCAGAAGGCAGTGATAGTTGTAACGTGGCTCCTTTGCTTATTCCCAACTTAGATTTCCTTGGCTGATGGACACAAATTTGATCGAGATGTGGAACTCCTGATTTACTACAGAGAGGTGCACTCCCCCAGTGTAGCTGTGGAGATGGGGCAGCCTACAACAGAGCCCGGTATTTTCTTTCTCCCTTTGTAGTTACCTCCTAAAGGGGTAACTCTAGTCTTGGAATTACCCTCAATGTACCCTCACTTTTTTCCCCCTTCTATCCAGTAGTGGGTAAAAAAACCTGAAATAGCTTGTACTATGGCATGCAAAAATGGTTCAGATCAATGAATATCATGTGACTGTGTCTTACAGGTAAATTTAAGTGAATTAGCAGATAATTGGACAAAGGACATGAAAAAGAATTTATAAGGGAAACACAACTAGTTAACAAGTATGTGACAATGATCAGTCTCTACAAATATAAATAAAAATAAAGGAAAAATATTGATGTGACCTTTTCACTTTTCAAATGATCAAAGATTTCCAAATCTGGTAATGCCTTGGACTTTAAAAGGGCAAGTGAATTTGGCACTCTCGTAGATTGCTGTAAGCAAGCGCCCTAACCAACGCAGGGATCGAACCTACAACCGAGGTACGAGTCCTTGATCGGCAGTGGAACCTGTGACCCTTTGATGCATGGGCTGACGCTCTAACCACTGAGCCACGATGGTGAGGGCATGACCTGGTGTTTAGTCAGGATTATTTTAATCCACCAGAGAAAGTTTTAAAATGTTGCATCTTAAAAGGTAAAGATTGAGATCTCAGTCCCTGTCCTTCCAAGCAGTTCTGTGGGCCGCTTTGCAGATTCCTCATCTGTTCCCTGTGACCAGCTGTGCAGACCACGGGAGACGTCAGGGCAGCCTTTACAAGTCTTGTAAACCCCTCCAGCAGGGCTGCCAAATGTTGCCTCCAGATCATGTATTTGGCCAAGGTGGCTTGCTGTTCACATCCATACAAAGAAGTAAATGACAACTGGCAGCTTGCTCGCTGAAACCATTTAGAGTTCTGCCAAATGAGACAGCTCTCATCTACATGATGAAACTGCAAAATAGACTTTAAAAACTTTGAATGCACTTAACCATATTAAGAACATGTTTTTTGTTTTTGTTTTTTGTTTTGTTTTTAAATACATCCTTATTGATTACAGAGAGATGAAAGGAGAGGGAGAGAGAGATAGAAACATCAATGATGAGAGTCATTGATCGAACCCGCAACCCAGGCATGTGCCCTGACCCGGAATCGAACCCCGATCGCCTGGATCCTAGGTCGACGCTCAACCGCTGAGCCACGCCCGGCCGGGCAAGAACATGTTTTTTCTTAAAATTATATTCACAATTTAATACAAATAATTGTTTAAGAACTTTAAATAATTATGAAATTATCAAGAGCTTACTCTGAGCTGAGCCCTAGATTGAGTTCCTGAAGTGAATTATGTCACTTAATTCTTAAAATAATTTTGATGTAGGTATTTACTACCTTGATTCTTTAGATGGGGAAAATGAAGCTGAGCAAGCAGAAGAGCGAGGGTTCGAAACGCCTCATTTAAAAATGAGGAAGCAGAGACTTGGGGAGGGGAAAATAATTTGAGCCAAGCCAAAAGTATTATAGTAGATAACACATATATTGTGCTTACTTTGTATCTGGCATTGTTCTAAAGAGTTTAGATATATCAGCTCACTTCATTCTCATGGCAGCCTTTCTAACATATCAGGTACAGGGTGAGCCCCACTGTTACCCAGCTGTCTCTCAGAATGGAAAGGAATCTACCTTGCCCATTAAGAAAAAGCTACTCAGCCACCATATATCCAGAGATCTGGATTATGTAACAGTTATCTTTGAACCAATGTGCTATCGACTATTTGCTATGCCTCTCCCATTTTATTTGGAAGCAGTTTGGTTATTGTGGTGTTCTTGGGTAAGAGAGTAAACTGAGTCAGGTCCTATAGTCAGACTGAACCTCAGGGCTACTGAGAATTTAAACCTATAACCCTGGAATGACTATAATATAGATAGGATATTGGAATTAGATTCTGTGTTTTCTTGTATTCTCTGAACTGTTAAACTAGAGTTGGTATAAACCAGCCATTCTCATTACATCTCTATCTTAATACTAGTATTTTAATTCCGGCCTCAGTTTTCACTTGCCCCTCAAGATAAAATCATAGCTATGGCTTTGACAGCTTGGTGACAGGCCAGCTCCCGTGGCCGCCTACACACCATTGTTTGGGTGATGCTGTTATCAACACACATCCCAGTGCTTCTCTTTGTTCTGGAGAGCGTCCGTAAGTGCTTCGTACCCAAAGCAGATGGACTTTCCTCGGTGTGTGTGACACTTACACTCTCAGCTCTTGTAAATTGTCAACGAAAGAGTTGCACACATGAGCTCCATTTTTTTAAAGCTGCAATGAAAGCCATAAACAAGGACCCACCTGATAAATTTCCTGATGATTTGATTTGAAGAGAATGTGTCTCTGCAAATAAGTTAGGGTGATTCTTCTGACATGCTGGAACATTTTAACTTCATGTATTTTACTAATTTGCCTAGCTGCTAGGAAATTAGCATCAATTATAGCATTTTAATTATTGCTTGTTCCTGGTAACCTCTACCCTTTGTCTTCTATTTAATATCTATTTTGCTTCTATATCTCATATGTTTATAACTTACTTCAAACCCTTTGCCAGCAGATAGAGTATAAAGATCAGGCAGTGTTTCAGGTTTGGGGTTTCTCAGCTCCCTGTGAAGTCACTGCAGCTGATTCTTGGTGTCGTAGTATGAATTTTTAGTTCCTTTTCGTCTTACAGTGTCCTTATTCTTTCTGAGTAGGTTGTTTGATGGGCGATCCATCTGCGATGGTGAGTTTCTACCCGAATATCCCAGAAGCTCAGCCACTAATCACGTGTGGAGAATTCATCTTCCTCATGGACCGCTCGGGAAGTATGCAGTGTCCCATGAGCAATCAGGATAACTCTCAGCTGCGCATAGAGGCAGCCAAGGTAAAACTAGCTCTTTTCTTTTTCGGGCCACCTGCTCAAGTAAAGATGAGCCTCGAGGGTTAAATTAGAGTCCATCGGAATCCCTGGGTCTGTTTCCAGCTGAACCGCAGCTCACATGCCACCCTGAGGCTAGCGTGGGGGTGTGAGGTCTGGAGGCCCGATGTGGGTGAAGCCCACGCCTCAGGAGGAAGACTGGCAGGGTCTGTGTGTCTGCAAGGACCCTCCCTCACCACTCCTCATACTCTCTTCTTTCAGGAAACACTGATTTGGCTGCTAAAGAGTTTGCCTATAGGCTGTTATTTCAACATCTATGGATTTGGATCTTCCCATGAGGCCTTCTTTCAGTAAGTTCTTAGGAAGGCACTAGAGAACTCAGAAAGAGACTCTAAAGAAAGGACTGTATTGTTAAAGGGGTTACTGCAGAACTGGCTTTGGCATTGGGGGTTTCAGGTGAGGTTTACGGTGGGGCTAATCGCAATTCAGGGACTCGATACTGGGCAGTGTCAAGTAGCTGTGTCACCGAGTGTGTTTCTCTTCTCTCAGGAAGAGTGTGAAGTACACTCAGGAGACCATGGAGGAGGCACTGAGGAAGGTTAAGCTAATGGAGGCTGACCTAGGGGGCACGGAAATCTTGACCCCACTCAAGAACATTTACAGTGGAGCTTCCATCCCAGGCCACCCTCTGCAGGTAAGAACTGGAACTGAGCTAACCAAAGGGAACAGAGGATTCAACCTCTGTTCAGGAATTTACAGCCCCGAGTTTCATTTAGGATTGTTGAAATAGGGGTCGCATTTCAGAGTTTTTTGTCACATAGTGAAGAGGAAAAGACAAGAGGCATTTAGTAGAATTCCTCTTTCTTCGTCCATGCTGTGAATTATGGAGGTGGAAGATCTTTTGCCACAAAAGCCTTAGATGAACTAGTTGGGGCAGGTGATTCAAATGCCCGGGGTTGGGGACAAACCTTATGTGAGAACCTGGTGCCAGTGCCAGTGGACCCTTAGGGATCTCAGGCCTGTCTGAAGAGGCATCGGTGTCTCTGGCGTGAACTAATTGGGTTTTCAAGGGCAGATTTGGGGATTTTCAGAATGAACTCCGTAGAGACTTGACGAATGTCTTCTGTGTTCAGCTTTTTGTTTTCACAGATGGAGAAGTTGACGACACATTTAGTGTCATCAGAGAAGTGAAAAGCAACCGTCTGAAGCACAGGTATGAGGATTATGAGATTTCTGGGCAACTGACCCAGTAGAGCCACGTGTAATCCCGTGCCTCGTGGTCCAGTGTTGATATTCCTTTCAGAGGACAGAATTGTTCAAGAATTTTACTTTTACCATCTGACAAAATGTTTCTCTACATCACTTTTTCCGTCACTACTAAATGTTACAATTTTCTAAATAACATCAATAACAGGGTGCTGTCTCTGTCTCTTATTCCCTCTAAACCACAATGGAAACAAGTATTGAATAGTAAGACTTTTTTTAATATAAACAATTTTATGAAATTAAAACATACAGAAAGCTACACAAATTGAAAGCATACTGCGGATGGATTATCAGAGTGAACACACGTGTAATCATCGCACAGGTCAGGAACTAGAATGTTACCAGCACCTTTCCAACTCTGTTCTTTTCCATCACTTCCCAAATTTCATTACTACCCATTTTTATCTCTCCAGAGGAAATAGCTTTCCTGAGTTATAACACTATGGATTATTTTTGCTTGTTTTTGAATAAAAATAAATGTTATACAGTCAGTTTTTATTGTATGTATTTTGCTTCTTTCCCTCAGCAGTATATTGAGATTCACACACATTTGGCATGAAACTATAGTTAATTTTCATTGGTGTATAGTATTCCACATGGTGGTTAAACCATAATTTATTTATCGGTTCTACTGCTGATAGACTGTGGTTTAGCTAGTAAAAATAATGCTTTTATGAATATCTTTGCATTCTTGTACAGGTATTTTTTGCATGCACACACTTGTGAGTGCACATACATAAGCATATGTACATATTTATTTTCACATATATGCACACAGATGCATTTCTTTGAGTTGAGATGGTTGTGGAATTTATTGGGAATGCCAGTTTTCCAAGTTATACTAATTTCATTCACACCAGTATTGTATGAAGGTTCCAGTTGCCCCATTCCCTATATAAAACTTGGCATTGTTTATCTTGTTAAAATTTTAACTAATTTTGTAGGTGTATAGTGGTATCTCATTACAATTTTAATTTACATTTTTCTGGTGACTAATGAAGTTGAGCACCTTTTTATATTTTTATTGACCACTTGGATGTCCTCTTTTGTGATGTACCTTAAAATTTCTTTTATATTTTTCTGTTAGTTTTTTTTAACTGATCTGTAGTTCATTCTGCCTTCTAGATGTAAACACTTTGCTAATATGTTTAGACATGCATTTTTCTCTTCTATAGCTTTCCTTTTCACTCTCAAAATGATGTTTTTTGATTAATAGTTCTTAGTTTTAATGTAGTTTAGTTTTTCAGTCCTTTTCTACACAGTTTATTTTTCTGTGTGTCCTATTAAAAAGTCTGTACCTACCTAAGGTCATGAAGCTATTTTCCTTTGTTACTTTCTAGAAGTTCTATTATTTTTTCTCTTACAGTTAGATCTATAGATAGTTCAGCTGGAATTAATTTTTGTGCACTGTGTGAGGTGGGGTCAAGTTTCTTTTTTCTTTTCATGTGGACATGAAATCTGTCCTCTACCATGATTGAAAAGCTTTTCCTTTCTTCACTGGTGTGCAGTGCATTTCAGTCACAGATAAACATTGCACGTGTGGATGGTTTCTGGAGCCCTTATTCCACTCCACTGCTCTGTGTATCCAGACATATGCTAGGTCTACACCATATGCATTAATGTAACTTTCTGATAAATATTAATTTCCAGTAATTCCTGAACTTTGTTCTTTTTCAAGATTGTCTTCATGACATTCTGTGTTTGTATTTTGAATTAGCTTGCCAATTTTTACCAAAAAAGGAAATCTTGTGTTACTGATTTGAATTTCATTGCCTTTATAGATCAGTTTGGGGAGAATTTAGTGTTTATTGAGTTTTTCTATTTAAATGGTATATCTTTCCATTTATTTAGGTCTTTTTTGATTCTTCTAAATGTGTGTTTCTAATATTTTATTTCAAAAATTTAAACCTATAGGGAAGTTTTAAGAATAGAACGATAGACACTCATATACCTTTTGCCCAGGTCTGCCAGTTACCAACATTTTACTACATTTGCTTCACCTATTATTTTTTTGTCTGAAATGTTTGAGAGAAAACCACAGATATATAGGTGAATAATTATGCACCCATCTTCTAAAAACAGGACATTCTGATAAATAACCACCTTTTTATATCTAAAAAAAAATCTAAATTCAGAGTATTTAATGTTGAGATAAAACCATTATCTAAATGCAAGTCATATGTACCAGTTTCTCTGTTTATTTTCATTTTGTTCTAAAAACAGGACATTCTGATAAATAACCACCTTTTTATATTTTAAAAAAAATCTAAATTCAGAGTATTTAATGTTGAGATAAAACCATTATCTAAATGCAAGTCATATGTACCAGTTTCTCTGTTTATTTTCATTTTGTTCCAGGAGCAAATCCCAGGACAAGTATTAAATTTCATTGTTATGTCTTTTTAGTCTTCTCTGGGATAATTTCTCAGCTTGCCATTATCCTTCACAATACTGACATTTTGAAAGAGGTCTAGCTATTTACTTTTTATAGAACCTCAATTTATGTTTGACTTGTTTAAATTAAACTTAAATATTTTGGAAGAAATATTCCAAAAGTAAGTGGAATATTGGTGATAAAATTGACCACTTAAAGTTGGTATCTGACAGATAACTTTGAAATTTTGTAAACATCCTGTTCTTAGCCGATATTTACTCAGTAGTTTGAGGGTTCACTGATGATTGTTACCCAAGTGCTGTTACTATCAGTGGTTACAAAGTGGTGATTTTTTTTTTTTTTAAATATATCTTTATTGATTTCAGAGAGAGGAAAGGAGAGGGAGAGAGAGAGAGAGAAACATCAGTGATGAGAGAGTCATTGATGGAGCCCGCAACCCGGGCATGTGCCCTGACCGGGAATCGAACCCCGATCGCCTGGATCCCAGGTCGACGCTCAGCCGCTGAGCCACGCCCGGCCAGGCAAAAATGGTGATTTTTAATTCCTGTCACCTTTCCCGTGCTTATGAGCTGCCATCCTGCTGTAAAGAAAAGCTTTACCATCGTTCCTCCCTCCTCTCCCTTCCTCGTGCTGTGTCAGTTTCTACTTTTGAATTCTCTCATTGGTTTTCAGTTTTTTAAGATTCATTACTCTCATCCGTCATTTAGATTCTCAGAATTTCCAGATCTGGCCAGTGGGAGCCCCCTTTAACTTGCTCCTATGTCTTTTTCACATGTTTCTTTGGTTTATGAATATTCCTTCTTTTCTTAAAAAATGTTTCAGACTCACCTGTACATTCCCAATTGGGTGGCCAGTCATTTCTCGAATAGGCCTTGTTCCTATCAGTGCACATGATAAATAGAAGTCAGTATTTGAGTGACAGGTGTAGCTCTTTACTACTGGCCTGTTATTTATTATAGGCATTTTTGGCAGACAGAACTAGCAAATGATTAAGAAAAACACACATTCTTACTGATCCTTCTATTTCCAAGGTAACAACATAGCATTCTTTTTTTTTCCTATTCTATATTTGTATTTTTTTTCTCCATGACGAGAACCCTGGTTCCCCACAAAATCAGTAAATTTACTTCTTTCTTTAACAACACACCAGAAACTCTCTGTAATATTTTATAAGTCTCTGCATAGAGTTCTTCATGAATTTTTTATTGGATTTTTTTTCTTAGGTTTTTGATGCTAATTTAAGTAGTATTTTAAAATATATATATATTTTTATTGATTTCAGAGAGAGGAAGGGAAAGGGAGAGAGAGAGAGAAACATCCATGATGAGAGAGAGTCATTGACCAGCTGCCTCCTGCACGCCTCCGACTGGGGATCGAGCCCCAACCCTGCGCCTGTGCCCTGACTGGGGGTCCAACCGAGACCTCCCGGACCCTACACCAATGCTCAACTGCTGAGCCACACCCACCTGGGCTATCCTTTATTCTTTTAACGTGTTAATTATAATGACTGTTGTTAAATGTTAGACCAAACTTGCATTTCTGAAAAAAAAAAAAAAAAACACATCCAAATTAATTGTGATCTATTTACATTTTCCATATATTTTTGATTCAGTTGACTAATAATTGTTTGGGATTTAAAAATCTGTTTTCATGAGAAATATTGACATGCATTTTTTTTCTTATAATATTCTTGTTGGGTTTTAATGTCAGCATTGCAATGGCATCAGATAGTGAGCTGAGAATAATTGCCTGTTTTTCTATTATCTGAAAGATTTTCTCTCATGTGTACCAGATGTTGCCAGGAGATTTTTTTCTGTGGGAAGGTTTTTAAATCTCTTTATTGAAATAGAACTATTCATATTTTTATATGTTCTTGATTCTTATGGGAGTTTGTATATTTTATCTAAATTTTCAAATTGCTTTGCATGACGTTGTCTCTGATGTTGCCAGACACTGTTACTAAGTTTTGTCAAATCGGAGGTAATATTCCCCGTTTATTCCTGGTGTTGGCTATTTGTGCCTTCTCTATAGTTTTTTCCTTGCCCTAAATGTTTGTCAATTTTAATGATCTTTAAAAAAACCCCAGTACTTTTTGTGTATCCTCTCTATTGTATGATTGTTTTCTATATGACTAACATTTGCTCCTATCTTCCTTTTCTTTAAACTTTTTGCGTTTATTGGCTGTTCTTTTCCTACGATCTGGAGCAGGATGCTCAGGTGGTTGACTTTGACTTCTTTCTCTGATGTGTGTATTTAGAACTGCACATTTAAACATATCCGTAGCTGAATCCTAAATTTGGATGTCATTTTCCATTGGTATTCACTATTTTCTAATTATCATTATGATTTCTTTATAAAGCCTATGTTATTCAGAAGTATAGTGTATATTTTTCTAATATTTGGGGGTTTTCTGTTTCATCATTAATTTTCAGATGTTTTATGTAAAAATTCTAGAAATGTTTTGAGCCTCTAGGTGATGTTACCTTGCCCCTGAGAAGATTTGCTTTTTACTTCTGACAAGAAGCGGATAATCTTCATCCAGTTAGAGTCTAATGAGCATTAGTCATTAGATGGCTGGTTTATTTCAGATTCACCTCTGCCTCTAGGGTATAGTTCTACAGACTTTTATGAAAAACGCTGAGTGTCTACCAGGGCACTTTCTCTTTGGAAAGCCCAAATCTGAAACTGCTTAGCTTTTTAACCATTCAGTTATGAGTTTGGACTTGGCACTTGCTCCAAGTAGTATAAAGGGATACCAGATACCACCTCTCTTGGCTTCGCTCTCCCCTCCCAGTTCTCAGCCCATAGAGCTTTATTGACTTGATAGCCTTTCGATGTTTTCAAAGAGATTATTAGAAATATTGTATACAGCTTTTCTAGTTCTCTGCTGGCTTGGAACAACTTAGCCTGGCATTGCTGTGAGCAGAACTCTCCTAGGGTGTTATACTTTAAGTCAGAGGTCATATATTTACATTCCAGTTTTCCTGCTTCTCAGCTGTTTGGACAAATCAACTAAATTCTCTAAGCCTCAGTTTCCTCACGTGAAAACAGACATAATAGTTTACCTTATAGGTTTACTATGAGGTTAAAAGAGTATGCCTAAGGCAAGCATTAGGAACTGTGCTTGACACAAAGTAAGTGGTACATAAAGTTCTGCCATTATTGTAATTATTATCGGTATTACTGTCATCCACGCGAAGCAAGTAAGTAAGTTCTAGGCATATAGTTAGCTATCAATAAATACTGTTTAGCTTTACTTTTATACAAAAAAAACACTTAAACGTGCATCAGAGTACTTTACGAACCATAAAGAACGTAGGCCTCAGTTCAAAAGCTTGTGGGAAATCTAAATGTGATAAATCAAGATGCTTGTAGGCTGTGATCTCTAGGGAGCATTGTCACAGTTAAGTCACAGTAGTTAGAAGTCTGGTTCGTAGCCTTACAAGTTTAGAGCATCAGTCCTGATGCTGATGTCATTGGATATGGGGATGATGATTCACACTGAAGAGAGGGCTACATAAGCCAAAGAACGGGTATTAATTTACAATGAGAACTGTCCTTGTCGTGCCTTCCAAAATTTCTTGAATTAGCCTTACCAGCACATTATCTGTTTATAGGCAGTTCTGTTTGGGGAGCTATATTGTGATTAAAAAGCGTTTTGGTGCACATGAACTCGGGCAGGGAGAGAGCTCTCTGGTTAGAGGAGCAGGAGGCACTGTTTCCCACCCTAACTAGCCCTGCCAGGGCAGACATGCTTCCAGAACAATGGCAGTCAAGCACTGATGGTAGTGTTTGTTTTTTCTTAACTCCCACTTTCTGATTGGCCCATTCTTTGGATTGATTATTAAAATAATTGATGAGGACATAGTCCTATTTTTTGTTTTTTTCTGCTTCTAGAAGCAGTGTAATATATAATGGTTTGCCAGGGGTATCTTGGAGTCAAACAAGGCAGCACTCAAATTCCATCGTACCATTCGGTAGGGGTGTGATCTTGGACAGAGTTCTAAAATCCTTTTGGCCTCCGTTTCTTATCTGCAAAGTGAAACAGAAGCCTGCCTCTTAGCAGTCCCAGGGCAATTAAATCACATTATTAGTTTAAGGCATTTGGCCTTCTAAAATATAGAATATGCTCAATAAAAGGTAGCTGTTATGCCTTTGGTCAAGGAAGTAGGCTATCTCCTTATGTGTTTTTGACAACTATGTATTAATTTTATAATTTCACCTGTTAGACCCCGTCTCTGACTTCTGTCTGTTTTACAATTGCAGATGTTTCTCGTTTGGTATTGGAGAAGGAGCCTCCACCAGCCTGATAAAAGGCATTGCCCGGGTAGCAGGAGGCACGGCAGAATTTATCACAGGCAAAGACAGGATGCAGTCAAAGGTGAGGGGCAGGCCCTGTGTCCGGAGGCGGTGATCCAGCGAGAGGGTGGGGCAGAGGTGCCCCGCTAAAGAGCACAGGCGACATACTGCCCCTGGGGCTCACTTCCTCATATCCCCAAGGCGCTGGGCTACATGCTTAATGGGGCTACTTTTGGCTTTATGATAAAGGGCCCATTGTAGTTTTTGGAGAAATGGCATCTAGTCCCAGGAGTTGGAGGCCCTGGAACAAAATGCTGGAAGAGATTAGGGCTTTGTGTTTAAAACAAGAAACTGAGAAACTAAGAATTTTGACTGTCATGATTGACATTCCAGGTGTGTGCTTTAGGCCCCCTTTGGTCCTAGTCTGTCCTCCATGCAAATGACACGGAGAACAAGAAGGATAGTGTAATATGCCTGGTGGGTTGGAATGGGGGGTAAATTGATACGCCTTTTGATTAGTACATGCACGGAGGGTGTCTTCCACCTCTGGTTATATCTCCAAGTTCCTCTTTCCCAGTTGGTGCCATTTCTCATCTGACGCCTACTTCTCTGCTTCTCTGTGGTCTCCTTTCCCAGATATTTACTTTATTCACTTTTAAAATTTCTCTGCTTTAGCTTCGTCATGTGTAAAGCAAAAGTAATAACACCCATCTCCTAATAGTGTGGAGTGGGCGCAGGTGCATGGTGCTGCGGAGCACCGTGTGCGTGCGCGCCTCCCACCAGCAGGAGGCGCTGTCGCCATTATTGCTCCCGGCGCTTACTCTCTCCTCCTTCCACCAGGCTCTTAGGTCCCTGAAACGTTCTCTGCAGCCTGTAGTAGAGGATGTTTCTCTGAGCTGGAATTTGCCTCCTGGTCTGTCTGCTAAAATGCTGTCCCCAGAACCAACCGTCATCTTTCGGGGCCAGCGGTTAATCGTCTACGCGCAGCTGGCTGGGATGATGCCGGTGAGACTCCACTCTTGCTTGTTTCTCTGGCCAGAGCAGCTACTGCCCTGAGCTCTGCTCTGGGCACTTGCCGGGCAGATTCAGCCTCCCCACTCCATCATGTGAAGCCTGGTCTCCTGAACTACCTGGTTTCTAGTCAGAAATTGTAATGTGTTGGGTAGGGGAGCTGCCCCGATTTCTCTTGATGATGTCTCCCTTTCCTCATGTCTCCTCTTTTCTAATTTTTAGCCAGGAGAGGCAACAGGAGAAGTTTGCCTCAAGTACACCCTTCAGGGAAAGAGTTGTGAGAATAAGGTGACATTTTCTCTACAACCCAAGTCTGATGCCAAGTGAGATTTCAGTTTTCCTTTACTATTTCCTTTCTTCCTTCATTCCCTCCATCCTCCTTCCTTCCTCTCTCCCTCCCTCCCTCCTCCCTCTCTCCTCCCTCCTTCCTTCTTCCCTCCTTCCTCCCTCCCTCCTTCCTCCCTCCTCCTCCTTCCTTCTTCCTCCCTCCTTCCTCCCTTCTCCCTTCTCCCTTTCCTTCTTTTTCTTTCCCCCTCCCCTCCCCTCCCTTCCCCCCTCCCCCTCCCCTCCCCTCCCCTCCCGTCCCCTCCCCTCCCGTCCCGTCCCTTCCCTTTTCTTGCCTCTGCCATCCTTGGAGGTTGGTTTCCTGCTCTTAATTATATCCCTAAAATCACTTTTCCTTTTTAAGCCACTCAGATTTTCTCTCTCCCCTATCTTTTATTCCTCCCTGTTCCATCCCTAACTTTTCGGGGCTCTGAGCAGTGGGCACATGTCTGCTTTTCCCTAAGTCACAGGAATTTTTCTCTTTTAGCCTCACCATTCATCGCCTTGCTGCCAAGTCCTTTATCCAGACCAAGGACATGGGCTACAGCGAGACTCCAGCAAATGATAAAAAAGATGTGTTGAAAGTAAGCCTTGAGTGTGGAGTCATAAGCTCCCACACAGCTTTCATTGCCATCAACAAGGATCTCAACAAGCCGGTTCAGGGACCTCTGGTTCGTAGTGACGTTCCAAGGCCAATGCTATGTGGGATGAGGATGTCTTCTCCTCCTGCTGGGATGTCAATGTTTTTTCCCTATTCTGCTGCGATGCCAGCACCACCGATTGCACGGTCCTGTGGAGGTGATGAGTTTTATTCTAATCAAATTCATACAAAATAGGGAACCCTGGATATCTAGATACATCATTTAAAGTAAATGTTTTTCCCCTTGTCTCTCATATCTAGGATTTCTGACTGGTGTAAAACTTTTTTGTACTAGAAAACTAGAAAATATCCCATTAGCAAGAAAATTTAAAGTACCCCAAGGGAAAAAAATGAGGAAAATTAAATAGAAAGTACACATAAACATTGAGTAGTTACTGCCTAAATCTGAAGCTGAATTACCTTATTGATAATAGTTAATGATTATACAAATGGCTGATGAACAGCCTAGTAGTGTTAGGAAATGGGTGCTGATGGCAGGGACTGTCTCGGACATAAGCCAAGCAAGCTTAGTTATAGATACTGGGGACTTGGGGATTAGGATCAGGTGGAGAAATGCCCTGGGCAGGTTTCTGTACTGGAGAGGAATGCATGATGTTATTTGTGGAGGCAGGCTTCAAGGTGAGCCCAGGTTTTTGGTTGGGCCACTGGGTGAATGATGATACCATTTATTTAACAGAGTAATGAAAGAACAGCAATAAGTTTAGGGGGTAAAGTGTTGGCTTATTTTTTAGCATTTTGAATTTGACATCCCTATGGGCTATCCACATGAAGATATCCAATAGAAAAGGAGACAGATCTAATGTTCAGAGGAGAGGTCAAGGTTGAAGATATACATTAGGCAATATTCAGAATCTAGGTAATGACTAAAGTCATTAGAATGGATGAGATTATTCAGAGGGCAGGTATAAAATGAGATGAAAAGAGGGATACAGTTGGAACAATGAAGAATATCAAGTATCTAGGGGTGGATGCCCCAAACCATAATAAAAAGGAATGAAGCAGGAGAAAAGAAATGACTGCATGTTCAAAACAAAAGGAAACTATAATCTAGCAAAGGGAGTTGTCAAAGTATCAGATACTGCAGAGAAGTCAAAATAAAATGAAATGGTCTATTGTGTTAACATCAAAGAAAGCCTTGCTAATCTCATCAAGAACAGTTTTATTAGCTTAGGTCAGGAAATCTATATTTAGAGAGCACATGAGAGGTGGGAAATGAGGGGCAGCTTGTCTATATACTTTTTTATAAATGTTGAAAGGAAAGAATAGAGAGGGATATCTATAGAAGAAATTACAGAGCTGAGGTAAGTGTGCGTGTATGTGTAGATGTGTGTGTTATATCTCTTCAAGATTTCAGAATGGGAGGGATTTGAGAATGTTCTAATGCTAACAGGAAAGTGCCACTGGAGAGGGGTGACAGTACTGGGTGTGGGGAGGGTAGCTAACTGAGAAGGGTGTTTGAGGAAGTGAGGGGGGATGAGATCTAGAATAGCAGAGGAGGGATTAGCCTTTAACAGGACAAGGGTTGGGCACTCTCCCCCTATTGCCAGGAAGTGGAGGAAACCCTATAATTAGGTTTTAGTTCATAGGTTGAGAGGCAAGCTTTTGGAGTTTCTGTCTGAGAGTTTAATGTTGTTTTAGTGAAAGACACAGCAAGATTAGCTAATGACTATGTGCCTATAGTTGTACAAGGGAAAATTTGATGAAAGGGTTTGAAATGTGTCTGTGGAAAACTGGAGAGTGAAATGCTCAGGGAGAAACCGAGCATTTGTCCAGGAACGTTAAGAGTCCAGTTTAGTTTTGATACGCTGGCATTTAGTGCCACCAAACTACTAAATGGAATCAGTTTATTTGATTCAGGTCAGCAGCATTCAGCAGCTTTGGTATAAGAATGAATGAAGAAAGTTGAGTGTTGGCTTCCTTTTCAGGTTGGGGTTTTGCCAGACAGATGTGATAAAAAGGAAATTAGCAACATGGAATTGAAGATATTGATAAAAAGAATTTTAAAGTGTTGGACCTGAGATTTAGGCTAAATGGAAAAAAGAGTAAAGATGGAAGGAAATTTTTATAAAAAACAGAGGACACAAAGACTTAGAGGTCCAGATGTAGGCCAGGTAAAATAAGAATCTGAGTTAGAATGCTGGAAAAGTTGAATATTTTATTTCTTAATTTTAAAATTATTTATTTATTTTTATTGTTGACACTATTACAGATGTCCCCCACTTTCCCTCCTTTTGTCCCACTCCACTTAGCCATGGCTCCCCAGGCCTTGGCCACATTATTGTCTGTCTCTATGGGCTGTGCATATATGCATATATGTTCTTTGGTTAATCTCTTCCAAATGCCCCACACCCCACCCCTCTGAGATCTGTCAGTCTGTTCCATGTATCCATGCCACTGGTCCTATT
Source organism: Miniopterus natalensis (assembly GCF_054644295.1). Taxonomy (NCBI): domain Eukaryota; kingdom Metazoa; phylum Chordata; class Mammalia; order Chiroptera; family Miniopteridae; genus Miniopterus; species Miniopterus natalensis. Next base: position 3,423,127 of record NC_142100.1, on the reverse strand, counting down.
TTGTTCATCAGTTTATTTTTATTTTTCAATTAAAGTTCACATACATTATTATATTAGTTTCAGGTGTAAACCCCAGTGATTAGATATGTTACTTTCAGGTGTAAACCCCAGTGCTCAGATATTATGTAACTTACTAAGCGATCAGCCCAACGAATCGCGCACCCATCTGACCTATACATAGTTATTAGAATATTATTGACTATTTCCCCTATGCTGTACTTTACATCTGCATAACTGTTCTGTAACAACCAATTTGTACTTCTTAATCCCTTTATCTTTTTCTCCCATCTCCCTAACCCCCCTCCCATCTGGCAACCTTAAAAATGTTCTCTGTATCTATAACTCTGTTTCTGTTCTGCTTGTTCATTTATTTTGTTTTTTAGATTCAATTATTGATAGATATGTATTTATTGCCATTTTATTGTTCATATTTTTATCTTTTTTTCATCTTCTTAAAGAAGACCCTTCAACATTTCATGTAATACTGGTTTGGTGGTGATTAACTCCTTTAGCTTTTTCTTGTCTGTGAAGCTCTCTATCTGTCCTTTGATTTCAAATGATAGCTTTGCTGGGTAGAGTAATCTTGGTTGTAGGTCCTTGCTTTTCATCACTTTGAATATTTTATGCCACTCCCTTCTGGCCTGCAAAGTTTCTGTTGAGAAATCAGCTGGCAGTCTTATGGGTGCTCCTTTGTAGGTAATTAATTATTTTTCTCTTGCTGCTCTTTAGATTCTCTCTTTGCATTTAACCTTTTGCATTTTAATTGTGATGTGTCTTGGTGTGGGCCTCTTTGCATTCCTCTTGTTTGGGACTCTCTGCGCTTCCTGGGCTTATATGTCATTTTCCTTCACCAGGTTAGGGAAGGTTTCTGTCATTTTTTCAAATAGGTTTTCAATTCCTTGCTCCCTCTCTTCTCCTTCTGTACACCCATGATGTGAATGTTGGTACTCTTGAAGTCCCAGAGGCTCCTTACACTATCCTCATTTTTTTGGATTCTTTTTTATTTTTGCTGTTCTGATTGGGTGCTTTTTGTTTCTTATCTTCCAAATCACTGATGTGATTCTCAGTTTCATCTGCTCCACTGTTGATCCCCTGTAAATTATTCCTCATTTTGTTAGTGTCTCCTTCATTTCTTAGTGGTCCTTTTTTATGCTGTTGATGTTCCCACTAAGTTCACTGAGCATCCTTATAACCAGTGTTTTGAACTCTGCATCTGGTAGATTGTTGTCTCCATTTCATTTAGTTCTTTTTCTGGAGTTTTGTTCTGTTCTTTCATTTGGGACAGGTTTCTTTGTCTCCTCATTTTGGCTCTCTTCCTATGTTTGTTTCTATGTATTAGGTAGAGATGCTATGTCTCCCAGGCTTGATAGAGTGGCCTTATGTAGTAGGTGTTCTGTAGGGTCCAGTGGCAAACCTTCCCCATCCCCCAAGCTTGACTCATGGGGTGAGCCCCCAGTGTGGGCTGTATACACCCTCCTATTGTAGTTGAGCTTTGATTACTGTTGGCTTGTCAATGGGAGGGATTTACCCCCAGGCTGATCAGCTGCTAGGACTGACTGGGACCACCATGGAGGATTAGCTGTGTAGGAGCCCACCACACAGAACAGGACTCACTTCAACGGGGCTCTGGTGTCTGCTGAGTCTGCCCCTTGAGTGTGTTGCTTGTGGAGGTGGTTGGGTGGTGATGCTTTGATGTGATCTGAAGCTCTCCACTGGGTGCACTGGCTCTGGGGCCTCCTGGGAGGTTCAGGCCAAGGTCAGCTGCTACCTTTGTTCTGCCCTGGGGCTACCCAGCATGAACTACAAAGCAATGTGCAGATGGCTGTTAACTTGTGCTGGGCTTGGAGGTGCTCAGGTGAGGCTAAGCTGCAAACCAAGGCCTGCTGCTAGTGCTGGGCCTGGGGACACTTAGTGAGAGGTACTGGGCATCCTGAGGCTACATGATGCTTGTTTGAAAGATTTTAGAAAAATCTGAAGCATGAGCCAAGACAGGCCATTCCTGTGGTAAAGCCACTGGAAACAGCTTGTGTGGACCTGGAAGTTGGGTGAGGCGGGGCCCCAGGGAATCACCAGGGTGGGACTAGCAGTGTTAATCCAGGTTGATGGGAGACTCAGATAGGGTTCTCACCTTCTGGGTCTGTGTGAGGAGGGCTCAGAAAAGAAATAATGGCCTCTGCCAGCACTTCTGCTTGGGACAAAACTGCCTCTCCAGTTCTTGCTCTCATGGCCAACAATTCAGTTCCCCCCCGTATGCCTCTTGCCTTTCAAGCTGCTGCCCCAGTGCTGGAGCTCAGAGGAATGAGTCTGAGTTAGTCCATGTGAGCCCTTTAAGCAGAGCACCTGGGACTCCAGCTGCCTCTGTCTCCCTCAACCTCATTCCAACCTGGTTTTTATAAGCAGAAGTTATGGGGACTCTTCTTCCCAGAACTGGAACCCTGGGCTGGGGGGCTTGGTGTGGGGCTGGGACTCCTTGCTCCTTTGGGGGGACCTCTGTAGCTGAGATATCCCTCCTAGTTTTTATCTGCCACACACAGGTGTGGCACCAGTTTGTTTGCATCTCCACCCCTCCTACTGGTCCCCGTGTGGCTTCTTCTTTAATTAATTACCTAGTTGTAGGACCTCTGTTCACCTAGATTTCAGGTGGTTCTGAATGGTGGTTGTTCTGCAGTTTAGTTGTAATTTTGATGTGGTTGTGGGAGAAGGCAAGTATACCACATTTATTTACACCCCTATCTTGACTGGAAATTTCTGGATATTGTATTTTAAAAGTAGATTTTTTTTTCAAATAATTTTTTACAGGTGGAACAATTCTGCTTGATAACCAGATCCTGGCTTGGGAGGGAGTGGCTGGAGTAGAATGCAGGCTGAAGCCATTTTATTTGAGGAAGACAAGAAGCTTTGAATTAGGGTGTTGGATAGGTTATCTACGTGGGTACTTAATCTCTTAAGATGTTGGCAGGCTTTGACAAAGTGAAATGAAGTGAAAGTCTTTGATCTAGTTTTCAGATACTTCAGTGACTGATGAAAAGTGACAAAGAGATTGGAGGTTGTCAGCAGTGAGGATATGAGGAAGGTAATCCAGGTGAAGGTGAAGAGTAATGACATGGATGTGGCAATTGGGATTGAAGAGGTTTCCAGCCCCACCTACCTCACCTCTCAAACCTGGATGGTTGGGCTTTGGTACCTGCAGCAACCACCATTTGGGAAGGATAGAGGGAGAAAAGATTTTTAGGAGGAAAAATTAGTTTTAAGTTAAGATAAACAGTTGGAGGAAGCCTCCTATAATGAAACTAGAGATGCAGAAAAGATCGTTGTCATGTATCGAGAGGACACAGTTGGAGGGGCTCAGAGGATGCAGGTGTGTGCAGGATTTGGGCTTATGGAGAAAAAATGCACAGTAAAGGTGACTGAGGTGGACATGGATAGGAGCATATATCTCAAAGTATCAGGGCCCTTTGCCTACAGCAGAGAGCATAGGGTGCCTCCGTGTCAATGTCTATATTACTGTTTTTCAGCTTATACAAAGGCCTATTCTCCTACCATCCTCTTGCATCTCGGCCCAAATCCTACTGGAGCATGTCATGCCAGGAGAATGGTTACAGTCCCCATAGGTTCACAATTAACAAGAGCCTGTATTCTCCAGGTGAGCATCTTTCCAGGGATATTTTCTCACCAATGTTTGTCTGTCACACATATAGGACTGAAAAAACTCCTACGTCTTCATAAACCAAAGAAACTCTCGTCTCCCCAAGTACCCGCTTCTGCCATGGCTGCTTCTTCCATTGTGACCTTGGAAGCCGCCTACACAGGTGAGATGGCCCTTGGTTCTCTTTTCTGATCTGTGGGACCAGAAGAACTAATCTTCAGCGCTCTGCTACCTTGTGGCTCTCCCTACCTAGGAGGCAACCTGTTTGAAAAGCTTTGGTCAGAGGGTAAGATTTGTCCAGTCCCTATTTGGCAGGCTCAGCCCAGCTTCAGTAGTCTGTAATATAGGACACCGAAGCCTGTCCCAGTGGAGTTTACGAGCCCCTTTGCCATCTCAGCTCACACACCTTGCCTGCCGGCTGGGGCCCTCCTCTTGCAGAACCCACTTGCCACCCTGTTTGGTTCCCAGCTGCCTTAATCATTCTTTTACAAATTGGGTTTGAAGACAGATCTTTTTAATGCTGTCTGATGACTTTCTGTCACCAGAAGGTATTCCTTGGTCATTTCATTGCTTTGTATTCCATGCAGCTGGGCTTCTGATGTACATGACAAATTAAGTCAAAGTAAGTTTTACCACTGAGGAATGCCTATTCAAACTAAAATAGGCTGAAAGGCAACTTCTTTCTAGTCTCTGCAATTTTTGTAGCAGGGTTTATGGTGTCTATAGTTTAGTTTCAATATCTTTGCCACTTTCCATTTATTCATTCTTCTTAGGCTGCTAATCAAGAGAGGACTTCGAGGTCTAAGGTGGATTCAGGTCTCTGTCCTACCAATTACTGTGGGATTTTAAGAAAATCAATTAACTTTTTAGAGCCTTAGTTTCCTCAGCTATACTGTCATTCACCTCCTAGGGCTGTCATGAGAACTTAATGTTATCCATGGAGTAGGTTCTCAGTTTGTGTTGGTTTCTGTGCTGTCCTAAAACCCAGTAACTTGGAATATCCCCAATCTAGCTTCCTCTCTATGGAGCCTCTTACTAACGTAGAAAGAAAAAGTACCCAGCAATGTTCTGCTGGTTTTTGTGAATTAGTTGGCAACTACTAATAGGGAACCATTAGTAGAGAACCATTTATGTGCCTTCTAGGCCCTTTACCTTTTCTCTCATGCATCAGGCATTATTGTCTCTGGTTTACAGAGAAGGCTGAGATTTCTGTAGATTAAATAACTATTAGATTTTGAGTGTAGGCAAAGCTGAAATTCAAACTTAGACTTTTGAAATTCAGAGCCTTAGATTTTTTTTTCTCCATTAGAGTAGAACTGTTTTTCTTGCCTACTAATTTCCAGGTTCCTCTAAGTATATCATCCCATATGATAGATAGCCAGATATGAGATACTTTCTATGAAAATTCTGTGGTCTTTAAGCAATTTTTGTACCACCAGGATTAGACACTATACTACTCTTTTTAAAAAAAAAAAATGTTTTTATTGATTTTTAGAGACAGAGGAAGAGACACAGAGAGACACACCGTTCAGCTCTTCCCTACGTGCCGCCAACTGTGGATTGAGCCCACAGCCAGGTATATGCCCTGACTAGGAATCAAACCTGCAACCTCTCAGTGCATGGTATGGTGCTCAACCCACCCAGCCACACCATCCAGGGCTAGACTACTCTTTGAGGTAGACTGTTAACTGCTTCCTTTATTTATATCTTCCTTCTTTTGAATTTTTTGATAATTAAAATTTAAGCTATATTTGTCTAGAACTTTTTAATATACCTAAAGTTTTAAGGGTCATTTAAACAGGACTGGATAAGACTTTACACAGGACTATAATGTGGGTTCTTTAATACTCCATATCTTCCTCTTGTTCCTTAATTTAAAAAAAATATATCTTTATTGATTTCAGAGAAAGGAAGGGAAAGAGAGAGAGAAACATCAATGATGAGAGAGTCATCAATTGGCTGCCTCCTGCACGCCCCCCGCTGGAGATCGAGCCCACAACCTGGGCATGTGCCCTGACCGGGAATCGAACCGCGATCTCCTGATTCATAGTCCAGTTGCTCAACCACTCAGCCATGCCAGCCAGGCTTGTTTCTGAATTTTTAAGTGCATCTGTCCTCGTGGCAGTACAACACTGGGATGGCCTACATTGTCTCAGAGAAAATTCATGTCTCCCAGGGGAAGCACTGAAATAGGGAACTTGGTAGGTTCTGCTTAGCTGTGTACTCCTGCTATATAGCCTGTCTTTGAATTTAGACCTCTCTCGCTCAAGTATGCCAATGGGCCAGAAGCTTTGTAATTTTTCTTCTTCTTTTTTTCTCCTCCAAAATCTTTGAAGATGATCATCTTGTACAGCTGATTTCCCTCCAAAAGGCAGACGGTTCCTGGGATCTGAATGAAGGTCTGGCCATGGTTCTAGGTGTGAGTTTGGATGATATACTGGCTGCACTCCCTATCAAGGTGAGACTCAGAGAAGAAAAAGGAGTGTGTATATTTTTGAGAGGTTGGGGTCAGTAGAGAGAATTGAGGTGAATCATGACTCACTGAGGAAGGAGAATATAGGAGGTCATAGACTAAATAAGTTTCTAATAAGTAGAGGTTGAAGGTTTTTCCCGAGTAGGTTAGAACACAAGGTACAGGGAACTAATGGTCTAGCTAGTAGGAGTTGATAGACGACAAAGGGCAAGCTAAGATGCTCTTTTAATCTAATTCTCTGCCAACCATCTTAGTTATAGTAACAACTGTTCATTAAGCAATTATTGTGCCACACACTTGGCTAAGCACTTAACATTCATGATCTTATTTATTCATCACAATTAAGAAGGGTAAGTCCTGTTTACAGTGCTGTTTATAGAAGAAGAAACTGAAACCCAGAGCAATATAGTAATGTGTCTAAATTTACCTAACTAGTTAGTGGCAGAGTTGGGTTCAGTTCTAGGACTGACTACCTTTAGAACCCACCTTGTTGCTTGGCTTCCTAATAAGGAAGCTCTCCCGAAATGAGCAAGTCAAAGTTAGGGAATGTGACATGTAAATAAGGATGACCTATCTCAAATGTGCTCAAGTCTGCTGATGAGGGCAAATTACCCTCCAGAATTTCAAGGTAGCTTACTAAATCTCCTAACTGAGATATTGTTAAATATAAGACAAACGCCAAAAGCCTGAAGGACAGTATCATTTTGAATTTACAGAATGTGGAAGGTGATTAAATAAACTTCAGATATCCTGTAACTACAACAACCAATACAGTATCTACTAGTCAGATGTGGCTATTAAGCTCTTAAAATATGGCTAATTATAATGAGGGAATTTTTAATTGAATTGAGATGAGCTATAATTGTGAAATATATTCTGACTTTAAAGACTTAATATAAAAAGAATGTAAAATAGTTCCTTAATAATTAATATATTAAAATGATATTTTAAATAGGTTAAATAAAATGTATTATTAATAAAATATCTGTACCTTTTTATTTTTACATTTTTCATATGGCTACTAGCCACATGAAATTTAAATATGCTTAAATTTATATGGTGTCTAGCAATATATTTCTATTGAAAAATGCTGTTCTAAAACAGGTAATTACAAGGATAATTTATAAACAATTTATTAATTTGATTAATAAATATAATGAATATATAAATAATTAAAAGAAGATATTAAGGATCATGAAGCTCTAACTTGGTTTCATTGAGAACAAGACATGTTAGACTAACATTTTCTTCTTTGACATGTTTACTTGGCCAATAAATCGAGGGAACAAAGAGCCCTGGTGTATCTTAATTTCAGTAAGGAATGTGAATTTTTCTTAATGACTAGTATGGGGGCTGATTACAAACTAGTTGAAAACCCATAGTATTAAATAATGAATTTATTCAAACTTGAAACAGGTATTCAGACCCACTAGGCTCTGATTCTCTGCAGGTCCATATTTTCAATGAATGTTTAGGTGAAGATGTAGACCAATACTTTCCTATTTGTATATGACAAAACTGGGAGATGGTGTATTAGACAAGAAAATCAGGATCCCAAAAGACCTGAACGATGACTTCAATTAAAAACAAAAATTAGCTGGAAAAAACATACTGTTTTTCATTCTAAATTCTCAACTATACAGGTAGAAAATAGAAGCAAAATGACTTAAGAGCAGTCGCACATGAGAATTAGAGATTTTAGAGGACCACAAACTCAGCATCAATCAGCATATTTGAAATATGATTAGTTGAGGGCAATAGGATTGTCAGAAAAGCTGTACGTATTATATAATTTGGGGCTGGAGTCATAGAATTTTATAAGTCCATTTACCGCTAGACATGGCTGTTTAAAGTGATATATTTTAGAAATCACTGTTTCTAGACTAGGGCAACAAACACGGGGATTCTTACGGCTGTGACATAATCCCCTTAAGGGAGAATTAGAGGAACTGAGAATTTTGGTCTGAAACAGGACTACTCAGAGGGCATGAGAGCTGTTTCCAAATGTTAATGGTCATGATATACAAGAAGAATCTCTTTTGATCTTCTATCTCTAAAAACTGGAATTGGGAGCCATGGGTGAAAACTCATGGGAGCCCGTTTTGTTTTCTGTACTATGGATGACTTTCTGTGAGCGCTGTGAGCAGTATGACTTTGGTCAGAAGGTTTGGTCTCCAGTCCCAGCTCCATCAGGTGCTAGAGGACTAACTTGGGACAAATTATTTCAGTTTCCTCTCTTAAAAATGTGGTTTTTGATAATTCCTCATTTGCCTTTTGTTTGTTTTGGTGAGGGTTCAAATAAAAACACACATGAAGATGCTCTAGAAAATGTAAAGCAACTGTACATGCGTTAGTTTTTGCTGTTGTTTTATCACAGCTGGCTAACCCATGTTGGGGGTGTTTTAGGTCTTTCAGGCACTGTCCTGATGGTTACGCTGCATTTAAAATTTAAGACCTTTCTACCTAGAGACTCAACGTATTGTTGCCCTGAGGTTTAGGGCCTGGCATTATGCCTTGCAAGTCATAAATGAGATTAAGGGAGACCAGGCAATCTCATTCAGTCGCAGTTTGGCCCGTGGTAGGTGAGGAGGGAGTGGAGGCTTCAGGAAAGTCTGTCTGTTGCAGAGTGTGGATTCCTCGGGCTGGGCCACAGTCCTGGCGGTGCTCTGGCTGCATGACAGCTGTAAGGACATGAAATGTGAGTGGGAGCTTCTGGAAAGGAAAGCGGTGGCCTGGATTCACACCCATGCAGGTAGGAGCGCTTCCTAAGACCCCCATCTCCTTCCCTCCTTGGGAAGCTCAGCATCTTCCCAGACACTGAGCCTCCAGGCCTGAGAGGGGGACCAAGAGACCCTGTCGTCTTCCCCTGACCATCCTGGTCCAGACCTTTTCCAGTCTCCCAGCTAGTTCTTTCCTTGCAGGATGAGGGTGCAGTCTTAAATTGGGGGAGATGGGGCATGGGCGGGGGTGTGAACTGTGAAGGGACATGGAATGGCATCTATTCTACTCACTGTGTCAGTACTGTACTGAGTGTGAGACTGCACTTCGCATTTATTATCTCACTGCTGAATGTTTCTGGGGCCAGAGAAGAGTAGAGGGAACCTGAGCAATGTGAAGAGAAAAGTCAGGGGTATTGAAAAAAGATAAAAGCAGGATTCAGGGGAGATGATCGGGGAGGTTTAGAGGAGAATTGACTCTCATTGTTGTCTCAGCCCTGACTTTTGTTCTCTCCTCCTAACAGGCCCTGACGTGCATGTGCTTGCAAAAGCTGCTATAGATTTCCTGAAGGCATCTGTTGATCCTGCTATCTTTGCCCCCTGAGGATACCTGCCGGAACCCCAAGTGCCTCTTTCATGCTCTGGCCGCCTTTTCCCTTCCCTCTGATGGAATGTGTTTTTGTGCTCTACACCTACCCTGTCAGCTTCTTGTCATAAAAGTAGAGGATGCCCACCCCACCCTGCCTCCGTGTTCCAGGTTCCCTGTGGGTATGAGTTCCTTCCCCCAGCCGTGCCCTCAGCCCAGCGTCATGGTCCCAGAACCTTTCCCTTCCTGGGAGGAGTTCAAAAGCAGTAAGTTCCCTCCCAGGTTTTTCAAAGTGAAAACATGAAAAACAAGTGACCCGGACTCCAGACTAAAGGTTGCAGCACTGATGTTAGGGGATGCCTGAACTCTTTGCATTATTTTTGCATTATTTTTGTCTGTTCACTATTGCTTTGCATTATTTTTGTGTGTTCACTATTGCTTTTATGTACTTATGAGGACACACTGGTGAGCTATACAGTTTTCAATTCTTAGATAGGATGAAGAGTTGGAGGGGAGTTTGAAAGCCAACATTGGGCTCAATATAACCTCAAGGTGACAAAGAGAAATACTCAGGAGTCCACTGTGAGAATGGGCACTGTTGGGGACCTTGGTTGATTCTGCTTGGGTTTTGCTGGCCTGTATTGCATGCCTTCCCTCACACTGCCTAAGGGTTGAGTTGTGCCTGTTGGAAACAGATGTTTCTTCTCAGTCAGGACACATCTTAGTAAGAGGGCAGTAATGGAACCCTTACCTACCTAGCCTGAACCCACAAGGCCTCTAAATCAGGCTCTGATCTAGTAGACTAAGAGAAAGGCACGCTTAAAGGCAGCTTGGCCTGAGACCTGAAACCTGGGTCACTCACCCCAAGAGAAAGAAGGGAGCTCCCCATGATCGTTCGGACCTTTGTGTCCCTCACACTCTATCCTAGTGGAAATGACCCTATTTGATGTGTTCCCTAAAATACTGCTGTATCAATATGAAAATGACACTTTGCTGTATCTGATCTCTTGTAGATTTAGTCATTGAATCTGAATTGGTTTTCTTATGTTTTTTTTCTTCTTTGTAAAATATTCTTTCAATAAACTAAAGAAAAATTATCAAAGAAGCATACCCTTGGGTGAAAACTCAGTTTAGACTAAAAGATTGAGAAGTTAATTTTACATATTAAATAAAACCATTTATTGATACTAATTTTATAATAATTGTGATTTTTGAATCCAAATCGCCTCCTTCTTATGATATCTGAAGATTTAACACCCCCTTCAACTTTCTTCCCCGTCATCCAAAACAGTTATGTCACAATTTCAGATAAATCAGTAGTTAGTGTTTATGTCATTATGACGATTTAAGTAACAATCCCTGAAGAGCTGGATGTACTATAATAATATCTCCTTTATGGTACAGTTTTTGGTTTTCCTGAGTTGGTCATCACCTTAGGTTTCTCTGTGTGCCTAACTTTCCTCCTACATTGTGATTTTCTTTCAGATGCTTCATCACTGTAATCATTTCCCTGCTGTAACCTAGGTCTGTCATACAACTGCCGTCTTGTTTGTGTTCTAGACCTTCTAGGTTAAATCTGCAATTTCCTGCATCCCATTTTCCCCTCTGTCTTAGCTTATGCCTCCATTTTCTCTATAACATCTGATATCATCCTAAGAAAAAGAACATGGGAAGTGAATTTTTTATCTTTTTGCATTTTTTGAATTGCCTTTAATTTGGCTGGTGTGAATCTTTCCTGCGACTGCTGTGGGCATGCTTCCGTGTCCTGCGGCCTCCTGCATTGCCACCGGGAAGCCTGAGCCATTCGAGCTCTCAGTGTTCTTTCTGGGAGCTTTGCTCCTCCCTGTGATCTGAAATGCCATGGTGCCATGGTGCCATGCCTCGGCGTGTGCCTGTATTTATTTTTGCTTAGGGTATTTGAAAGAATTTGAGGTGTTCAGTGACGGCAAATTTTATATTGGATAACTTCCCCTTATTTTCTTTGTTATCTGGAATTTCTGTTAGGCAAATGTTAAACCTCTTCTGATGATCTTCTAAGTTTGTGTTTATATTTAAATTCTAGTTTTGGGAAAGATTTATTTGAATCTTTTTTCTAATTTTTTTTTTAAAGATTTTAAAAATTGAGTTAGAGGAACGGAGAGGGAAAGAGAGAGAGAAACATCTATGTGAGGGTGAAACATCAACTGGCTGCCTACTGCGCGGCCCTGCTGGGGATCGAGCCTGCAACCTGGGCACGTGCCCTGACCGGGAGTTCAACCAGCGGCCTTCGGTGCCTGGGATGATCACCAACCAGCTGAGCCACACTGGCCAGGGCTTTTACTAATCATTTTATTGAATATTTATTTTAGCTTTCAGTTTTCAGTTTATACCCAAGAGTTCTTTGTTTTCTAATTTATTCTTTTTCATATCATTTTGTGCTCATTCTATAGATGTCATCTCCAATTATATCACTCAGAATGTGAATTAGAGTTTTTGTTTTTTTATACTCACCCAAGAATGTGTCTGCTAATTTTAGAGAGAGAGGAAGGGAGAGAAAGAGAGAGAGAAAGAGAAACATCGATGGATTGCCTCCCCCACACACCCCAACCCGGGATCAATCCCACAACCCAGGTATGTGCCCTGACCAGACTCAAACCCGCAGCCTTTTGGTGTACAGGACGATGCTCCAGGCCAGGGCTAGACTTTTATTTTTTTGAAAAGGTTTCTTCTGTTCCCTTTATTACCTGGGATTCCCCATACCTTTCCCTGTACATTTGGTTTTCCCTTTTTCATGTTGAGTTTCTTGTACAATAATAAATAAATGAATAAATGTAGCTCTTGTAAACAAATTTCAATTAACAAAATTATGAGCAAGCAGGTCCCGTTGTCAGAAGAGTAAAATATTTTACCCTGAATTTTTTGACAATCTGAACAATATTAGCAATTAGTATGATCATTCAAATATGGAGCTCATAGTTAGTTTAAAACTTTGAATTATATTTGGAAGATATTGATTGTTTTAAGAAGGAAGAACACAACAACAGTTCACACTGTGAAGGCCAAAAATAAGTTATTAATGCTAAATACTTTTAAAGGACTTGAATGCTATCCCCTTTCTTCCTTTCTTATTTTTTTGATGTAGCAAAGATTTACAAATGGAATAACTTTCCTTAATTTCAGAGGTACACTCATAGAACTTATTTACGTAACTTTTCTAGCATGCCCGTCCTCAAAGTCAAGCACAGTCCGGGTGCAGGCAGTGCCAGCCCGCATGTCCGTGCCCTGAAGGTGGGCACCCAGCAGTGCCCAGCACACAGGACGGGCTGTCCTGGTCGCTCGCTTTCGATGGGCCTGGATTTCAGTTATCAGGCGCCGTCAAATTCAAGCAGTTTCTCAGCAACACTTCACAATTCAGTCACCAAGGGCTGCTGCCCGTGAGAACTTGCATAGCCCTCGGTCCCCAGGTCACTTCATAAGTAAGAGATGCGCCGAGATCTGCAAGCCGGCCGGGGCGGCCCCTGCCCGTGTGTAGCTGGGCCGCCCCCTCCCACCGGGCAGCCGGCCCTCACGGCATCTTGCGGAGGGAGGCAGAGGAAACAGAAACTCCGCTGATGAAGAGGAAGGTGCAGCCAGGAAATGCAAGTGAAAAGGCTGGAAGCAAATTCTGAAAATCACGCAGATGGAGTGAGGTCCGCTGAAGGCCTGTGGCACTGCTGCCCTCGAGGGTCACTGCGCAGCCAGGGGCCTGGGGACGCGAGGAGAGGGGCCGGGAAGGCGTCCCAGAAACTGTGACGCCGGAAAAAACCCCCGCGTGAAGGGGCTCTTCGAGATGTTTTGTGGAAGTGATCAAATGTTCCAAGCAAACAGAAACTTGGGAAGGAGTGAGATGATCTGCTGAGGCGTCGAAGCAATGCCCGCTCCGTCCCGCACGGAAAAAAAGGCAGGCTCTGTGTTACCAGAAATACAGTGCTTGACTCGCAGTGGTTTAGGCTTTAAATGACAGTCTACTAAATAAGGAACTTGTAAATATTTTCTTATGCATTTAGTTTAATATTCTGAGAATTTTAAAAGAGCTTATTCATCATCATGAATATTTACATTTTGAGGAGAGCATTAAAAGTGGGCGACTCGATGTGTTCTGCCGTCGCGTAAGTTATACAATAGTTTCCGGATTCTTTTTCCTCACAAAGTTGTTAGCTCTAAAGAGTAGTCATTGTGCTTGTCTGTTTCTTTAAATAGAGCGACCACATTTCTTTTGCTTTCACTTTCTTCTCAACACCAGCAGAGACACAAGAGAGATGAACGAAGGAAGCTGTCGCTTCGTGCACTGAACCGCTCTAAGTACACGCGGCGGTACCTCCGCTCTCCGGGGTAATTCCTTCCAGAAGACGATTCGAGCTCTGAGACGGTTGAAAACCGAGGCACGGTTTCCCATAGAAAGTAACGCAAAATGGGTGAATCCGTCCCAGACCTTTAAAATCAGCCCCTAAGACAGCAATTTATCATGAATTTTACTGCCTAATGATACCACAGATCTATAAAATGACGCACAATGAAAGCAATAAACACAATATGCTGTACTGTAAAAGCAATAATAAAGAAACACAATGTAAAAACAGTGCTGCAGAGGATAAAAATGAAAATGTGATTTTTTCTTACCTGCAAGGATGATAGTCATGGTTTGGACGGGCTCACAGCAGGTGACTACCGCTCAGGTGTCTGTGGCCTCTTCCAGAATCACTGTAGGTCGCTCCTCTCCTGCCATTTCCTTCCCTTGATTTTTACACCACGGTCACCTGGCTCAGACTCACTGGATCTTTTCCTCACTAAAAATTTTTCAGTTGATGTTTGCTTTTTCCGATGTTTTAAAATTTGTCTAAAGTGAGACACAGCATTATCATTGACAGTGTTAGTGGCATGACTTACAGCAGCTTTATCAGGATGATATTTTCAACAAAATTTGCACTTCAACCCATTTTGCACACGTTTCTCTGATCAGAGCAATAGAAAGACTTTCTCTTCCCTCCTCCTCTGAAGACAGTTCCTCAGTTGCCACCCGTTGCTGCTCTGTCAGAATGTCTGGAAGTTCTTCTGTGGCGAGTTCTGTCCTGTGGTCCCCACTGACCCCTCCATGTCATCGCTACTCACTTCCAAGCCCGTGGACTGTCCCAGAGACACAGTATCCTCAGCAACAGGAGCATCCTCCTCAACACCCTCAAATGCACGTTCAGGGACAGCTTCTGGCCACAGTTTCTTCCATGCTGACCTCACTGTTCTGTGAGACACATCCCTCCTTGCTTTGCCTATGAGATGTAAGCAATGTGGGATATTGAAATGATTCTTCCAGAACTCTCTGAAAGTTAGTTCTGTGTCTGAGGTCATCTCAAAGCACCTTTGGAACAGTGCTTTGGTGTAAAGCTTCTTAAAATTAGATATGACCTGCTGGTCCATGGGCTGGATGAGTGGAGTTGTGTTGGGCAAAATCTTTACATTGATAAAGCTGAGCTCTTCCATCAACTCGTCCTCCCAGCCTGGAGGGTGAACTGGGGCATTATCCATGCCGAGCAGGCACTTCATTGGAAGATTTCTGTCTTGGACGTATTTTTTTACACTTGACCCAAACACTTCATGAACCCACTCAATAAAAAATTGCCTGGTTACCCAAGCTTTGCTGTTTGCCCTCCACATCACATGCAATTAGCTTTTTATGACATTGTTTTTCTTAAATACCCTGGGTTCTCAGAATGATAGACTGGCAAAGGCTTAAACTTAAAATCGCCACTTGCATTCCCACAAAATAAAAGGTTTAGCCTGTCTTTCATGGGCTTGTGTCCTGGCAGTGATTTCTCCTCTGTTACGTAGGTCCTCTGACATTTTCTTCCAAAAGAGGCCTGTCTCATCAAAGTTGAAAACTTGTTGGGGAAGCAAACCCTTTGCCTCTGCATAATCTTTAAGCTCCAAAACAAATTGGTCGGTGTCTTCTTTGTTGGCACTGGAAGCTTCACCATGTCTCACCTACTGTGTGTGCCACTTCTCCTCTTAAACTTTTCAAACTGCCCTCTACTTGCCTTGAAAAATATCACGCTCAGCACTTGTTCCAGGGGTGTTTTCGATGAGGTCAGCATGCAGGTGTAAAGCTTTTTCACAAATCATGCTCTCAGAAATGCTGTCGCCGGCCAACTGTTTTTCATTTATCCTCATGAAAAGCAATTTTTCCATGCTTTCAATTGTCTGTGTTCTTTGTCTTGTAAGTGTTTTAACACCTCTTGCAACGTTGGCTCCTTTAACGGCTTCTTTATTTTTTAGGATGGTACTTATTGCAGATTTGGCCATACCAAACTGCGTTGCCAGCTCACATACACGGACACCGCTTTCATGTTTGGAAAGAATTTCCTTCACCTCTATTGTTGTTCTGATAATGATTCTTGTGGCTTTGCAGCTTTTATCCATTTCTCATAACAAGGGGCGATGGGCAGAGGGCTTCTGAGATGACATGAACACAGACTGATTGAACATAGTCACAAAAACAAATT
Source organism: Miniopterus natalensis (assembly GCF_054644295.1). Classification (NCBI taxonomy): domain Eukaryota; kingdom Metazoa; phylum Chordata; class Mammalia; order Chiroptera; family Miniopteridae; genus Miniopterus; species Miniopterus natalensis. The sequence continues at coordinate 3,407,193 of NC_142100.1, read as the reverse complement.
GGTTGCAAGAGGCCTCCTCAGATGACGTGAACACAGACTGATTGCACAGTCACCAAAGAAGCCCAGCTATCACCTCCATGTTGCGCGGGTGCTCAGGGATCAACAGCGGACAGCTGGGCCTCAGGACCTGGCACTCAGCGGAAGCTGCGTGGCACGTTCGACTTCCGAGGTGAGTTCAAAAACTGAAGCATTTACTTCTGGGCTTATGGTGTTTGTAACCTAAAATGTTCATCAGTGGAGACATTTGAAAACTGAGGCATCACTGTATTATCTTCACTTTGCCCAGTGGTGCAGGACAGCAAAATGACCCCTTCCTCAAATCATGCAAAGTGATCTTAACAAATTCTGACCAAAAAATTTAGAGGTAAGAGAAGGTGTGGTGCTCAGAGCTCCCCTGCCCTCTGGGTACACACCTAGAAGCTCTCCAAACCCTGTGGTGTAGTAGGGTTTATGGAGGGAGGACTCATGACATAGGCATGATTTTATTTTTTTTAAATTTAAAAAAAATATATATATCTTCATTGATTTCAGAGAGAGGAAAGGAGAGGGAGAGAGAGAGACAGAAGCATCAATGATGAGAGAGTCATTGATCGAGCCCGAAACCCGGGCATGTGCCCTGACCGGGAATCGAACCCCGATCGCCTGGATCCCAGGTCGACGCTCAACCGCTGAGCCACGCCTGGCCGGGCCGTAGGTATGATTTTAAATCACAGCCATTGGAAATTAACACAATCTTCATCTCTTCTCTCCCCCGTAATTGGTGATGGGGCTGAAAATTCCAAGGTTTTAATCCAGGCTTGGTCTTCCTGGTGAGCAGGCCCCATCCTGGATCTATCTAGAGGCTGCCAAAAGTCGCCTGAGAATAAAAGATACTCCTAATACCCCTATCACTTATGACATTGCTAGGGATTTGAAAGATCTGACTAGAATGTGCCACGCTTCTTGTAGCTCATACCTTTTGGTTCAAGTGTTTTTATACAGTATAATCTGTAGTTTTCCTTCCCCTTCCCAGAGGTCGGTGGATATGGCTGAAAGCTCCAACTCTCTAATCACTTGGTCTTTCTGGTGACCAGCCCCATCTTGAAAATGACAATTTCAAGATAAAGGCAGTACATATTTAGAGAAGGCTTTGTGGAGTAAACTTTAAGTAAAATTTAACTTAAGTAAAGTATAAGCTGGAAATTAAAGGGCAAATAACCAGGGCTAAATAATTCCAACCTTAGAGACAGGTAAGCAGAATTCAGTCATAGTATGCGGATGAAAGGCACCAGAGGTGAGTGCAGACACGGCAGGGTGGGAGATGTGGTGGTGAGAATATGTGCACTTTTCCTTCGATTTCTTCAGTTTTCTCAGGGATATAGAAGCAAAGGACATGGACTGGCAATGAGGAAGGGGGAAGACATTTCTCTGTTGCTGTTTTTATTTATTTGTTTATTATTTATTTATTTCAGTGTTATTGAAGTGTAACTGACATTTAACATTGCATAGGTTTAAGGTGCACAACATAATCATTTGATATATGTGTATACTGAAATTTTGGACAGAAAGGGTGAAGTGGTTCTTAAGGAGAGTGAACGTGTGAGTGGTCCAGGAAAAGTGGGTTTGGTGGGGAGCTCCAAGAATTCAGTTGAATTAGTGGTTATACATTTCAAGTTAAACCAGTCATTGTAGTTGAGTGTTTTTCTCCAGCTGTGTTCAGCTGCTTGCACGCAGGAGCAGAGTAAGAGGAAAGTTAGTTTAACAAGGGTTGCGCTTATTTAGTTCTGGGTAATACCCTTCAGTCTTCAGTTTAAAGTTTACTTATTGTGTACAGTCTTTTCTGAGTCTTGTATTTCTCTTATTTAAAATTTATTATACTAAATTTTAATTTCTTATAAATTAGTTTATATTTACCCCTAATTTTAGCCTCTAGCTCTGTGAATTATTCATTAGTTAGGATAAACTGGGTTATGATACAGTAAGAAAGAGATAGAGGGAGGGAGAGAGAGAGAAAGAGGGATAGACACAGAAAATAAGGGAGGGAGGAAGAAAGGTAGGGAGAGAGGGAGAAAGAAAGTCAATAGTTTAAAATACCAGAAGGTTATTTTTATTTTTTACTAACACAGTGTCTCCTTTATGTCTAGGTGACTGTTCAGAGTAGCTCAGCATTGCAGGACTCTTCAAACGTATGACATTCCTATAACAGTACATGCATCAAGATGACCACATCAGGAGCAAAAACAGCATGGCACATTTTACACTGTACCCAACTGTTTTTGCCTAGAAGTGAATATACTTTGTTTCTGCTTACATATAGTCAAAGGTAAGGAAATGCAGTCCTCTTGGAGAATCAGACAGGTTGATGAAGAGCGACAACATCTAACAGCATTGTTTTGCTGTTGGAGTCTTCAAGAACACACCCAGGTGGTCCTCTTGGGTATTGGAAGGCTGGTTTATTATTCACATATCCAATAAATTGCTCTTAAACAATTTTATGTACAATGTATTGTTCTAGGTGTTAAAAATAGAGTAGTTAACAGGACACATGTGGTCCTAGCTTTCAGGGAAATTCTTTGCTGAACTTATGAACAGGATGGTAATATGATGCTAAAAAACCATATTTCGCCTACCCAATCCAATCAGGACAAAAAGGCTTCAAAGATAAAATTATATGTAAATAAAGGCTTAGGTTATCCAGCAAAGAAATGAGAGGCAAGCATTCCAAGAAAAAAGAAAAGATGAGCAATGGCATGAAGGTGTGAGATAGTATGAAAAATTCTGGATATTACAAATAGTTTGAAATGCAATGAATTTATGGACAAATGGCAGAGTGATAAAAGGAGTCAGAAATCTAAAGGACCGTTATTGGTCTCTTCCCTTTCCAATTTTAGCTGTTGCATAAAATGATTTCAAATCGTTTCAAACTCATAAATTTATTGTAAATATAATTATATATTAATAAGTGATATTACATATTAAAATTACTATTTATGAAATTTCATATTGTTATATTATACCTTAATGTTATATATTTTATAAATAATAAGCAATTGATGTAATAAGAAATATAGTCATTAGTCATTGTAGAGCTTTCCAGAAGTATATTCTTTCAATGATGAGTTTACCACCCAGTCAGTGGAGTAAAATAGAGCAGGTAAGCCTCTCGCTGACGTTCTGTCTTATTCTGGGGAATGATGCTGGCAGATTCCCAGGCTCTACTGCCCTCTTCTTGACCCTGCTGGACCTCTCAAAGTTGTAGACACAGCCCTGCCTCAGCTTGGAGGGTTACTACCACTCTTTGGAAGGAGTGTTTAAGCTCTAAGCAGCTGGGCCTCAAAGGTTTTCCAGGCCTGTTTCAGTTCTCTTACTGCATGGTGTTCTCTCCTTGCATTTGAAGTCCTGATAATGGGAACTTAGCCTTGCTGTCTGGGTTTAGGTCCTGATTTGGTCCACTTGGTTGTGACTCTGTCTCCCTGATCTGGGGTCCTGCCTGTTTTTTTTTTAATCTTCCTTCATGGGGTCCTGCATTTGCCCCTAAATCCTAGATCCAAGTCTAGAGGGTGTATGATGTATGGATGGATTTCTGTCATATATAATAGAGAGAGAGATACATCTCTCTATATATGGTTTTTATATTTGTAAGATGCTCTGCTGCATCTTCTAGGACCTGATGCTTACTGAAAAGTTTTACTTTCTCTGAAACTTGACCTACTTGCAGACTTGTGCCATGGAAACTGAATACTGTAATTTGTTTGCTTGATACTGAGCTATGTCTTGGAATCTGCTAGATTAGTGATCTCTCCCCTCGTACTTGGTCTGCTCCACTTGATCCAGAGTTGTTCCAGTCTTAGTCTAGCCCTCTGGGGTTATCTGGACCAAATCCCAGAAGTTTACAGGTTTGATTGTGAGAGTGGGGACCAGATGGAAGTACAAGAAATTACTTATAAATTGTTGATGGCCTAGCACATTGAGTCACTCAATAGAGTTTTCCAGGGATTCAGGTTTCATTCCCATCTCTTCTAAAAAATGCAAAAAAATATATGTTTTATTCTTATATTTATTACTTTAAGTCCCCACTAGGTGGATCACCCCTTTCCCATAGAGACCATTAAGTTTTCAGAAAGTCAAGATAAGCAATTGAGTACTTTTCACCAGTAAAAAAAAAAGAAGAAAAGAAAAAATATCTTAAGAAATGTATCCCCCAGTAAATAGCTATCATTGTATTCTCTTTTATTTTTGTTTCACTTTCCAGTTCTTCCCCACTGAGTTTTTACAGATAAAGGAAGAAACTTTCGCTGGGCCCTTCGCTTGAGACCCAGCCATGCCAACAAACAAGAAAGTACCTGCCACTGGACCAAGAGTGCATAGATTTAGCCCTGCTATTAATAATCAGAAAGTTTTTCTAAATCATTAGTTGAGAAACCAGATGTTGCTAGACTATGCCAATGACTTATTTAAATTCCTGAAGTGGAGAAAATGGAGTTTAATAAGGCAGGCTGTTTTCTCTGATGACAACAAGGGTGATCCACATATAAGGCAAAATTTTCTGCAAGTATACCATAGCCAAACAGCCCTGAACTTTCTGGACTAATCCCTCCCCCCCCCCCCCCCCATAGTTTAAAGCAATAATCTTGCCTGGGAATATAGGATAAACACAGTAATGACTGTAAGGTATACATAACACTCCTCCAAATCACTGAAATAAATCCATTAATAGTTCTCCTTTCATACAGGGATAGCTGTTTTCAGCCATTGGGGGAAGTAGTGATGATGTAGTGGAAATAGAATTAAGCTTGAGAACACCTGAGCTCTTCTACAATATAACTTTACAAGAGTCACAACTGCTCTGAGTTCCACGGTCCTTATTCACAAAATGGGATTAATAAGAGCCATCTTATATGCTTTTGAGAGGATTACTTAAAAGAGCATAAAAGTGCACTGGAAAACTTGACTAACCACAAATGTAAGGTAATCTTAGTTATGAATGAGTATTTGAAAATCAGAGTTAGTTATAATCTTATTTTTCTTTATGACTCAAGGGAAGGAGTCATATCATCCTGGATTTGAGACAGCTCTACATTTTTAAAATTTATTTTATTGTTGAAAATATTACAGATATCTCCCATTTTCTGTGGGACATTTACACCATGGAATACTATGCAGCTATATAAAAAAAGGATCTCTTACCTTTTGGGACAGCATGGAGGGACCTGGAAAGTATTATGCTGAGTGAAATAAGCCAGTCAGAGAAAGACAAGTACCACATGATCTCACTCATATGTGGAATCTAATGAACAAAATAAACTAATGAACAAAATAAACCAATGAACAAAATAGGACCACAGACATGGAAGCATGGATCAGACTGACAGGTCTCAGAGGGAAGGTTGGAAGGAGGGAGGGAAGAGATTAACCAAATTTTGAATATTAACACCTAATCGAATGTGTCATTGGGGAATGTGTTCTCCCATTTAATAGATTTTCTTTTTGTTTTGTTGATGGTTTCCTTTTCTGTGCAAAAACTGTTTAGTTTGATGTAGTCCTATTTGTTTATTTTTTTCTTTTGTTTCCCTTGCCTGAGGAGATAGATTGGAAAAAATATTGCTAAGAGAAATGTCCAAGATTTTACTGCCTATATTTTCTTCTAGGAGTTTTATGACTTTGAGACTTATATTTAAGTGTTTAATCCATTTTGAGCTTATTCTTGTATTGGTGTAAAAAGTGGTTTTATTTTTTTCATGTATCTGTCCAATTTCCCAGCACCATTTATTGAAGAGACCATCTTTAACCATTATATATTCTTGCCTTCTTTGCCATATATTAATTGACTATATAGGCATTTATTTTGAGGCTATCTCTTTTGTTCCACTGATCTATGTGTCTGGTTTGATGCCAGTACCATGCTGTTTTGATTACTATGACTTTTTAGTACAGTTTGATATCAGGAAATGTGATTTCTCCAACTTTGTTCTTTTTTCCCTCAATATTGTTGAGGTTATTTGGGGTCTTTTGTGGTTTCATATAAATTTTTGGGTTATTAGTTTTAGTTCTGTGCAATATGCCATTGGTAATTTGATGGTAATTGCATTGACTCTATAGATTTCTTTGAACATGGACATTTTAATGATGTTAATTTTTGCTATCTATGAGCACAGTATTATGCTTCCATTTATTTGTATCTTCTCTAATTTTCTTTTCAGTGTCTTACATTTTTCCAACTGCAGGTCTTTTACCTCCCTTGTTAAATTTGTTACTAGGCTTTTTTCTGGATGCAATTGTACATGGGATAGTTTCTTAGATTTTTCTTTCTGATATTTTGTTATTTATATACAAAATGCAATCAATTTCTAAATATTTATTTTGTACTCTGCTACTTTCCTAAATTCATTTATCAGTTTTCATAGGTTTTTGGTGGAATCTTTAGGTTCTCTATATACAGTGTCATGTCATCTGCAAATCATGACAGTTTTACTTCCTCCTTTCCAATTTGGATGCCTTTCATTTCTTTTTCTTGTCTGATTGCTGTGACTAGGACTACCAGTTCTATGTTGAATAAGAGAGTGAAAGTGGCCACTCCTGTTTTATTCCTGCTCTTAAGGAAAATTCTTTTTGCTTTTCCTTATTGAGTATGAAGTTAGCTCTGGCTTTGTCATATATGGCCTTCATTGTGTTGAAATATATTCCTTATGTTTCCATTTTGTTGAGAGTTTTTATTATTAATTGGGGATTAGATTTTGTCAAATGCTTTTTATTTATTGATATGGTCATATGATTTTTATCTTCCATCTTGTTTATGTTGTGTATTATGTTCATTGATTTGCCGATATTGTACCAACCTTGCATCTCAAGAATAAATCTCACTTAAACATGGTTTATGATCTTTTTGAAAAAATTAAGAATGTTTTTATTGATTTCAGAGAAAGAGAAGGAGAGGGAAAGATAGAAACATCAATGATAAGAGGAAATCATTGATCAGCTGCCTCCTGCACTTCCCCTAGTGGGGATTGAGCCTGAAACTCTGGGCATGTGTCCTGACTGGAAATTGAACTTCGACGCTCAACCACTGAGCCACACTGGCCAGGCGACATATGGTCTTTTTAAGGTATTGCTAAATTTGAATTGCTAATATTTTATTGAGAATTTATGCATCTATGTTCATCAGGCATATTAACCTATGATTTTCATTTCTGTAGTGTCTTTGTCTTTGTCTGGTTTTGAAATAAGTATAATACTGGTTTTACAAAATGAGCTTGGGAATCTTTCTTCCTCTTGAATTTTAGAAATAGTTTGAGAACTATAGGTGGTAGTGCTTCTTTAAATGTTTGGTTAATTAATCTGTGAAGACATCCACTCCAGGACTTTTTAATTTAATTTAAAATTTAATTTAATTTTTAAATTCTATTTTATTATTTTATATTTAATTTAATTTTAATTTCATTTCATTACTGCTTTGATTTTATTGGTTGTAATTGGTCTCTTCAGATTTTGACTGTCTTCTTGACCCAGTCTTGGAAGATTGTATATTTCTAGAAATTTATTCATTTCTTCCAGATTTTCCAATTTGTTGACATACATTTTTTTATAACATTTTCTTATATTCCTTTGTATATTTGTGATTTCAGTTGTTAATTCCTCTCTTTCATTTCTACTTTTATTTATTTGGGTTCTTTCTTTGTTTCTTGATGAGACTGGTTAAAGGTTTATCAATCTTGTTTATCTTCACGAAGAACCAGCTCTTGGCTTTATTGATCTTTTATAATTTTTTAGAGTAATTTTGTTTATTTTCACTCTGATCTTTATCATTATTTTTTATTCTACTCCTTTTCAGCTTTTTTTTTTTTTTTTTTTTTTAAATCCTCACCCAAGGAGTGAGGATACGTTTTTACATAACTTTTCTAGGGAGAGTGGAAGGGAGTGGGGAGGGAGAGAGAGAGGAGAGAGAGGGAGAGAGAGAGAGAGAGAGAGAGAGAGAGAGAGAGAGAGAAATACACTGATTGGTTGCCTCCTGCATGTGCCCGACAGGGTTTGGGCATTGTACCTGCAACCCAGGTACATGCCCTTGACAGGGAATTGGACCTGTGACCCTCTGGTAAACAGGCTGATGCTCTAAGCACTGAGCAGCACAGCCAGGGTTCCCTTTTGGCTTTGTTTGTTGCCCTTTTACTAGTTTCTTTAGGTGTGAGATTAGATTATTTATTTAAGATTTTTCTTCCTTCTTGAGGTAGGCTTGATTGCTATAAATTTTACTCTTAAAAGTGGTTTTGCTGTGCCCATGGATTTGGGGTTGTTGTGTTTTTATTTTCATTTGTCTCAAGGTATCTTTTGATTTCTTTCTTGATCTCATTATTAACCCAGTCATTGTTTAGTAACCTGTTATTAGCCTCTATGTGTTTGTGTGTGTTTTATTTTTTCTTGTAATTGATTTTTAATTTCATACCATTGTGGTCAGAGAAGATGCTTGATATGATTTCAATTTCTTTTTTTCTTTTTTTTTTTTTAAATTTTATTTTTGTTTAAAATATTACAGATGTCCCTTTTTCTCCGCAATGACCCGTTCCACCCTGTTCCTTCCCCCTCCCTAGTCCCTCTCCCCACCATTGTCCCTGTACTCGGGGTGTGCATATATGCATATAAATTCTTTGGTTACTCTCTCCCCCTCCACCCACTCGCCCTCTTCCATCCCTCTGACATTCATCAGTCCCATCTATGCTTCCAATTTCTTTAACTTATTGAGATTTGTTTTTCAAATTTATTTTAATTACAGCTGATGTACAATATTATATTTGTTTCAGGTGTACAATCTTATGATTAGACATTTATAAAACTTATGAAGTGATCACCCCAATAAATCTACTTTCCATCCAACACCATGTATAGTTATTACAATATTATTGACTATATTTCCTATGCTGTACATTTCCTTGACTATTTTTTAACTATCACTTTGTGCTTTTAAACCCCCCTCTGACTTATTTCACTCAGCGCAATGCCCTCTAGCTCCACCCATATTGTTGCAGATGCAAAATTTCATTCCTTTATATGGCTGAGTCATATTCCATTTTATATATGCACCACTTCTTTATCCACTCATCTATGGATGGAGACTTAGGTTGGTTCCATATCTTGGCTCTTGTAAATGATGCTGCAGGGAACATGGATATATATGTCTTTTTTATTTAGTGTTTTTGGTTTCTTTGGATAAATACCCAGAAATGGAATTGCTGGGTTTTTCTTATAGCCTTTGTTTTAAAGTCAATTTTGTCTAGTGTAAGTATTGCTACCCCAGCTTTTTATTTGTTTGTTTTCATTTATTGAAACATCTTTTCCACCTCTTTATTTTAGTGTGTGTGTGTGTGTGTGTCTTTACGCTTGAAGTAGATCTCTTGTAGACAACATATGGGAGGGGCTTGTTTGTTATCAATTCAATCACCACATATCTTTTGATTGAAGCATTTAATCCATTTACATTTTAAGTAATTGTTGATAGATATGTATTTATTGCCATTTTATTATTTAATTTTTATCTTTTTTTCCTTTTTCTTCTTAAAGAAGACCTTTTAACATTTATTGTAATACTGGTTTGATAGTGGTGAATTTCTTTAGCTTTTTCTTGTCTGGGAGGCTCTTTATCTGTCCTTTGATTCTAAATGATAGCTTTGCTGGGTAGAGTAATCTTGGTTGTGGGTCCTTGCTTTTCATCACTTTGAATATTTCTTGCTACTCCCTTCTGGCCTGAATGTTTCTGTTGAGAAATCAGCTGACAGTCTAATGGGAGCTCCCTTGTAAGTAACTAACTGCTTTTCTTTGCTGCTTTTAAGATTCTCTCTTTGTCTTTAATCTTTTATATTTTAATTTTAATGGTATATTGATGTTGGCCTTCTTCTTCTTTTCCTTTTTTTTTTCTTTCTTTTTTTTTTTTTTTTTTTTTTTTTATCTTGTTTGGGGATTTCTGTGCTTTCTGCACTTGTATGTCTATTTTCTTCACCAGGTTAGGAAAGTTTTCCACTGTTGTTTTTCCAAATAGGTTTTGATTTTTTTGCTCTCTCTCTTCTCCTTTCAGCTCACCCATGATGGGAATGTTGATAGCCCTGAGGTTGTCCAAGAGGCTCCTTACACGATCCTCATCTTTTTGAAATTCTTTATGCCCTTCTGATTATTTTTTATTTTTTAAAAATCTTCCAAATAATTGACTTAAACTGCTTCTTCATCTACTCTACTGTTGTTTCCCTGGAATGTATTCTTAATCACAGTTTCTGTATCTTCATTTCTGACTTTTTTTATGGTTTCCATGTCTTTTTTATGCTGTTGAAGTTCTCACTACGTTTGTTGAGCATCTTTATCACTGTTGTTTGAAACTCTGTATCTGGTGATTTGCTTGCCTCCATTTTATTCAGTTTTTTCCCCTTGAGATTTCTTACGTGTTTTCATTTGGGACCTGTTTCTTTGTCTCCTCATTTTGGTTTGTTTCTATGTATTTGGCAGAGCTGCTACTTCTCCAGGTCTTAGTAGAGTGACCTTAAGTAATAGGTGTCTTGTAGGGCCCAGTGTGCAACCTCCCCAGTCACCTGAGCTGGGCACTCCAGGTGTGCCACTCATGTGGGCTTGTGCACGATCCTGCTGTAGTTGAGCCTGGGTTGCTATTGCCATGTCACTGGGAGGGATTGATCCCCCCAGGCTGATAGGCTGTGAGGACATGCTGCAACTACAGTGGAGGAGACACTGTGTAGAGGCCAACCACATGAAGCAGGAATTACTTCAGTGGGTTTTAATGCTTGCTGGGTGTGCCTCTTGAGTGTGTGACTCGTGGAAATGGTTGTGTTATAATCAGGCTTGGTCTGAATCTCTGCACTGGCTCTGGGGCCTTTCAGGAAGCGTAAGCCAAGATCAACCACTGCCTGTGCCCTGCCCACTGTCACCCGGCATGAGCTACAGAGAGATCTTAAAATAGTTGCTACTTATGCTGGGCTCGGTTGTGCCTAGAAGAGGCCAAGCTGCAAACTGAGGCCAACTTCCCCTAGTGCAAGGCCTGGGGCCACATAACAAGAGGTATGGGATATGCAGAGTACAGATGCTGCTTGTTTGAGAGGTTATAGGAAAGTCTGAAGCATGAACCAAGAAAGGCCATTTGTATGGAAAAGCCACTGGAAAATGCTTGGATGGGTCTGCAAGTTGGGTGGGGTAGGTTCTCAGGAAATCAACTGGGCTGGGCTGTGTGAGCCAGATAGATGGAGACTCAGATATGGTATCTGTCTGCAGACTCTGAGGGGGAAAGGCTCAACAAAGGAACAAAGATGGCCAGCATTTCTGTTTGGAAGAAAGCTGACCCTCTAAGCATTCTCCTGAAGCCAGGTAATCCACTTACCCCCCATATGTTCCTGTTTCTTTTGAGCTACTGATCAGCAGTGGAGCTCACAGAGAGTGAATCTGAGTGAATCACTATGCAGGCCCTTTAAGAGGAATGCCTGGAACTCTGGTAGCTCACTGTCTCACTCAGCCACAATCTCTGGTTGTTTTTACAGTCAGAAGGTATGGGGACTTCTCTTCCTGACACTGGAACCCTGGCCTAGGGGACCCTGGTGTGGTGCTGAGGCCCCTTGCTCCTCAGGGGGGCTACTGCAGCAGAAATGTTTCTCCCAGTTTTTAACTGTGACCTGTGGGCTTGTGGCCAGCTCATTCATGTCTTTGCCCTCTCCTACCAGTCTAAATGTGGCTTCTTCTTTATATCCTTAGCATAGGACTTCTGTTCAGCTAGATTTCTGGCAGTTCTGAATGATGGCTGTTCTATAGTTTAGCTGTAATTTTTATGTGGTTGTTAGAGGTTCTGAGTACTGTGTTTGGCTGCATCCCATCTTGACCAGAATTGCTAAGACTTCTTTGAGCCGAACATGAGGTATGTCCTGAAAAATGTTTCATGTGCAATGGCAAAAAATGTATATTCTGTTGCTTTGGGGTAAAGTGCTCTGAAAATATTAATTAAATCCATCTGGTCTAGAGTATAATTTAAGAATACTGTTTCCTTATTGATTTTCTGTCTAGAGGATTTATCCATAGATGTCAATAGGATGTTAAAGTTTTGTACTATGATTGTATTACTGCTGTTCTCTTTATGTCTATCAAGATTTGCTCTATATATTTAGGTACTTTTATACTGGTTGTATACATGTTTATAAAGGTTATATCCTCTTGATGGATCGATCCCTTTATCATTATGTAATATCTTTGCATCTTAATACTGTCTATTTTGTCTGATATAAATATTGCTACCCCAGTTTTTGATAAATTTCCATTTGCATGAGATGTCTTTTTTTATCCCTTTACTTTTAGTCTGTGTGTCTTTATTTCTGACGTCAGTTTATTTTATACAGCATATATTTTATATGTCTATATTATTTATTCAGATACCTTAAGTTTTTGACTGAGATATTTAATCCATTTACATTGAAAGTGATTGTTCATTGATATGTATTTATTGCAACTTTATTTGCATATTTATGTTTCTTTTTTCTTTCTTTTTTCCATAGACGTCTTTTAAACATTTTTTGTAATACAGGTTTGATGGTGGTGAACTTCTTTAGCTATGTCTTATCTGAAAAGCTCTGTATTTGTTTCTTCAATTTTACTTTATTTTTTAAAATTTATCATTATTGATGAAAATATTACATTTTCCCCCCGCAAGCTCCATCCACCAGGCTCCTTCCCCACCCCAGGCCTTCACCACACTATTGTTTGTGTCCATGGGTTATGCATATATGCATATAGGTTTTTTGGTTAATCTCTTCCTGACCCCCACTCCCCTTCCCTCTGAGGTGCATCAGTCTGTTCCATCCTTCCATGTCTCTGGACCTATTTTGTTGATCAACTTACTTTGTTCATTAGATTCCACAGGTAAGTGAGATCTTGTGATATTTGTCATTTTCTGAATGGCTTATTTTGCTTTGCATAATACTCTATAGGTCCCGCCATGCTGTATCAAAGGGTAAAAGAGCCTTCTTTTTTTACAGCTGCATAGTATTCCATTGTGTAAATGTGCCATGGCTTTTTTATCCACTCATCTACTAATGGGCACTCAGGCTGCTTCCAGATCTTAGCTATTGTAAACAATACTGCTATGAAATAGGGGCACATATATTCTTTCTGATTGTTTTGGGTTTCTTGGAATATATTCCTAGAAATGGGATCACTAGGTCAAACAGCAGTTCCATTTTGAATTTTTTGAGGAAATTTCTTACTGTTTTCCATAGTAGTAGCACCAGTCTGCATTCCCATCAGCAGTGTACTAGGGTTCATGTTTCCTCACATCCTTCACCAGCTCTTGTTGTTTGTAGATTTATTGAAGGTAGTCATGGTGACAGGTGTGAGGTGACACCTCATTATCGTTTTAATTTGATCTTTCTGATGATTAGTGAATTTGAGCATTTCTTCATGTTTCTTGGCCAACTGTATGTCGTCTTTGGAGAAGTAGCTACTTACATCCTTTGCCCATTTTTTAATTGGTCTGTTTGTCTTCCTTTTGTTGACTTGTATGTGTTCTTTATATATTTTGAAAATTAACCTCTTATCAGATGTATCACTGGCAAATATGTTCTTTTATACAGTGAGTTACTTTTTCATTTTTTTGATGGTTTATTTTGCTGTGCAGAAGCTTTTAATTTTGATGTAGTCCCATTTGTTCATTTCCTCCTTTGTTTCTCTTGCCCTAGGAGATGTATCAGTGAAAATTCTGTTATGTGAGATATCTGCAATTTTGCTGCCTATGTTTTCTTCTAGGATTTTTATGGTTTCATGACTTACATTTAAGTCTTTTATCTATTTTGAGTTTATTCTTGTGTATGGTGTAAGTTGGTGGTCTAGTTTCATTTTTTTGCATGTACCTGTCCAATCTTCCCACACCATTTATTGAAGAGATTACTCTATTGTATGCTCTTACCTCTTTTGTCAAATATTGATTGAGTGTAATGGCTTGAGTCAATTTCTGGGTTCTCTGTTTTGTTCCACTGATCCATATGTCTGCTCTTGTGCCAGACCAGGTTGCTTTGATTATAGTGGCTTTGTGGTATAACTTGATGTCTGGTATTGTGATCCCTTAAACTTTGTTCTTTCTCAAGATTGCTGTGACTATTCGGGGTCTTTTTTGGTTCCATATAAATTTTTGGAGTATTTGTTCTAGATCTGTGAAATATGCTATTGATATTTTAACAGGGATTGCATAGAATCTATATATTGCTTTGGGTAGTATGGACATTTTAATGATGTTAATTCTACCAATCTATGAACACAGTATATTCTTTCACTTGTTTATATTTTCATCTATCTCTTTTTTCAATGTCTTATGGTTTTCTAAGTACAGGTCTTTTACCTCCTTGGTTAAGTTTATTCCTAGGCATCTTATTTTTTGTTGTTGTTGCAGTGGTAAAAGGGATTCTTTTTTTTAGTTTCTCTTTCTTATATTTTATTATTGGTCTATAAAAATGCCATCAATTTTTGGATATTAATTTTGTATCCTGCTACTTTGCTGAATTCTTTTATTAAGGCAAGTAGTTTTTTTTCCTTTGGTGGAGTCTTGAGGGTCTTACTTTCCCCTTTCCAATTTGGATGCCTTTTATTTTTATTTTCTTATCTTATTGCTGTGGATAGGACTTCCAGTGATATGTTGAATAAGAGTGGTGAAAACAGGCATCCTTGTCTTATTACTGTTTTTAAGGGAAACATATTTAGTTTTTGCCCATTGAGTATGATGTTGGCTGTAGGTTTGTCATATATGGCCTTTATTATGCTGAGGTCTGATACATCTGTTCCCATTTTACTAAGATTTTTTTATCAAAAATGGGTGCTGGATTTTGTCAAATGCTTTTTCTATGTTTATTAATATGATCATGTGCTTTTTATTTTTCATTTTGTTAATGTGATTTATCACAATTATTGTTTTGTGAATGCTGTACTAACCTTGCATCCCCTGAATAAATCCCTTGGTCATGGTGTATGATCTTTATAATATATTTTGGATCCTATTTGCTGATATTTTGTTGAGGATTTAGCATCTATGTTCATCAGGGATATTGGCTTGTAATTTTCTTCTTTGTAGAGTCTATTTATAGTTGGGAAATAGGCTTTTTAGGGGGATTTGCCAAGAGAGACATATGAGGCTTGTTGAGAGTCAAAAACATGATTATTGAAAACCACCTGGGTGCAGATGAGATGAGGCTTAATGGGCAGTCACCACCCTGAGGAGGTAGAGACTGCTTTTTATAAGGTTTGGTCGGACAGGAAGAGGAGTGGGGAGTAGGGTAAAGAGTTTAATTTTGTTTGTCCTTCCTGTGTTCTTTCTGTGGTTCTTGGAGCAGGGTGCAGGTGTTCTCACCGGACATTTGTGGTTTGGCAGGAGCTTGTGGTCACTTTGTAGTTTGTCAGTTGCCAAGTTCCTGCTTCTGTGACTGCTCATACAGAGATGGGAGTTTTGGATTCTGGTTGCCAGGGACCTTATAAGGATAATGCTGGCTTCGTAAAAAAGCTTGGAAGTCTTCCTTCCTATCGCATTTTTTTTGAAGTAGTTTGAGGAGGACAGGTGTTAGTTCTTTGAATGTTTGGTAAAACTCCCCTGTTAAGCCATCAGGTCAAGGACTTTTGTTTGCTGGGAGTTTTATTTATTTATTTATATTAGTGCTTCAATTTCATTAGTTGTTATTGATCTGTTCAGGTTTTCTGATTCTTCCTTATTGAGGTTTGGAAGATTTTATATTTCTAGGAATTTGTCCATTTCACCCAGGTTGTCCAATTTGTTGGTATAGTTGTTCATAGCATTTTCTTTCTTTCTTTCTTTTTTTAAAATTCTGTGGTGTCAGTTGTTCCTTCATCTCATTCATTTCTGATTTTATAAATTTGGGTCCTCTCTCTTTGTTTCTTGATGAGTCTGGCTAGCAGTTCATCAATCTTGTGTATCTTTTCAAAGAATTAGCTTGTGGTTTCATTAATCTTTTGCATTGCTCTTTTAGAGTTTATGTCATTTATGTTCATTCTGATATTTATTATTTCTTTCCTTCTACTTACTCTGGGTTTTCCTGTTGTTCTCTTTCTAGCTCTTTTATTTGTTGCAGTGCTTGTTTGGTGCTAATAAAATCTTCAGCCTTTTTTTAAATCTGGGAAGCTCTTTATTTCACCTTCTATTTTGAGTGATAGCCTTGCTGGATAGAGTGGTTTTGGTTTCAGATCCTTGATTTTCATTACTTTAAATACTTCATGCCATCCCTTTCTGGCCTGTAATGTTTCTGTTGAGAAATCAACTGACAGCCCATGAAGCAGAATTCACCCCAGCCAGCTCTGCCCACAGTTCCCGAGTCACCACATAGAATATTATTTATCAAGTTTCTACCAGCCTTTCACACATTTGAAGACCGTATTATATCTCTGCTGCTTTTTGAATGCAAAACCAAATCTCTGGAATTTATAAGATATTGCTTAAGTGCACTGACTTTGAAAATAGAGTCAGTCACTTTCTACTTATATCATAATCAAGTTATTTATTCTGTTTTTCAGTTTCTTTGTGAAATAATACCACCTACTTTATAGAGTTTCTTTTGGAGATTAAATGTAATAATTAATTTTAAAATTTAACATAATACTTAGCACATGGTAAGTGCTTACAATAAGGAATTTACTGAATATTAACTATTTTGTCAATAATTTTTCTTTTGAAATGGTTTACACCCTCTTTATCCTATGAATGTGCCTAGCATGTGACTATTTCTTTTTAAAAATGACTTAAAGTGCACATAACAATAGTTGATGCATTATGAATAATTACTGATTAAGTTTCTGTCTTGAATAGTGATATTTATGAGTGATAACTATAGAGTCATGAGGATATATAGATAATTCCCAAAACAATGAGGCACATGATATCACAAAAAAAGGCTTGAAGGTGTAAAAGAAAACAAACAAAATAAGGGATAGCAGTGCGGGTGATCTAAGGTTAGAACTGCAGACTCTCTTGGAGAGATATAGATATTTCCCACTTTACAGCAGCACCCTTTCTGATGATCTCCTTATTATTGTTTTATGAATTAGTTTGACAGACTAATTGATCCCTCAGAGCCATCAGTGAGTCCAAAGTAGGGCTTAGAGGGTCTGAAAAAACTTCCAAGGAAGCAATCCAGAGAGAGTAAGTATGTACAGGCCTTGATTGCACAAACCCTATGAGACCCCATTCTTTATAAGTAGGAGAATGAAGGCGCATTTTGCTGGGTACTCTGTGCTCTGCTGAGAAACGGTAACTGAGATCTTGTAACAACACTTTGGAAACTTGGCTGTGTTCTCAGGCAGACTGTGTGAGTGTTCAGATTGCTGCTCATGTACCACCATTAGCTTCAGCTCCTCACGTACTAACAGACCACACACAGGGTCCTTCCTGGTCCTTGCAGACTTCTTTTTGTTAAAATGGACTTAAAATAAAATAGGACTATAGAATCATACATTATCAAGATGTCTGATCACAGACAAGGGCCAAAAACCTCTGAGAGCCTTTGCTGACCAGGGACAGATGACCCAGATTGCACAAACATTTGCATGGCTCAGAGACAATACTCTTGTGGCTAGAATTAGTAACAGGAAGTGAGTTGTTTGCTTTTGCTCAGTTCTAGGGTGTTATGTGAGTTACTCATGTTGGCTTGGTTTTCCTATTTAGATATGCTTTTAAGTGGCACTTGCCACAGTTTATGGTTGGAATCCCCATGGCGAATGTGTCTCTATGACTTCAAAGCTCCCACATCAGGGTTGATATTCAGGTATAGTGTCAAAGGTAAGACACAAGCCCGTTGTCTGATTTTTAAAGTGAAATTGGATGTTAATTAGATGTGCTCTAAAGTCAAGACTGGATGTGAGCAGGAAGAAGAAAAAGGGGAATCCTTTGCCTACCTTAGTATAAAATGATGATGTGAGCCCATCTAGAAGGGTGTCCTTGCCTGACAACGGAAGAGGTTCTCTTAAAAAAGACAGGCAAACTTAAAAAAGAAGACAATGTTCCTAATGACCAAGGGTATGGCTAGTAGCATGGAAAAGATTTGAGTCTTGGCTGTGTCACATGCTTGCTTTGTAAATTTGGGCAGCTTGTTTACTTTTTGTTGGTTTCAGTTTCCTGATCTGTAGATGGAGATAGTAATAGTTTCTTTTTAAAGGCTTATTTAAAAAAATGAATCATATTTTAAAAGTGCTAAGCCCAGTCCTTGGTACACAGTAAATATTCATTAAATAGAATACATATTAATGCATGCACCTATGTAGGTATTGGTGTTATTACTATTAGTCTGTGTTATCAGAGGAGGAGAGCTCTGTGTCTTCCAGACACTATGTCCTGCTCTTGACTTGTTTAACCTTCCTCATTAGAGCTGTTCTTTGCCTTTCTGCTTTATGGGTAACTGTATTTCTTCATCACAGTAACATGAATTTGATGCTTTCCTTGCTGCTACTGTGTCTTTTACCTAGCATTTCAGAGTTGCCTCAAATCCACTTAGTAAAGGTTAAAAGGACCTGAAAAGCCAGAGCAGCATCTTCTGATAGATTTGGAGATATTAAACCTCCCAAGCCTGCAGGGATGTGATTTGGAAAATATATGACCTAAATCTATTCAATAATGTTATTTAATAAAACATTTATTTGCAAATAATTATACAGTACCAACATTAAAGCAAAGCACTTAAAAAATAAGTTTAAGATGCATAAAAGAAAGAAGCACTTTTCATTAGGATTTATATTTTTGCCAAATATTTTCACAGACATTTCACAAACTTTACAATGATACTAGGGTATTTTTGTTGTTGATGTTGTAGTTGTTATAATAATTATGATTTTATTTTGTAGGTAATGGAACTATGTCTATGAAAAATGTATACAGTATTTAAACTAGTATTGCCAATAAGTGGCAAAACAGGACTTAAATTAACTGTTCTGATTTCTAATGCAATTTCTTTTCATGATATTTTTCAGAGGGTAATAAATAGTGCAAGTTTGTTACTCAAAGATACTGTGAAAGTTCAAAATATAAATATGCCTAAACAGAGTAAATCCATGAGTTAACTGTGAAAAGGTTTCTCACTTAACACGAGAATGTTTTGAATATACCTTTAAACTTCTGATCCCGTCATCGAAGACAACAACCTGCCTCCACATAAGCATTCCTTCCAGGAGCTGGGTAGACTGTGGATCTAGAATGACATTTCTTATGAACTGAAATCTTTACACAGACCTTCCTACTCATAAGAAGGTTGGTTTCTGCTTGTTAAAAACACAAAGCGCTCACCAGCAAATCGCTTGATGATCTGATGCTGGGGTTCAGACTTTGGTGTCTTGAGTCCCTTTGGAAGGCCTGAGCCATGAGGAATGCCTCGGTGGTGACCGAGTTTATCCTGCTGGGCATCCCGCACACGGAGCACCTGGAGACCATGCTCTTCGCCCTGTTTTTGTCCTTCTACATCTTGACCCTTGTGGGAAACCTGCTCATCCTACTGGCAATTGTCTCCTCCACTCGACTTCATACTCCTATGTATTTCTTCTTGTGTAAACTGTCTGTGTGTGACATATTTTTCCCTTCCGTGAGTTCCCCCAAGATGCTCTTCTACCTCTCAGGGTATAGCCGAGCCATCTCCTATGCAGGCTGCGTGTCCCAGCTCTTCTTTTACCATTTCCTGGGCTGTACTGAGTGTTTCCTGTACACGGTGATGGCCTATGACCGCTTTGTTGCTATATGTCACCCTCTACGCTACAAGGTAATCATGAGCCACACAGTGTGTGCCATCCTGGCCACGGGCACCTCATTTTTTGGCTGTATTCAGGCCACCTTCCTAACCACTCTCACCTTCCAGTTACCCTACTGTGGCCCCAATGAGGTGGACTATTTCTTCTGCGACATCCCGGTGATGCTGAAGCTGGCTTGTGCGGACACCTCAGCCCTGGAGATGGTGGGGTTCGTCAGTGTGGGCCTCATGCCCCTCAGCTGCTTCCTTCTCATTCTCACCTCCTACAGCCGCATCGTCTGCTCCATCCTGCAGATCCGCTCTGCGGAGGGCCAGCGCCGTGCCTTCTCCACCTGCAGCGCCCACCTCACTGCCATCTTACTTTTCTACATGCCCGTGGTCCTCATCTACTTAAGGCCAACCCCGAGCCCCTGGCTGGATGCCACGGTTCAGGTCCTGAATAACCTGGTCACCCCCATGCTGAACCCCTTGATCTACAGCCTCAGGAACAAGGAGGTAAAATCATCTCTGAGGAAAGTCCTCTCTCACCTGGGCCTTCTCCCTGAGCCGTTGTAGAGAGAGCAGGAGCTAGCACGCTAACCGCACTTTGTAACTTATAAAGTATTTTTATATGGTTCTCACAAATATTTTTGAATTTGAGAGTGCAGATATTATTATGATTGTCTCCATTCTACGGTGTGGGGACTTGGATTCAAAGAGCTAAAGTGAGTTTCCGGAGCACACGGAGGGGCGAAGGCAGAATGAGGGCTCTGGGCCGTTTCAGGCTCGGGGGGTGCCGTCTGGAGGATGTCACATGGCTGTGGGGGGAGGCAGGGGCTTGCTGCAGCGGGCAAAAGAAGCTGCACCCTCTGTTTCTCACTTTATTTCCCTCACCCACCTACACCCCTTCTCTTCTTTCCCCCTTCACTCTGACACTTCATCTTGGCTGCACTGATTGTCCCTTCAAATGCCTGACCTGAATAAACCTCCACTTTATTGGCCTAGACGTTGTTGAAGAAAATGAAGCTGTATACAGGGAATGACTCGCAGCAGGGACCCGAGGCAGGTTTCTTACGAGTGAAGCAAAGGTGCTGGTACACTCTTGTGACCTGGAAACCCTACCTGTTGGGTTTTACCCAGAAGCAGGCCCTGGCTGTAGACATTCAGCATGTAAATGAGAATGTGGAAAGGGCAGGTGGGGGAATCCGGGGAGGGGGGACTGTGGTCTGACACCATATTAGAAAATCTGGACGTGGCTTAGCATTTCTCAGGACTCCCAGGGGACCATTCTGGGTTCAAACTGTCATTGTTTTGTGTTTCTTTGTTTAATTGAAAGCATTTGACACTATTCCCCATTCCTTCATTTCTTTCTTTTTGGTTGTTTTTTGTTTTTTTGTGTGTGGCTGAAATAAGCTAAGAAGTAAAAAAGTGTGCTATTTCAATGCAGGGAGCTATTTTTTTGTGACTGAATTCATTGAGAATCCTACCACACTTGAGGCAGATAGTCGCTATGTAGTTTCTTCTAACAAGGAAGCAGAGAAGGAAGGAAACTGAGAAGAAGATGGAAAAGGAAGGCACAGACCTGCAGACCAATTTGTCTGTCTTTCTCCGAATCGGAGAGCAACCAAGGAACCTGCCAGACCAGCCAGCACTGCTGGGCCTGTGCCTCCAGCCACTGCGGGAGCCGGCACGTGTTCCTGCAGTAGAGAAAACTCTTGTCCTGTCACTTCCCTTAAGTGTCTGAAACCCCTCTCGGTGCTGCTTCTCCCGTGTTTCTCAGTAAACAAGAGCTTAAAGAAGGTGGAGATGCATCCCAGGCTATTTCAGGTTCAGTGCATCCCCGCCGAAGCCTCTCCAAGTCCATCGGAAGATCTCTTCCTGTTCCTTAGTTTCCTGATGGGAGCTGTTCAGGTGATCAAAATAGAACAGTTTTTCAGAATAAAAGATGTGATCCAATTCCTTTTCATTTTCACTCATACAGATGTCATCTGGTGAATAACTTTGTGCTAGGGGTGGGGAATGCAAAGGTAGAGAAGACAAGACCCCACCAGAAGGAGTCTTGGTCTGCCGGAGAAAATAAACAGACATGCAACTAAAACCCCATGATAAAGACATGAAATAGAACAAAAAATGTGGAGTCCATTTTTCTGGGGCTGTGAAGGGACTTCACAAAAGGGGTGCTGAGGGTTGAAGTTTTTGTCTGTCTACCCCTTGCTCCCCCATAAAGAATGGCTTTTACAGGGAGAAATGTTTTATAGGGAGAAGCAACATACTTTTCAATCTTTTGTTTTTGGGGTGGTGGGGTTGAGACATAATTCCTTGGGTGGGTATCTCAACTATTTGCCATCTGTGAGTGAATGTTCTTGTAAGAAAAATAAACTTAATTTGACCTGTTTTCAGAGTTCTTCCTTCAGCGTGGCCGTTTGCTCCTGAATTGGAGAAATGCCTTGCACAAAATGACTCTCTATCTCCTGAACACACTGACTTCTCCGCTTGTGCCAGGGGTTCTGAGAAATGTGGGCAGCTCTCCTGTCTCCAGGTCACATCTGAGCCCTCTTTTCACCTAAGCAGGAGCCCAGAATGTCAGGCCTCACCTTGGGTTTGGAAGCCCCGGTTTGGTTTGATGGCAGAGTGAGACGTTTCTGTGTACTAGACATCAAGGGAAAATATTAGAAAATTTTTGAAAACAAAGTCAATGGGAGCAATCCCAAACCAGGTAGGTCATATTGAATCCACAGGGGTGGAACACAGGCAGAGGCTCAGGGGCCAAAACTGGGATGGGGTGTCAGAGAAGAAGAGAAACGCTGAGGCAGAGATGCAGGGTCTGTTCTGAGCAGCGTGGGCTACAGCAGCGCATTTCCTGAGACCCTGGGCTCCAGCGAGGCTGAGGAGCGCGGCCAGTGAGGCTCAGGGAGGCTCTAGCTGCTCTCAAAGGCTCCTCTGCTCACTCCAACGCAGCCTGCAGCTCGCCGCGCAGGCTCTAAGCAGTTTCCTTTTGCCCCTCCCTGTATTTGTTACATAAGCGCCGCCTGCTCTGAATTTCACCTATGTGTTTTGTTTCGCCTACAGCCCCCAGAGAGGGACACTGTGCTGTGGGCACCTGCAGAGCTAACCTGTGGCACGGACACTGACAGTGTCGCTGAGATAGTGGCTGCTCAACGGCGCCGAGCGGGTGTGAACAGGAGCTTTCCAAGGAGGTTCCCAGTAGATGCCCCTTTTCTGTTTAATCCTACTGACTTTAAATCAAATCCTTTTAAAGGAATGAAAAACTAGTCAGAATTAATGTTTTTAGTCGCTTGACTTGCAATTTTTTTGTCAAAATATTGACTTCACCTTTTCAAAAATAATTATTCAGGGGTAAGAGAATAGAATTATTCTTGTTTTGCTGGCTCACTTAAGAAAAGAAGAGCAATAATACCTGTGATATTGAAATAACCAATTGGTGAGAAATAATCTATCATTGATCATTTCTTTATTTTACATTCCATTGTTTAAAAATACTATTTTCATGCTTGTTTTGGTAATATTCTACATGACAACATCAAAAAGCCATCTTTCATTGTCTAGCTGTATGCTTTTATTGAAAGAAATATTGTAATTAAAAATAAACAATTAGAAAATAATATTAAAAATATGTCAATTATAAAGAACTATGATACAGTGAACCCCTGGGTCGCACCACCTACTTTAAGGAGGCAGCGTGAATGCCTTGGATGTTCCCATGGCCACAGGCCTGACTGCACATCTTTCACTCCCTCCAGAAGGCATCACTCCTGAATTTTGTGTTTATTATTTCCTTGTTTTTATTTAAGTTTTCCTTCATATGTTTGTGTCCTTAAACACCATATTGCAAGTTTTTGAACTTTATATTAATTTAATTCTACTGAAATTTGCTTTTTTAACGTAAATGTTACTTTTTTTACATTTATGTCATTATATATGTTGGAAATTAATTATTACCAAAATGTAGCATCCCACGGTGTCAATGGATCAACATTTATTTTCTGCTGTTGTTTTTATTCATGAATAAATATGAGTTTCCATTATTTTAAAAAAACACAATATATTGTTGGGGCCTCATACCTATTAGTGTGTATGACACAAAGATATCACTGGCTTCCCCTCAAGAGTTCCTTCTACTGGAGAAAATAGATAATTTTATTTAGTTTAGATTTGCCCAGTAACAGACACTGGGACAAGGGTCTGAGTCCAAGCAACTCATTAGGAAGATGATCCTGGGAAGCATGATAAGGGAGCGAGAAGGTGAGATGGGAAGAAGTCAATGAAGCAAGCGTCTGGTTTACCACTGTGGAGAACTGGGGCTCCATTGCACCTGATGTCCTCTGAAAAACTGGTGTACAGCAACCTGCAGGTTGTTCCCCTGGGGTGTAAAGGAAGCTGGGATATTTTTATAGTAATTCTTGTCCCACATTGGTTGGTGGATGTTCTTGAGAACATTAATTATCAGGCATTTCTGGTCTGTTCCATATATGTAGACTGAAAAATTTCCTTGACAAAGACTACTACCAGACAGAAGACATGGGGAGCCCTCAGGACATAAAGACACTCTGAAGATGACCTCTGGAGTGGGCTGAGGGGATGTGGACAGAGGTCCTCAGATGTGCTATGGCCATAATTAATTTGCATTTTAGCCTAGTACCCTTATAAATGCAAATCAAATAATACTACTCTGCTTCTTTAGAATATTCAATACTTGTCTGTTGCTCATAGGTTAAATTAAAATAACTTAGTATAGTATCTGTGGAATTAACAATAAGGCCCACTTACCTCTTTAGTCTTTCAAAGCCATATGTTCACCCAGCAACACACACATCTGTCTCACACACACTCTGCTACCTAGCTAAACTGTCCTGACCACTCCCTAAAGCTACCTCTTTGCATTTTTATACATTCATTGCCTTGTTCCTTTAATAAACACACATTTATTGAGTAATTACTATGTTAAGCACCGGATTAACAAATAACTGTAAGTCATGTTTTTAAGAAGCTTAGAGCTAAGCATGAAGGGCAGATACAAACCTGATTAAAATAAAATATAGCAAATACTTAATAGAAATATATAAAATAGACAAGTAAAATGAAAACAGAAAGAATTAATCCTGTACAGAGGGTAAAGAGGTTTCAAAAAACATTTAAAATATATTCATTCACAATTTTATGCCTTTGTAAATTTTATTCTCTCCTCCTGACATATCTTTCCTTGATTCCTCTACTGAAAAACTTCTATTTATTCTTCAAAACCTAAGTGAACAATCATTTCCTCTGTAAAACTGTCTTATCTCAGACACAACTGATTTCTTATTTCTCTGTGTTTCAATTTTATATCATGGCATAAAGCATCAAATCATCTTGTGAAAATAAGATTGACAAAGTGATTCTCAAGAGTAACAGTTAACTAAAGTGCAGAGAGATGGAGAGAGACAGATGGGTACATAAGGTTCAGAACTGTCTACCCCTTCATTTGCTGAATGAAAAGGTGACAGAGTGACTTGTAGAAAATATTTTGTGGATGACTGAGACCTCAGTCTCTACATTTTTGAGATGGTATTGAGCATCTACTGGAAAAAGACTCATGCTCTACTTTGAAAAGAATAGTAATAGTTTATTATTAGAGAAATAATATAATCAGACAGGTATGGTTTAGCTTTGATCTTAACATGGATGTATTTTATGACTTTTAACAAGTTACTTACCTGGATTGCTATATTTTAAATGGCAAAATGGAAATATTTAACCCCCCAAATGGAATATTTAAAGTTTACTTCATTGAACTTTAATGATTGACTTGGATGGTTCTTTTTGTCCTCATATAAAAACAATTACCTCGAAATGGATCAAAGACCTAAATATAAGACGTGAAACAATACATTATATATGAAAAAATTCTCAACATCACTAATCATCAGAGAGATGTAAATTAAAGCAATGAGATATCACCTCACACCCATCAGAATGGCTCCCAACAACAAATCATCAAATGACAGGTGCTGGCGAGGGTGTGGAGAAAGGGGACCCTTAGTACACTGCTGGTGGGAATGCAGACTGGTGCAGCCACTGTGGAAAACAGTGTGGAGTTTCCTCAAAAAATGAAAGATGGAGCTGCCATTTGATCCAGTGTTCCCACTTCTAAGAATATTTCCTAAGAATCCCGAAACACCAATCAGAAAGAACTTATGCACCTCTATGTTCATAGCAGCATAATTTACAATAGCCAATATCTGGAAATAGCCCAAGTGCCCATCAGATGAGTGGATAAAAAAGCTGTGGGACATTTACAACATGGAATACTATGCAGCTGTAAAGAAGAAGGATCTCTTACCCTTTGGAGCAGCATGGAGGGACCTGGAGAGTATTGTGCTAAGCAAAATAAGCCAGTCAGAGAAAGACAAATACCACATGATCTCACTCATATGTGGAGTATAATAAATAAAATAAACTGATGAACAAAATAGATCCAGAAACATAGAAGCATGGAACAGACTGAGAGATCTCAGAAGGAAGGCAGAGGTGGGAGGGTGGGGAGAGATTAATCAAAGAACTTATACGCATAAATGCATAACCTGTGGACACAGATGATAGTATGTGGAAGGTCTGGGTGTGGGGCGGATGTGGGGTGGAGGGGATCAATGGGGGGAAATAAGGACATCTGTAATACTTTCAACAGTAAAGATAAATTTTTAAAAATTACATAGAAGAAAACATAGGTACTAAACGTATGACCTTGGTCTTAGAAAAGATTATAAGAATTTGACTCCAAAGGCAAGGGAAGTAAAAACAAAAATAAATGAATGGGACTATATCAAACTAAAAGGCTTCTGCACAGCAAAAGAAACTGCTAATGAAACAAAAAGGCAAACAACCGAATGGGAGAAGATATTTGCAAACAATAGCTCTGACAAGGGGTTAATATCCAAAATATATAAAGCACTCATAAAACTCAACAACAACAAAAGCAAACAATCCAATTAAATAATGGGCAGAGGACCTGAACAGATACTTCTCCCAAGAAGATATATAAATGGCCAAAAGATATAGGAAAAGATGCTCAACTTCACTATCTGTTAGGGAAATGCAAATAAAAACTACAATTAGATACCACCTCACACCTGTTAGGAAGGCCATTATCAGCTCAACAAGTAATAACAAGCGTGGAGAGGTTGTGGAGAAAAAGGAACCTCATTGTGGGAACGTAAACTGGTGCAGTATCCTTAAAAAAAATATGAAGTCCCCGGCCAGGTGGCTCAGTTAGTTGGAGCGTTGTCCCGTACACCAAAAAGTTGTGGGCTTCATTACCTGTCAGGGGAGAAGCCAGGTTGTGGGTTTGATCACTGGTTGGGGCCTGTACAGGGGACAACTGATTCTGTTTCTCTCTCACTTCGATGTTTCTCTTTCTCTCTCTCTCTCTCCTTCTCTTTCTAAAAATCAATAAAAACATATCCTTGGGTAAGAGTAAAAAAAAAAGTATGAAGGTCACTAAAAACATTAAGAATAGAGTTACCATATGACCCAGTAACCCCTCTTTTGGGTATCCGCCTGAAAAATTTGAAAACATTTATTCGCAAAGATATATGCACCCCTATGTTCACTGCAGCATTTTTCAGGGTGGCCAAGACATGGAAACAACTGAAGTGTCCTTTGATAGAGGACTGGACAAAGAAGATGTGGGACATGTACAGTGGAATAGTACGCAACCCTAAGAAAAGATGAAATCCTGCCACTTGTGACAGCAGGATGGGCCTTGGGAACATCATGCTAAGTGAGATCAGACAGGAAAAGTTAAGAACCTTATGACTTCACTCATGTGTGGGATGTGAAACTGAAAGCAACAAAGGAACAAACAGGAAAACAAACAAAACTTACTGACACAGGCTACCGTGCGGTTGTTACCAGAGGAAAGGCGGGGAGCAGGGAAAAGTAAAGCACCTAACACTTCATCATGAATGTAACAGGGATTTGGTAAATGTGGTACCTTCCCCTCTTCTTAAGAAATACGTTTATTTAAGTAAAACAACGCAGTAGGAAAGCAGTGTTCGGTTTATAACATTTTTCTTTGGAAAGAGATCTTGAAGCAGAGAGTGGAGTTTAGGAAGAGCACGGTGGCCTCGCAGCAGGCAGACCTGCCCTTAACTCTCCACTCGCCCCTTGTCGCTCGTGTGGTGCCAGGCGAGCTCTCGCACGTTTGATTCGCATGGTGAAGAGCAGGACACAAGCCCCTGGCTCACAGGGCCGGTGTGAAGACCGCATGGCATTATCCACGTGAAGTGCCCAGTGCGGGCTCAGCAGAGAGTGAGCATGCCCGCCAGTATTGTGTATATTAGAACATTTGGGTTTAATTTAACATAAAAGACTTGTTTCGTACATTAACTTATACTCACGTAATATTTTGGATCAAGGTAAAGTTAAACAAGCCTCTGTTTCCAGCTACAGTTCTCACAATGACTTTTCCTTCACATGAAGTCATTGAAACAAGAGTGACAGGCAGTTTACCTCAACTCAACATCTATTTGGGTTTTAGCCATAACTAACAGAGAAAGAAAGAAGCCAAAAAATAATTTGCCAAAATGTAAACAATATGCCAAGTTCTCTGGAGATATCAGAAATGAAGATGGCACTGCTGCTTGTAACTTACCAGCACGGAGAACAGTTGAAGCAATTTTAAAGAAACAGAAAAGATTAAATGTTAAATTGAATATGACTTAGATTAGAAAAGCAAGCTGAAAGTCTCATTAAATTATAACTGTAGATAAAAAATGGCAAACTAAAGCTACTACCAGGAAATGGAACAGAAATATAAAATTATGTTGTGATTAGCTGAGATTTTACAGAGCATTTGCCTTGTGCTAAGCACTGTGCTAGGTCCTTTGCATTCTTACCTCATTTCATTACAGAATAACTCTATGAAGTAAGTGCTTAATATTATTTCCTCATTTTACAGTTTAGAAAAATGGGATTGAGAACTTGGACAACTTGCTCGAAATCGTATATGTAGAGCATGCTCTAGCTCTAGCACTTAGTCCTAAATTGTCTTACTCTCTGTTATGGGCTGAGTGGTATCCCCAAATTTCACGTTAAACCCCAACCCTTAATGCCTCAGAATGTGACTGTATTTGGAGACTGGGTATTTACAGAGGTGATGACATTAAATGAGGCTGTTAGGCTGAGCCCTACTCCAACATGACTGGTGTCCTTAGAAAAGGAGGAAACCTGGACACAGAGGGATACCAGAGATGTACCTGCAGAGAAATGTCCATATGAGGACGCAGCAAGACAAGCCAAGTGGCTGAAAGAGATCCTCTTCCCTTGACCCTGCAGTGAAAACCAACCTTTCTGACACCTTGGTCTCAGCCTTCCAGCCTCTAGAACTGTGAGAAGAAACACTCCTGCTGTCACCCAGCTGCTCTAGTGAATACACTTCAAGCCCAGGTCTGCTCTAATGCCTCTCATGTACCATGTATGACCTGTGCTTCTGATAACAGCATGTCCTTTCTATGTGCTTTCCTCTTAACACCTTGTCCTCAAAGTAGGTAATGGAAAGCTCCAGATAAGAAACACATTTATATAACTTAAAAAAAATTTAATTGATTTTAGAGAGAGGAAGAGAGAGAGAGAGAAACATCGATCGGTTGCCTAGGGCATGTGTCCTCACTGGGGATCGAACCCACAACCCAGGTATGTGCCGCCTGACTGGGAATCAAACCCGCCACCTTTTGGTGTATGAGAGGTCATCCCGACCAACTGAGGCACACCAGCCAGGGCTACATGACTTTTCTTACCACTTACGTCAAGCTATAAGATTTCTCCAAGGAAATCATTGAGAAGAAAACTTTTTAATTAATTAATCTCAAAGGTACTCATTTCTATGAGGCGCTTCCCATGCTCATTATGACTTTAACTTTTATTGCCTTATGACACTTGGTTCCCACTTGTGAGTTGTGTAATGGGGCAAAGTGGATTAATAAGACTGGGAATTGGCTTAGGAAGTGCGAGAAGGCTTGTTAAAGTGTTTATGGTTTTGGGTTCTCTCTTCAACTATTATTCCACGGAAAAATTAAGGGTGACTGTAACACACAAGTATGCGTGCATGCACACACACTTACTGACATTCAGCCTCCTTTACACACGCACATACTTACACACAATTTCATTCACATCAGTTTACTAGCATTTTCAAAATGAAGCTTATTTTTCCTAAATCACTGCGGGGGGGGGGGGGGGGAGGAGAGAGAGAACCTTTCTTGTGAGAATTAGTGATAAAAATTCCGCTCACCAGTTACAATACAATGAAACAGTCCTGACAGAACAGTAAAAACATGGAGTTTTTAATGTCAGGGCTTCAAGTGGCTCCACACGTGGAATGTGGAATCTTTTCACTCTCAGAGAGTCATCAGTGGACTCTGTCTCCCCCACTTCTATGCGCAGAGCTGGCTGTGCCTCACAGAACTGAAATAAGGTAATTAGGCTGAGCAGCTGAAACTCAGTACATTTCAAGAGGAAATGACAAAAGCTCAATTTGTCAACCATGACGGTCCTCACGGATGAAGTTAATCAGATCTTTGCTGGTTCTTTCCATCAGTGACTTCTGTTCAGATTTATTATATCTCAGGTCACCTTCCCCCCCAATTTTGAAATCCAAAGTTTAGAAGAACTTTACATTCTTAGTTATTTTGAGGACACTAAGAACTATTTAATTCTTAAATAACACAACACACACATAATAATCAATGGGAATAAGATTATTTTGTTAATACAGTGATAGAATAAAAAATCTAAATAAAGAGACAAGTTCTTATTTCCTTCTAGAATAAGAAGACAGAGATGGGTGAGACCTTAAGTAACATATAAAGAACATTTTATGCATGATGAAAGAAGACACATACATACAACATACATACAACAATGTAAAACAAGAAGAACCAAGTGAGGAACTAGTAATGGTGATGGAAGGTGATTTGACTTTGGGTGGTGGGCACAAAACGCGATATAAAGATCATGCATCATAGAAATGTACACTGGGAACTTTATAATCTTATTAACCAATGTCAACCCAATACATTTAATTTAGAAAAATCAACAACAAAAAAGAACGAATTGGTATCTAATTTAGAATTTAAATTCTCTATTGCTCTTTTCTGTTTTAGAATGTGGTTTTATAGTTATCTTTTACGTGTCTTATCCACCTCACAGACTGCAAATTCCCTGAGAGCTAGGGCTGTATGCCCAGGTATTTTCTAATCTCATCTCCATTTCCTCTGCAGAGGTTCCGTATAGGGCCTGAGCACTGTTGAAAGTCTTACAATTTGTAAATTGGATACTCAGTTCGATATCTTCTTGTAAGCGATCTCCTTATGCAGT
The DNA here is from genome assembly GCF_054644295.1 of Miniopterus natalensis. Lineage (NCBI taxonomy): Eukaryota > Metazoa > Chordata > Mammalia > Chiroptera > Miniopteridae > Miniopterus > Miniopterus natalensis. The sequence continues at coordinate 3,376,120 of NC_142100.1, read as the reverse complement.
GCAGCCCCTCGGTCCTCTGATAATTTTATTATTCATAGAACCAAATCTACCCAGTTGGCAGCCAGTGGTAAGCAGAACTAAAATAACAGATTTAGACTAGGCCCCACAATAAAAGTTAGTTTAAATGCACTGTAATTATATCTTATTTTAATATCATAATTTTTATTTTTATTTATTTATTTAAAAAAATATATATCTTTATTGATTTCAGAGAGAGGAAAGGAGAGGGAGAGAGAGAGACAAAAACATCAATGATGAGAGAGTCATTGATCGGCTGCCTCCTGCACGCCCGCGACTGGGAATCAAGCCCGAAACCCGGGCATGTGCCCTGACCGGGAATCGAACCCTGATCGACTGGTCGATGCTCAACTGATGAGCCACACTCGGCCTGGCAATATCATAATTTTTAAACAGAAACTTTGAACTAGAAGGGACCTCAGAGGTCTCTAATATAAACACTTCTCTTAAAAAGGAGGCAAGAGGCCTGCAGAGCTAAATGAGTGCACTAAATTGAGAGTTCTGTTCTCCAACAAGAGATCTGAAGTCTAAGTAAGTTTCCTCTTATTTTAATTAACTGATGTATTAATTTAGCAAACATTTACTGAGGATCTATCAAGTCATTTAGCTAGGTGCGATGGAGAATAAAAATGAATCAGATAGAGTTACTTATGTAATTAACTATGAAGCACATTATGTATTACCTGTCATAAGGAAAAGATAGTTAAAATATAAAGTGAGTTCAATGAGAGAGGTTAATTTGATCTGGGAATATCAGAGTGAGCCTGAAGGAGAAGACAACATATTAATTGAGTTTAATTGACTGATAGAATTTGAAAATTTGGGAATGAAGGTTGTATTAGAGAAAAAATTCTAAGAGATGCTAATGTGTAGAAATGGCAAGAAAATAAGAAAAATGGCATTAGTTTTTTTAATTAAAAAATCAGTAATATACAAAATTTAATATATTATATACTTATATTATTATAAATTAATAACATAAATTAGTATTATAGACAGTATTACATGTATATGATACACATATGTATATGAATGTGAATATATAGTATGTATAATTATATTTATTACACATTATTTTTATTTTACACTATTAACATAAGTATAGTATTTTTATAGTATTTAAATTCTTTATCACATGGTATTATATAAATATTTATATTCGTTTGGCATGAACCATGCTAAGAACATTGGATCTATTGCCAGGACTAGGGAAAAAGCAGCAGCAGGCTTACATGAATCGCGAGGCTCCCTGTGCCCCCTTCCTCTCTGCAGCAGGTCGCCGTGGAGCCCCTCTCGGGAGGACCCTGTGAGTCGGCGACAGACCAAAGCTGGTTGCTGTGCCCTGTGCAGTGAGGTGCAAGCTTTAAGGTCGCTTAAAATGTTGCGAGTGAAATGACACACTGGTCAAATAATTTTCAAAGTCCATTAAATGTTATCAGGCTTATCACGGTCCGTGTAATTATTCTCTTAGCCATGACACTTTCATGCCAATTCCCACCCAGACATACGTCTGGCGTAACTTACATCACTGTTGATCTTTTTGGGGAGCCACCAATGCAAGGTGATTTCAAACATGCTAAGAGAATGTAGAGTGGGTAAACTATGTTTATATGATGCAAACTCAGATGCGCAAAACATAACTTCCTTTATTTTTCCGTAACTAAACTTATTTTTACCTTGAATCTCCATTTCTGTCAAATGGTGGGAAAGATATTCTAGTTACATTCAAGTCCATGACATTCAAGTGACATTTGTTATATTCGAGTTATAGAGTTGTTACATTTAACTTACAAATCCAGTCCCACTCTGGGACTTAAGTAACTACAATATCGTGGGGAGGAATGTCCGTTTCTCCACTCTGATCCCCTTCCCTTGGCTTCCTCTGACATGTACAGGGCCCTGGGATGGGACCTCCACTGGGATTGCCCCCTTCCTGCTACAGTCTCCATGGTCACATCCGACACGATTCTACCCGAGAGAATGCCCTCATCACTAACTGGAGGCTTCTTTGGACTAGTGATTTTCCTTCAACCTTTAATTATTTAGGTAAAAATAACATATTGGTAAGTTTAAAAGGTCAGGAATTAACATTACAACAAGGGTAAGAAGGATATTTCAAATGATGGTTGAGTATAACTTGAATTATAGAATCAAGTTGACAAGCAAAGCATGACACACAAACATTTATTTTATTACATTTAGTATAAAGTATGTGGCTTCAGAAAAACAACAGAATCCATTAGATCAAATTAATGCTAGTAAAATTGTATTGGTTCTATAGGGTTTTTGCATTTTGCTTATTTTTATTTTATTATTGCAGAAAGTGTGTATGCAAGAGTTTACATATAGTTTTATATTTGAGGTAACATAACACATAAGAAAATCTGTAAATCAACATGAACGTGTACACACACACACACACACACACATATGTATATAACTCAAGTTGAAATACCAATAGTCTAGATCCAGAATTTTACAAAGGAACTGAAAAATTGGAAACTTGTACACAGATACTTGTACATAAGTTTTCATAGCAGTGTTATTAATAATAACCAAACCAGAAACAACCCATGTATTCATAAACTAACGAATGGATAAGCAAAAGTGGTGTGTTTATATGGTGGACTATCATTTGATCATGAAAGGGAATGAGGTGCTGATAGGTGCTATGACCTGGATAAACTTTAAAACGTGTGAATGAAAGAAGCCAGATACAAAAGTCTACATAGACTATGATTTTACTTACACGCACTGTCTAGGAAAGACACGTCCATATACAGAGAAAAATACACTAGTGGCTTCCTGGTGGGCATAGGTAGTGACTACAGGTGGACATGAGAGATTTTTCTGAAGTGAGGGAAAGGTTATAAAATTGGCTCATGGTATTGGTTGCAAAATTCTGTAAATTTACTAAAAAATCATTGAATTATATACTTTAAGAGTATGAGTTTATAGTATTTTAATTATATCTCAATGAACCTATTAGCAAAAATGCCAGGAGTCTAGGTGTCTTCATTAACTAGCCATCTTAATAGTATACTTTTATTAAATAATCAAAATAACGTTAATTTTTCCTACTACAGGCAAATTTACATTTCAAAAACTGCTTTGTACACACAGTGTATCTTGCTTGAAATTCATCAGAGGGTATGTTTTCATTGATTTTAGAGAAAGAGAAAGAGAAACATCAATTGTTTGGTTGGCTTCCTAATGCCCCCGACCAGAGGCTGGCCCTTCAGTGCTCTGGGCGATGTTGCAGCCAATCCAGCCACACCAGCCAGGGCTCATCTCATCTTAATTCTACGTGGTGATCAGGCAATTTAAGTAACTTGGTCATTGTTCATTCTTATACATTTGTCATTGAATGGTTAGGGTTAAATTTTTTTTTATTCACACTGTCCTGCTCAGCCCGTTACCTCACAAGACCCTTTTTCTCCATTATCTGAGCTCATGGAGCAACCTTAGAGTAGAAGTGGGGCTGGATTGGAGCTCTCCTGTTTTTCTGTCCTGCATTCTGTTTTGTTCCATATATTACTATGTAGAGTCATAATATCATGGGTTCTTAATTTTCCAGACTTAAGCAAATTATGCTTAAGTGTCTGGCATGATGATATACATACGAGTGAATTGGTGATACTGACTTGAAGTTGAGGGATACACCAAAGGAAAATTGAATGTCTTTCTGAAAATATGCTACCAACTCAAAACAATTTTCATCATGGAAGATCAGGTAAAGAGATATTTGGCTTTACTAAGTGGAAAGTCACATACTCACCAGGCTGTGGTTGAGACTTATGCTTATAAGACATATGACTGGGAAATGCTCAGAATCTCAATGTCATGTCCTCACAGGCCCAGTGATCATGATCACTGAACAATTTTTCTACTTTCTAGCTTTGCTAGTCAGTAGTCTGCATCTTTTAATCTATTTATTCACCACTCTTTTCCACTCCATCAAAATTGTTCTTTCTAGAAACCTCCAAATAAGCAAATATAAAAGTTTATCTCAAGGTTCTCTTTACCACTAGATTCCATGACACTGTTTTATCGATGGTTTCATACAATTCTCTCATCAAATATTTTCTCTCTCCTGGATGACTTCTATAAGAGGTGTGGCCCCTACTTCACTCCTTCGTCATTTCCCCAATTAGCTCATCCAACAGAGTGACTTTAAAAGGAGTTAGTCAATTTTATTTAAGTTATACAAAGGGCTAATGTAAGGGGCAGATTTCTATAGTTAGTGAATATTTTAAATCTTTATCTTTGAGCCTCTTTTCATTTAACATTCTGGATGACCTTTAAGTACTTTGAAATTTCATATTTCTTACCTATGTTTGGTGATCTCTTATATTCCATTTGATCTTTAACTGTATTTCAGTCATCTTTGATGATTAAGGCATGTACAAAAATATAGTGTTATCTATCTTAGCCACATTTTCCAGTTGTTATTTAGGACATATTGTTGCTTGGCTTATTTATGATCTTTTGAGTGCTGGATACTCAGAACATTTTTATGAATGGATGCTGGCTGATGTGTGGTTCATGTGATATGTCAAGATCCCCCAAGGAAGAAGAAGATCACCAGATAGACTCTCAAAACACTATCTCCTTTCAATAATGAACCCAACTTTAGTTTCCTAAGGTGGAAGAAAAGGAGGTTGATTGGTGGAGAATTGCAGAAGCTGTTTTATTCTGGAGAGGGGGATTTTCTTGAATAAACTATTTGTGCACATTTATTTTTTGAAGCTGGTTTTGAGGTATTACATTAGTTTTCAACTAATGCCAAATTTATCTCAGGTTCTCTAAGGCTGATAAAAGACACCACACTGCTCTTTATCTTTGTCATCTCTCTCTGTGTTAGTGTGTTGCAAACTATTACAAGAGAAACTCATTTGTTGGGTGAGAATGTATTAAAACTTTAAATAATTTATTAAGCAGATTGAAGCTTAATATTCCAACAAGGTGAGAAATAAAATTAATTTGATTGTAGAAACCTGAGCAGAAAAAAAAAGGATTTCTTCAAACTACTTTGTGCATTCTGCATACTATGGTTTCTTTGCAACTATAACTCTTTTGGGTTACCCTACCCCATATTACCTCTGTGCTCTAGGAGATTTTCAGTGATCCTTCTGAATTCTTATAGGCCTGGCTCATGTCTGAGTCACTGTATTGCATGAAAATCCAGAATTGAGGGACTACTCAATAGTTTACCAGTGATAGAAGAAACGAGGCCTAGACACCACAGGTATTTGAACATTTTGCGCAGTGTCTGAAGACACAGGTTGCTTTGGATTCTCTCTCTCAGTCTCCGTGATTTCTGAAGACACCATTTCCCACTATTGAAAATACAGAACTGAGACTGAATTAGGAAGTGAGATTCGGTGGTCATCAGGCTTTCCCCATGTGAGAAAGTTTTGAGGTTTCCTCCTAGGTAATGGTTACTCTTTAAAAAGCTATGATTGGAGTAGATTCCATCAAAGTCTCACTGAGTCACAGCCTTTACCCCAAGCAAGACAATGCAGTAGGCAAAATTCTGTAGAAATAGAGTACCTCAACCGCGCATTGTTTCTCTAGCACAAGTCAACACACTTGGACCATGCTTGAGGAATACAGTGCCGATGCTCATCAGTTAACTAGGTTAAAATTATTCTATTCATACTTAATTGTAACTCAGCTATTGCTCATTTCCTTGAACTCATGGGCAGGTTCCCTGGATAAATTATATATATATATTTTAATATATCTTTATTGATTTCAGAGAGAGGAAGGGAGAGGAAGAGACAGACATAGAAACATCAATGATGAGAGAGTCATTGATTGGCTGCAGCCTGCAACCCAGGCATGTGCCCTACAGGGAATCGAACCCTGATCGCCTGGATCCTAGGTTGATGTTCAACCGCTGAGCCACGCCCGGCTGGCAATTATATATTTTTTGAAGAAAAATACCTGGATCCAAGTCCTACTCTCTTATGGGGAAAATGAGTATCATAGTTCTATCCACCTCAAAGAATTATTGTGAAGAGTACGTGAAAAAATGTTAAGCCACTTATTAGGGTGTCAGGAACATACTAAACACTTAAGCAATATCATCTGTATTTTTGTCATTTTTATAAAATCTTCAGGATCTTCAGGAATATTTAATAAATTTTATTTACCATATTTTAAATGAGAAATTTGAGACCTAGAGAGAGGGAATTATGAGCCCAAATAATTTTATGTAAAATATTAAACTATATATAGTTATATATGTATGTTAAATGTATTGTATTAACTTTTGTTCTATTTTATAAACCATAATTTTAAATTTGAGTCAAAGAAAGTGTACAGATTTTAAATAAAAACTAATTAAATTGAAGTTGACATAAGTGTCCTTACCGAAGGTATATTTGGGCATTTACTTAGGAAGAACTACATCAATTAAGGAAAAAATTTTTCCATCCAGCAAGAGCTACACAGCAATCTGTAGATGGCTGCGACTTGTGTTGAGCTTGGAGGTGCCCAGTAGAGGCCAAGCTATGAACCAAGGCAGGCTGCCCCTAGTGCCAGGCCTGGGTGCAATTATCGAGAGGTATGGCACACACTAAGGCCAGCTGCTGCTTGTTTGAGAGATTTTAGGAATTTCCAAGGCATGAGGCAAGAGAGGCCAGTTGTATGGAAAAGGAACTGGAAATGGTTTGGATGAGCCTGCAAGTAGGGAGGGGCGGGGTCTCAGGGTTAGCAGCAAAAAGTGTGAGCCAGGTTGATGGATATTCAGAAAAGGCATATGCCTATGGGCTCTGTGTGGGGATGGCTCACCAAATAACAATGGCCTCTGCCAGCAATTCTGTCTGGGAGAAAGCTGCCTCTCCAACTCTTTCCCTGATTCCAGGCAAGTTAGTTCCTGCTCGAATGTACCAGGTTCCTTTAAAGCTGCTGCCCCAGTGCTGGACCTCAGAGGGACTGAATTCTAGTAAGTCGATGTGTGGGCCCTTTAAGAGGAACTGCCTGGGACTCCCACAGCCTCCACCTCACTAAGCCACAATCCCCACTGGTTTTTATAGCCTGAAGCTGTGGGGACTTCTTTTCCTGGCACTGGAACCCTTGACTGGGGGGCCTGGTGTGGGGCTTGGACCCCTCGCTCCTCCAGGAAACTTCCATTGCTGAGATATCCCTCCCGCTTTTAAATTTTGGCACCAGGTATGGGACGGTGGCCATGGCTCCGCAACTCAGCCCAGATTCTGCCCTGCGTCTCTGCCCCTCCTACTGATCTCCATGTGCTTCTTGTTTAATTCCCTCATTGTAGGACTTCCATTCAGCTGGATTTAGGTGGCTCTGAATGATGTTCTGTATTTCAGTTGTAATTTTGATGTGGCTATGCGAGGCAGTGAGTGCTGCCTTTACTTAAGCCACCATCTTCACTGGAAGCTCACCATCTATTTTGAATGATAGCCTTGCTAGATGGAGTAGTCTTGGTTTCAGGTCCTTGCTTTTTATTACCTTGAATAATTCATGCCTTTCCCTTCTGGCCTGTAGAGTTTCTGATGAGAAATCAGCTGACAGCCTTATGGGAGCTCCTTTGTGGGAAACAGATTGCTTTTCTCTTGCTGCCTTTAAAATCTCTCTTGTCTTGAATTTTAGGCATTTTAATTATGATGTGTCTCGGTGTTGGCCTCTTTGGGTTCTTCTTGTTTGGGTCTCTGTGTTCCTCCTGAACTTGAGTGACTTTTTCCTTCACCAGGTTAGGGAAGTTTTCTGTCATTATCTCTTCAAACAGGTTATCTATCCCTTGCTTACTTTCTTCATCTTCTGGTTCTCTTATGGTGCGAATGTTGTTATATTTCATATTGTCCCACAGCTCCCTTAAACTGTCCTCCTGTTTTTTAATTGTTTTTTCTTTTTGGATGTCTGATTGAGTAATTTTTTCCTGCCCTGTCTTATAACTTGCTGATCCAATCCTCATCTTCCTCTAATTGCTGTTTATTCCTTCCAATGTATTCTTTATTTCTGCTATGTCATTCTTAATTTTCTTCATAGTTTCCATATCTTTCTTTATGCTGTTGAGCATCCTTATGATAAGTAGTCTAAACTTTATGTCTGATAGATTGCTTATCTATATTTCATTTAGCTCTTTTGGGGAATTCTCTTGTTCTTTCATTTGGGTCTTGGTTTTTGTCTCCTCATTTTGGCTGCCTGTTTGGGCTTGTTTCTATGTATTAGGTAGATCTACTAGGGCTCCCAGTGTTTTGGAGGGTCTCTGGTGCAGGTCAATGTCAGATGATGTTTTGACTGGCCTTGAGTACCCTTTTTGAAGCTTTCCACACACCACAGCTTGTGGCTTCCTCTGCTGAGGTTGGGCACTTTTGGACAGGATCAAGATGTGCTCCAAGGCCTGCTTTTCCAAGCCCTGTGTCCAGAAGAAAATCAGGCAAAGACTCAGAGCCCCTAGAGGCTGATTGTTATTCACAGTCTCTTAATGAGCCTCAGGTTATAGAAATGCCACAGGGTGTGGGGAGAGGTTTTCCAACAGGGTGGGCCAATTGCTTCCCCTGCAAGCAAAAGCTACCTGGATAGTAAATGTCTACCTGAGAAATACATCCTCTGCAGTATGAGGGACTGACTCAGCATAGGAGTCCAGACGGGTGCCCTCCAAATTCTATCTCCACAGCCTGCACCCCTGGATTCTCCTCACACAGCTCTAGTCCATTCTGCCCTCCCTCTGCTGGAGCCCAAGGTGAGTGGCTGTACATGAAACTTTGTGTGTTGGCTCTTTAATGGGTGCCCATATTTCCAGCCATCTCTACCTGGCAGTGAGAAACTGCCTCTGCTTTTCACAGCCAGATTTTATGTGGGCATCTTTCTCATTTCTGGTGCTCTGGGCTGGGGAGCATAGCTTGGGGTTTAGACCCAAGAGTTCTCAGTGGGAACCCTCCACAACTGAAATATCCCTCCAGAACTTGAGCTGCTGCCTGTGGGAGCCCAGCCAGACCTCTCACACCTCCACTTTTCCTAGCAGTCTCTATGCAATCTCCACTTTATGTCCTTGCTTATGAGGGTGCTCTCCAGCCAGTCTTCAGTTGATTATTCAGGATGACTTTTCTACATTTTAGTTGTATTTCTTATTTGGTTCTGTGAGAGTGTCAGTGTAGCTTTCTCTTAATCTGCCATCTTAGAATCACTCTAATGTAGCTTCTTAGTAGGATCTTACTAAAGAGAAACTGCATGCTACATATTTTGCTACTTAGTGTAACAATTATGACTCATATTTTAAGTAGAACTTTTGGCATTCAGACTTCCAATGTGTAACACAGTATTTCTCTTTATAGTTATATGTATTCTGGATTCATGGAAAAATAAATTAGAATTCTGGTTTTATGCCTCAGCTTTATGTGCTTTGCTAATATGAAATTTATCTCTTGAGAAATCAATTCCCTTTTTGTGTGCAGAAGAAATTAAGTTTCCAAGACTACAAAACTGAAGGTCAGATGTCTAGATTGTAGCAAATTCACTAAGGTCATAGTATCACTCTGTGTTGTCTCTTGGAACAGTTGCTAGGCTTTTCCTGGTGATGCATTAACCCTTTGCGGTTGTTTGTCTACTCTCAGCCACCAAAGCTTTTTTACCGTTCAGGTCGTATGTCTGCTCTCAGCCACCACACCAAGGAACCGTACGAATCTTAACTCTATTCATTCATGCATCAGTTCATAATTTCTCTGAAAGCTCTTAATTCTGACCAGTATGACACCCATGTCCAAATTTAATACAACCGCAAAGGGTTAATACATATTGTTGAAGACTATAGTCTTATCCTAACTGTACTAATGAATAAAAGCAACTCAAGCCCATTAAAGCAAAGAAAGTGGAGTAATTTCAGTGAAGCTGGTTTCCAAACACAAGTCTTTAATTGTTGGTCCTATTAACATGTTATTAGCTGGTGTTTCTTAAAATATTTCATTGAAGTGACTACGAAGAGAAAATTTTGTAGGATAAGATGAAGTTGGAAAGGAATGGGGGATGATGGAGGAAGAATAGTTAACTTGAAATTATCTGCATAAATCTTAAGAATTTTGTAAGCTTCCATTTTATAGTAAAGGTTATTTGAAAGTTTGATTTATGAATATTTATATTCTATTATATAATAAATCCATTTTAACTTTTAAAGTAATTTTTATACTCAAATTTTAAGTTATTTTTGACCATATAAAGATACATTTTATTTATTTTGTTGCATCAAGAACCTGAGGATTAATCTTTGTCTACATAGCACAATTTGAAATGGAAGACTACACTGTGTTATTTTCTTTCATTTTGGTGATTTTTATAGGCATTTTTTGCCCAGCTGGACATGGCTCAGCAGTTGAGCATCAACCTAGGATCCAGGAGATCATGGTTCCATTCTCAGTCATGGCACATGCCTGGGTTGTGGGCTCGATCTCCAGTAGGGGACATGCAGGAGGCAGCTGATCAACGATGACTCTCTCATCATTGGCGTTTCTATCTTTCTCGCTCCCCTTTCTCTTCCTCTCTCTGAAATCAATAAAGATATATTTTTTCTTAAATAAAGCTATTTTTTTCTATTCTTTCTTTTCCTATATCTCTTTCTCCATGCATACTCCTATCTAGTCCCTTAGTTTTCATTTAGGTTTCAGGGCATCCAGTCTGGTTTTAAGAAATGGCTGAAGGTTTCTGTGCTATAGTAATATTGGGCATTTTGAAGATTCAGTAACAATGCCAGTGAAAAAGTTGGCTCGATTTCTCTCTATGAATTATTTAGCTCACCATCAAATTACCAAAAGCCATAGAGCTGGGTGGAAGTCAACCACACATTTATTGGTTGTTTATTTGTTTGCTTGCTTGCTTTTTATTTATTTGTTACTTTTCAGTTCTACTTTTTGGAGCAGGTGAGGCTCATGTCAGCACCTGACTGCAAAAAAAAATAGGTCCAGCTTCAATTTGTTTTATATGGAACACTTATTATATACCATATAACTTATATAGACATATAAGTTATTTGAACAACTTATAGACATATCCTATGTTTTCTACTGCCTACTGACAGATCTAGGACACAAGTGTTCTATGTCACTATAGTGATTCCAATCTTTGTCACTTCCCTCCTTGAATATTATAATAGTTTTTCTGTTATGCTCTACAGTTCTGTCATTTATGTATACTCAACTTAAAGATGTAAAATCTATGTTCCATATATATAGTGTGGGCTTTCTCCATCTATACCCCAAAATTTTTATTGATGTCTCCTTTCTACTCCTTAGTGCTGTAGGCCAGGCAATCCACGATATGTCCTCAGATGATTTGCCCAGATTTCTATTGCTGCCTATTTTGGAGTCCAGCCAAATTCGTTTATTAATATATACTAAATTTGTCCTATTATTTTCTACTTCTGTGCCTTTTAATTTGTATAATCTCTGTATACATATATAACTTCAGTACTATATATATAGATTGATAGATAGAACTGATGTTTAGTTTAATTGACTTGAAATTATTAGAATTATTAGACTCAGAATGTAGAAAAACAACCATAAATAGAGGGTTGGAATTTTCAGTCCCATACTCTGATTTCCAGAGGAAGGAGAGCGACTGAAGGTGGAATCAAACACCAGTACCAATGATTTAATCAGTTATGGTTATGTAATAAAGTGTCCATAAAGTTCAGAAAGGACATGATTAAGAGAACATGTAGGTTGGTAAACACATGCAGATGCAGGGCAGTGGTACACCTTGAGAGGACAGGGAAGCTCCATATCCTTTCCCCATACCTTGCCCTAAGCTCTCTTGCATCTGGCGGTTCCTGAGTTATATATTTTTATAATAAACCAATAATCTTGGAAGCCAAATGCTTTCCTGAGTTCTGTGAGCTGTTCTAAAAAATGAACCAAACCCAAGGAGGGGGTCATGGGAACCTCTAATCTGTAGCTGGTTGGTCTAAAGCCCAGGTGACAACTTGAACTTGTGATGTGGCATATTAAATTGCAGGTTTGGGGTGCTTAACATGTGGAATCTGACTCTATCTCCAGGTTGATAGTGTCAGAATTGAGTTGAATGGTAGGACAGCCAGCTGGTGTCAGAGAATTACCTAGATGTGAGGGAAAACTCCACCCCTCATTGGAAATTGGGTCCAGAACAACTATTACAAGCCAAATAGCAGGTTTGCTATTTATGGCAAACATCCTAGATCCATTTCTACTTGATAGAACCCTACTCCCATTCCATTCTGTCACTGCCTGGCCCATCTTTTAGCCCCTTTTCTGTTTATCAACACTTAAATTCCCTTATAATTAGGTTTTGTTTGTTTGTTCTCCATGTATGACATTTAGAATCACCCCAAGGACTTATATCAGTCTTACTGAAGATCACTGCTTTGTGCTCTCTTGAGCAAGATGCTTAGTACAGAAACACATAGGCTTCCTTCTAGGCTCACAGCTGCATAAGAACAGGACCCATTTAGCTGTGTTATTAAAATTAGCCTCTCCCTAAGGCCTAGTAAAGGGCCAGTCACAGATTAGGTATTTAAGATAATTTGTTGATACTGATTAGTTGAATAAATGTTTTTGTTGATTGTTTTGTCTTGTTTCTACCAAATCCATTTTCTGTGAAGAGTCTTTTGTTATGGTAATATACAGATTGACATGGCAACATGTTCACATGTCAATTTACTGTAAACAGCAAAGCCTGTTGATTCCAAACAAGCAAGAGAGTAAGGCTTATGTTGTCAGTCAGTGTTACTTTCAATGTTCTTATGTTTCACCTTTACCAACAATTCAACTATCAATTTTTAAAACAAAAATGGAGTAATTTTAAAAACTTGTTTAATATTTTTGAACAGGTAAAGAAATTTATTGACTTTCAGATGCTTCAATTTGTGAATGAACATCCAAGGTGAGATTTTGGTAACCCACTTTTAATGGATATAGAGTTACAGGGGTTGACTTACGAACTCCAGATACTCTGTTTGGGTAGGTTTATTGAGTGCTCCTGATAATCCTTGGGGTTGTGTTTAACATGACTGTTCAGCAAAAACTGACTAGTGCTAGAATTTGATAGAGAAGCAGTAGAGAAATCTGCCAGTTGGTGTGGTAGGCAGTATTGAGGCAAGACAGTAAGAAAGTAGGAAAATTTCTGGGCAAGTGGAATGGGAAAACTGAGACAAGATAATTAAACAAGGCTAAACAATTTGAACACCTTATAGGCAGCTAGTGAATTTCAAGACCTTATCTTCCTCAACCAAGGACACTTGAGAGCAAAATGGTTTCTACCTTTTCTCCCTGATGAGAGAATGAATAGCTTAAATCACCCTGGTCAGGGAGATAGAGACCCAATTAATGCCCTTTATACCAGCTAAACACAAGGACGGATGAAGTAAGGGGAACAAATAACAAAAACTCAATTACAGCCAGACAGACCCAAGATAAAAGTAAAACAGTAAAGCAGACCAAAGAATAATTCCAAACTCTCCTACACTCATTTTAATGCATCAACATATTAAAAATGCTCCTGGAAAGCTGATAAATATTCTGTTATCAGGAACTCTGGTTGGGTTCAAGCTGCCCATCCCCGTGTCCAATTCAACGGAGGCAGGTTTGAATCATATAAGGTGTTTATTGAGAAGCCCAGTCAACCAAGAAGACAGGGAGCATACAAGCATCCAAAACCTGTCATATGGCATGGTGCAAGGGACGGGATTACAAAGGGAATGGGGTAAGCTGAGGCTGGGAACAGAATGCAGCTACATGCAGCCCCGGAGGTCCGCAGATGTCAGCTATTGTTCTTGACCAATCTGGCAATGCACAGACAAAATGGTATCTGAGTCTTTTGGTCAGCACATGTCTCTGACTGTCCTGTGCCTCTAGATTTATGACTTTGTTCTTATCGCCCTGTGGGTTTGCATCCAACCTAAAACAATCTGTTGAATTCAAAGGAAACACAAAGGGTCTGGAAAGGACAAACTTATAACAATATATCATACATCAAACTATGAAATAAGCACAACTAGTTATACAATCAAACTATAAATCATAACATTCAGGCTATCACACCTCATCAATTCTACTAAAACCCTCCTCTAAGAGTCTCACCTGCAGAAAAAAGATAAAAACTATCAAGGCAAAAGACCCAGTGTGGGCTCGCTGTAGAGCAGCCCATGGCCCTTCTCGGGCATGAACTTTTTACTTCCTGCTAGACTCCAAGGGTTCCCCCAAGACCTTCAACCAGGGGAGCAGCAGGCAGTAGCAGCTCATCCCAGGGTTGTCCCCTGATCCTGTCTCCAGCGCCTCCTTTTCTCTGAATTCCCAGTGAGTTGACACCAGCAATGCCTTCGCTCACTTCTTTCCTATAACATTTCTAGAGAGTCAAAGCAGAGCACTGTATAGGCTCTCCCCTGTTGCTTCTTCTACCCTAAGTCCTTCCTTTGTTTTGCTGTTCCCAGCTTTAATAAATATACTCTCAAAATCACCTGAACTTGTATTGTGAAATCTTTCCTGCGCAAAGTCAAAAACCCACACACTACAGGGTGGCCTCAAGCAGACCTGCTTCAGGCCAGTCCCTGTCCAGTGACATTATAATGTTTCCCAAAGATGTCCATATTTTAATCCCCAGAACCTGTGAAGGATGCGGATAATTAAGGTTGCTAATCAGCTAACTTTGAGATAAAGAGATTATTCTAGATGATGTGGGTGGGCCCAATGTAATTACAAAAGTTTTTACAAGTATAAGAGGGAAGCAGAAGAGAAAACCAGAGAAACAGCAGCTGAGAAGGAACTCAGCACTGTTAACACCTTGATTGTAGCACAGTGAGACTCATTTTGAAGTTTTAACTTCCAGAATGGTAAGATGATAAATTGGCATTGTTTTAAGCCACCACATTTGTGGTAATTTTTTACAGCAAAAATAGAAAATTAATATGGCTATTAGGTTTCCAAGCTTCACCACTGATTCAAAAGCTTGCCTGGGGCTATTTCCTGCTCAGCAAAGTTTTGAGAACTGGGGCTGGAGGAATTGAAACTCCAGTAAACTTGTCAGCTTTGCTAAAAGGATTGGCACATCAGACTAGAAGTGAAAAAGAAATAAAAGGCAAACACCCTGGATGCTCATTGGGACAGGTCCTAGAAAGACATGGGGTAAACACTCAGCTCTCACCAGCTCTAAGAGTACAACTAGGTATTGGTCTTGGGCAGATGTCTCTTGGCCTCACAAGACAAATATATATTTGATGCCAGAGGTCCAAGCTCTCAGAGAACATGAAGATAAAATTAAAAAAAAAAAAATCATTGTAAAGCTGTGGGACATTTACACCATGGAATACTACGCAGCTGTAAAGAAGAAGGATCTCGTACCCTTTGGGACAGTATGGACGGACCTGGGGAATATTATGCTAAGTGAAATAAACCAGGCAGAGAGAGACAAACATCACATGATCTCGCTTATATGTGGAATCTGAAGAACTTAATAAACTGATGAACAGAATAGATTCAGTGACATGGAAGCATAGATGAGACTGACGAATGTCAGAGGGAAGGAGGAGGGCAGGTGGGGGGAGGGGGAGAGAGGAACCAAAGAATTTATATGCAAATATGCACAACCCAAGGACAAGGACAATGGTGGGGAGAAGGACTGGGGAGGGGGATGAGATGGGGTGGAATGGGTCATTGGAGAGAAAAAGGGACATTTGTAATACTTTAAACAAAAATAAAATTAAAAAAATAATAATTAAAAAAAAAAAAGAATCATTGTACCTTCCATATGCTCCAGAAGATCCCAAGTATTATCTGTTAAAATCAGGGATGTTTACTAATTGAAAATCAGCACACCAATCATTTAAAAAGAATTTGAAGTAATTAAAAATATATAGTATAGCATTTAAAATTTTTCTCTCTTATTTATCTTAAAGCAATAAAAAAAGAAAGGGAATTGGGAGCAGTGTTATGAATTTTGGAAAACTGGTGTTTTTTTTTTTTGAGGAAAATATCTAACCTCACAATATATGCCAAAATAAATATGGATAAAAAATTAAATAATAAAAATAAAACAAAGGCAAATAAAACTCAATATTCTAATTGAGAAAATTATCCTACTAAATTCATTTTCTCTTGTTAATCTAGTTTGGTGTTAATTTTATTTTATTAGAATTTAAAAAGGAGAGCATTCTCCCCTCTCCCTGACAATATAAATACATATGTGAATACATAAATATATATAGTGACTGACATATAAACATATGACATATATGCCTATTTATGTATATATAGATTTTAGTCACTGTAGAAAGTTTTCATTCTCTCTCGACCTCTCCACCACTGAAATGTGCTTGTATTCAGTATGGTTAAACAGAAGGCTTCATTTTAGAGAATTATAATCATTCCTAAGTTTTCCTAAATTTATGATTGTATACTTAGGAAAAATAAGGGTATATTAAATAGTATATTTTAAATTTATGATAGGCCTCATATATTTATACTAATTTGCAAGTCCTCATCATAAGAATGTTTTCTTATGTCTTAATTTTTAGCAACCCCAAGATCTGGAGAACTGGAAACTTCCCTTGGATTAATGTCAGTAATAGAATTTAATCCCTTCCTCTTTTAAGTCTTGAATTACTGTAATGTGAGGAACGGGCTGGCTGCACTGGGCCGTGTGCCTGCAGGTTGCAGTAGATACACTGCTTTATCACAGTAATGGAATACAAAACACTAAAGGATGGATGGGCAAGGTCACAATGGTCCTTCCTGTGTAAATCAGTGGGTGCAGCGTCCATTGCAAGCCCAGAGTTGGAAAACTGAACAACTTATTTTGCCCTCTTTTTGCTCTATAGGCTTGTGATGAAAAGACTGGGGCATACAGGCCCTCTTCTAGCTCTTTAAGCCCCATGGATCTTCTGATCTCTTCCTCATTCGTTTCCCTGCTTGCAGATGGCGGCTCTGGTCACCTTGTCCTGTTTAACGTGGATTAGCTTCACAGATATCAAGGATTCTGTCAGTGTCTTGGATGTGCGATGCACTGTGTGAAACAGTGCTAACTCCGCATAAATTGCTCCCACCTGGGCACTGCTCAAGCTCTTATATTCTGCAAATTGTGCTCTGTCATTCTCTGGTGGATGTAGGAATATCTATAGTTTTAGCACAGAATTAAAGGTTCTCCAGGGCTTTTGAGTCATCAGGGTGTTTGCATTCAGAGGGGCAGGGATAAAGAAGAAACTTGATTTACAAGTTACTTGGAAAAGATGACAATCTCCAAATAAGTATTTATGCACAAAGTTGTTCCATGACATATTATATATAAGATTTGAAAAAAGGAAACAATTGAAATATTGACCAATGCTATTAAAAATAATTATATCCAATTATGTACATTTCTTCTGAGGAAGACAGGGTGCTCTACCTGCTTTAACTAAAATCAGTAACCAAAGAGAATATTGAGCCTTTCAAATTCCTTACTGGGGCACATTCCATGGGATAGTCATGTATAATGTTCAACAGCTTTAATAGTAGGGATTAAGTAATTATAGATTCTGCATTATGATGAGTGTACCTTGAAGAATTTAAGCTGGTAAATTGTTTCCAGACTATTCTCAGACTTCCTGACACCAAGGCAAGCACAGCAACCCAATCTTATTTGTATATTCTTTCCACTTGATTTTAAACTGTTATTCATCCAAATGTATGACCTTAATTGAAACATCTGTTGACCCTAAGAATGTACAGGTTGAGAAGGAATCTTTGTGGCTAACTGGGATCAATTTTATAACCAGTCTAGCAGCCATCACTACACAGGCTTACCTCACACAAGCTGTGCTTTAGGGAGAAGACTGTACTGAACTGCCCACTGCTTGCACTGAACTGCCTGCCTCCCACACTGAACTGCCTGCCTCCCACACTGAACTGCCTGCCTCCCACACTGAACTGCCTGCCTCCCACACTGAACTGCCTGCCTCCCACACTGAACTGCCTGCCTGCACTGTGTTCCTGCTGTCTGAGCCTGGAGTCCTATTTCAACCAATAGGACTGACACTTTCTGTGTTCAGTTGAAGCTGCACAGCTATATCTCCATTAGCATCTTCAACCAATCAGAGCTGCTCCACTTCGAACAATCAGGACAGTGATTTTTTTAGACCAAAGAAACTGAAAGGATTTGGAGTCTTCATTTGCTGAAGGATGAACCAATCAATGACCACAGCAAGAACTTCTCTTTAGGTATGTCAGCTCCCCTCTGGCTCAGAGAGTGGACTTCCCTTTTCCATTGAAGACTGAAGGTGGCATTTTCTTGGGTGGAGCTGAAACACCAAAGACATCTCACCAAAGCAGAGTGGAGTAGACTGGCAGAGAGCAGAGCTGTCTACCCAGAGAGAGACCTTGCCCCTTGACTGCCTTGCCTTATGGCAGTCTCATGGCAGGATTGCCTCAGAGCCATGCTGTTCCACAGCCAGACTCTGTTACAACTAACCCATTTGTACTAAAGCTTTATTCTTCCCTGTACCCCAAATTGGGAATTCCTGTTGGCATCAAATTGACACCAACAACCATCAGTTGACAAAAGCACTGGTCCAGATGGCTTCACAAGGGAGCTTTCTAATTCTTTAAATTGTAGGGCTTGATAGTTTACTAAATTTGTCTTGCTTTTTGAGGTAGGCCTGCAGTGCTATGAACTTCCATCTCAGGACTGCTTTTACTATGTCTTATAGATTTTGGGTTGTTGTGTGTTCATTTCCATTTGTTTTCATAAAGTTTTTGATTTCTTTCTTGATCTTATTGGCAACACATTCATTGTTTAATAAAATGTTATTTAGCTTCCGTGTGTTTGAATGTTTTTTGAGTGTTTTTACTGTAGTTGATTTCTAATTTCATGCCCTTGTGATCTGAGATGCTTGATATGATTTCAATTTTCTTGAACTTGTAGAGATGGTTTTGTGTCCTAACATGTGGTCTATCTTTGAGAATGACCCATATGCACTTGAGAGGAATGTATATTCTGCTGCTTTGGGGTGACATGTTCTGTAAATATCAATTAAATCCATCTGATCTAATGTGCCATTTAGTCACTGTTTGTGTGTTAACTTTTGGTCTAGAAGATCTATCCAGTGAAGTCAGTGGGGTGTTCAAGTCCATGACTATGACTATATTGCTGTTGATCTCTCCCTTAAAGTCCTTAAGGTTATTATAGACAGGTATTTATTTATTGCCATTTTAATTCTTTATGCCTATGTCTCTCTGTTTCTTATTATTACAGCAGTCCCTTTAACATTTCTTGCAATGCTGGTTTGGTGGTGACAAACTCTTTTAGACTATTTTTTTCTGGGAAGTACTTTATTTCACCATCTCTTTTGAATGATAGCCTTGCTGGATAGAGTAGTCTTGGTTTCAGATCCTTCTTTTGCATTACCTTGAATATTTCATGCCTTTTAGAGCTTGTAGAGCTTGTAGAGTTTCTAATGAGAAGTCAGGTGACAGATTGCTTTCATAGGTAACAGCTTGTTTTTCTCTTGCTGCCTTTAAGATCTCTCTTTGTCTTGAATTTTAACATTTTAATTATGATGTGTCTGTGTGTGGGCCTCTTTGGATTCTTCTTGCTTGAGACTCTTTGAATCTCCTAGTACTCTCAGTCTTTTTGGAGGGTCTCTGGTTCAGATGCTCTTTGTAACTGGCCCTGAGTACCCTGTAGGGAGCTATCAACAATCCATGGCTTGAGGGCCCTCTGTTGGGGCTGGGTGCATTTGGACAGGACTGAGATGCACAGCAAAGTCTGCTTTTCCAAGGCCCGGGTCCAGAAGCAGATCAGGCAGAGGCTCAAAGCACTCTGAAGTCTGCCTCTGCCTGCAGGCTGATTAATCTGATTCTCTTAATGAGCCCCAGGCTGTAGAAGCTCCTCTGGATAGTGTCAGAGGTTTTCCAAGAGGGTGGGGCTATTGCTTGCCCCTCAGGCAAGAGCTACAGTCTGAAGGAGTTAATCACCACAAAACCAGCATTGCAACAAATGTTAAAGGGACTACTGTAATAAGAAGCAGAAAGAGCCTGGCCAGGCATGGCTCAGCGGTTGAGCATCGACCTAGGATCCAGGCGATCAGGGTTTGATTCCCAGTCAGGGCACATGTCTGGGTTGTGGGCTCTCTCATCATTGATGTTTCTATCTCTCTCTCTCCCTCTCCTTTCCTCTCTCTGAAATCAATAAAGGTAAAAAAAAAAAAAAAAAGCAGAAAGAGAGAGAAGAGATTCATAGGCATAAAGAAGTAAAATGGCAATACATAAGTACATATCAATAATATCCTAAATGTAAATGGATTAAATGCTCCCATCAAAGGACATAAGGTAGCTGAATATGTAAGAATACATGACACTAATATATGCTGTATACCAAAGACCCACCTCAGAACAAAAGATGAACACAGGATGAAAATGAAAGGATGAAAAAAAACTTGCCATATAATTGGAAAGGAAAAAAAAAGTTGGGGCAGCAATATTCCTATCTGACAAAATAGACTTCAAAATGAAAGCCATAACAAGAGACAATAAAGGTAACTACATAATACTAAAGGGATCTATCCAACAAGAGGATATAACCCTAGTAAACATATATGCACCCAATACAGGAGCACCTAAACATCTAAAAGCACTTCTGAGGGACTTTAAGGGAAGATCAATATCAATAGAGTCTTAGTAGGGGACTTTAAAACCTGATTGACTTCAATGGATGGTCTTTCACACAAAAAATCATCAAGTAAACAGTGACCCTAAATGACACACTAGATCAAATTGATTTAATTAATATTCCACTCCAAAGGTGCAGAATATACAATCTTCTCAAGTGTACATGGGACATTCTCAAAGATAGGCCACATGTTAGTACACAAAACAAGTCTCTATAATTTAAGAAGACTGAAATAATATCAAGCATCTTCTTGATCACAATGGTACAAAATTAGCAATTAAGGGTAAAAACACTCAAAAAACCTCAAACATATGGAGGCTAAATAGCATGTTATTAAACAATGAATGGGCTACCAATGACTTCAAGAAAGAAAGAAATAACTTCCTGGACACAACTGAAAATGGACACACAACAACCCAAAATCAATGGACACAGTGAAAGCAGTCCTGAGAAGGAAGTTCATAGCACTACAGGCCTACCTCAAAAAACATGAAAAACGTTTAATAAACTGTCCAACCCTACATCATAAAGACTTAGAAATAGAACAATAAGAAAAGCCCAGAGTAAGTAGAAGGAAGGAAATAATAGAGACCAGGGTGGATATAAATGACACAGAGACTAAAAAAATAAACAAAACAAACAATAAAAAGATCAGTGAAACTAAAAGCTGGTTATTTGAAAAGATAATTAAGATTGATCAACCTTTAGCCAGCCTTATCGAGAAACAAAGAGAGAGGAGCCAAATACATGAAGTGAGAAATTAAAGAGGTGAAGTAGCAACTGACACCACAGCAATACAAAGGATTGCAGGAAAATACTATAAACAATTATATGCCAAAAAGCTGGACAATATTGGCAAATAGACAAATTCCTAGAAGTGTACAATTTTCCAAAGTTCAGTCAGGAAGAATGAGAAACCTGAATGGGCCCATAACAGCTGATGAAGCTGAAGCAGTAATAGAAAAACTCCCATCACACAAATGCCCTGGACCTGATGGCTTCACAGGGAAGTTTTACCAACCATTCAAAAAAGAACTAAAACCTATCCTCCTCAAACTACTCCAAAAAATCCAAGAGCAGGGAACACTGCCAAGCTCTTTTTATGAGTTCCCCCCCATTATCCTATTTCCAAACCAGATAAGGACACTACAAAGAAAGAAAATTACAGGCCAATATCTTTGATGAACATAGATGAAAAATCCTTTAAAAAATTAGCAAATCAGATCCAGCAATATATTAAGAAGATCATACACCACAACCAAGTGAAATGGGATGCAAAGCTAGTACAATATTAGCAAATCAATAAATGTGATACATCACATAAACTAATTGAAAGACAAAAATCACATGATCAAATCGATAGAAACAGAAAAAGCATTTAACAAGATCCAACACTCATTTTTGATAAAAACTCTCAGCAAAGTGGGAATAGAGGGATCGTACCTAGACATAATAAAGGCCATATATGACAAACCTACAGCCAATATCATGCTCAATGGGCAAAACCCAAAGGCATTTTCCCTAAAAACAGGAAGAGGACAGTGATGTCCATTTTCTCCACTTTTACTCAACATAGTACTGAAGGCCCTAGCCAAAGCTATCTGACAAGAAGAAACATAAAATTCATCCATACTGCATAGGAGTAAGTAAAATAGTCATTATTCACAGATGACATGATATTGTACATAGGAAATCCTAAAGACTCTACCAAAAAAACTATGCCAGATTTAGTAAATGAATTTGGCAATGTAGCAGGATACAAAATTAACACCCAGAAATTGATAGCATTTTTTTACACCAATAATGAACTCTCAGGAAGAGAAACTAAAAATAAAAAAAAATTAAAAAATCCCATTTACCATTGCAACAAAAAATTTGAGCTACTTAGGAATGAACTTAACAAGGAGGTAAAAGACCTATACTTGGAAAACTACGGGGTGTTGCAAAAAGAAATAGAGGAAAATATAAAGAAGTGGAAGAATATAGCATGTTTATGGATTGATAGAATTAATATCATTAAAATGTCCATACTACCCAAGATAGATTATAGATTCAATGTAATACCCATTAAAAATACCAATAGCATATTTCACAGATCTAGGATACTCTAAAAATTTATATAGAACCCAAAAGGACCCCAAGTAGCCACGGCTCTCTTGAGAAAGACGAACAAAGTTGGTGGGTTCACAATATCAGATATTAAGTTATACTACAAAGCCACTGTAATCAATACAGCCTAGTACTGGCAGAAGACAGGCATATAGATTAGTGGAACAGAACAGAGAAACCAGAAATTGACCAAAGCCATTATGTTCAATTAATATTTGACAAAGGAGGCAAGAGCATACAGTGGAGTAAAGACAGTCTCTTCAATAAATGGTGCTCGGAAAATTGGACAAGCACATGCAAAAAAATGAAACTAGACCACCACCTTCCACCATACATAAGAATAAACTCAAAATGGATAAAACACTTAAATGTAAGTCTTGAAACCATAAAAAGCTCAGAAGAAAAGGTAGGCAACAAAATCTCAGACAACTCGTAGCAAAATGTTAGCCAACACATCTCCTAGGGCAAGGAAACAAAGAAAATAAATGGGACTACATCAAAATAAAAAGTTTCTTCACGGCAAAAAAACACCATCAACAAAACAAAGTAGGAGCCCACTGTATGGGAGAAAATATTTGCCAATGATCCATCTGGTTAGGGGTTAATATCAAAAATATGTAAGGAACTCATACAACTTAACAAAAGGAAGACAGACAATCCAATTAAAAAACAGACAGAGGACCCAAACAGACACTTCTCCAGAGTTGACATACAGATGGCCAAGAGACATATGAAAAAATGCTCAATGTCACTAATCATCAGAGAGATGCAAATTAAAATGACAATGATATCACCTGTCAGAATGGCTCCATCACCAAATCAACAAATGACAAGTGCTGGCGAGGGTGTGGAGAAAAGGGGACCCTGGTGCACTGCTGGTGGGAATGCAGACTGGTGCAGCCACTGTGGGAAACAGTATGGAGGTTCTTTAAAAAAAAAAAAAAAGGAACAGCCATTTGACCCAGTGATTCCACTTCTAGGAATATATCTTAAGAAATTCAAAACACCAATAAGAAAGAACTTATGCACCCTTATGTTCATAGCAGCAAAATTTACAATGGCTAAGATTTGGAAACAGCCCAAGTGCCCATCATTAGATGAGTAGTGGTACATTTACACCATGGAATACTATGCAGCTGTAAAAAAGAAGGCTCTCTTACCCTTTGGGACAGTATGGATGGAACTGAAGAGTATTACTCTAAGCAAAATAAGACAGTCAGAGAAAGACAAGTACCACATGATCTCACTCATATGTGGAATATAATAAACAAAATAAACTGATGAACAAAATAGATCCAAAGACATAGAAGCATGAAAAAGACTGAGGAATCTCAGAGGGAAGGCAGGGTTGGGGGAGTAGGTGGGCAGAGATTAATCAAAGAACTTATATGCATATGTGCATAGCCCATGGACATATACAACAGTGTGTAGAAGGGCTGGGGTAGCAGATGCGGGGTGGATGGGTCAAATGGGGGAAATAGGGGGACATCTGTAATACTTCTAACAATAAAGATAAATTTAAAAGAAAAAAGAAAAACATCTTATTTAGAGTCAGAAAGTTTGGCTAAAAACACTTGATTTAGTGTCTGTGTGACTAGGGCAAGTCATTTATTTTAATCTTTGTTTACTTATCAACAAAAAGTAGTTATGAAGATAAAAAGGTCTATATTAAGCTTTGAAAATTTTAAGCCATTATGCAATTATCAGTTACTATTTTTTATTTATAAAGTACTTTCTGAGTACTTTGTATCATTCCAAAGATCCCCCAAACAGCACACACACATACCTAGGGAGGGCACATAAATTGTAAAGTGGATGATTGTATTTAGTTGGCAAAGCAATGTTTGTTTAAGCAAAAAACTTAAAAAGTTATAATTCAAGAATCAGAGAGTTCAGGACATTCTTGGGGTTCTTACAGTGATTTTGGAAGAATTATCAAGAGATGGGTGTGTGTTAGAAACTGTGACTAATAGGACAGTTTGATTTAAATTTAAGTAGGAGTTGTATTGGCCACTGCGCCAACCCTGTTTCTCAGCCCCAGGAAGAGCTCTTGTATCAAACTGCCCAGACAAGCCCTGAGAGCCACATGAGGGTGAAGTCATGCAATGCTGTCACTATAACCGAGCATGTTGACCTTTCCACATCTTAATATTCTCACCAACTTCTTAAACTTTAAAATGATAGTTAACAGCGCATCACTTAAGTTTAACAGTTTTGTGTTGCATTTGACAATTATGCCTTTTACTGGACCCAGTTTAACTAGGAAGGGCCATCCACATAAGAAAAATCTTCTACTTAAACGAATGTAACAGATTTCAGTACATGAAGGCATTAAATTTCGGGCTCTGTGGAAATTGCTTGGCTCATTGGAGGTTCTGATAGGAAATACTGAAACTGAAATGCACATAATGGGACATCAAATCAAAAAAACAAAGTCATCCAACGAAATATTGATAGAAAGTAACGAAGTTAGTACATGTAAAACTCAGGATTACCTTTCTCAAGGATTACGTTTCAGAACAGTTGGCCTGTCTTGCAATGCACACTTTTACAGTCATTTAAAAAATAAACACATACAGTCTCAAAAAATAATGAATAAAATAGCACAGTGATTAGAACGTTAATGCCACTCTGGAGCCTTCCTACCTAAGATCAAATTTTAGGTTTGTAACTTACAGTTGTGTGACTTCAGACAAATTATATCACCTATGACTCACAGTTCTCATCTGTAAAGAATATCTCAGAGAAAAAACATTTAATAAATAAAAGTTATTTTTAAAAAGCCCTGATATATAAAAAATGTTATGTAGCTGTTTGATATTATTAATCTAACATCTTGAAAAAGAAATAACTAATTAGAGTATTCAGGTAGAATCAACTCAACCATCATATAGAGCTTTTTCTATGGCCTGCTGAAAAATTGACTTTTATGTCAGATACTTACCTTCAAAAACCTGGATTCTGATCTTATTTGCAAATGTTGAAACGAAGCTTAAAAACATGCAACAACTGATTCCAAAAGGTTTACAGATCTCTCAATACTTGGCTCTGTGTAATTATTACACAATTAATAAAAAAAACACAAGTTAGAACTCTGTATCATCTCAAGATCTCATCACCAACAGGATGTTTCTCTGTTAGTAAATGTCAGTAATGAAATATACATTGTCTTCTATAATACCTTAGAACTTACAAAGTGTTTTGCCAAAAATCATTTTTCCTAGAAAAATTTTAACTTGTATCTCTACTGTAGTTGTACTCATACAGCCTCAAAGATATTTGCTGTACTGATTTTTTTTTTAAATCCTCACCAGAGGATATTTTTTCCATTGTTTTTCAGAGAGGGTGGAAGGGAAGGAAAGAGAGAGAAATATTGATGTGAGAGAGACACACATCAACCAGTTGCCTCCTGCACAAGCCCTGACCTGGGGAGGGAAGTAAACCTGCAACCCAGGTACATGCCCCTGACAGAAATCAAAACCATGACCCTTCAGTGTGAAGTTTGACACTCTAACCACTTAGCAACACTGGCCATGGCTGTCTTGATTTTTTTTAATATAATGTTCCATTTGAAACAAGACAACAAATGGGTCAGGGCTGCCTGTCATTACTTTAGCCAATTAAGCAGAGATGGGGTTGAATTGTATATGAGCATTTATTCCAACAATTCCAGCAGCATGGGAGAGCAGCAGGATCACCCACATATCTCCTCTACCACTCCCCATAAGCCAGCTGCTTATATTGGGTAGAAGGACAAAGATTACATGGGAAAGTAGGAATTACAGGCATGGGGAAGTAGGCGAGGTATAATGCTAACAGGTTACAAGCAATGTGGGCTGGGGATCTCAAGGGGTGGGCGCCACCGGGACGCCATCGTTTTGGAAACAAGACTGTTAATCTTCCTACGATGATAGGCAGTTCTTGGAAAAGAAGGATTGATCACATTCCCAGGTTAACCCCCATGTCCCGGGGCATACAACTCTGAGCCAGCTTAGAATGTGCTTTTTCTAATCAGAACAGGAAAATCATGGGTAACAGAGCATGATTAATATTTCTTGTAACTACAGCTAGTCCCCAGTATTCTATTTCTGCCCCTAACACCACTATTCTATGTCTGCCCCTAACACCACTATTCTATGTCTGCCCCTAACACATTGGCTTTTAGTCTTAACATTGTGAAGAAACATACGGTTTAAGTACATTTTTTTCTGGAAAAAATTTGATTAAAAGATATATATTTAATTAGTTTAGATCACCTGTTTCAATCCCAACTTTGTGACATAATGCCAGATAATTAAAATATATCTTTAGCATAACAATAAAAGTAAATTTCTTACCCACCAAACATGTGAGATTGCCATGTAAATATTATCTTTTTGGTTGAAATATCAATGTTATTGTAACAATTTGAGAGACCTAACCCTTTATTTCAGTTCCATAAAAATGTTCACATAAGTTAGACACAACTTATTTTTGTAGTACAGTAGAACTTACATGTAACACTATCAGCATTTTGGGGAAATAGATGTTTCAAACTCCTGATTTAATTTCTTTATTGATTATAGGTTTACTCAGACCATTTTTTAAATGAGCTTCTAATAAGATATATTTTTATACAAAGTTACTCATTGCATCTAAGTTTTCCAGTTCCTTATGTAAAATTATTCATGCTATTCTCAGCATGTTTGTTTTTTTCACTATATCTAACATTTTAAGCTATGCCCCCATATTTCATTCCTAATATTTTATTTGCAGTTTCTCATTTATCCTTTGTTTGACCTTACAAGATTTTTATTTTGTTTTATTCATCATTTAAATAGCCAGCTTTTAATTTTTTTCTTTGTTCTCATTTCTTATTATATTATTCTCTTTACTAATATTTATGAAAGGTTAATGGCCAGTAGTGTGCGGGCAGGTTAAATAGCTATTTCAGAGCACAGAATAAAGAAAAAATTAAATGTATTAAAAGGGGATGGGGATATCCAAAGGGAAGGGCTACACAGCACTGGTCCAAAGGGTATTGGGCCCGTGATGGTAGCAAAAATATACTTGGGACAGTGAGACAAAAAAGAGCATAGAAGAAGTGACAGGAGAGCCCAGGCTGGATTGCTTTGGCTCACTGAGAAGTCAGAGAGAGAAGGGGGCCTTGGAGACAGATTCAGGGACCTTGGAGACAGGTTCAGGATGCAAGTCTGGGACAAGCTGCTGCTGCCCATTGCTCCCCTGGTTGCAAGTCTTGTGGAGCCCCCTCAGAGGGATGGAGATGGCGCTCGTGTGCTCCCAAGGTGGGGAGCACGCACTGGGTCCTTTGTCCTGAGCATATTTATCTCTTTCTTGCAGGTGGAAATCTGAGGGGAGGTCTCAGGAGTATCTCGATAGAATACTCATCAGTTTTCTAGGTGTGCTCTTTCAGGGTCATGGTCTCTACTGATTGGTAGGTGCCAGGGCAGGGGGACATTAGTCCGTGTATGTGATCCTGAGTCAGTCATGGTGCCACTTGTCTGGTTTCAATGCTTATTTGGGCCTGTTGCTGAAATACAACTGAGGCCTAGATGTTATCTTTATGGAAGAAACACTCAAGGGGCCTAAACTGCATGACCAGCAATAGGCTAGGTGACAAAGTTCTTGTTTTCCCAGTTTTGCCTCTTACTAGGTATCCAGGGTTTCCTGCCCTGGTGACTCTGTACCCTAGTTTCTAATTTTAATTTTTTTTATTTTTTATTTTTGTTTAAAATATTACAGATGTCCCTTTTTCTCCCCAATGACTCATTCCACCCCGTCCCTTCCCCCTCCCCAGTACCTCTCCCCAGCATTGTCTGTGTCCTTGGGTTGTGCATATATGCACATAAATTCTTTGGTTATTCTCTCCCCCTCCACCCACCCGCCCTCCTCCATCCCTCTGACATTCATCAGTCTCATCTATGCTTCCATGTCATTGAATCTATTCTGTTCATCAGTTTGTTAAGTTCTTTAGATTCCACGTATAAGTGAGATCATGTGATATTTGTCTTTCTCTGCCTGGCTTATTTCACTTAGCATAATATTCTCCAGGTCCACCCATACTGTCCCAAAGGGTACGAGATTCTTCTTCTTTACAGCTGCGTAGTATTCCATGGTGTAAATGTCCCACAGCTTTTCTATCCACTCATCTACTGATGGGCACTTGGGCTGTTTCCAGATCTTAGCTATTGTAAACTGTGCTGCTGTGAACATCAGGGTACATATATCCTTTCTGATGAATGTTTCAGGATCCTTAGGATACATTCCTAGGAGTGGAATCACTGGGTAGAATGGCAGCTCCATTTTTAATTTTTTGAGGAACCTCCATACTGTTTTCCATAGTGGTTGCACCAGTCTGCATTCCCACCAGCAGTGCACTAGGGCTCCCCTTTCTCCACACCCTCACCAGCACATGTTGCTTGCTGATTTGTTGATGGAGCCATTCTGGTAGGTGTGAAGTGATACCTCATTGTGGTTTTAATTTGCATCTCTCTGATGAGTAGCGACATTGAGCATTTTCTCATGTGTCTCTTGGCCATCCGTATGTCCTCTTTGGAGAAGTGTCTATTTAAGTCCTTTGCCCATTTCTTAATTGGGTTGTTTGTCTTCCTCTTGCTGAGTGCTATGAGTTCTTTGTACACTTTGGAAATTAGCCCCTTATCAGATTCATCCTTGGCAAATATGTTTTCCCAGACCACGGGATTCCTTTGTATTTTGAGGCTGTTTTCTTTTGCTGTGCAGAAGCTTTTTAGTTTGATGTAGTCCCATATGTTTATTTTTTCTTTTGTTTCTCTTGCCCTAGGAGATGTATCAGTGAAGAGTCCACTACGTGGGGTGTCTGTGACTTTACTGCCTATGTTTTCTTCCAGGATTTTTATGGTTTGGTGACTTACATTTAAGTCTTTGATCCATTTTGAGTTTATTTTTGTGTATGGTGAAAGCTGGTGGCCTAGTTTCACTTTTTTGCATGTATCTGTCCAATTTTCCCAGCACCACTTATTGAAGAGACTGTCTTTACTCCATTGGATACTCTTGCCTCCTTTGTCAAATATTAACTGACCATAGTGGTGTGGGTCTCTTTGTGGGTTCTCTGTTCTGTTCCATTGATCTATATGCCTGTTGTTGTACCAATACCAGGCCGTTTTGATTACAGCGGCTTTGTAATACAGTTTGAAGTCTGGTAATGTGATCCCTCCCACTCAGTTCTTTTTGCTCAAGATGGATGCAGCTATTTAGAGTCTTTTTGGGTTCCATATAAATTTTTGAAATGTGTGTTCTAGGTCTGTGAAATATGCTGTTGGTATTTTAATAGGAATTGCATTGAATTTATAAATTGCTTTGGGTAGTATGGACATTTTAATGATATTAATTCTCCCAATCCATGAGCATGGTATCTTCTTCCATTTGTTTAAATCTTCCTCTATTTCTTTTTTCAGTGTCATGTAGTTTTCTGAGTACAGGTCTTTTACATCCCTGGTTAAGTTTATTCCTAGGTATCTTATTTCTTTAGTTGCAATGGTAAATGGTATTGCTTTTTTAGTTTCTCTCTCTGAAAGTTCATTGTTGGTGTATAAGAACGCCATTGATTTCCAGATGTTGATTTTGTATCCCGCTACCTTGCCAAATTTGTTTATCAAATCTAGTAGTACTTTGATGTAGTCTTTAGGGTTTTCTATGTACAGTATCATGTCATCTGCAAATGATGACAGTTTTACTTCCTCCTTTCCAATTTGGATACCTTTTATGTTTTCTTCCTGTCTGATGGCTATGGCGAGGGCTTCCAGTACTATGTTGAATAAGAGTGGTGAAAGTGGACATCCCTGACTTGTTCCGGTTTTTAATGGAAACGGTTTTAGTTTTTGCCCATTGAGTATGATGTTGGCTGTAGGTCTGTTGTATATGGCCTGTATTATGTTGAGGTATGATCCTATTATTCCCACTTTGCTGAGAGTTTTTATCAGAAATGGGTGCTGGATTTTGTCGAATGCTTTTTCTGCATCTATTGATATGATCATACGATTTTTGTCCTTCATTTTGTTTATGTGATGTATCACATTTATTGATTTGTGGATGCTGTACCAGCCTTGCATCCCCGGAATAAATCCCACTTGGTCATGATGTATGATCTTTTTAATGTATTGCTGGATCCGGTTTGCTAGTATTTTAGTGAGGATTTTAGCATCTATGTTCATCAGGGATATTGGCCTGTAATTTTCTTTCTTTGTAGTATCTTTATCTGGTTTTGGGATTAGGGTGATGCTGACCTCATAAAAAGAATTTGGGAGTTTTCCCTCCTCTTGAATTTTCTGGAATAGTTTGAATAGAATAGGTGTTAATTCTTCTTTGAATGTTTGGTAAAACTCGCCTGTAAATCCATCTGGTCCAGGACTTTTGTTTGCTGGGAGTTTTTTGATTACTGCTTCAATTTCATTAGTTGTTATTGGCCTATTCAGGTTTTCTGCCTCTTCTTGATTCAGCTTTGGAAGGTTGTATGCTTCTAGGAATTTGTCCATTTCCCCCATGTTGTCCAATTTGTTGGCATATAGTTGCTCATAATATTTTCTTACAATCCTTTGTATTTCTGTTGGATCAGTTGTTATATCGCCTCTTTCATTTCTGATTTTATTTATTTGGGTCCTCTCTCTTTGTTTCTTAGTGAGTCTGGCTAAAGGTGCATCAATCTTATTTACCTTTTCAAAGAACCAGCTCTTGGTTTCATTGATTTTTTTGTATTGTTTCTTTAGTCTCTATGTCATTAATCTCTGCTCTGATTTTTATTATTTCCTTCCTTCTACTTCCTCAGGGCTTTTCTTGCTGTTCTCATTCTAGTTCTTTTAGTTGTTGTGTTAGATGGTTCATTAGATCTTTTTCTTGTTTCTTGAGATAGGCCTGTAACGATATGAATTTTCCTCTCAAGACTGCTTTCGCTGTGTCCCATAGGTTTTGAGTTGTCTGTTCATTTTTGTTACTTTCTATGAAGTGTTTGATTTCTTCCTTGATCTCATTGGTAACCCATTCATTGTTTAATAACATGCTATTTAGCCTCCATGTGTTTGAATATTTTTGAGTTTTTTTTATAGTGGTTGATTTCTAGTTTCATGGCATTGTGATCCAAGAAGATGCTTGATATGATTTCAATCTATTTATATTTGTAGAGACTTGCCTTGTGCCCTAACATGTGGTCTATTTTTGAGAATGTTCCATGTGCACTTGAGAAGAATGTGTATTCTGCTGCTTGGGTGAAATGTTCTATAAATGTCAATTAAATCCATTAGGTCTAGTGATTCATTTAAGGTCTGTGTTTCCCTGTTGATTTTTTGTCTTGATGACCTGTCCAATGCTGACAGTGGGGTGTTAAATTTCCCCACTATGATTGTGTTGCTGTCAATCCCCCCTTTGAAGTCCCCCAAGAGATTTTTTATATATTTAGGTGCTCCTATATTGGGTGCATAAATGTTTATAAGGGTTATTTCCTCCTGTTGGATCAGTCCCTTTAGTAATATGTAGTGACCATCTTTGTCTCTCGTTATGGTCTTTATTTTGAAGTCTGTTTTGTCAGAAATAAGAATTGTTACTCCAGCTTTCTTTTCCTTTCCATTTGCATGGAATATTTTACTCCGTCCCTTCACTTTTAGCCTGTGTGAGTCTTTTCCTCTCAGGTGGGTCTCTTGTAGACAGCATATATTTGGGTCCTGTTTTCTTATCCATTCAGCTACCCTTTGTCTTTTGATTGGCCCATTTATTCCATTTATATTTAAAGTTACTATTGATATAAACTTATTTAATGCCATTTTTCCCCTTTATGCTGATGTACCTTTCTCTCACTATTCCTTCTTTTTCTTAAAGCAGTCCTTTTAGCATTTCTTGCAATGCTGGTTTGGTGGTACTGAACTCTTTTAGTCTTTTTTTGTCTGGGAAGCTCTTTAAATTTAAATGATAGCCTTGCTGGATAAAGCAATCTTGGTTGCAGGTTCTTGCTCTTCATTACTTGCAGAACTTCATGCCGCTCCCTTCTGGCCTGAAAAGTCTCTGTTGAGAAATCCGCTGTCAGCCTTATGGGGGTTCCCTTGTAAGTCACTGCTTGTCTCTCTCTTGCAGCCCTTAATATTGTCTCTTTGTCCTTGACATTTGCCATTTTAATTATGATGTGTCTCGGAGTGGGTCTCTTTGGGTCCCTCTTGTTTGGAACCCTCTGTGCTTCCTGAACTTGTGTGGCTTTCTCCTTCGCCAGCGTAGGGAAGTTTTCTATAATTATTTCTTCCACCAAGTTCTCTATCCCTTGCTCTCTTTCCTCCCCCTCTGGCATTCCTATAATGCGAATGTTGTTTCCCTTCATGTTGTCCCAAAGTTCCCTTAGACTGTCCTCATGCTTTTTAAGTCTTTTTTCTTTTTGCTGCTCTGATTGTGTGATTTTCTCTACTTTGTCTTCTAAGTCACTTACTCTATCCTCTGCTTCATTGGGCCTGCTTTCAATTCCTTCCAGTGCATTCTTGATATCAGATACAGCATTCTTTATCTCTGTCTGAGTTGTATTTATGGTATGTATCTCTTTTTTCATGTTTTCACTAAGGTTCTCGATCTTATCATCTAGAGTCTTCTTAAGTTCCTTGAACATCTTCATCATCAATACTCTGAATTCCGTTTCTGATAACTTGCTCAACTCCATCTCATCAACGTCTTTTTCTGGTGATGTTTCCTTTTCTTTAATTTGGGGGTTGTTTCTTTGTCTCCCCACTTTGGTAGGTCTTAGTGCTTATATCTATATATTAGATATATTTGCTGTGTCCCAGTCTTGTGGCATGGGATTTTGTCTTGTGGGTCCAGTGGAGCTCAGAGGTGTATGTTGTTGTTAATACTGGTGAAAATTTAGAAAATAATAATAAACTAAAATATAAAAAATAGAGAAGCTACTGGGAGATAACAGAAGCAGAGAAAAGATTCTGAAAAAAGGGCCAGCACAAAATTAAGGGAGAGAATAGGAATAGGATAATAGTTGAAAATGATAAAACAAAAATACAATAAAGAGAATAAGAGAAACTAATAATTGGATAGGAAGGCAGAAGGGAGCAAAATGAAAGAATGAAAGAAAAGTAGAAAAAGAAAGAAGAAAAAGAAGAAAAAAGTTATGCCAATGGATTGAGAGGAGAGAGAGATAAAGCCCAGGCAGGCAGGGAGTCTGGTAAGAGATTTGGGGGAAACTATAGAGGAAAGCAGTAAACTTGGTTATAATGATAAAGTCCCAGTCGTTAAGCAGGGATATCAAGAAAGTCTTGATAGTAGAAGCAAGGACAAAACAAAACAAAGCAAATAATGAAAACAAAACCAAAAACAAGCTAAGCAAGACAAAATTATTTTATAAAAAAAAAATATTAGTTAAAAAAATGTTTAAAAAAAATTTAAAAAGAAAAAAAAAGATTTTTATAAAATTTAAAAAAGAAGAAAAAACAAAATTTCTCCCTTTTCTCTTCTTCCTAAGGAAAAAAGAGAAAAAAACAAATCCATAAACAAAAAACAAACAAAAAACCCAAAACCATAAAAAAACAAAAGCAAACCAAACAAAACAAAAAAACAGCAGAGAAAAAGGTAGACAATCAGGTGCGTTTCTTCTGGGCAACTTATGTTGTTTGAGGGTCACTGTTTTTTGTGATTTCAGTTCTCCTGGGAGGTACTTGTGTATCACCCAATGTGAGGAGCTGTCTAGGTTTGGCTCTGGTGTCCTTAGGTAGATGGTTGATCTGAGGCTCTCCGTGGGCCATCTCCTCTTGTCAGCTATTTTGCAAACTTGTAGTTGCCTGGTCTTGCTCCAGAGTCTTCTGTAGAGTCTTTAGGGTACAGGGTGGCTAGTGTTGTCCAGGGTGTCACTCCCGTTAGAGGTGTCGCTGTGAGGCACTCACTCTGCGGGAGTTAGTCTCTGCTCCACCGCCAGCTCCTCAGTCCCTACCCTGTCCCTGATTCTAGTCTCCCAGGCTCTGTCCTGCTGCAGCTTCAGATTGATTTCAGCCTGTTGCCTCTTCTGTCTGGGCCGTTTCAGCAGCCAGGGCCCAGTGGGTTCGATTCAGAACACATTCTGGTGGGCCCTTTGCCTGCCCAGCCCCCAGCAGGGGTTTTCAGCGTTTCCTCCAGTTCCCAAACAACAGTCCCCAAGAGTCTTATTCTTGCAGAGTCCTCCTATGAGCTGCTCTCCCTTCCCCCTCAGGACTGTGCCCTGCCGGGTGTCTGGGGCCTCAGGGAGCGGGACCCGCCCCTTTCCTGTTGGGGGTGGTGCTCCCGGCTGCAGGAGAGGCCGGCGGGCTCCGCCCCTCCCTGCTCAGCTCTGGTTGGCTGGTTGCACCAGGCCCGCCCCTCAGACCGTCTACTGTGCAGACCCCAATGGCAGCCTCCGCTTATCTGTCCCCCAGTGCATGCCGGGAAGGTGGGGGCCAGTTCCGCCATCAGCTCACAAACGCACAAAGCAACACAGAGGCGGAGAGTCTGCCCTGCAGGGTCCCGCCGCCCTTGCTCCAAGGCAGCCAGCGGGAGGGGACCCACAGTCAGCTCCACGCAGCTCTCCACACCGCTGGTCTCAGCAAAGCTGGGGCGGCTTCACGGGCCACCACAGGGCCCCTCAGGGCCGGTCACAGATCCCAGCCTCTTGGCACTGGGAGCTCAGGGCTAGAGGTCACCCTCAGGGCCGGTCACAGATCCCAGCCTCTTGGCACCGGGAGCTCAGGGTGGGAGGACACCCCCAGGGCTGGTCGCAGATCCCAGCCTCCCACCGGCGCTCAGGGCGGAAGGGCTCCCCCCCCCCCCCCCGCGCCACGCAGATTCAGCGCTTTCTGGGGCTCAACACAGTGCCCCACAGGGAAGCAGAGGGTCCCTGTGTGTGGGTGCTCAGCGCAGTCCTCTGGTCCCTCACCACTTGGGTGCCACAGGCCTTGGGACAGCCTTCCCTATGGTCGGCAAGCTGAGCACCAGACGCCGGTCGCAGCCACCCCTAGAGGCTCTGTTTCCTGGGAAGTCTCCGTCCCCTCCGGGACTCACCGCTCCCCTGGGTCCCTCTGCCCTGTGCGCGGGGCGCTCCTTCCCCTCTCTGCTCCGGCTGTGGGGTCCCCGCTGTTGGATGCCGTCCGCGGGGCTTTGCAGCCTCCAAGCCTTCAGGCTCAGAGCCCAGCACAGGCTTCAGGGGGACTCCCCCTTCCAAGGGCCCCCTCTCTTACCGAACTCCGTGATGGTTCCCCAGTGCTCCCCACTTGCACTCCGTCCACTCAGGTATGTTTCTCTGTTTTTTTTCAAGCTGGTTACGTAGGATTTTAGGAGGAAATCAAATCTGTAGCTGGAGCGGGGGCGCTGCTGCTTCTCACAGGGCTGCCGTCTTCCCTCTCTCTCCCTAGTTTCTATATCTGGGTTCCTGTACCTGGCCCATATAACAATTTACTATTAAAATATTATTATATTATTAATAATATTATTAAAGTGTTATTCTTTTCATTTACCTTGATGCCAACACTTTTTTTATTCTCACCAAAAGATATGTTTTTATTGATTTTTAGAGAGAGACAAGGGGAGAGAGAGAGACAGAGAGAGAGATACATCAATGTGAGAGAGAAACATCAATCGGTTACCTCCCATATTTGCCCTGAGTGGAAACCAAATCCACCACCTTTCGGTGTATGGGAGGATCCTCCAACCACCTGAGCTACCTGGCCAGGGCTTATATTTAATATTAGTGCATTAATTTTAAAATGGTTTCTTAAAATCTGGGATTTTTCACCCTCACTGTGGAGAGTTGGGAGTGTGATTGGAGCTGGGATCCTTGGCACCTGCTTTACTGAGACCAGTTGTGCAGTGAGATCTGAGTCAAGTACAGCTGACTTTGTAACCCCTTCTGCTTGGACTTGTAGTGCAGGGACACCAGGTCCTTGCAGAACAGAGATTTTTGGGTGGTATCTCCCAGGAAGGATTATACTGGGGAGACAGATGAGCAAGAGCTGGGCTTTGTGACTGCATTGTGGGAGGCTGACCTGACCTCCCTGTGAGTTCAGCCAACCAGTCCTGGAACCTCTTTCTGCGGGCTAGGAACACCACCCCCAACAGGAGATGGTACAGATCAGCTCTCTGAAGCCCCAGATACTCCCAACTGGGAGTATTTTGGTGGGGGTTGGGAGAACATTCCTAGAATGAAAACCATAGAAGCTATTGTCTGGGACTAGGAGGAAATGCTTGGCCCCCTGCTGTGGGCTGGGCTGGAAATATTCTCAACAAGAGATTCCTTTGATCAATCCCACTGAGCCCACAGAAGTTGAAACTCCTCCTGTAGAAAATACAGCAGGCTGTACCCATCCTGAACTTGCAGCAAGCCACCTTAGGAGGATCTAGAGTTGGAGGCTTTGGTAGAAATTGAGGAGTTTGGCTCTGAAGCAGAGACTAATTTCTCTCATCAAGAGTTTGAGAGCATAATCTCTAAGCAGGGGGTGCACTAGTCCTAGCTACGCTAGCCCGCCTCTACCCTAAAGGCTGTGTTTGGAAGACAATGGAGGAAGACCCGGCAGCTTCAAGGAGGAGGTGGAGGAGGTGTCAGGGGGAGGCAGACCTCAGAGAGCCTCAGACCGAGAGCTGCAATAGGACGCTGGACAGCTTCTGGCACTGGCTGACACAAAGGTCCTTCCCAGGAGGCCTGAAATCAGCATACAAAAAGTGGGCCTCGGACAACACGATCAGCCTAGAAGAACTTCACTTGGCTACCTTTTTTTTTTTCTTTCTTTTTTCAATATTTTCTTTCAAAGTTTTAATGCATCTTTTATCCTTAACTGCATGGCAAATTCCTTATTTCTTTATTTTTTAAAATTTAATTTAATTTTTTCCATCACCACTTATCCCTCTATGCCCAATTTCACCCATCCCCCTCTTGCCCCAATCAGCACACCCATGTCCCTGAGTTTTCTTTTTAATTTTTTTTCCTCAGTCCCTCAGCCTCCTCCCCACTCCAACAATCCTCACAATCTGTCTGCCTGCTCTCTCTCTACTACAAGTCTGCCCCTGTTTTCCTTCTTAGTTCAGTTTGTTCATTTAATTCCACATATAAGTGACATCACATGATACCTGTCTTTTTCTGACTGGCTTATTTCACTTTTCGTAATGTTCTCCAGGTCCCTCCATGGTGTCACAAAGGGTGAAATTTTCTTCCCTTTTACAACAGAGTATAGTATTCCATTGTGTAAATATACCACTGATTTTTTTATCCACTCATCTCCTGATGGATACTTGGGCTCCTGATGGAATCTTGACTGTTATAAATATTGCTGCAATGAATATAGTGGTACATCTATTCTGTTGAATTGGTGTTTTGGGTTTCTTTGGATAAATTCCCAGAAGATGAATCACTGGGTCACAAGGCAGTTCCATTTTTAATTTTTTGACTTTACTTCATACAGCTTTCCACAGTGATTGCACCAATCTGCATTCCCACCAACAGTGCACGAGGATTTTCTTTCCACATCATCACCAATGCTTGTTATTTGTAGTTTTATTGATGGTAGCCATTCTGACAGGTGTGGATTGATTGCCTATTGTGGTTTTAATTTGCATCTCTCTGATCTTAGTGACTTTGAGCATTTTTTCATGTCTCTTGGCCATCTGTATGTCCTTTTGGAGAATTGCTCATTTTTAAATTGGATTGTTTGACTCTCTTTTGTTGAGTTGTATGAGTTCTTTATATATTTTGAAAATTAACTCCTTATCTGATGTATCATTGGCAAATATGTTCTCCTGCAGAGTGGGTTCCCTTAGCATTTTGTTGATGGTCTCTTTTGTTGTGCAGAAGATTTTTAGTTTGATTTATTTTTTCCTTATGTATTTTTAAATTTATCTTTATTGTTGAAAGTATTACAGATAACCCTTTTTTTTCCCATTGACCCCTTCGCTTCCGCATGAATTCCCTGCCCCAGGCCTTCACGACACTATGTCTGTGTCCATGGGTTATGCATATATGCATATAAATCCTTTGGTTAATTTCTCCTTACCCAACCACCCATCCCCACCTTCTCTCCAAGATTTGTCAATCTGTTCCATGCTTCTACATCCCTGAATCTATTTTGTTCATCAGCTTATGTTCTTTAGTTCCACATATAAGTGAAATCATGTGATGTCTGTCTTTCCCTGCCTGGCTTATTTCAATTAGCATAATATTCCCCAGGTCCATCATACTGTCCTAAAGGGTAAAATATCCTTCTTTACAGCTGCATAATATTCCATGGTGTAAATATCCCAGAGTTTTTTTATTCACTCTTCTACTGATGGGCACTTGGGCTGTTTCCAGATCTTAGCTATTGTAAATTGCACTGCTATGAACGCAGGGGTGAATATATTCTTTCTGATTAGTGTTTCAGGATTCTTAGGATATATTCCTAGAACTGGGATCACTGGGTCAAATGGCAGTTCCATTTTTAAGTTTTTGAGCAGCCTCCATACTGTTTTCCATAGTGGCTGCACCAGTCTGCATTCCCACCAGCAGTGTACCAGGGTTCCCTTTCTTCACATCCTTGTCAGCACATGTCAGTTGTTGATTTGTTGATGGAGCTGTTCTGACAGGTGTGAGGTGATACCTCATTGGGTATTCATTTACATCTCTCTGAGACTAGAGACATTGAGCATTTTCTCATGTGTCTCTTGGCCATCTGTAGGTCCTCTTTGGAGAAGTGTCTACTCAGGTCCTTTGCCCATTTTTTAACTGGGTTGTCTGTCTTCCTCTTATTGAGTTGTATGTGTTTTTTATATATGTTGGAAATTAGCCACTTATCAGATGGATCCTTGGCAAATATGTTTTCCCAGACCGTGGGTTTCCTTTGTATTTTGAGGCTGTTTTCTTTGGCTGTACAGAAGCTTTTTAGTTTGATGTAGTCCCATATGTTTATTTTTTCTTTTGTTTCTCTTGCCCTAGGAGATGGATCAGTGAAAATTCCACTACTTAAGATGTCTGTGACTTTACTGCCTATGTTTTCTTCCAGGATTGTTATGGTTTTGTGACTTACATTTAAGTCTTTTATCCATTTTGAATTTATTCTTGTGTATGGAGTAAGTTGGTGGTCTAGTTTCATTTTTTTGCATGTAGCTGTCCAATTTTCCCAGCATCATCTATTGAAGACACAGTCTTTACTCTATTGTATGCTCTTGCCTCCTTTGTCGAATATTAACAGACCATAATGGCCTGGGTCTCTTTGTGGGTTCTCTGTTCTGTTCCATTGATCCCTATGTCTGTTGTTGTACTAACACCAGGTTGTTTTGATTACAATGGCTTTGTAGTACAGCTTGATATTCGGTAAAGTGATTTCTCCAACCCTATTCTTCTTTTAAAAGATTGCTGCAGCTATTTGGGGTCTTTTTTGTTTCCATATAAATTTTTAGAATATTTGTTCTAGACCTGTGAGATATGCTGTTGATATTTTAATAAGACTTGCATTGAATCTATAGATTGCTTTGGGTAATATAAACATTTTAATAATATTAATCCTTCCAATCCATGAGCATGGTATATTTTTCTACTTGTTTAAATCTTCCTCTATTTCTTTTTCAGTGTCCTGTAGTTTTCTGAGTACAGGTCTTTCACATTCTTGGTTAAATTTATTCCTAGGTATCTTACTTTTTTAATTGCAGTGATAAATGGTTTTTGGTTTTTTTTGGTTTCTCTTTCTGAGAGTTCATTGTTGGTGTATAAAAATGCCTTCAATTTTCAAATGTTAAGTTTTTATCCAGCTACCTTGCTGAATTCATTTATCAAATCTAGTAGTACTTTGGTGGAATCTTTACAATTTTCTATGCACAATTTTATGTCATCTGCAAATAATGACAGTTTTACTTCTTCCGTTCCACTTTGGATACCTTCTGTCTTTTATTATTGCCTGATGGCTGTGACAAGGACTTCCAGTACTATGTTGAATAAGAGTGGTGAAAGC
The DNA here is from genome assembly GCF_054644295.1 of Miniopterus natalensis. Taxonomy (NCBI): domain Eukaryota; kingdom Metazoa; phylum Chordata; class Mammalia; order Chiroptera; family Miniopteridae; genus Miniopterus; species Miniopterus natalensis. The sequence goes on along the minus strand of NC_142100.1, from coordinate 3,335,432 downwards.
GGATACCCCTGTCTTGGTCTTGGTTTTAAGGGAAATGGTTTTAGTTTTTGACCATTGAGTATAACTTTGGCTGAGGTTTGTTGTATATGGCCTTTATTATGTTGACATATGCTTTCTCTATTCTTACTTTTCTGAGAGTTTTTATCAAAAATGGATGCTGGATTTTGTTGAATGCTTTTTCTGCATTTATTGAAATGATCATATGATTTTTGCCATTCATTTTCTTTATGTGATATATCACATTTATTGATTTGTGGATGTTATACCAGACTTGTATCCCTGGAATAAATCTCACTTTGTCATGGTGTATGAATTTTTTAATGTATTGATGGATCCAAATTGCTAGTATTTTGTTGAGGATTTTGGCATCTATGTTCATCAAGGATACTGGCCTGTAATTTTCTTTCTTTGTAGTATCTTTATCTGGTTTTAGGATTAGGATGATGCTGGCCTCATAAAAAGAGTTTGGGAGTTTTCCCTCCTCTTGAAGTTTCTGGAATAGTTTGAATAGAATAGGTGTTAATTCTTCTATGAATGTTTGGTAAAACTCACCTGAAACCATTTCCCTTAAATCCATCTGGTCCAAGGCTTTTGTTTGCTGGGAGTTTTTTGATTACTGCTTCAATTTCATTAGTTGTTATCTGCCTATTCAGGTTTTCTGATTCTTTTTGATTTAGCTTTGGAAGATTGTATGTTTCTAGGAGTTTGTCCATTTTGCCCAGGTTGTCCAGGGTGTTGGCATAAGTTGCTTATAGTATTTTCTTACAGTCCTTTGTATTTCTGTTGGGTTGCCTCTTTCATTTCTGATTTTATTTATTTGGGTCCTCTCTCTTTGTTTCTTAGTGAGTCTAGCTAAAGGTACATCAGCCTTCTTTATCTTTTCAAAGAACCAGCTCTTGGTTTCATTTATCTTTTGTATTGTTTCTTTAGTCTCTATGTCATTAATTTCTGCTCTAATCTTTATTATTTTCTTCCTTCTGCTTCCTCAGGGCTTGTCTTGCTGTTCTCATTCTAGTTCCTCTAGTTTTTGTGTTAGATGGTTTAGTAGAGCTTTTTCTTGTTTCTTGAGGTAGGCCTGTACTGCTATGAACTTTCCTCTCAGGACTGCTTTCGTTGTGTCTCATAGATTTTGGCTTGTTGTTTGTTCATTTTCATTTTTTTTTTCCAGGAAGCTTTTTATTTCTTCCTTGATCTCATTGGTAATCCAGTCATTGTTTAGTAACATGCTATTTAGCCTCCATGTGTTTGAATATTTTTGAGTTTTTTTATAGTGGTTGATTTCTAGTTTTATACCATTGTGATTCAAGAAGATGCTTGATATGATTTCAGTCTTCTTGAACTTATTGAGACTTGCCTTGTGCCCTAACATGTGGTCTATTTTTGAGAAAGTTCCATGAGCACTTGAAATGAATTTGTATTCTGCTGCTTTGGAATGATATGTTCTGTAAATGTTGATTAAATCCATTAGCTCTAGTGTGTCATTTAAGGTCTGTGTTTCCCTTTTGATTTTTTTGTCTTGATGATCTCTCCAATGATGACAGTGGGGTTTTAAAATCCCCCACTATGATTGTGTTGCTGCTGTTTCCCCTTAAAGCCTACCAAGAACTTTTTTATATATTTAGGTGTGTCTATATTGGGTACATATATAATTATAAGGGATATTTCCTCCTGTTGGATCAATCCCTTTAGTATTATGTAATGACCTTCTTTGTCTCTTGTTATGGTCTTTATTTTGAGGTTTATTCTGTCAGAAATAAGTATGGCTACTCCAGCTTTTTTGTCGTTTTCATTTGCATGGAATATTTTTTTACACCCCTTCACTTTTAGATTGTTTGAATCTCTTCCTCTCAGGTGGGTTATTTTTTCCTTACTCTTTCTTACCCTAGGAGATGCATCTGTGAAACTTCTGCCATGTGAAGTGTCTGAGATTTGACTGCACATGTCTTCTTTTAAGATTTTTATGGTTTCATGATTTACAATTAAATCCTTTATTCATTTTTATTCATGTCTTATGTACAGTATTAGTTGGTGTCTACTTTCATCTTTTTGTTGTACCTGTCCACTTTTCACAATGTATTGGAGACTGTCTTTATTCCATTTTATGCTCTTGCCTCCTTTATCAAATATTAATTGTGCATAATGACTGGAATGGACTTCTTGGTTCTCTGTTCTGTTCCATTGTTCTACATGCCTGTTCTTGCGCCAGTAGCAGGCTGTCTTGATTACAATAGCTTTGTAGTATATTTTGATATCTGGTATTGTGATACCTCAAACTTTATTCTTTCTCAAGATTGCTGCGGTTCCTTGGGGTATTTTTTGACTTTGTGTAATTTTTGGTTTATTTGTTCTAGGTCTGTGAAATATGCCATTGGTGTTTTAATAAGAATTGCATTGAATCTATTAATTGCTTTTTGTAGTATGAGTATTTTGATGATATTAATTCTTCCAATCTATGAACACGAAATATGCTTCTACTTGTTTGTATATTCCTATGTGGTTTTTTCCCATGTCCTATATTTCTGAATATAGGTCTTCTACCTCCTTGTTTAAGTTTGTTCCAAGGTTCAGTACTTTTTGTTGTTGTTGTCATAGCACATTGCATTGTTTTCTTAATTTATCTTTCTGAGAGTTTGTTATTGGTGTATAAAAATGCCAGCAACTTCTGGATGTTAATTTTGTATCTTGCTACTTTGCTGAATTCACTTATTTGATCACTAGGTTTTTTTGTTGTTGCAGTGTTTAGGGTTTTCTAGGTACAATATCATGTCATCTGTGAATAACGACAGTTTTACACCCTCCTTCCCAATTTAGATTCCTTTTATTTATTCTTCTTGTCTGATCACTGTGGCTAGGACTTCCAGCACTATGTTGAATAAGAGTGGTGAAAGCAGACATTTCTGTCTTGTTCCTGATTTTAATGGAAATGTTTTAGGTTTTTGCCCCTTGAGTATGACATTGGCTGTAGGTGTTTCATATATGGCCTTTATGTTGAGTTATGATTCCTCCATTTCCACCTTTCTGAGAGTGTTTATCATAAATGGGTGCTGAATTTTATTGAATGCTTTTTCTGCATCTATTTATATGATCATATAATTTTTTTCTTTCATTTTCTTTATGTGATGTATCATATTTATTAATCTGTGGATACTGTACCAGCCTTTCTTCCCTGGAATAAATATTACTTTGTCATAGTGTATGATCTTTTTAATGTATTACTAGATCCAGTTGCTAATATTTTGTTGAAGATTTTAACATCTACGTTCATTAGTGATATTAGCTTATAATTTTCTTTCTTTGTAGTGTCTTTATCTGGTTTTGTAATTAGGGTAATGCTTGCTTCATAAAATGAGTTTGGAAGTCTTCTTTCCCCTTTAATTTTTGGAATAGTTTGAGATGGATAGGTGTTCATTATTTGACTGTTTGGCAAAATTTTTTTGTGAAGCCATCCTGCACAGGACTTTTGTTTGATGGGTGGTTTTTTTTATTACTGCTTCAATTTATTTAGTTGTTATTGGTCTATTTAGGTTTTCTGATTATTCCTGAATTAGTTTTAGAAGGTTATATGTTTTTTAGAATTTGTCCATTTCACCAGGTTATACAGTTTATTGGAATATAGTTGTTCATAGTAATTTCTTACCATCCTTTGTATTTCCGTGATGTCAGTTGTTACTCTTTTTTCATTTCTGATTTAATTTATATGGGTCCCCTTTCTTTGTTTCGTATCTTTTCAAAGAATCAACTCTTGATTTCATTGATCTTTTGTATTTTTTTTCAGACTCTATGTCATTTATTTCTGCTCTGATCTTATTATTTCCTTTCTTCTATTTGCTCTTGGCCTTTCCTGCTGTTCTTTTTTCCAATTATTTTAGATGTATGGTGAAATTGTTTACTAGAGATTTTTCTTACTTCTTAATGTAGGCTTGCAATGCTATGAACTTTCCTCTCAAGACTACTTTCACTGTGTCCCATAGATTTTGGGTAGTTGTGTGTTCATTTTTGTTCATTTCTAGGAAGTTTTTGATTTCTTCCTTGATGTTATTGGTGATCCAGTCATTGTTTAATAACATGCTATTTAGCCTTCATGTGTTTGAATATTTTTTATCTTTTTTTATTTTGGTTGATTTCTACTTTTGTGCCATTGTGGTTGGAGAAGATGCTTGATATGATTTCTATCTCCTTAAACTTATCAAGACCTCTTTTGTGTCCTAATAAGTGGTCTATATTTGAGAATGATCCATGTGCACTTGAAAAGAATGTATATTCTGCTGCTTTGGGATGAAATGTTTTGTAAGTATGAATTAAATCCATCTGATCTAGTGTGTGATTTAAGATCACTGTTTCCATGTTGATTTTTTGTCTGGAAGATCTATCCATTGATGACAGTGGGATGTTAAAGTCCCTACTATGACTGTGTTCTTGTTGATCTTTTCCATAATGTTTACCAAAGTTTTATATATATATGTTGGGGGCAATTTTCTTGGGTGCATATAGGTTTATAGGGGATATATTCTCTTGTTTGATTAATCCCTTTATTATCATATAGTGACCTTCTTTATCACTTTTATAGTCTTTTTTCTGAAGTCTATTTTGTCAGATATGAGTATTGCTACCCTAGCTTTTTAAAAAGTTCCCTTTGCATCGAATTTTTCCCCTATCCCTTCATTTCAGTCTGTGTGTATCTTTTGTTCTGAGGTGAGTCTCTTGTAGACAGCACATATATGGGTCATGTTTTCTTATCCATGTGGCCACCCTATGTCTTTTGATTTAATCCAATTATCTTTAAGATTATTGTTAAAAGGTACTTATGTATTTTCAGTTTTTCTTTATGCCTATCTTTGTTTCTAAATATATTTCTTCTTAAAGTGATCCCTTTAGCATTTCTTGCAATTTTGGTTTGGTCATAATGAACTCCTTTAGTCTTCCTTTGTCTGGAAAGCTCTTTATTTCACCTTCAATTTTAAATTATAGCCTTGCTGGATAGAGCAGTCTTGGTTGCATGTTCTTGTTTTTCATCACTTTGAATACTTTATGCCAATCCCTTCTGGTCTGACATGACAGCCCTTGGGAACTCTCTTGCAGGTAACAGACTGTTTCTTTCTTGCTAACTTTAAGATTCTCTCTGTCTTTCATTTATGGCAATTTAATTATGATGTGTCTGGGTGTGGGCCTCTTTGGTTTATCTTGATTGGGACTCTCTTTGTAGTTCCTGAATTTGTGTGACATTTTCCTTCACCAGGCTAAGGATGTTTTTTGTCATTATTTCTTCAAAGAGGGTCTCTATCTCTTGCTCATTTTCTTCACCTTCAGGCACTCCTATGATGCAAATATTGTTACATTTTATATTCTCCCACAGCTCCCTTAACCTGAAGTCCTGTTTTTTAATTGATTTTTCTTTTTGGTTTTCTGATTGAGTGATTTTTTTATATGCTATCTTCTAATTCACTGATCTGATCCTTGGCTTCCTCTAATCTGCTCTTTATTCCTTTCAGTGTATTCTTTATTTCTGCTATGTCATTCTTCATTTCCAACTGATTGTTTTTTACTATTTCTATATTTCTTCATGCTCTTGAGCATCCTCATAATCATTACTCTGAACTCTATATCTGATAGATTGCTTATCTCCATATCATTTAGCTCTTCTGGAGAATTCTTTTGTTCTTTCATTTGGGGTGTTTTTTTTTTGTCTCCTGATTTTAGCTGCTTGTTTGGGTTTGTTTCTATATACTAGGTAGATCTGTTACAACCTCCAGTATTTTTGGAGGGCTTCTGGTGCAGGCCAATGTCAGGTGCTATTTGTGACTGGCCATAAGTACACTAGAGCTCTCAGAGATGCACAGCTTGTAGTTCCCTCTTCTGGGGCTGGGTGCATTTGGAAAGATCAAGGTGCACACCAAGGTCTGCTTTTCTAAGCCCCGGGTCCAGAAAGATCAGACAAATACTCAGAGTACCCAGAGGTCCTCCTCTGCCTGCCAGGTGATTATTATTCTCAGTTTCTTAATGAGCCTCAAGCTGTAAACCACAGCAAGAGATAAATTGCACAATGGGGGGTAAAAGTTTTTCCAGTGTGGGGCAATTGCTTTCCACCCAGGCAAAAGCTGCCTGGATTGTATAGGTCTGCCTGAGAAATATGTCCTTTTCAATATGGGAGGATGATTAGGCACAAGGATTCAGGCAGTTGCCTTTTGAGCTCTATCCCTGGTGCTACCAATCTCAGATTTTCCTCACACAGCTCTAGTTCACTCTGCCCTCCCTGTGCTGGAGCCCAAGGTGAGTGGCTGCACACACAAAACTTTGTGCCTGGGCCCTTTAACAGTGTGTCTGCATTTCCAGCCATCTACTCCTGGCAGAGAGAAACCCAGCTGCTTTTCACAGTCAGATGTTATGTGAGCACCTTTCTCAGTTCTGGTGCTCTGCACTTGGGAGTATAGCTTGGGGTTTAGACCCCATATTTCTCAAGGGGAACCTTCCACAACTGAGGTATCTCTCTGGACCTTCAGCTGCTGCCTGTGGGAGCCCAGACAGCCCTCTCAAGCTTCCATACTTTCTACCAGTCTGAATGTGGCCTACTCTGTGTCCTTGTTTATAAGGGTTCTCTCCATTTAGTCTTCAGTTGGTTATTCAGGATGTTTTTCTATATTTTATTTGTAATTCCAGTTTGGTCCCGGGAGAGTGTCAGTGTAGTTTCTACACAATCTGCCACCATCTTGAAATCTCCTCTATTCTTATATTGGTCTTATGCTGTCAGATAGTTCTCATAGAGCTCTTTTATTCTATTTTTTTTTTATGCTCAAGTCTCTCCCTTCTCCCCTCTGTGTCATTTCTAGATTTCCAGCTTTGATATCACTAACTCTTTCCTCACTCTGGTTGGCTCTGTTTCCCTGCTTGCTAGTTCATTCTTTATATCTTTTATTGAGTTCATTATCTCCAGAATTTCTGCTTGGTTCCTTTTCAGAGTTTAATTTTTTTTCAGTAAGGTACTCATTTTATTTGTTGATTTGGTTTCTGAGTTCATTAAACTGCCTTTCTGTGTTTTCCTGCATCTCATTTAATTTTTTCAGAACTGCAAGTTTGAATTCCCTCTCACTTAAATCACATGTTTCGGTGTGTTTACAATTATTTTCTGGAGAGGTTTTATTTTTTCCTGAGCTGCCTCATTATCTTGGTTATTCCTGGCCTTAGATGGACTCCTTCTTTCTAGGCATCCAGGTATAAATGGCAGTTCTCTAGCAGATTGATTAGAAGTCCTTCTATTGCTTTCCAGTAGGTGGCACTGAAGCCCAATTTTTTTTAGTTCTCTTGCACTGCTTTGGCCTTTCAGATCTCTGCAGGATGGTGGAAAATGGCCTGTGTTCTCTGGGAAGGTGGGTATTTCCTCTGTGTTCAGGTAGCCCGGGTCTCGGGGGACCAATCCCAAGAGAAGTGTGATGGGCAGTGGGGTTCCAAATCCATGAAATCCCAGTACCGTCTTCTGCAGTCAGATGTTGCTGGCAGAGCAGCTGCAATTTATGGGGTGGATGAGCTGAGGGAAGCTGACCACTGCTTTTTTGCTTGGCTCTCCCAGTAATAGTGGCTGACAGATGTTTACGATCTCTCCTCTGTGTCTCCACCTGACCCTAGGATTAGTCTCAGGGGTGATCCTGTTGCTTAGAGAAATTACTATTTCTGTAGTAGCTGTTCTTGAGTTTGTGGATATAATGTGCTCTGCAGTTGAAGGGCTCAGATGAGTCAAAAGGATTCTCTATATTATACCTAGAAAGAATCATTATGACACAGACATGCCTTCAGAGTCTCAATCAAAATTCGTTCAAAGCTGAAAAAAGAAAAAAAAGAAAGAGGAAAGAAACTCAGATGGAGAACACAAATGAAATTAAAAAATAATTTGTATTTTGCTTTAGAAATGAGACCCACATGGAAGGGAATCTTTGGTGGATTTCTCTGGTTTGACTGGCTGCTAAGGGGCTGCTGCTAATGCTCTGGTTTAATTCTGTATCACTTCCCATGGTTGTGATGTCTGTTGCCCTCAATCTCTGCAGGGCCCAGAACTGGCTGACCAGGGATGAAAGAAACTTAAAGAGACTTGCACCCCACCTCTGTCCCTCTCAGGAATCTGTGTCCCAGTCCCAGTTGTCACTGCATTTCCCCTTCTGTACCTGCTGTTAAACCGGAAGCATAAGCCCATGCTCTGCATTGCCTGACAGCCCTGAAAAAGAAGGCAGAGTCAAAGAGAAGGCTCCAAGAGAAGACCAGGTCCTCTGCTAGAGCCTGGAAATCAGCTGCTGCTTTGTTCCTCAACTAGGGACTAGCCTGAGGGCCCTGCCCACATGTGGCTCCTGTTCCCGCTCCCCTTCCCTTCTGAGTGCCAGTCTCTCCTTCCTGCTTCTTTTTCTTTGCTCTCCTCACATGTAGTGGATGTTCTGATGACCCATATGCATTCTACCGTCCAGGGCTGAAACAATCCTCCCTCATGGAGCTGAGCTCTTCTCTGGGACTTGCCCTTATCCAACATCCCACTCTTGCCTGAGGGTAGCCTTTATCCAATGCCTGGTTGTTAAGTGGGTCTAGCATATGAAAGCACTCTCATGGCAATTCTGGATAACAGCAGTGCTTCCAGTAGGATTAGAGCCCAACTTCTGTTTCTGTCCAATCCTGCTGACTTCGTCATTGGCTCTGTTGATCTTGCTGATGATGACGAAGATCGTCCTATCTCAAAGTCTGCTTCCTAAATGACCCCATCTGTGGCCCTACCCTGTCAGAAATCCTGCAGTCCAGTGCCATTGGCTAAGTCCACTGGAGTGGAAACTTCATTTCTAGATCTGTCTAGGTCATAGAGACCACCTTGTCCAGTGCCCTTGTTACTCAAAGGTGTCTAAAGAAGTCCAGTGACTATTAAAGGTCACCCAGCTGGTGGAGGGTGAGCTGTCCCAGAATCTGCTCTCTCAAGTCCCAGTCCTAGGAGGGCAGAAAGGCTGCAGCTTTTCTTTTCTTCCATTGCCATGTTGCCTAGAAGACAGTTGGTGATCCGCTTGTTAAGCCTGGTGTGTGTGTGGATAGGGAGGAACAAAGAGGGTGCATAAATTCCTCAAATTCATCAAACTGTCAAAGTGTGACATAATGTGGTGGCTAGCCTCCACATGGTCCCCGGTGGTCCAGCCCCTGGTGTTTAAGCCCTTCTGTAATCCCTTTCCACACTATATTAGGATTGATCTGCATGACCAAGAATATGGCAGGACTGATGGCATATGACTTACAAGACTGGGTCATAAAGGACAGAATGGCTTCTGCATCTCTTTTCTCTTGTGCCTTCCCTTTGTGAGAATCAGCTGCCATTATTTTCCATATCAGGCAGCCCTGTGGAGAGGTCCATGTGGTGAGAAACTGAGGCCTCCAGCCAACATCAATAAGATATTTTTCTTTAAATTAAATCCTTTGGGATCTTTAGATCCTTTAGAAGTCTAATGAAGCTCTGGGCTTTTCCTTCCCATCTCTGGGAACGTTATGATTCTGTAGTCTTGGTTTTTGTGGTGACGTCATGCAGCAAACAGGCAATAGAGCCTCCTAAGAAAAGAAAAGGTTGACACACTAAGGCAGAAAAATACATTGTAAATTGACAGTTTGGAGAATGAAGAACAACTGTATCAAATCCAGCTGGCTATCCACAGACAGTGGGCATGGTGGGTGAGGGAGACGAGTACACTCTGGAGTCTTTATTGAATTGGTTGGTTTTTATCCCCAGGCCATTTCACACTCTGTGAATGGGTCTGTTCATGAGGCAGACTGTGTTTCTGGGAAAAGCATGAGACAGAAGCCAGCATGTCATCTCAGCTCAGACCCCACTGTACCAATGTGTCCCAACTACCTCAGAGGGAAGAAAAGTAAAGTACAATCTGACAATCTGTGTATGAGCCTAACACCATGCTTCAAGTATATGGAGGGTGATACAAAATAAATTGGTCAATTACTTAAATCTCCCATAGCCACTCCCTCTCCCACAGCCTTGTGTTGGCCACAGTCCACACTTGCTAAAAAAGGTGGGGGAGCCGAGATGGCAGCTGATCAATCCCTACCGCATTGGACAGAATTCAAAAACGAAAATTCTAAGAACCACAATGGGTCATAATTTATATAATTTATTTATAGAGATATAACCACAAATAAGTGTGTGTGTGTGTGACCGTGTGCTTGGGAGCAGGGAAGAGAGAAGGGACCTGGCTCAGCTCAGAAACATGTGCAGATTTGTCCAGTTCTCTACCACATTTACCGTGAGGTACTTATCCTGGGGTAATCATTGCTCTCTGCCGTGCAGATGGGTTTGGTGTGTTCTGCCCAGAGCAGAGACAGCAGAATTCAAAAGGTGAATCCACACAGAGGGGCAGACACCCAGTTCAGGCCTGTAGTGTTCAACAAACATATGAGAGCGTGTCACTGAGGGTCTGTGTGAGAATATGTGAGGGTGCGGGAGGGTCTGAGTGTCTGTGCAAGGGCACCTGTGGGAGGATTTTTGTGGACTGTGTGGGAGGTTGTTTGTGAAGGACTTTGGGTGGGAAGGTCTGCCTGAGGGTGTGTGTCAGGGTATGTGTTAGGGTCTGTCAGAGGGTGTGTGTGAGGGTGTTTGTAAGGTTGTGTGTGAGGGTAAGTGTGAGGCTGTGTGAAGCTATGTGTGAGGGTGTGTGTGAAGATGTGTGTGATACTGTGTGAGGGTGTGTGAGGGTGTGTGTGAGCGTGTGTGAGGGTGTGTGAGGGTGTGTAAGGCTCTGTGTGAGGGTGTGTGTGAGAATGTGTGTGAGGGGGTGTGAGGGTGTGTGAGGGTGTGTGTGAGGCTCTGTGTGGGGGTGTATGTGAAGGTGTGTGTGAGGATGTGTGTGGGGGTGTGTGTGAGTGTGTGTGAGGGTGTGTGTGAGGGTGTGTGAGGGTGTGTGAGGGTGTGTGAGGGTGTGTAAGGCTCTGTGTGAGGGTGTGTGTGAGGGTGTGTGTGAGGGTGTGTGTGAGTGTGTGTGAGGGTGTGTGTGAGGGTGTGTGTGAGGGTGTGTGTGAGTGTGTGTGAGGGTGTGTGAGGGTGTGTAAGGCTCTGTGTGGGGGTGTGTGTGAAGGTGTGTATGAGGATGTGTGTGGGGGTGTGTGTGAGTGTGTGTGAGTGTGTGTGTGAATGTATGTGTGAGGGTGTGTGTGAGGCTCTGTTTGAATGTGTGTGAGGGTGTGTGTGAGGGTGTGTGTGAGGCCTATGTGAAGGTGTGTGTGAGGGTGTGTGTGAGGGTCTGTGTAAGGGTGTATGGAAGGGACTGTATGAGTGTGTGCCGGAGAGTCTGTGAAGGTCTATGTGAAGGTCTGTTTGAGGGCCTATGGGTTTGTGGGAGAGATTGTGAAAAAACGAACAACTGAATAACTGGATTTAAAAACAGGCAAAAGACCTAAATAGACATCATTCCAAAGAAGACAGAGAAATGACCAGCAAGTATATGAAAAGTGCTTAATATACAAATCATCAGGGAAATGAAAATAAAATCTGCAATGAGACAGTATCTCATGTCTGTTAGAATGATAATTTAAAAAGTCAGTCAGGAAAAGACAGATATTTTATGATCTTACATGTGGAATTTAATAACATCAAACTTAAAGAAACAAAGAGTAGAATGGTGTTGCCGGGGGCTGAGGGATGGGGAAATGGGAGATGTCAGCCAAGGGTGCAACCATTTAGTTATAAGATGAATGAGTTCTGGGGTTTTATGTACAGAATGGTGACTATATTAATAATACTGTATTACGTACTTGAAACTTGCTTAGAGAATAGATCTTAAATGTTCTAAGCACACATAAAAAAGGGGTAAATATGTGAGGTGATAGATGTTTTAACCAACTTTGGTTGGGGGGAAGCTGATCAATACCGTGCTTGGCATGGGGAGGCGCTGGTGGCAGGGCTGAGGCTGCATCCGACTGCAGAGCTGGGTGACCCACCGGATGCTGAGTCCTTTCCAAGGGGTTGGGTATTTGGGCTCTTGGGAGAGAACATTGAACGTATTAGGAAGTGAGACTCTTGGTGATCTGATATTTTGGCTTCTGGTCTTCCAGAGACAGTGCAATCTTGATTACGCAAACATGGAAATCCCTTCCCTTCTCCAGATGTAGGGCCTTGCTTCCTCCCAGGCCTCTAGGGTAGAATTTGTTCTTTGCTTCTCTTAGCATTTTATGGTGCTGCCCTGGCATTCCTGGGCTTGTGACCTGCTTGTGCCTGTGACCTCCTCTTCTGTGTGTCTGGCTTCTGTGTTTAATTTCCCTTTGGCTTTCATAAGGATGCATATGGTTACATTTCAGGCTCAACCAGCTAATTGAAGATAATCTCTTCCCCTCTAAAATCTTAACTTAATTAATTTTTTTTGGTCATATAAGGTAACAATCACTCTTTTGCACAGAAGGTCACATTTAAAGATTTTAGGGATTAGGAAGTGAATATATCTTTGGGGCCACCATTCAGCCTGCTACAGGTCAGTGGGCACATCCCTGGAACAAAATATAGCTCAGATTACTTTAGAGGAGGTCATATGCATTAGGTTATACAAATTACAGGTGTTTGTCAGGCAAAAAGGAAAGTTTTATTTTATATTTACCTTCTGTGTTGGATGAGACTCCTTAGTTTTGTTTTATGAACCTACTAGAAACAATGAAGCATTTCCAAACAATGTCCTGCAAATAAAAACAGAGTACACTTTACCTAGTATTTACCTTAACAATAAAGTCACAGTCTGTCTATTGGCACCCGTTCTGGAGTTATCAAGAATGCCACCAATTTCTGTATATTAATTTTTTATCCTGCTACTTTGTTGAATTCATTTATTAGATCGGGTAGTTTATTGGTGGAGTCTTTAGGGTTTTCTGTGTATAATATGACATCATCTGAGAATAATGACAGTTTTACTTTCTCCTTTCCAATTTGGATTCCTTTTATTTTTCTTTTTGTCTGATCACCGTGACTAGGACTTCCAGTTCTATGTTGAATAAGAGTGGTGAAAGCAGACACCCCTGTCTTGTTCCAGACCTTTAGGGAAACGCTTTTAGTTTCTGCGCAGTAAGTATGACGTTGGCCGCAGTTTTGTCATATATGGCCTTTATTACGTTGAGGTATGATCCCTCTATTCTCACTTTACTGAGAGTTTTTTTTTTTCTTTAATCATAAATGGGTGCTGGATTTTATCAAATGCTGCTTTTCTTGCATCTACTGATATGAGCATGCGTTCATCCCTCTGGCTGGCTGACTGTGAGGATTGACTTTGGCCACAGTGTACAAGCTACTATGTAGGTGCTAAACACACTAAGCAGAATTTGCCTCAGTAGGGTCAGGTTCCTGCCGAGATCTCCCTTTGAATATGCTGCTTGTGAAGCTTATTGGATCCTGCTGTGATGTTGTCTGAACTGGTCACTTGGTGTGTTGGTTCTGGGGTCTCTTGGGAAGGACTCTGGTGAAAGTCGAGGTCAGACACTACCTGTAACTACCCCTGGGCCACCTGTTGGGAGCTAAAAAGCAATCCGCGGTTTGTGGCTACCTCTGCTGGGCCTGGGTACACATGGGAAGGACCAAGGTATGTGCCAAGCTGGCTTCCAATAGAATGGAGTCCAGGGGCAAGTGAGCAAAATTCCCAAGACACCCTGAGGTCTATCTCTAATTGCCTCCACCATTAGGATCAGTCACTGAAAAAGCCTCTGGTAGCACTCGAATTGCGTGAGGAAGGTTCTCAGTGAGTAACAAGGTAGACACAAGTGGTGTTCACCAGACTGATACAGATTCAGTCTCGGTGCCATTGCTACGGTGTCTGAGGCTTCTCAGCAAAATTCCTTGGGTATACCAAGTGTATATGCCACTTGCTGGGTACTGCAGACCTTTGTGGTAGGGTGGGGTCTCAGGAAATCATCAAGGTGAGACCAGCAGTGTTTGTCAGGCCCAAACAGATCAAGATTTGGCAGTGTAGAGGGAAGGCTCTGCACCAGTTGGACATGTGAAGAACAAATGGCCCCTGTCCCAGAGCCACACAACTCAGTCTGTTCCAGATTCTGACAAGGAGATGAGCTCAGCAGGGTAGTGCCACTGGATCTCCCATGAGGAGGAGTGCCTGTCAAGCTTGGGGGAAAGAGGAAGGAGTGACCCCTGCTCCAGAGTCACACAACTCAGTCAGTGACACCCCCTGAGTCTGCCAAGACCTCTATACCCTTGCCAGGAAGTCTCACATAACCACACAAAGGATGTTCCTGATGCAAACAACTCAGATGATCAGGAAGACTGTGCCGCTGGGTCCCAGAGGGTACCTACTATATAAGATCACACTACCAAGACTGGGAAACATAGAAGCCCTTTCTAATACATAGAAACATACATAAAGAAGCAGTCAAAATTGGGAGACAAAAAAAAAAAAAATGCTGCAAATGAACAAACCATGAGAAATCTCCAGAAAAAAAAAGATAGATGAAAAGGAGGCAAGCAATTTACCAGATATAGAGTTTAAAGAAAAAAAATTAGTATAAGAGTGCTGGAGAAACTTAATAAGAACTAAAATAACATGAAAAATGACATGAAGATCATTAAAAACAATCAGTCAAAAATGAAGACTACAATATCTGAAATGAAGAATACGCTAGAAGGAGTAAAGAGTAGGTTGGGTTAATCAGAGGCTCAAATCAGTTATCTGGAAGACAAGGTAGCAGAAAATACACAATTATATCAGCAAAAATAGAATAAAAAGAATTTAAAATAATCAAGATATTTTAAGGGACCTTTGTGACACATGAAGCATAACAACATCCACATCATAGGGGTATCAGACGGAGAGGAGAGAAATCAAGTTTCAAGAAACTACTTGAAGAAATAATGACAGAAAACTTCCCAAACCTTGTGAAGAAAAACAACACAAAAGCCCAGGAAGTGCACAGAGTCCCAAACAAAATGAACCCAAGAGGCCCACACCACGACACATCATAATGAAAATGGAAGAGATTAAAGACAAACAGAAAATCTTAAAAGCATCAAGAGAAAAACAGTTACCTGCAAAAGAGCTCACATATGAATGTCAGATGATTTTTCAACAGAAACGTTTCAGGCCAGAAAGGATTTGTGTGAAATATTGTTAAGTGATGAAAAGCAACAAACTACAGCCAAGAATACTTTACCAAGCAAGGCTATCATTTAAAATTGAAGGAAAAATTGCCCAGCCAAGCGTGGCTCAGCAGTTGAGCGTCAACCTAGGATCCAGGCAATTGGGGTTCGATTCCCGGTCAGGGCACATGCCCGGGTTGTGGGCTCGATCAATGACTCTCTCATCATTGATGTTTCTATCTCTCTCTCTCTCCCTTTCCTTTCCTCTCGCTGAAATCAATAAAGATATAGTAAATAAATAAAATAAAATAAAATAAAATAAAAAATAAAATTGAAGGAGAAATAAAGAACTTCTTGAGCAGGGAAAAAGCTAAAGGAGTTCAATACCACAAAACAAGTACTATAAGAAATGTTAAAGGATCTTCTTTTTAAAAAAGAAGAAGAGGGGAAAAACAGGGGAACATAGTTATAAAGAATAACAAGGCAATAAATATGTACATATAAATAATCACTCTAAATGTAAATGGCTTGAGTACTCCAATCAAAAGACATAGGGTAACTGAGTGGATAAGAAAACAAGACCCTTATATATGCTGTCTACAAGAGACCCACCTCAGAACAAAAGATACACACAAATTAAAGGAATGGAAAAAAATATTTCATGCCAAAAAAAAGTGAAAAAAAGCTAGGGTAGCAATACCTATGTCTGACAAAATAGGCTTTAAAACAAAGGCTATAATGAGAGACAAAAAAGGACACTACATAGTGGTAAAGGAATCCATCCAACAAGAGGATATAAACCTTATAAACATTTATGCACCTAACATAGGAACACCTAAATATATAAAGTAAACCTTGATGGACACAAAGGAGAAACTGACAGTGATACAGTCATAGTTGGGGATATTAACACCACAGTGACATCAGTGAATAGATCTTCCATACAGAAAGTGAAAAAGGAAAGGGTGGCCTTAACACACTACACCAGATACATTTAATTGATATCTTCTTAGCAATTCACCCCAAAGCAGTAGAATATTCATTCTTTTCAAGTGCACATGGAACATTTTCTACAAGAGACACATGTTAGGACACAAAACAAATCTCAATAAATTTAAGAAGACTGAAATCATCTCAAGCATCTTCATTGACTATAACAATATGAAACTAGAAATCGACCACAAGAAAAGAAACTGAAAAACACACAAAGACATGGAGGCTAAGTAACATGTTACTAAACAATAAATGGGTCAGTGTAATTAATATGCTAGAACATGACACAGTGATATAACATTGACCTGTGGAGAGCTATGTATATATGTGTGTCCAGGCACCTGAGCTGGGTGCCATGAACTCCTGTCTTGCAGGAATTCAGGCTCAGAAGATTCGGCTCACCTCCCAAGGACACAGGGATGTTACTGCAGATACTGAGGCTGTCAACTGAATTTATTCAGCCTACTTTTCCTGCTCTCTCCTGTGTGTTCATTGTTCAGCTGTGCCTGCCAGCTGAGACCCCTTATGATGCTGCAACAGTCCCTCCACCTTTTCCATACCACCCAATGTGGCAGGGTGCCAGAGATATATCAGTACTCACAGAAAAGTCCACAAAAACGAGACCCATGAAAACATCTGAAAGTGAGCAGACCCAGTGGGGAAGGATTCTTGAGTTCTTATATTCAAGATAATGTTTTGGTTCTAGAGATTTCTGAGCTTGCAGACACTATCTTCCTGCCCTGTGCCTCCTCCCTGCCTTAAAATCAAGATGGGACTATAGGGGTCAAGGAAGGATCAGTAGTTACTTATCTAAGACCCGAGACACAGATGCTAGTGGTACAGCATTTATTCCTTTGGGTCCTAAAGATTTTCTAGCATCCCACCCAGATTCAAATGTTTTGAGTAGAAGTTATATTTTACACTTTTACCAGCTCAAACCTAAGACATGGGGGCGTGATGGGACATAGAACAGAATTGTGTGCTGTAGCCGGGAGCAATTGATACTCTGAATAAAGTACAAAACAGAAACACCTAAGCAAGGCTTCTGGACAATTTCATGTGGAAGATCTAGGACACACCATCCAATGTGGTTGCCACTAGACTATGTTGCTATTGAGCAGTTAAAATTTGGCTGGTTCAAATTGAAGTGGCGTGTAGGTGATGCACTGATACTGAAGGTTTAGTAAGAAAAAGTATATCACATTAATGATTGTATTGGTTACTTGTTGAAATAGTAGTTTGGATATACTAGGTTAAATAAAACATTTAAAAGTTAATTTCAACTATTTCTATTTTTTAAAGTGTGGCTACTAGAATATTTAAAATTATGTTTGGGGCTCATATAATATTTTTATACTTCTATTGAACAATGCTCTTTTAGAAAATACAAGAAGCACATTTCAAGGATAAATGTCACCAGGTTTACTATTTTGTTGTAGACATAAAAAATTCTTCCATCCATTCATTGATCCACTCACTCACCATTTTCCTATACAAGTGAACACTTCACATTGGGATATGCCCAGGGAAAAAAGTTGTTCTAAATTTAGCATTGGCAAAGGTATAAACATCCAAGCGGGAGTCAATACTGAAGACAAAAGTGCAATCTAAAGAACTTAATAAACTGATGAACAGAATAGATTCAATGACATGGAAGCATAGATGAGACTGACGAATGTCAGAGGGATGGAGGAGGGCGGGTGGGTGGAGGGGGAGAGAGTAACCAAAGGATTTATATGCATATATGCCCAACCCACGGACACGGACAATGGTGGGGAGAGGGACTGGGGAGGGGGAAGGAACGGGGTGGAATGGGTCATTGGGGAGAAAAAGGGACATCTGTAATATTTTAAACAAAAATAAAATTAAAAAAAAAAGTCTCTTAGGTAGCAGTCTCTGCTGTGTCCTTCCACAAGTTTTCCCCTAATTCTTTCAAGTCCCCAATTAGTTAGGAAGCCTTTTGTAACCTTGCATCAACTCAGTAACAGTTTCGACATGACCAATTCCCATTGTCACTAAAGGCTTCTAACAGTTTTATATGCATTTAATAGTATGTAAAAAACACACCTTACTTATGGCTTACACAACTAAAACTTTATTTTTTCTCAGCAGTTGCTGGTGTTTGTTCTACTGTCAGGCTAGTCATCCTGTAATTTGATTAACCTTTCCTCATGCTCATGGCCTCATATTTATAAGATGTCACCTGTAGCTCCTGACATTATATGCATATTTAAGAAAGGAATAAGTAGGTGTGGTGGCTTTCAACTTTTTCTTTTGTTAGGACAAGAAAAATCCTTTTGAAAAACTACCAAAATGTGCACTTTTATTTCACTAGCCAGAACTGTGAAAAGATTATTGAGTTTGATTCTCTGTAGCAAAGGATGAACTATATATGAAGATACCTGTTGGGTTAGGAATGAACCGAATTTCCCACGACGGCAGGCAGGAACCTTAGTCTCGGGACTTCACACACTGTTTCGTTCCTCACAGAATCTCCTGCTACGAATTGCTGGCTCGTCCTCTGCAGCTGGAGCTGCTTTCTGTAGACATTTATCCCACTGAAGAAGACTGTGTCCTTCACATCAGGTTAATGAGACTTCAGATCTAATTATATTATTGGGCAGCAGCATTGCCCAGTAGAAACTACAGCATATAGACAATCATGAGACCTGGTTCTGGGTCAAGTTTGGATGTATATTTCCAGTTGTTTTCCTCCACATCTTAGCTTTATCTGTGAAATTGGAACAATTATACCTATTCCTCTTACCACACAAAAGTTTGTGAGGTATACTTGAAAGTCATTTGGGAGTTTCCATATAAGCCACGTTGATGGAAGCGATACTAAAATATCATCAAGATACTACATACAAATATTTGTGTAGTACGTTAGGAATTAAAATAGCTGTAACAAACCACCTCCTGTGAGCCTTGTTATAGTTGGAGTCAGCTTGTCAGAATAGAACATTATCTTGGTGTTAAATTGCACATCATGTGACCAAAATTTTGCCAAAATTATCATAACAATTTTCTCGTAGCATATTTAAATAACTTCAAAGCTTTTTTGCATGTATTATTTTTTATAGCAGCTTGTATATCACACACCACACCTATCAGAGTTTCCAATAGCATTTTCTTTCTCTTACTCTGAGCCTCTCTCAACTTCTAGCCACAATCCCCATGGTAAGAATTGGCTTATTACCTCCTCCCCCTACCTCCCTTCCACCAGTGGGAGTGGTTGGAGAAAGGAGCCTGCTGCTGACTGAGGGGATAAAATGCAGTGAGACAAGAGGCCTGGCTGCCCCCCGGCAGGTGCCCAAGTCCAAGTTTGTGTCCACGGACAGTTCTAATCACAGGTGCTGAGCGAGGTACTGCTCCGCTGTCAGTGGGAGGGGAGACTCCATTCCAGCAGCCAGGGCCCAGCCAGGCTGCTTCAGTCAGCAAGCCCAGCCTGACCTTGCACACCTAAATGCGGCTGGGTGAGGGCTCTGATATTTCTCCAGGGAAATGGCCTCTCTTTTGTTTGTGGGAAGCAATTAGCAGCAAGGCTGGTGGACATGCTTTCTGCATCCTCAGCTGGGAGAGGTGAGAGTGCGGTAAATACTGAGAGTGTGCTTAAACAAAGGCATTGGTAATGGGCCTCAGAGGAATAGAAGAGAGAAAATTTGCTCAACCTCAGAGAAGCTGCATTACTGTAGACTAGGGAGGGTGGTGTGAATGCACTGGAGAGCTCTCCAACATGAGACATGACTGCGGAGTCTCGTTTGTCGGATATTTCTTGACAGCCAGGTACAGAAATGATGACTTTGTTCTGATTAGGAATGCAAATGAACACTGAGGACTAGTTTTTTGTGTGTGTGTTTTTGTTTTTGTTTTTATTTTTTAATTTTTTTATGGGAAGAAAACCACTTGCTTTGGTCTGTTAAGGACCAAGAGGGAGGGGAATTTGCAGAAAGTCCTTACCTCCTGTCCTAATTTTCTCTGTGTATTCATGAATTGTTAATAAATTAATTATGGCAATTTGGAATATGTGTATAATTTGTGAAAATTTAAGTTTCACAATGTGGGTATAATTTATTCTGTCTGCTTTTGGACATTTTTTTTGAGGGCCTGCAAATTTTGTGCCTTGGAATGAGAAATCTATTTTCTACCCTCCCCTTTTCTCACAGATTGTTCTTTCCTCCTCTCTCTTTCTCTCTCCTTATCTTTCCTTTCCCTTCTCTTATTTATGTCCCTCAACCTCAGTCCATGGTTCTCCCGCATTCTCACTCTACCTCCCTTCCCCGTTGTCTCTCACCACATAAAAAGAGAGCCTTGCTGCTTAGGTTCCTCTGCCATTGAATTCTGCACCTCTGTGTTTAAAGAGAACCTCAGTGAGAAGACCCAAGGATGTTTGAAACACTTCAGATATATGAGGTTAGGAAGAAAAAAGTCAAGAGGTTGCTTCTCTAAAGACCTTTGTAGATTTCCCAGGGTGGCAGAATTATTTCTCTGTGAAATTAGAACTGGTGTGTCTGAGGGGCAGAAGAGAGAGTTGTTTGGATCATTTCTGTTAACTGTCAGCAAGCAGTATCTCAGGGACCACTAAGGGTGGGGTCGTGGCTGTGCCTCTGGTAGTTTCCTGGGTTACCATCACTTTTCTGTTACTGGTAAATGTCTCATCATTTGGGAATCCGTTTAAGGGTTCCCACTTCTGTTTGACCCTCTGTGATGGCCAGCCTTCAAGGTGACCCCCAATGATTCTTTTCTCCTAATACTCAAGCCCTTGTATGGTCCCCTCTCACATTAAATAGAACTTGACTATGTGGCCAATAGACTACTGTAGAAATAACTTAACTTGGTCTTTCTCTGGGTGTGCTCCCTGTGGGGGTCAGCACTGAGTCCTGAGGACAGTGAGGCAGCCCGCAGAGAGGCCATGGGAGAGGAACAAACCTTCCAGCAAAACCTTGTTAGCCATGTGAGTGAGTCACCTTGGAAATGGATTCCTCGGCCTCAGTCAGACCACAACGGGGCCCTTGCTACATATCAGAGGCCAACCCATGGAGTCTCAGGAAGTAAAATATTCTTATGATTACAAAGTCCAGTACTTTGTTCATATAAGGTGTGAAGTCTGAAGAGAGAAAATATTTGCCTAAAGCCTCTCAGTGAGTTAGTGGCTGAGCTAGAGCTAATAAAAAATGCCCTAAACCTTAGTCCAGGACCCTTTTACCAAACCCCTGTAGGCATTTTTTCTATAATAAAGAGGGTATTTATTAATTCATCAACACATACTTATTGAACACCTATTATGTACCAGTTAGTGTGGCAGGTACCTGGGTTTTTAAGCACCAGCAAAGCTGAAATAGTCCCTGCCATCAAGAGACTTGGAGTCTTTTGGTGGATGCAAACTGTAAATAAGTAAATAAAGAATTAAAATATATTGCTAACTGTGGGAAGCATTGTGAGACGTCAGGATGCAGTGAGAGAGAACGTAGGAAAGCCATTTTGAATAGAGTGGTCAGGACAACTTCTTTGAGAAGGGGATGCTCTAGTGGTGGAAGAAGACATCCAGGAAGAAGATGGAGTGAAGAGTGTTCTCATTCTTGGCGGCGGGGGAGCATGTGTACAGATGTGGGGAAAAGAGAATGGATTTTCAAGAAGCTGAATGGCTACTATGGCTGGAGTGTGGTGAGCTATGGAGAAAGTTTGTATGAAAGTTTGCATGAAGTCTATATGCAAGAGATAAAGAAGTAGTAGTAGGAGGAGAGATTTATTCAAGGAATTAGCTCATGTTACTGTGCAGCACGTGAGTCTAAAATTTGTAGGGGAGGAAAGCATGCAGAAATCTTGGCCAAGAATTGAGGCTTCGGTCTTGAGACAAAATTTCTTCATGTCCATGAAGCCTAAGTTTTTGCTCTTCCTTTTTAAAATTTATCTTTATTGATGAGAACATTCCAGATGTCTCCCATTTTTTCCCCTCAATGCCCCCCTCCACCCAGCTCCTGCCCCGCCCTAGGCCTTCCCCACACTATTATCTGTGCCTATGGGCTATGCATATATGCATATCAGTTCTTTGGTAAATCTCTTCCCAACCCTCTTTACCCTCCCTCTGAGATTTGTCAGTCTGTGCCATGCTTCCATGTCTCTGGATCTATTTTTTTTGTCACTTAATTTTGTTTAGTAGATTCCACATATGAGTGAGATCACATGATATTTGTCTTTCTTTGACTGGCTTCTTTTGCTTAGCATAATACACTCCAGGTCCCTCCACTCTGTCCCAAAGGATAAGAGATCCTTCTTTTTTTATAGCTGCATAGTATTCCATAGTGCAAATGTCCCCCAGCTTTTTTTATCCAGTTATCTACTGATGGACACTTGGGCTGTTTCCAGATCTTAGCTATTGTAAATTTTGCTGTTATGAACATAGGGGGACATATATTCTTTCTGGTTGGTGTTTCAAGATTCTTAGGATAACTTCCTAGAAGTGGGATCACTTGGTCAAATGGCAATTCCATTTTTAAACTTTTGAGTAAACTCCACACTGTTTTCCATAGTGGCTGCACCAGTCTACACTCCCACCAGCAGTGTATAAGGGTTCCTTTCTCTCCACATCCACACCAGCACTTGTTGTTTGTTGATTTATTGATGGTAGACATTCTGGCAGGTGTAAGCTGATACCTTATTGTCATTTTAATTTGCATCTCTCTCATGATTAATTTCTTGGCCATCTGTATGTCCACTTTGGAGAAGTCTCTATTTAGGTCCTATGCCCTTTTTTTTTTGTTTATTTTATTTTTTCCCCATTTATTTATATATTTATTGGTTGATTCCTTTTTTGTTTTTTGTTTGTTTAAAATATTACAAATGTCTCTTTTTTCCCCAATGACCCATTCCACCCTGTTCCATTCCCCTCCCCAGTCCCTCTGCTCACCATTGTCCATGTCCTTGGGTTGTGTAAATATGCATATACATTCTTTGGTTACTCTCTCCCCCTCCATCCACCCGCCCTCCTCCCTCCCTCTGACATTCATCAGTTTCATCTATGCTTCCATGTCATTGAATCTATTCTGTTCACCAGATGATTAAGTTCTTTAGATTCCACATATAAATGAGATCATGTGATGTTTGTCTTTCTCTGCCTGGTTTATTTCACTCAGCATAATATTCTCCAGGTCCATCCATACTGTCCCAAAGGGTACGAGATCCTTCTTCTTTACAGCTGCGTAGTATTCCACAGTGTAAATGTCCCACAGCTTTTCTATCCACTCATCTACTGATGGGCACTTGGGCTGTTTCCAGATCTTAGCTATTGTAAACTCTGCTGCTATGAACATCGGGGTGCATATATCCTTTCTGATGAGTGTTTCAGGATTCTTAGTATACATTCCTAGGAGTGGAATCACTGGGTCAAATGGAAGCTGCATTTCTAATTTTTTGAGGAACCTCCACACTGTTTTCCATAGTGGCGGCACCAGTCTGCCTTCCCACCAGCAGTGCACCAGGGCTCCCCTTTCCCCACATGCCGGAGCCTGCCGGCAGTCGAACGGGAACCTGATTGAGGGGGTGAGGATTGGAAAAGAAAGACAAGAGACAGGATGGGATCGGGAGGGCTGCAGCTCATTCCTGTTGCCAGCTGCCAGCCCCGAGTTTATTTTCTCCGCTCAATATATACAGGCACTGTTGATTGTGCTGAATAGCACCCCGCCCCACATTTCTTCCCTTAGCCCAATACTAAGTAATTACTCCAAGGTCCTACGAATGCCTTTTCAGAGTAAACACCCTGCCTCCTGCAGGAGCTCAGGCCTTGGAAAGTATCCTTATCTCGGCTTCTAATGGGAACTTTTGGGGAGGATAGAGTCCTTGGCTTGGTATGTGGCTTAACTATCCTTTAACCCTTCCGGCCGGGGCCAGCTTCCTAATTAGCCTTTCTAGAATTTAGTGTTGCTTTGGTGCCTCAAGGACTGGGTCAGGGAGCAGGAGGGCACCTCTGCAGCTCACCCAGGCAGCTCCTCTGTGCCTGGGGCCACTAACTCATCCACATCTCCCTGGGGAAGCATTTTCCACTGATACCGTTGCATGGGTCTCTGCAAATTGATAGCTGGGACACTGAATGCAAACCGTTCCCTGTCCCTCGGATGGAGGGGGAGCGGGGGGAGCAGGGCGAGTGCTAGCACCGCTGCCCACCACTCGGGTCAATGCCTCAGAGATTTCTCTCTTGATGGCACTAGGGCAAGCGGGCCTCCCGGGTCTTTCTCCCTGGGCAGCACCTCGCCCGGCGGGTCCTCCCGGGGGGAGTCCCGCCGGCTCCCCACACCCACATCCTCGCCAGCACATGTCATTTGTTGATTTGATGGCAGCCATTCTGACACATGTGAGGTGAGACTTCATTGTGGTTTTAATTTGCATCTCTCTGATGATTAGCGATGTTGAGTATTTTTCTCATGTGTCTCTTGGCAATCCGTATGTCCTCTTTGGAGAAGTGTCTCTTCAAATCCTTTGCCCATTTCTTAATTGGGTTGTTTGCCTTCCTCATACTGAGTAATATGAGTTCTTTGTACACTTTGGAAATTAGCCCCTTATCAGATTCATCCTTGGCAAATATGTTTTCCCAGACCATGGGATTCCTTTGTATTTTGAGGCTGTTTTCTTTTGCTGTGCAGAAGCTTTTTAGTTTGATGTAGTCCCATATGTTTATTTTTTCCTTTGTTTCTCTTGCCCTAGGAGATGTATCAGTGAAAAGTCCACTACATGGGATGTTTGTGACTTTACTGCCTGTTTTCTTCCAGAATTTTTATGGTTTCATGACTTATGTTTAAGCCTTTTATTCATTTTGAGTTTATTTTTGTGTATGGAGAAAGTTGGTGGTCTAGTTTCATTCTTTTGCATGTATCTGTCCAATTTTCCCAGCACCACTTATTGAAGAGACTGTCTTTACTCCATTGTATGCTCTTGTCTCCTTTGTCAAATATTAACTGGCCATGGGTCTCTGTTCTGTTCCATTGATCTATATGCCTATTGTAGTACCAATACCAGGGCATTTTGATTACAGTGGCTTTATAATACAGTTGATATCCAGCAAAGTGATCCCTCCCACTCTGTTCATTTTTCTCAAGATGGCTGCAGCTATTCGGGGCCTTTTTTGATTTCATATAAATTTTTGAAATGTTTGTTCTAGATCTGTGAAATATGCTGTTGGTATTTTAATAGGAATTGCATTGAATTTATAAATTGCTTTGGGTAGTATGGGCATTTTAATGATATTAATTCTTCCAATCCATAACCTATGCCCATTTTTTAATTGGATTGTTTGTTTTCCTTTTGTTGAGTTGTTTGAGTTCTTTGTATATTTTGGATATTAACCACTTATCAGATATGTCATTGGCAAGTATGTTCTCCCATGCAGTGGGCTCCCTCTTCATTTTGTTGATGGTTTATTTTGTTGTGCAGAAGCTTTTAATTTTGATGTAGACCCAATAGTTTATTTTCTCCTTTGTTTCTCTTGCCCTAGATGTACCAGCAAACTTGTTGCTACAAGAGATATCTGCAATTTTGCTGCCTATGGTTTCTTCTAGGATTTTTATGGTTCATGACTTAAATTTAAGACTTTCATGCATTTTGAGTTTATTCATGTGTATGGTGTAAGTTGGTGAGACAGTTTTATTTTTTTGCATGTACCTGTCCAATTTTCCAAAACCATTTATTAAAGAGACTATCTTGCCTCCTTTATCAAATATTAATTGAGCATAATGGGTTGGGTCAATTTCTGGGTTCTCTGTTCTGTTCCATTGATCTATATTCCTGTTCTTGTGCCAGTACTAAACTGTTTTGATTACAATGGCTTTTGTAGTATAACTTGATATTTGGTATTGTGATCCCTCTAGCTTTTCTTCTTTCCCAAGATTGCTGCAGCTATTTGGGGTCTTTTTTGGTTCCATATAAATTTTTGTAGTATTTGTTCTAGATCTGTGAAATATGTCATTGGTATTTTAAAAGGAATTGTGTTGAATCTACAGATTGCTTTGGGTAGTATTAATGATGTTAACTCTTCCAATCCCTGAACATGGTATATACTTTCACTTGTTTGTATCTTCCTCTATTTTATTTTCAATGTCCTATAGTTTTCCAAGTACACGTCTTTTTACCTCCTTGGTTAAGTTTTTTCCTAGGTATCTTAATTTTTTTCATGCAATGCTAAATGGGATTGCTTTACTTTAGTTTCTCTTTTTGAGAGTTCATTATTGGTGTATAAAAATGCCATGGGTTTCTGATTTCTGGATGTTAATTTTGTATCCTACTACATTATTAAATTCATTTACTAAATCTAGTCGTTTTTTAGTGGATCTTTACGGTTTTCTAGGTACAATATCATGTCATCTGTGAATAATGACAGTTTTACTTCCTCCTTTCCAATTTGGATGCCTTTTAAGTTTTCTTCCTCTCTGATGGCTGTGGTGAGGACTTCCAGTACTATGTTGAATAAGAGTGGAGAAAGGAGCCATCGCTGTCTTGTTCCTGTTCTTAGGGGAAATGGTTTTAGTTTTTGCCCATCGAGTATGATGTTGGCTGTAGGTTTGTCATATATGGCCTTTTTTATGTTGAGGTATGATCCCTCTATTTCCACTTTGCTGAGAGGTTTTTTTTTTTTTAAATAAAAAATGATTGGTGGATTTTGTCAAAGCTTCTTCTGTTTCTATTGATATTATCATGTGATTTTTGTCTTTCAATTTGTTTATGTGATGTGTAACATTTATCACTTTGTGACTATTGTACCAGCCTTGCATCCCTGGAATAAACCCCACTTGGTCATGGTATATGATCTTTTGATATGTTGCTGGGTTTGACTGGTATAATTTTGTTGAGGATTTTAGTATCTATGTTCATCAGGCATATTGGCCTATAATTCTCTTTCTTTGCAGTGTCTTTATCTGGTTTTAGAATTAGGGTAATGCTGGCCTCATAGGAAGAGCTTGGAAGTGTTCCTCCCTCTTGGATTTTTTGGAATAGTTTGAGGAGAACAGGTCTTAGTTCTTCTTTGAATTGTTGGTAAAACTTCCCTGTGAAGCCATCAGGTCCAGGACTTTTATTTGCTGGGAGTTTTATTTTATTAGTACTTCAATTTCTTTAGTTGTTATTCATCTATTTAGGGTTTCTGATTATTTCTGATTTAGTTTTGGAAGATTACATGTTTCTAGGAATTTGCCCATTTTGTCCATGTTACCCAGCTTATTGGCATATAAGTGTTCATAGTGTTTTCTTACAATCCTTTGTATTTCTGTGGTGTCAGTTGTTACTATGAGTTCTGGGCCTAAAGAATATGGCCAGTGCCTTCCCCTGCCTCTCAAGTGTTCTGACTGCTTAGTGAACCACTAAGAGGAGGTTGTTAGTGGATTACTAGGTAGCATTTCCTGCCCAGAGTGAAAAGATGTCTTATAACACTCTGGGGTCCACTGCAGTGCAAGCGAACTTGAGATCCACTTTCTCTGAATATTTGTTCACTTCTGTGCCAGTAAGATTCCGCTCGCCTCATGCAAAGGATTCCTCCTCATAAGACTTTGAGGAGCTAGGTTTCACCTGTAGCCTTTTTTTTTCTTTTTTCTTTTCCCACCAGGGGTGGAAAACCTGTGCTTTTCTTGAGAGCTCCTCAAACCCACGACTCTGAGGACCAAGGTCCTTGGTTAAGCTCAGGAGCTGAGCTCAGCACCCCAGACCTCCAAGTTTGTGCTTACAGGCAACACAGACCATCAACTGAGGATGGTCCAGGGCACAGGTGACATGGAAATTCTTCCTTCTTTCAGTCTGGACAGTGAGTTTCCAGGATTTCCAAAATGTTCCTTTCTTTTCTCCCTCCCTCCCTGCGTCCCTCCCTCCCTCCCACCTCACTGTCACCTCCTTCTTGGCAGCAGCCCTTCCTCTCTCCTCTGGAATATATTTTTTTCTTTCTAGGTGTAGTCTGGCAGTTGTAACATTCTCCTCTTTCTTTTGTTTCCCTCTCCATAGATCCAAACTTTGCCTTCCCTTTTTATTTTTCATATCAATAGATTTTTCTCCTCCTTTATGTTTTTCATCATAGTTCTCCATGACCCTTTAAAAAAACCATTTATGTCCCTTTAAATATGGAACTTAAACCACCTGGAACAAAAAGGAAAATGCTTTTATTCGAGCTAGAGGAAGCCGAGTTTTCCCATCTCCCCTTCTTCCTGTCCCTGCCACGTGTGATCCTGGCTCAGGGTCTGTGTCCTGTAGGCATCCTTTGTCTGGCTGGTGCAGGCCCTTCTCCCCAGCCCTGACCTCTTTCTTAGGGCCCACTAGGACCTAGAGGAGGCAACAGAAGTACCCGAGAATGTCTCAGGATGTGAGTTTCAGATGATGAGACACCATCTACCGGGCCCAAGTGTTGTGGAGAAAGCTGCATACGTTGTGACTGGTGCGGCCATAATGATGACCCAAGGGTCTCACTTATTCTAGGCATCTTCTGATAAGTCTTTTGAAGAGACTGATATATGGCTTTTCTCATTTTTGGCAGCTTACTTTGCAAATCAATCAGCATAATGCTCTATGAGTTCTTGCCGAAATGTGTTTTATGAGATAAGATGGTATATTTATTTACATACCAGAATAGATCAGCATGAATGGACAATTGAATGAGAGCTGTTGCCTTTCGGGAGAGGGCACAGTGAGAGATTCTTGCAAACATGTTATTGAGAAATGAGTTCTCAATGACTCTGGCGGAAGAGAAACTGTGGTGCATTCCTCTCTGAGAACAGTGATGGTTTTCTGCTCTGAGGGAGGTAGCTATAAATGGACACTAGCAATGTGTGAGGGAACACAGCTACCCCAGGCCTGACTCAGTTGCTCTGGCCTCACAGCTGTCCCATTTCCATTCTCTTTTTATAGATTGCATTGTTAAGTGACCTGCCCAAGGTTACACGGTTACCAACCAAGTGGTGGAACTAGGACTTGAACCCTGGCAGCCTAACGCTTCAGGTAAAGTATTATAATCAACCCCCAGTCAAGTTAGCGATGTTTCCTCCTATAGCCGAGTATGTGTGTCTGGGTAGTGTATGTGTGGGGTTAGGACTATCTGGCAAGGGAGGTGGGCAGAGGACCTAATGTCTCCTTCTTACAAATGCGATCTTAGGCTTTAAGGTCCAAAATGATGTCTAGCTTGGGAGTACCAATAGCCCCTCTGTGCTCAATGTCTCTCAGAACATTTTGGGAACCATGCTTTGTGAGGGTTGTTAATAAGCAAGAAACATCTATTCCAAGAGTGTCCATGGTATGGGATTTGAACACCATGTGAGATGAGGAGAGGTGGAGGAATCCAGGAAAAGGCCCCATCCTAGTGGCTTGAGAAGTGGGTGCTCCACAAATACTAGGAAATGAATGGGGCACGAGAGATTCTCGAGTTTTGACCAGCGGGGAAGATTGCCAACTAGAAACCCAGGTGTAGAGGGTGTATGTGAAGATCATCTTAGGCTGGGGAGACATGGAGAGGATAGGGATCCTGGGGAAGCACAGCAGAAGGGAAAATAAGCTCATGTATGTGGAGCGCTCGTTCTTTATGGTTTTTCTGCACAGATGAAGTCCTCACAGTGATTTTGCCCCTTTAAACCTGGAGAGATCATGAGCCAAGACCCTGCACAATGCCTTGCACAAGGCAAGCATGGGGAAAAGCCAGAGGGTGAAATAAGGAAATGAATGAACAGTGAACCGCCTGCAAGTTCAGGTGAGAAGTGCTCAGCCAGGATGAATACTGGTTGGGGACGGAGCAGCCTTCTCCCCTCAGCCGCCACCCCAGCGGCTAAGTGCCTTCCCCGCAGGCAGTGAGCGCACTGCTGGGCCGCAGAGCCTCTCTGTGGCTTTAGAAGCTGAGGGGAGTCTGTTCAGCAGGGTGAGGGGCAAAAACGTAGAATGGGAAAGGAGGCACAGCTGTGCCCAGCCTCAGCGAGGCAGGGCCCAGGACGGAAATAGACTCCCTCAATAGTCGGCACCATCTGCAGCCCTAAACGAGCAGCACTTCATTTTCCAAAGATGCCCTAAAAACAAACACAGAACTGCTGGAGGTCAATAATGATCATGTGTATTTCTGGAACCTTGAAACAACTTAAGTCAGGGAGTCACAGTGATCCACCGGGATACATGAAACCCGTCTATCCAAATTATGCTGAGATTCCTACCGATGGCAAGTAATAAGTTAAGGATAAGAGGTCATAAACATTTATGAATTTGTTCCTTGGAGGACATTATGGGCCATAAAGAAGCAAGTCAGTGTGATCCTACCCTTCAGTTTTGTATAGGCAGAAACAGTCTCTCAAATATTCATGTTATTCATATTTTTGGTGTCATTAAAATGTATAAATAACCTCCTTCCCTAGTGTTCATTCAGAAGAGTTAAGCAATTCATATTTATCATACTTAAAGTCTTAAAATGGAAACATAAATTGGTTTAAAAATATGTTCTTTGCCCTGGCCAGGTGGATCAGTTGGTTGGAGCATCATAGCATAACCGAAAGGCTGGGGGTTTGATTCCTGGTCAGGGCACATACCTAGGTTGGGGGTTCAGTCCCTGGTAGGGGTGCATATGGGAAGCAACCAATCGATGTTTCTTACATTGATTTTTTTTCTCTCTCTCTCTCCCTTTCTCTCTAAAATCAATAATAATAATAATAATAACAACAATAATGTATCCTCAGTTGAGGATTAGAAAAAAGGAAATACATTTTGTCCTTCGGATCTCCAACTGTATTCTCTCAGAATAGCTGCTACTTTTCTTCCTCCAGAAGCACACGACACAGCACCAATCATTCTTGTCACTACTATTTTCATTATTCTTGTTTTTAATTCTTCTTATTCTTACTCTCACTATTATTAATATACAAAGTGTATAGTGTTGGTGATGTGAGGAAAGTCCAGTGCTGGGTCATGGCAGGCGTATACAATTATCAAAATAGAAGGGAGGTGCAGCAGGAGGGTCCACACGTGGGTAGAAACACACACACACATACACACATATGCACGCATACACACAACACACACACATATTCACACACACAACACACATGCACACACAATGCGCACAACACACATGCACACATACACTCACAACACACACATACACATACACACATGCGTGCATACACACACACACACTGCCATTAACACCCAGTTGAAACTCTGGGAGTCTAGAAGTTTCTCTCTGTGAAGATTTTTTTTCTTTTTGAACAAATTAAATTCCATATATATGTATATATTCCATATATATATACACACACATCACATATACATATAATATATACTGCATATACATGTATATAGCACTTATATAAGCAATGGAATACATTCTGTGGTATATATCCATATAATACATATATATGGATCATGTACATGTAATATATGTGTATGTGTATATATATATTTATATGATGTTATTACAGAACTTCTGTTTCAATCTGGTAAATGTTTTTCTTATGGAGTTGTTAATTTATGATGTTGAATTTATTGATATGAATTTGTCTATAATGTATTTTTATTAATCTTTTAATATTTGAAGGATATAGTAATGTCTCCTTTTAAATTATTAATATTAGCAACCTGTGTCTTCCTTTTCCTTTGCAATTTAGACAAAGTTTATCAAAATTTTTAATCTTTCAAATCACATTTAAAAATATTATTTGTTCATTTCTATTTCACTGATTCTCACTTCTGTTGTTGTTTTCTCTCTCCTCTACTTCCCTTGGGTTTAATCTGCTCTTCATTTCCTAGGTTGTAAAGGGGAAGTTTAGGTGTCTGAGTTTAAACATTTCTTCTTTTTCCAAAATGAGCACTTAGGGGTTTAATTTTCTCTTTAAAAACTGTTTTAATTGCATCCCACAGATTTTTAAATGCTGGCTTTTCATTATCATTTATTTCAAAATATTTTAAAATAAAAATTTTTTCTTGTCATTTTTTGTCCTTTAAATTATGTGGACTGATTACTTTTTAAATATTTGGGCATTATTTTAGACATGTTTTTGCTATTGACCTGTTAATTTCTGCTGTGGTCAGATTAAGATTCCAGGCACAGTGAATGTGCTGAGGAATCGAGCATATGGTCTGTCTTGATGAGCATTCTGCAGACGGCATGTTCTCCTTGGTTCGCTCATGCTGGCCTGTTTCTGCTGCCTCCCTTTAAGAACACTGAGCTTCGTTTTCATCAGTCGTGATCTGGTCTTCCTCAGGCTTCATTTTAGTTTTAGTTTAGGTTTTTTTCCCTTTTCTTTCCCTCCCTCCCTCCCTCCCTCCCTCCCCCCCCCCCCCTTTCTTTCTTTTTCTTTTCTTTTTTTTACATCTCTCAGACATTCACTTCCCCAGAAGCTGTTTTCTTCTCGGCCTTGCAGGACCCTGATCTGCCAGAGATTGAAGGGGGACCCATGCATATTCTATGTCACTGCCTTAGTCTGTTCAGGCTGTTGGAACAGAATACAACAGGCTGGATAGCTTATAAGCAACAGAAATTTATTTTGCAGTTCTGGAGATCAGAAG
This sequence comes from Miniopterus natalensis, assembly GCF_054644295.1. Taxonomy (NCBI): domain Eukaryota; kingdom Metazoa; phylum Chordata; class Mammalia; order Chiroptera; family Miniopteridae; genus Miniopterus; species Miniopterus natalensis. The sequence continues at coordinate 3,302,869 of NC_142100.1, read as the reverse complement.
TCCAAAACCAGGGGCCCGCATGTTTGAGTGGGGTCTCTTTTCTGGGTAGCAGACTTCTCCTTGCACCCTCACATGGTGGAGGGGGCCGGGGAGCTCCCTCGGGCCTCTGTTATATGGGTCTAATCCCATTCATGAGGGCTCCACCCTCCTGACCCAGTCACCTCCCTAAGGCTCCAGATTCTCACACTACCACCTTGGGGATTAGGTTTCAACATATGCATTTCGTGGGGACAGAAACCTTCAGACCACAGCAGGCACCTTCCCTGCACAGCTCCTCATCGCTGGCGTAAGTGTCCACGTTATAACAACCCAAGTAGACCTAGATCCCTGTATGTTCCCTCTACCCAGGAAGCTGGTTACCTTTGTTTGGGCCGTGTTGTGGTGAGTAGAATAACAGCCTTCCCAACAGATGTCTGGGTCCTAATAGATGGAATGTGTGAAGATATTACGTTTCATAGCGAGGGGGCTGCAGACTGAATTAAGGCTGTGAATCAGGTGATTTAAGATAAGGAGATTATCTTGCATTATCCAGCTGGAACCGATGTAATTACGTATCCCTCAGGTGTGGTAGAGAGGGGCAGAAGGTGAGAGTCAGAGGGAAATTTGAAGATTCTACACTGCTGGCTTTGACGATGGAGGATGAGGCCATGAATCGGGGGGAAAAGCAACCCTAGGAGCCAGAAAAGAGAAAAAATGGACTCTTCTCTAGAGTCTCCAGAAGACCAGCCTTCAGACATCTTGATTTTAGCTCAGGGGGACCCATTTCTGATTTTTGGCTTCCAGAGCTGCCAGCTAATGCATTTATGTTGTTTTAAGCTGCTGGGCCTGTGGTAATTTGTTATAACAGCACTGAGAAATGAATAGACATGGCTGAAAGGGCCTCAGGTGGACAGCTAGAGTAAACGTGGGGCTCGCCTCTGTGTTTCCCTTCTCTTGAGAAACACAGTCCGTTCAATGCCTGAAAACATTTCCTTCATGCATGTTGTATGGCTTATCTGCCATAGAAAAATTGCCCTGGACGGAGATTAACAGTAAAAAAAAGACTTTATTCAATACTGCTGCAGCAGGGATCAAGTATCCCACGGTCTCACTTATATGTGGACTCTAACAAACAAATAAACTGACGAACAAAATAGGTCCAGAGACATGGAAGCATGGAACAGACTGACAGGTCTCAGAGGGAAGGCGGGTTGAGGGGAGGAGATTAATCAAAGAGCTTATATGCATAACCCATGGACATGGACACAGGCAATAGTGCAGTGAAGGCCTGGGGAGAGGGGAGCAGGCCTGAGAGTGTCAGTGGGGGGGAAAGGGGGACATCTGTAATACTTTCAACAATAAAGATAAATTTAAAAAAAGACTATTACAATAGGAAGAGAGACTAAACTCAATTCCACTGAATCCAAAGGCGGGAGGGTTTTTAAACACTGGAACGAGCTCCATAAAACAGTCCTGGAGGAAGGTAAGGGCTAGGCTGTTGGGCGTACGTATCTGGTTACTAGCTGTCACTCACTGAAGTGGGGCCCCTTCTCACAGAAACCGGCAGGCAGGAAAGCTACCCTCTTGATGATTACATCTCTTCCCCACCCCAGCTTTATTTCGATATGACTGGCAAATAAAAACTGCATATATTTAGGTTGTACAATATTGCTTTTTAAAGGTGTTTAATGTATCAATTTATTATACATAAAATATGGTGAAATGGATCAAGTTAATTAACATAGCCATCACCTCACATAGAGCCCTTTTACTCTAAAAATACAGCTATAATTTTTTACAAGTGCTGATGGACATACTATTTTTTATTGTTGACACTATTACAGATGTCTCCCATCTTCCTCCCTTTCGCCTACTCCACCCAGCACCCCCCCACCTTCATCACAATGATATACATTTATGTTATGAAATGGTTACTACAGTAATCACCCCACATAGTTACCATTTGTTTGCAATTAAAAAATTTAAAAGATTTATTCTCTGAGCAAATTTCTAGTATATAATTAATATAGTCACCATACTGTACATTGGAGCCCCCCAATTTTTTCATTTATAACTTATATGCATATAAGTTATGCATGGTACCCTTTGACCAACACATTTTTTACCCCCACCCCTCAATCCCTGGCAAACACCATCTCTGATTCCATGATTTTGACTTTTTAAAATTCCAGAAATAAGTGAGATCATACAGTGTTTGTCTTTCTGTGTCTGCTCATACTCCCTTATTCTCAGGGCTTCACTATCTAAGTGATTCATCAACACCCTGACCTCTTAATGCTTTTAACAACTCATCTCCAGAGACGGTCATATCCCCCAAATAAGTTTAAAGAGCCAGTTTTGGTCACAACCTTATCATTCCAACTCATAATTGTTTACCCTATCAACACATGCAATCTGTAACTTTTTATCTATATATATCTATATAGACCCTCTAGTCTTTGTTTCATTCAATGTTTATCTAAAATATATTCTAAGTGTATATTTTGCATTTCCTTACAAATAAGGCCAACTGTTTTGGCCAACATCATTGTAATATAGTTATTTTACTAAGCTTTATCCCTGAAAAAACTCAACCAGATCTTCATATCGACACTAAACTAACTAAAAATTTCTGGAGAAAAACAATCATATAAATTATGTAAAATATTTTGGAAACATTAAAGCATCAGGCTGTGCATGTGAGATATCATGAATTCATGCATCGTATAGCTACATATCTGGAATCGTTGACATTACCTGTAGTTATGTGAGTAAAATAATCTTTTTCTGTCTCATATAGCTCCTCTTCTCTACCTCTCTTATTGCCCCTTTCAGCTAAGTTTTCCCCTCCCAGGACCATGCATGTGATTACTTAGTTGATACTCTTCCTCCTTAGAGAATTATCTTCCATGCCCAGCAAATGAAACCTGTAGTCCTTAATGGAACTGTCTCATCTTCTCCAACTACCTCCAGATCTAAGTCCTTCCAGCCTCATGGTCAAGTGGAGGTAGTTCCCCGCCTCACCTTTCTCTACCTTGTTCCTGTTGAGTGCTCCTGATGGTGACTGGTGTAGCATCCATCCTCTGGGCAATGGAGCTTGTCACTGGGAAGGAAGACTCACTCAGAATACAAGTCTGTGATTTTCTACCTTAAGACTACGTAGTCATTCCACCATGTTTCACAGCTAGCTTATTTTAATGCTCTTCTTGACTAATCTTTCATACGTTCCCTGCATTATACAACATGGGCCTCACCTGCCCCTCACACATACATCTTTCTTACTACTCTCCATCGCAATTTATCCCCTGGATTTGGAAAAGAGAATGAGAATTTCCAGTAATTCTTGAGAATTCTCAAAGTTTTAATTAATCTGTAGTTTTCTTAATATTTTATTTACTGCTTTTTAAATGACAGTGAGTGAAAATAATAAAAAACAGTGAGTCATTTTTCCATGATAGGGTTATGTTAAAGTTTAAGAAGTTTTCTTCACAAGAATGATATAATAATGAATGTATGACAATTTCATTATGAAAGAATATAGTCCAATAAAGTTATATATGTTAATTACATGTAAAATTATTTTTACCTGGCACAGACATTTGATCACAGAAAACAGTAGATAAAACATTAACTAAAAATAACTGTCACATAAAAAATGTTAAAAATGTAAAATATAGAACAGTAAGAATATTTAATATTCAAAACTTATTCTAAAAAATTAACTTTAAAACAAACAAAACATTAATTGCTCTATAGATTACTCCTGCTCCTTACTTGATAAATATTTTAGATGTAAAAAAATAATTTTTTCATTGCTGTTAGTTGAATTGTTAAGAATGCAACATCTAAAACATCTTCAAAAAATCATTTCATATTTTAATAATGAAAATATTTTTTCTATCCTAATTTGGACATTGTCTTTGAAATATTATTACTTTGCAAATGTAATTTTAGATAATTTTCTGATTCATATTGGAGTATTTCATAGCAACTTACTTTAATAGTGGAAAGTTCTTTGAGTATTTTAAATTTGCCTATTTAAGGGATCATTTTTTTTTTTTAAACATGTTATTCTTGGAGTTGTGTTCATGCATAAGATTGTGTAAAACATCTTTGTGTATATCTGTATTACCATTTTCTTATTTGCACTCAGTGTTGGGGCACAGGAGCTTGAGCACACGTTCACAATCCTGCAGGAGCTGTCAGCAGCACTGACTAAGTTGGGTGGGCTTCTCTGTGAGGTTGTGTTCCTGTGCATTTCCAGAAATGCCAACCGCAACTTTCAACTCTGGGAGTCCATGTTTTTTTCCTGTTCTTGCTTTTAGTTTGAGTCAGTGGATTCCTGAAACTACTACTGTCATTATTTTAATAATCAAGTTTTAATTCTTACTGGAAATGTATAACACTTTTCAGTTTTCCTCATTTCTCAGATAATTTTCCACATGATTCAGAAAAACAAGTAAATTTCTTGAGAAATGACAAAAGAATTCTCACATGGAAACACTAAGTAGAAATATCTGACTTATTCTCACATCACCAAGGATGTGAAAGTCATCAGAGAGTGTCCTTAGTGTCTCTTAGTGTCCAAAAGAGACATAAAAACTCTAGTGCTGTCCATTTCTTGTGTCTTCTACACTTGCGGTGTTTCCCACTCTATCGGGAACAGCTGACATCTATGAAGCTCTTGCTCTGTGCCAGTCTGTGCTAAGTACATAGCAAGCCCTGTTTTAGTAAATCTTCACAAGAAGGAAACTGAGCACAACAATTTAAATATTTTTCTCCAAGATTTCATAGCTATTAAGCCCTGAAGTTGGAATTTGAAAGCAGGAAATCTAACTGCAGACTCTACACGCTTGACCACTCTTGCAAGTGGCCAGCCCCAAGCGTCTTCTTCAGTCTCAAGGATTTTGCTTCTGTAATGACTGTCGCTTTTCTATATTTCTTTCTCTTTGTACTTGATCACTGCCATAAGTTTTAAACAAGCTCTGGTAGAGCCCATCCAAACCAAAAAACAAGCAAAACAAACTACTCCCTTGATCTCTTTATTCAAATTGTCAGGCCAATCTCTTACTTTTAACTCCCTTACATTCTCAGATTCTTTTAAAATAATAAAGTGAAAATTTAAAGTGCTATAAGGCTATAAAATAAAGAAAATATGATATAGGCCATCAGCAGCTGAGAAATTTTTAACAGATTTCTCAAATGCAGAAAATGGGTGGAGGAATGTTAAAACAAAAAATGTGGAGAAAGCCTGGGCCTGGAGGAAGTACTGGGAGGAATGTGATGGAGAGAGAGCCCACCCACCTGGCAGACCCCAGGTCCCTGGGAGACAAAAATACAGGGAACGAGGGAAGAGAAAATCCTGAACTATTGTTAACAGTGAGCCAGAAGCACGACCTGTGATTCCTGGAAGGTTCCCCAGTGGCCATCCCCTTCATCCACTTCATTTTCTTAGAAAGGCAACTAAAGCCCAGGGAGAGTGCATGTCTGTCCATGGGTGCCAGGTGGAGGTGCAGGCCACCCATGGGACATGCACTAGGAACCTAAAGCTGGTGACTGCACACTACCTGTGTCACCTCCTACTTGAGGATTTTCTTATATGCTTTGCTGTGCATATGTGTTTTCTTTCTCCGGTGTCGGAGCCGGACTGCTACATATAAAGGCAAATACTAATAAAGCCATTTTTTTGGTGAATTCACTTTTGACTTTTAACTGACAAATTAACTGATGCATTCAAAAGTAGATGTACATTAAGGTGTATTACTTGAAGGATTGGAACAATTTTATTCCACCTACTCTGAATACATAGAATCTGTATATTGGACGGAAACATTTGCATTGATTGCTTCCTGTCAAGAGACATTCAAACAGCCAATGTTCCTGTCCGGGGAGTTATCACTGAGTCTGAGAATCCTCCACTAAGCTCCATCTCAGCATGGCCTGTGGTAGAGACGTAGGGATTCGTCCAGTGCATGCCGGTGGCCAAGCCGAGCTTTCAGAGTAGCCAGCAAAACTTCCCTGAAGGTGGTGCTGTGAGAGCGGCTGGGCCCGCTGGGAACTTAGGGGGGTGTGGGTGTCCCCACTCTGCTGCTTTGCACAACCTCTCCCTCCTCCTCTTCTCTGCACCCCACCCCCTACCAATCAGTCACCCTACTATCACCAAAAAGCACTTGATTCCTGATGAGAGGCTTATATTCTGGTTGAGCCAGCTGCCTCCGGCCATGTGCATTCTTCCTCCCTGCCCCCGTGACAGGAGCATTTCATCAGGCTCTTTCCCCCTGCCCTGGTGTCAGGCTACAGATCCAGGCAGGCTCATCAAAGTGCCCATGAGTCAAGGAGCATATTGCAGGAGAATCTATTAGAAGTCAGGCTTCATAGATGTCTTCACTGGAGCGGTGACTGACAGGGTAGGGCAGCCTTTGTCCTGCGCTCGCTCAGTCACTGTCTCAGGAGCAGGTCAGGGCCTTGAAGAAGAGATGGCGAGGAGGAGAGGGAGAAAGAGGGGGCGGAGAGAAAACTGCACGTGCCCCAGCAGGGGCCCTGGAGTCTCCCGCTCTTTCACACAGTCATGGCCGGGCCTCGTTTATAATCAAGGGTGCCTCTAACGAGCATGGCTCGGACTCCTTAAGAAAAGACTCCACCGGGTTGCCAAAAAAGATTTCAGAGTGAGGAATTTTTGCCCCTCGATGTTGTTGACCACACAGTGACTGCAGATGATTTTGAACCTGTGGCCTGTTCTGGTATCTTCGGTGTTCGGGAGGGGCAGAAATAGAGACCCTGTGGTTAAAATGAGATGCTCAGCATGACCCCAGCCCTTCGGAACCTCGTTAGTAAGATGAGGATCCTGCACTGGCCCACCTGGCCCCAAGTATGTGGTGAGTGGGAAAGTGAAATTGTATGTGTGGATGCTCTTGAAAGACTCCCTAAACTCCTTAACTGACATAGAAAACATTGCCATCTCCTCATGTCTTTGCCCGGCTCTGTGGAATTGGATGAGTCAGTGATGAGAAGACAGAGAGAATCTCCAGCGGAACAGCTGGCCACAGCGCACTGACGACGCCTGCCTCGGGGTGTGGCCTCAGCCTGCGGTTACTTTCTATTCATAGGAAACTCCAGCAAGCGCACCAAAGGTCCGGTGATTTAGGGTAATAATAATTATAATAATAAATGATAATAATAATAATGAGGAGGAGTCGGAGGAGAAAGTAGCAGCTGCCATATGCCTGGTACAATTTTATGAGCTTTTTATTTATTTTCATTCTATTTAACTCTCCACCAACCTTATGAAGTAGGAAATATTGCCGCCCTCACTTTACATAGGAAGGCATTTAAGCTTGCTTCAGTAAATGACTAATAGATGGGAGAAGTGGCACTTGACCCGGGGCAGTCTGATTGTAGAAACTCTGCTGTTAATTTTATTTCACTCTGTTTTGTAACAGAAGTATGAGAAAAAGAAAATAAAATGACAAAAGCCAAGCTCTTGAAGTTAAATGGGTAAGTCTACTTTCTAAAGAGCATTGCCAGCTAATTTTTTTGTCCTGCTCCTTTCCAGCTGTGAAAGATGTCATCAGATGTTTACCTTACTTGAGGTAAATACCAGCCACTGTCCAAGGTGTGAAACCTGCCATTCACCTGCTGCCTCAAACACTCATCCACATATTGCTCTTCCCATTCTTCATCTGATGTTTGCCCTGGAAATTAGCCCTATAATTAAATCTAACAACCAACAAATCACACCTATTCTCGTTCTGTTCAACCCTTGACTTCTGTAGAGGAGAAAAACTTTCCCTCTGTTCCTTTGTAGGTTCTTTTGGGGGGGGGGGAATTATTACATTGACATTAGACTGATTAACAAAAAAATATTTTGGACATAGGGGAGCTCATAAAAATATGAAACTCAAAAAAGTGACCAAAGCAGAAAGCTTTTATACCTTTTATAGGAAGAAACAATCAAGTTTTGAAAAGTTGACAAGATAAAGACGCTTGGGCTTGGGGTAGTTAATTAGTAAAGAAATAACAAGGTTTGTTTAGACAGCCTCTGGGCTCTGAATTCTCCATCTGGTGATAAGGATGCCTTTGCCTTTCACATGGGAGATTTATTTCCTGCTTCCAGGGGACAATGGAGGGTCAGAGCATCCTTCTTGCAATGACTATTTCTTAAATAACTTTAATTCAAAATAATCAATATGCCCAAATGGCTTGTTTTGGAGTGGCCTGCCCTGAACCCGGTCACTGACTGAAAGTCAAGTCTGAGTTCTTGCTTCTGCAGGCTGACCACAGAGGACAGTGCTCATCCTCTGGTCTGTGCCTCACGGGCCACTTCCAGCTCCCAGGGCCACTCACAGCCCTGCTCTTCTGGGGATGTTCCTTTTTGCCGAGGGCTATGTTGGAGACGGCCTTCTGTCTCCAACATTGCACTGAACCTGCTTCACCAACATGGCACACTTTTGCTAAACTTGCTCAAATTTTCAATGGCTTTTGAAACTAGTAACCAGGCCCTTATTCTTGAACCTCTGACTCTGTCCTGTCCCTGGGCCTATGTGGCAGTGCTCTCTCTTTGATTTCCTCCTAGCCTTGTGATGGATTTCCTCCATCACCCCTTTGTGGACTTTTCTCCACTCTCCTCGAATTTAAGAAGCTCCAAGAATTTTGTCTCTGGCCGCTTCTCCTTCTGCTCTCACCTCTGCCTGTGAGATTACATCTACACACACAGCTTCATTTGCTGTCAAACACTGATGCCTCCTGAATCTGAATCTCCAGCATCAACTTGCATTCCCTGGCAAATTAACAAATGAGAAAAGAAGAAAAAAATGGTGTACACAAAAGAATATTACATAAAGGATTGGGACAGTTTTCTTCCACTTAGTCTAAATATATTAAGATAGGCGCCCCACAGGAATCTCAAACATAACATATCCAAAGATGAAATAATTTTCTGTTACAGGCCACTCCATATCCATCTCTAATTTCCTAACCTGTTGCTCTTCCTGTGCTGTAATGTTATTATGAAGTGTGAGACATACAGAAACATAACTCCATATCATCACAGGGAAGGGAGCCGGGTGTTATGTAGTATTGCACATGCTACAGCTTTTATTGGTCCAAAGTCCATGGTCCCAGTGCTTCCAAAGGCCAAAACTAAAAATGTCAGAATGTGGAGTAAGAAAAGTGTTATTGACAGAGATGGTTGGTACCAATCAAGTAAGTGGGAGCCCTTCTCTTCAAGTCCATCTTAAGAAAGTACAGAGTTCAGGTTTCTTTTGTGTCAAGGAAAGTGAAAATGGGAGTGGCTCCCATTTGTTGTTTTTGTAAAAACTCAAGCCCCAAGCAGAATTCCTGTAATAATTGGCATGTTGAAAACAGAAACTATTATCCTAAAGGCCCTGGGGACGATGCAGGCTAGAACAAGACAGAGTCAGAAGGACTGAACATTTCACCCTGTTACACAACCAGAACCTCCACTGCAGTAAGCAAGCAAGGTTAGATCTGCTATATATATATGTTTCTTTATTTCTTTCTTTTTAACTGGAGGGGTTATTTTAACCTGGGATTTTATGACATCGACATTGAGCAAAACCCTAGAACACACAGCTCTTTCTCTATAAATGTATTAAATGTCCCCTGGGAACAGCCATGAGTCAGGAGTGTTAGTTCCTGATCATTTCCCAGTCAATGTCACACTATTTTGTAGTACAAATAAAACCTACATATAATCTGATAACCAGACCCATGGCTGAACTTTATTATGTGAGCAATGGAGAAATCATTTAAACGTTTGAGGAGAGAATGCCACTGAGCACTCACTGCGTAAATAAGAATTCTGGGCTATTCGATGTGAATCTTTCTTATATCTCCTTCTTTCCACCTCTATAGTTATCTGCCGTTAACTTGTTTGTATCTCCATTATCTCTTCTCAAACCCATCTTCATAACAGTACTAGAGTAATCTTTCTAAAACATTGATTTTATCATATCATCCATGTGCCCCTGAGTGTCTAATAATTTTTATTACCCAGGTTAGAGGATAAATATCGTATTTTGGTATTGGCAGGCTAGCTTGTAGTAGAATAATGTTCCTGTTGAAAATAACAATAAAACCTTTCAAAACATACCAGACGATACTGTAAGATATTGGAGAGCTACCAGGAAACTGAAGATTGGCGGGACAAAGATCCCAGCAAGAAAGGAAGTGCATGGAAGTGGGCCCAATTTTTGGCACTGATTTCCCTGTTGAGGCATTTGCCAGCTCCCCAATGTATCTGAAAGGCAATTGAGTTGAGCATAGAGGGGTAGCTGAAAGGCTCATGAGCTAAGCACTCATACAGAGCAAAATATAAAATTAGAGCTTAAGTGCTACAATAAAGAAAAGTCCTGGTAAACATTCCGTTGAAATGTTCAAAGTACTAAATCTTGTCAGTAGTGGACACAAGAAATAAAACAACCATTATAAAGCATGAAGCTTAGTTTCAAACTGTTGTGACCCTTGATCAGATTAAGTGACCTGACCTTGTACTAACTGCCTGCCAAAAACAAACTAAAGTCCTCTCTGGGGGAAGATAACATCACCCATAAATTTTACTTAACCTCTAGATCTTATCTGGCATTCAAGCAAAATATTTGCCATTCAATCAAAACTTACCAAATTTAATAGGCAAGATCATGTGATTGGAAACTAAAATCAAACAAACAAATAAATATATGCAGATGTTGATGTCATCAGATATGGGCTTGCACCTAACTGCAATTCATTAATATGTTCAATAATTTACATGACAAGGCAGGGCAGACAATTTCAGAAGAGAAGTTGAATTTATATATATGGCTATAAAAGAGAAGAAATACATAAAGAATAGGTGGAATAAAAATAAGCCCACAAAGGCATGCAGATTAACCCCTCTAAATATCAAAAATTCATGAAATACAAACAGACTAATATTTCAATGAAAAGACAAAGGTCATCAACCTGAATAAAAAATCAGCGAAATACTACTTACTAGAGACACAATATAATAACAAGGATAGAGAATGGCGGAAAGCGAAAGATGAAAAAAGACAAACTATGAAGAACAAAGAAAAAGAAAGCTTATATAGCTTGTATGATAGTAATATCATACGAAATAAACATTAAAGCAAAAAGCTTTACTAGAAATAAAGAGGGATATTTTAAATGAATAACACAATATAAGGATAAACAAAATTATGTCATTAAACTCCAAAATTTAGTTGGATAAGTTCATGGAAAAACCCAATTGCCTGGCCGGGCGTGGCTCAGTGGTTGAGCGTCGGCCTAGGATCCAGGAGATTGGGGTTCAATTCCTGGTCAGGGCACATGCCCGGGTTGTGGGCTCGATCCCCAGTCGGGGGCTTGCAGGAGGAAGTCGATCAATGACTCTCTCATCATTGATGTTTCTATCTCTCTCTCCCCCTCTCCCTTCCTCTCTCTGAAATCAATAAAGATATATTTTGAAAAAAAAGAAGCAAAAAAAGGAAAAAAAGAAAAACACAATTAATCCAAAGAGGCACAAGAATAAATAGAAGACCTGAATAGTCCTAACCAGTATCAAATAATTTTTGAATTGGTAATTTAAAATCTCCTCACATAATAAAAATAAGCATAAAACACAATTCTTAAAAATAATAAAAGATTATGTGTTCTATACTGAAGAGTATTTGGCAAAATGTAAGGCTTGCCTTCAAAAGATTTAGTTATAATTTAGAATTGCCCTCTCATCCTTCCCCGTGTTATGCATCAGTTGCAATTTGTAGTTAAGTCCCAAGGTGATTGCTATCGACAGAAATTGGGTACTAGAGTAATGCTGCATCACTAAGTAAGAACTTAGCCATACTCTTGTTTACCGTGACTCGATGCCGGTGTTTCAAATCGGTGCAAGGCTTTTCTTCTCATACTTAATGAGGTGTCCCTTGGCTCAGCCTCATTAACCAATGGAAATTCAAGAGGGACAGTCTTCAGGTTTAAAGGACTAAAGCTATCCCATGCCTCTTAAGTGAACTTGTATAGTTAAATATATAAACATCACTTCTGTTTGCATTACTTTCAGAGTAAGGTTTCTTCCTCTGAGGACCGCTTCTCGAAATTGATTAGTAAATGCTTTCTGCTTTTCCTCCTCACATCCCATCTTTATTCAGGAAGCTGTACTGAATTTTATTTTCCTCCTATAACAGCCTGATAAGATGTGGAATTTCTCGTGCATTCACATGCTTTGGTTTATCCTATGCTAATAATGTTTCTCTAGTAAAAGAATAACTAAGAGTTGGGATAATTACCACACTTGCAAATATTCATAACTCTTTTTTAAATTTGTCTATTTAATAGGTAGAATTGATATCTGAGCAAATACAGGCACACAAGTGTGTTGGTCACTTTTTTTAATAGAGTGAAGGAATATTCTTCTTCCTTACACTTACAGTGCATGCCCTGAAGACCACTAGCATGGATATAATCCTTTTCATTTATTCAATCAATCACTCAGCCATGCCTTCACAAATATTCACTGAATGTGCTTTCTTTGCCAGAGTTGAATGAGACAGAGACAGTCCCCAACCTTCAGGAGAATGGAGAGCTTGAAGACAGGGTTAGCAATGTGCAGTGATACACAGAGATACATTCTGCAGCACTAGCAGGAACCAGGAGCAAGGGAACTCAGAGAAAGCCATGATTACTTCCTCCTGGAAGGGAAAATGGGTTTCATAAAAGAGGCAACAATTAAGCCAAGCTTTGAAAGAGAGATAGGTAAGAGAAGAGCTTGCTAAATGGAGATAGTGAGAAAATAACAAGCCTTTCATCCAGGCGTGGGGGTAAGGGTGAGAATGAAGAGGAAGTGAATTTGTTCATTCATTGAACATTTCTTGAGCATCTACTATGTACCTTAAATTTTGTTTGGTACAAGTTGTAACAGGATTTTCCAAGCTAGGAGCTAGGAAAATTCCTGGGAAAGTGGAATAGGGAAACTGAGACAAGAGAATTAAACAAGGTCAAACAGTTTGGGCAGCTTGCAGCCAGCTTGCAGCCAGCTTGCAGCAAGACCTTCCGTAACCAAGGACACTGAAAATAAATGATCAATACCTTCCCTAACCAGAGTGTACATAGCTTCAATCACACTGGAACTGCTAAGGCAGGAGGAGTGAAGAGGGAAGGAAAGAAGGGAGAGTTTTATCTCACCCACTAAACAAAGAAGTCAGTAGTCTTGGGAAAGGAGGAAAAAGAGGAGTTTATTTCACCCACTTAACAAAGAACAGTCTTGGGACTTACCAAGATAAAATAGCCAGATGGTCTTATAAATTCTGGGAGAGCCACAACAAAGTAAAAGGGGGACCTTGAAACTTAGTCTATGCCCAAGATACCTAGCAGAGGAACCTTGCAAACCTATAGATAGAAGGGTATAAAACCCTTTGAACTCCCACCAGACTAGCTCTCATATTAGCTGAGTGCCTAGCTTTTGCCAGATGTGTTTTGATAAATTTGCTTTTTAAATAAATGTCTTGCTTTGCTTCCTTAATAAATTTACTTGCCTTACTACAACATTGCTCCTGTGTCACCCATTTGAGACCTTTCATATGAGACTGACAAGAACCAAGAAGACAGCTGTACAATAACATCTTTTCTGGCGTGCAATATCGTTAAGGTGTCCTATAACAAAGGGGTGAAAGTTTTAATGATACAACATCTCTGTTCTTAGGGAGATCACAATCTTTTGGAGAGGCCAATACATTTATAAATTTTTGCAGTAACTTTAGAGGGTGCTATGATGGCAAAACCATGAGTTATTATCAGAGTTCATACATAGATGAACAATCCAGACTGGGAAGGTCAGATAAGGCTTCTCTAAGGAGGTGACATCTAAGCAGAGTCTTGTTAGAGGGGGAAGAGTTGCTCAGGAGAGGAGGCAAACAAGAAATCCCTGTATAAGAATCAAGGTGTTGCAATCATGGAGGCAGAGTGCTCAGTATGGTAAGAGAGGACAGTGTGAGACAAGGGTGAAAGAGGCTGGAAAAATGGGCCGGGTCAAGAAATAAGGATTTTTACCTGAAGGCAGTGGAAAAGTATTCAAGGAGTTTAAACTAAGGCTTGTCACATCCATATATGCACTTCTAGTAATAACAGTAGTAACAGCCCTTGAGCTGTACTCAACACCAGACTCACTGCTAAAGCCATCTGGATCCCTGGGCCTGAGATGAGGAGGTGGTGGAGGGGTGATCTGGAGTCAGAGAGAGATACGGTGACAGAAAGAAGTCCAAATTACAGTGCTGGGAGCAAGAGCTGGGCCTGTGAGCTAATACAAAATTAGAGTCCACAAAACCTCACCATGATTGCTGCAGGAGAAAGAGGGGACATGCAGGATAATTTGTGGATTTCTGGCTTGACCCACAGAGGAAACATTGGTGTGGGTCATTGAGTGAGATTTTAGGTAAGGTTTGGTCATGGTACATCAATGTTGAGTTTCCAGAACATCAGATAGACTTGTTTTGGATGCAGCTCTTCACACCTTTAAGCACATTGGCTCATTTAACACTCATAACGGCCCTCTTGAGGAGGCCAGGCCATGTACCACCGACAAGGCAGGGGAGCATTCACAACATTCTAGGAGAGCCATGTGGAGAATGGGGAAAAATCCAAGTAGGCCGATTCCTGCCTTGTTTATGTTTTGTGTGTTTTTTACCTTTAGATGAGACAGGAAGGGTAGAGAGGGCTGGAGTTGGGTATTTCCCTTCCACTGTAGGTCAAACTGTGATAGACGCCAGTAGATTAGTGTGTAGTAAAATAGTTTCTCTTGAAGCCAGGCCTTGCTAAGGGGAACAGAACTGTCTGGCGTATTTCTAACAGTAACTTTTCTTCTCTCTCTGCTGAAGCACGAGGGGATTTTTCTTCAGTCTTCAATGTGAGCATTTGGCAGGGCTCTCAGAGGAAAACTCAGGAAAGTGTGGGGCGGGGGCTGCAGTTTTTAACACTCAGTGAAATACTCTCAGCAATTTGTCAGCTACAGGTTCGGTTTTCCCGCCCTGGTACTGGTTCTTGTGGAGGAGTCTTCTCTGGCAGGTTGTGATTCTCTGTGTCTGCCTGTTTATATGTCCAATTTTTGGAGAAGAGTTTGTGCTATGACCTCTATTCTCTGATGTAGGAAACATTGTACACGTTTTCATCTGTTCAGTGTTTATCTTGCTAAGACATACATGCCAGACCAGAAGCCAGAAGTCCTCACAGCCTTTTATGCTTTCATTACAGCCCTCACCACCCACCATGGAAGCCTTCTGTTCCCGTATTTGTCCCCTTTAGCCCTGAGGGCCCCGGGGCTGGTTGAAGGCAGGACCCTGGGACTGATGGATTTTTTAACTCCCTGGCTTGTAGAATTTCATCAGCCGGTGAGTCCACATCACTTGGAATTTCTGAGCTACAGCTTTTTGAAAAGCAGCATGGCAGTGAGGAAAACACTGGAATATTCAGAGGTGCTTTGCATAGTTGACTAACAGAGCTAGTGAAAACCCTGCCTCTCTTGTGCTTGTGATTAAGTTCGTGCTAAGAGTTACCACTGGTTTCCTTCTTTTCTTTTCAGACCTAGTCTGGCACTCCCATGTCACCTCCCTGTCCCTGGGGCCTCTTCTAAGCCACCAGAATCTTCACTGGTCCATGGTCCAAAAACAGTATCAGTCTGATGCTCAAGATTTCCCAGTGATGCTGAGAACTTAGCTCTTGTCTAACTAAGAAAATCAAAGCAAGCTCATGCCAGGCAAAGCTCCTCCTGCCTTTCCCTGAGCATTTCCAGGCCCCTGTAGACAGGCCTAGGGCCCCCGCCTCCCACTCTCCTTGTGACAATGGAGCCATAGACATCCAGGCACAATTCAGTTTCGCGGAGAGGTTTCTTGCTCCCAGAGGAAGAAAGAAGATGTGGTGTGTGTGTGTGTGTGTGTGTGTGTGTGTGTGTGTATAAGTGAGAGTGACATGAATGGATATTCTTGAGGGGATTATGCTAAGTACAATAAGTAAGACAGAGAAAGACAAATACTTTATATCACTTCTACGTGAATTCTAAAAAAGCTGAATTTGTAGAAACAGAGAGATTCAGGTGATGATAAAATATTTGGTCATATTTCAATTTTGGTCTTTTATCATCACCTGAATCTCTCTATTCTTACACACTTCCCAAGATGCTTTTAGGAGGCCTACTTCATTGACTTCCCTGAAAAGAAAATCACAGCTGAGATCATCAGAACCAACTCCCTGGGCTGAGACTTGGCAGTAGCTGGGTTTGCTTGGCCCACTCCCCCTGCTGTGGCAAATGTTACCATCAGACACAATAAACAGAGAAGGAACTCGTCCTCTGCAGGGGCTCCCAGAGCCACGTGTCCTGGAGCCAACAGATGTATGTAACATGTATTTGGAGCCCGCTCAAGGTCTTATTTTCCCCACTCTTAGTAATGAGCCACATGTCAGTTGAAGCTCAGCCAGCTTTGCCTCATTGGTTCACTTAGCTGAGCAGCATGGAGACGACTGTCTGATGGTGAGGCGGGGCTGGAGAAGAGCCTGGGAGGCACCAGAGACCCCTTGTTACCAGCACCTCCTGAAGAATGGATGTATATGTAAGGCATGGGGGGGGCAGGCAGGCTGCTGGATTGGAGAATGGCCTTTGTTCCCAAGGGTAGACATCCTTGAGGAATCTGTCCTCCATGGTTACAGGGGATCCAGGTATAGGAATTTGGAATCCATGACTTCTGATTGCCAAGCTAATTCTATCCTCAGAATGGCCTGAAGAGCATAGTTTGGGCCCAAATCTACTATTCATTAAATATTGAAAGAGCAGTTTCATGTCCCTCCCCTTCACTAGATTATAATGACATTTAGCGGTAAGGCCTTGTTTATATCCTACCACCCACAGCTCACATGGTGCTCTGAATGTAGTAGGGCCCGCAAATTATAAGCTGACTCTTGCCTCCTGAAGCATCAGTGGAACTGGCTCTGTTCCCGTTGACTCTGCGCTGGCCCCGTGAAGACTTGGAATACCTTTCTCCATCA
Organism: Miniopterus natalensis; assembly: GCF_054644295.1. Classification (NCBI taxonomy): domain Eukaryota; kingdom Metazoa; phylum Chordata; class Mammalia; order Chiroptera; family Miniopteridae; genus Miniopterus; species Miniopterus natalensis. The sequence continues at coordinate 3,285,865 of NC_142100.1, read as the reverse complement.
CTTTACTTGGTGGGTGGCAGGGCTTTTGGCAGTTTTACCCTTTCAGGAGAGTTGCATTGGGAACATAAAGTGCTTTTCCATTTTCATGACTAGGTCGCCAAGGACATGAATTAAATTTTGTCCACATTTGTACAAAGGAGCATTTGCTTTCCCTATGCCCAGGAAGAGCCCACAGTTGAAGGAGGTTTTTCTCCCTCTGGCTCTTCTGGTCTGATTACTTAGAAGACCAACTCACCTCTTCTGATACTATAGCCAAACAGCCCCTAGACCCTCAACATGCCCCAAAGTGGTCTTCATCCAGATAAAGGCTGGGCCGGGGTCAGAAAAGGTGGCTGGGCTAGGCCTGGTGGGTGCCTCAGAGTCCACAGACATGCTCCCCAGTGGAGACTTGAGTGGTCAGGCTTCCACCACCTTTAAATGAACCTTTGTCTGAGAAGAGACCAGTTGCTGTCCTGGAAAGGAGAGTAGAGCAGCTTTATGGAGCACTGGTCAGCAGAGCCCAGACCCCCTCGGTGGTTGTAGGAGTGAAATGGGTGACTGTGTGGAGCCTTCGAACTTAGGCCGGCTAGACCAGGAAGCACCACTATCTCTGATAAAGTCCTAAAATTAACCAGCCTGTCCCTTTCCCATTATCTTGTCTCCCTCCCTCCCTCCCACCCTCCCTCCCTCCCTCCCTCCCTCCTCCCTGCCTTTGAATACTTGCCAGGAACTAGGCATTATGCCCAGGCCCTGGCACCATAGCACACATTATTGAATCCTCCTGACCTAGCCTTGAGTCGCAAGTCCTCGCCCTTCTATTTATTAGTTTTATCACCCTGTAAAATTACCGTCACTCTAAATCTGTTTCCTTAACTGTAGAAAGGTTTTAATTACGCATATTTCACATATAATACTCTAAGAATTCATTAAACAAGGCTTATGGAGCTATTAGCACAGTGCCCCATAGGAAATAAAAACATGGCAACAACTATCACTGCTCTCAAGATGCTCCCTGGCCTGGGGCAGCCTGCAGCCTCCTGAGACTGGCGGTTGAGCTGTTAGTGAGGGACACGGCCAGGGCTGGGCTTGCCAGTTGCTCCTCCCCTCGTCCCAAGTGATCTGAAGGAAAGAGCTTTCATTTCCCAGAGTCCTGCCTCCGCACGCACCGTGTTCTGAGTCCCCCTCCCCGCCGCGTGTCCTGAAACGGCAGTGAGGAGGTGAATTGTCTCGGAGCTCGCTGTTTCCCTTTTCTCAGGTGAAGCAGCTTTTATGGAAAAGATTGTGGAGGATTATGAGGAAACAATTTCGTCAGCTGGGCCCACTGCCCTGAGGCTGGAGAGTGGGTCCAGCCAAGCAGTGAGTGCTGTCCTTTGGGGGACGGGCAAGGCCACTGAGCGGAAGCACATGTGAGGGGTGCTGCTGGCAAGGCCCCCCCCGAAAGCCGCTCATACTCTCTTCCCTCACGCGGCTTTCACAGAACAAATTTATTGCCGCTTAGGAAACATCACCGGCATGGTGGGTGATGGATACGCTCTTATTTTATCAAGAGCTTGGTTCTCTTCAAACAAATAATGAGAGCCAGAGGGACGAAGGGAGACTGTGAAGGGTCTGGTCCGTGTCTAGAGTGTGACCATCCTCAAAGGGGGAGTCAAAGGCCAAAGAGGAGAGGCGTGTGGGTGGGAGAGGCCAGCTTCCACCGCTTCCGAATGTCAGCTTTTGTCCTGGAGCCACAAGACTGCAGCCATCACTCCTCACTTCCCTTTCCTGCTTATAATGCACACGCACACTGCACACCAAGCACACACTGACACACGATACACACACAGTGCAGCCTCGTGTACACAGACATGGCAAACCAAGTGCCCTCACTGAACAGGTTGACACGATGGGGCGGTCCTCACACGCCACACACCCCCCGAGACAGTACACGCAGTCCCGTTCACACAGACACGACAAGCCAAGTGCCCTCACCGAACGGGCTGACATGATGGGGAGGGCCTCACACTCCACACACCAAACACACAGACACACACGCGCACCACGCACACAGATACTAGGCACAGCTTTCCCTCAGGAAAAAGGACAAAACACGTTACGTAAATAAACACGAACTATCAACCACACACTGAGGAGGGCTGCGGGCGCACAGCTGAGTGAGGAACCTCCCCACCCACAAGGCCTTTAGAACGAGCGGGGAAGGTGAACGCGCGGCGAGGGGGCACTGGGAGCGCTGCCGCGGAAGCGGGGAAACGTCTCCCGCACAGTGTCTAGAACAGGAGCCAGACAGCCTCGAGCCGTTCACTGCGCAGCCGTGGGCGCTCCCGGGCTTTGGCGGAGATGGGCCGAGACTGAATGCACACAAGCAGCTAGGAGGGCCTGTGGGGCAGCTGGGGCCTGCGGGCCGAGTCCCCGCGCGCCCTCGGAGGCAGGACTCACAGGGAGGGCCCGTGCTCACCACGAAGCTCTGTGGTTGCACTTTCCCTCCCCCTGGACTTCCTTCCCCTCTGCAGAGCCCTCTCCATCGGGGCACCGTGGGCACTGGACAACAATCTTTATCTTTTCCTGAATAAACCCTTTTTGGTGGGAAACACCTAGTCGATGTTGTTTTTCCGTCGATAGCTTTAAGTGTTGTTTTCTCATCTGTAAAATGAGGATAAGGAGACCTGTCTCAGAAGGCGGCTTAAAGGAGCAAATAAACACATCACCTGTTCAGGCCATAAGAAGTGAAGGACTGTTAGTGCAACACCCACGGGTTATCAGAGGGATCTGGTGGAAGGGGGCACAGCCGAGAAGGCCCCGGACAGCAGCGCGTGAGGGTCCAGCAGAGAGGCCACATGGGGAGAAAGTAAGAGGGGGGGTGATGCCTGCTTAGAGGGCAGCTCGCAGGAGGGGTGGGCGAGGCATCTGGGGGCAGCAGGGTCATGAATCTGGAAAGCTGGCTGACAGTAGGGACCCGCAGAGAAAAACCAAACTTTACCCAATGAAGCAATTTTGGTAGGAGCCCCAGATTGTCAGTGCAACGTCTGAGTTCAGCAGAGAGGTGCTTCTTTTGTCCTGATGGTGCTGCTTCTAGCGAAGGGATGATTGGCTTCCACATGTTTATAAAACAAGAGCTGCAGGCTAGATGACGCCTGTCAACTTCAGCCCTCCATTTCACCTGTCATCAAGAGGAACCTGCCAGGCTTATTTCTGACACTCAGCTGAGAGTACATGCAAATTTTACGTCTACTCAATTTTCTAAGGAGTGAACATTTAGAGAGAGAGTCCATTTTTTTTTTTTAAGATTTTCAAATTGATTTTTAGAGACAGAGGAAGGGAGAGGGAGAGAGAGAGAAACATTGATGTGAGAGTGAAAGATCGATCGTCTGCCTCTTGCACGCCCCCTACTGGGTATCAAGCCTGCAACCCAGGCATGTGCCCTGACCGGGAATTGAACTGGCAACCTTCCCGTGCATGGCATGATGCCCAACCGAGCCACACCCGCCAGGGCAGGAGATTCCATTGATCTAACACCCCGTGTGTGTTCTGGGGTTGGCTCACCCAGAAGATATTTTATGAAGCTAGATTACCTGCAGGAGGACTAGCCAAGACTCCCACGTCCTCCTCAGGCTGAGGGTTCAGTCTCTTTCTAATTTTCCACCCAGGGCTGTCTCTCTCAGGCACCCCGCAGACCCGGGGCAGGGTAAAGCTACTCTTCATTCTCTCAATACAGGGACAAAGACAAAGATGCAAAGATAAGAAAATAATTTATATTTGCAGAAAACTTCATATATTTTTATTAATTTTTCAAAATAAACTGTGCAGTGTTGAAGACAAATGAAAAAGCATGTGAAAAATGCACCTATACCCACAAGTTAATAAACAAAACATGGTCAGTGCAGTGAAACCCCTCATCTCCACGCCTCCAAGATGCCCCACCTATCCTTCCCCTAGTGAACTATGGCCCTGTCTATGAATGTATGTGCACATGCACAGTCTGATATACTGTATTGTTTTCCATGTTATATGACCTTATAATATTATAACCTTCTTTTTTTATCTTACACTGTTTTCTATTTCCTTCTTTAAATACCACACCATGTTTTGATATTTACTTATGTCGACAAATATTTTTCTATTTCCTTCTTTAAATATTTCACATTGTTTTAATATTTACTTATGTCGACAAGTATTTTTTTACTGTGATAAAACTTTCCAATAAAGGATATTTTAAAATTTATTATTTAACGTTATTGGACATTTCAGTTGAATTCACACACACTGCTGATGGTTATATAAAAGGGTACAAACACTTTAGGGAGCAATTAGGCAACATCTAGTAAATATAAAAATGACTTATCCTATGACCAAGCTCTATGACTCCAAGGTATGTATAATACCTAAAACAAATATTACACACAAACCAGCACTTTCTACCAAAAAAATCACTTTCTTGCACTCTTCCATTTAAATGCACTCATCAGCATTTGTTATTCACACTTTATGGGAGAGAAAACTAGGGCCAAGAGAGCTGAAGTAGATTTCCCAGACTCACTGTTGCCAGTGTGTGACAAAGCCAGAGTGGGGGACAAGTCCTTTGTCTGTAGTCCCAGGGATGTCTCCACTGCACCAGCCACATGCCCAAAAAGCAGCCTTGCGCATGCTCCTGACCCACCACCTGCAGGAGTGAGAGAAGTCTCTCATCCACATAAGAGAACACCCAGTGGCAGATGCTCCTGCTGATGGCACCAGTCCTTTGGCTTCATCTGCAGACACCAAACAGTGGATAAAACTTAGTCCACACCCTGACAAGTCGATGCAAACATGTGGACACATGTGGACATGCAGAGTGGATGCGTCAAATCTTCCTTTGTCATCCAGAGTTTCTCTTAGGTCACCCACAATCGAGCAGTGGTTTAACTTTATTAGAGACTTAACTAATATGGGGAGGCCACCATCTGCCTTTGGGAAGATGGGGTTGCACCCCTCTGAGACCATCTGAATCAGAAGAGTGCTGACTTACAGATTGGAAACCTCCCAGTAAGTGTCCAGTAGCTCTCAGATGCCGGAGATAGAGGCTGGTTTTCCGTGGTACTGACTGAGAAAGTCCTTCCCGACACTGCTCCAGTTGAAGCATGATCTGTCGATCTCCAAGTAGATTTTGAAAATCCAGGAAGCAGGGCTGCTCACAGTGTGGCAGGTGTCACATCCGCAGTTTCATAGGTGCTATCTTAGTAAGTTTCACAACAGCCTTGAAAAATGATATTTTGGAATTGAGGTTGTAGATGAGGAAACTGATGCTCAGAGAGACAGGACCAGCACTGAAGAGTCAGAAACAGGTTATCCAACTCAAGCCTCATGTTGCCGTGGATAGTGGAGACCATAATGAGGAAAACAGCAATACAGCCGTGGTTATAACTGTTACAGCAGTTACCAACCATGTGCTTCCATGCCAGGTGACAGTAGCCTCCTGTGGGCTACATGAACTCCTTGCCCCGCTCCTGCTCCATCCACTTCACCTCTGATGACTCCTCAGTGGTAGGGCTTTGACAAAGGAGCCCTTCCATCTTTCCAGGCAGGTTGCTTTCCTGGGCACAGTCGCACCACCCGCTGGGCAGCTGAGGGCCTGGAGGACACAGGTGGTTTCCATTTACTGTGGAGATTGGGAAGTCACCCTTTGGAAACACCGAGGAGTCTTCTGAGGGGAGAAACAATGATTCAAATTGCTAACCACTAGTCAAAATGAACAAATAATCCTGGGGAGGCATTCATCTGCATGTGAATTTATGTCTAGAGTAGTTACATTTACTCAGTTTTATGTGCTTGCGAGCAGGGGTGACACAATTTAAAACAGAACAGCAACTTTATCTCAGGTCAAGGACCATGTTCAGTAAGCAGGAGGAAGGGAGGCTTTCACCTGAGAAGGGTCACCCCAAACTACTCAGAGCAGGACAATGAATTGTCACTTTCCACAGACGCGGCCCCCAATGCAATGCCAGTTATGTGACCAGCCCTGTGTGGCTGACCACTGACCAAAGTACCCTGGTGTCAAGCTGTGGTCACTGGCACCAATTCAACGATGGCAGGAGTCCCCAGTTGGGGTGTGTTGGAGGAGACTATTCAGTGCAAACCGCTCGATCGTCGCACAGCACAGCACAGAGCTGCATGGCTGTGGAGCAGGTTGACTGTGACACAGCATGGCCACGGCACAGCACAGCTGTCAGCTCAACAGTGCGACAGCTCAGTTACGACACAGGACAGCTGTGGGATAACACCGGAGAAGTGGCCCTGCGGTGAGGCAGCCCAGCTTGGTGTTACAGCCTGGCCCCTCTCCAACTGGACAGCTCTGCTCCGCTCCTCTCTGGCCAGCTGAGGAAGGACAGCTCTGTCCCTCCTGGTGCCACAAGCTGTCTCTGATGCTCCAGCCAGGGGAACACAGCCTGGGATGGAAAGGAAAAGTGAGTGTTGGGGGCACGGGGAAGCTGACTTATATAGAGATGTCCCTGCCACTGGTCCCTGATTGGTCCATCCTCATGCAAATGAGGACTCCAAATCTTCCTAGTTTGATTGGCCCAAAACACACTGTCCCGATTGGTCAGAATTGGGCTGCTGTGACTGGTCAGTGAAGATGCTAACGGGGATATAGCTGTGCAGGGAGGGCTGCAGTCCTATTGGTTAAACAGGGTTTCAGGGATCCCTGGGCAGGGCTGGCTCGATGGGGGCACCCTGCAGGCAGGCAGGCAGTGCAGAGGCAGGTTTTCGTGCAGGCTTCTCCCTGCCCTGCAGCTTGTATGGCTTCTAGGCTCCGTTTTTCTTATTTTTTTCTTTCTTTCTATTTTTTTTTTAAATACCATTAGCTACCAGGAACCCTGTTTTGTAGGTATTTTCTTTCTTGGGCTCTACAGTGGCCATCTGTGCAGGACTGAAACACACCACTCTGAGCACCACCCGAGGCACCTTTCCATGTCAGGGACTCCAGGTGGGGCGGTGGGAAGGTACTAGCGAGAAGGCTGCAACCTTTTGCTACTTTCTCCCACCCATCTGCTCTTGTTCGTAGGAGCCCTGTGGGCTCCTCTTTGTCTTACTCTCCCTCCAGACTTGGGAACAGGGCGAAGTGAAGGAACACAGCAGCCTCACAGACTGAGTGGCACTGTCTCCTACAGCCCTGACGGGACAACAGGAGCTTGCTGGCTCCTGGGTGCTGCTGGGTCTGAGCTGTATGTCTTCCTACATGATCTTAACTTATTAATGAAGAAATTGATGGCAGTGATTTGAGTCTTTTGAAAGGGGATCCACCGTGGCAGTTAATTCCCCCACTGTTCCTCAAATGCTGTAGCAAGTGGGGAGAGAGAAAGTGCCAGGGAGGGAGATGGAGGGGCCTGGGCAGGAGGCAGGGGTAGGTCCATGGGCCTCAGTCTCTCATGTCTGTTGCTTTTCATGTGCTTCTTCCATTTCATCTGATGGTGGTGTCTCTGCTAATGGACCCATAAACCAGCCCATAGCTCACATACTAGTTCTTTAGGAAGGGAGAGGAGTGGAGCTCTCTGCAAAACCCAGCCCTAATCTCTCTTAAGGGACATCAGAATAAGCCCAGGAGGTTGTGGTACAAGCTGGGGAGTTCCCATGGGAGGTGCAGGGTCCGATTCCTCTGTCCCTGAGGACCATAGGCCTAGCTCCTTCATGTTACTAATACAAACTCTGAGGTGGTCATCAGTGCCTAGGCTTCAGATGGAAAACCTGAGGCTGGGAGACTACACCAATAATTGTGGGAGTCACAGGTCTCCAGGCTCTTACTAGCAAGCACACTGCCTCAGACCCTCCAGAAATGTGTCAAATGGGGACACTTACTCCCCCCAACACAGCTGTTGGGTGCTTTTTTGTCTGACTGAGGTGCCCTCCAGACTCGTCTGTGTCCTGCAGACTTCCTATCCTGTCCTCCCTCATCTCTCAAGGCCCACACTGAGTGTCACCTTTCCTGTAAAGCTACTCCTGACCTCACTGGGTGTGCCCACTCACAAATCTCTCAGGGCACCTTGAGTGTCTCTGAGGTCCTGACCTTACTTTTCTCCTGCCATGGCCATTTGTGGGGTGCATGTGAGCCATGGCTCTCTCTTCTCCTTAGCCATGGTGCCATTTGTGACAAGGCAGGGTTCTCCTCTTTGCACCTCTCAGGTTGCACCTGCCCGAGGCTGTGCACTCTGCTTGAGGTCTTCCTTTGATCAGCAGCTGTGAGGAGTGACCTGAGAACTTGTCCCATCCCTGACTGTACTCAAAGCCCCTTGCGACAAAAGCAGCTTCTCTTTCTGGGCGTTCTCAGTGCTTTCCCCAGGGTGAGTGGTTAAGTGTGGGCCAGAGTCTCCCTTTTCCTCTACCCATTGAGTGTTGGATGTGGCCCAGTAATCCATCACTAATCTCATGCATTTTAAGAGCCACATGTGAAGACAAATAAGGGTCAGTGCTGTGTTTGTTTACACATCCTCAATTGTGGTGAAAATGAAAGTGGGGAAACCCTGCAGTGCGTACCTGTGGGGTTGGTTACAGAGCCTCAGGCAAAGGACAAAGGCGGAAAATGCTTTTTTAAAGACACCCAGGACCTGTTGAACTGATTTTCAGCGTTTTCATGTGTGTGAAATTGTCTAGGCAGAGATAAACGTTGCTCTCATTTCTTGGCCAACAGGAATAGCGTGCATGCACATTAAAACCATGATAATTTGATAGAAGCTGTCACGTCCACTCCGTGTTTTTCCCCCCATTCTGAGCAGCAGGACTTAGAGAAGGGAAGAAATAGTGAAGGGGACTCACGGGGTCTTTCAGCCACCACTGTCCACGCAGGCGCACCTCAGGGAAGGCTCCCAGCCTCTCCCAGGACTCACTCCACCATGACCTTCTTTCTCCAACCTTCTGAGAGCATCTGCTGACCGCTGGTCTCCTCCCAGCAGGAGAGGACATTCAGCTGGGCCCAGAGCCTGCCTTACTCGGTGAGAGACCTGCTACGCGGCTGGCGTGGTGGGGAGAAGAGGCGGACCGAGAAGACAGACCTGGGAGAGGGGGAGAGACTGGGAGAGGCAGACCAAGGACTGGAGCCAACATTCTCGCTGACCTCAGGGCTCCCTGAGGAGATGGAGGGGCAGGAAAGGAAGGGGGAAGGAAAGGAAGGGAAGCGAGAGAGCGAAGGAAGAGCAAAGGGAAGGAGAGATAGGGAGGCAGCGATAAAACCCCTACAGCAGCGCAGGCTCCTTGGTGCTCAGTGCAGCCCCCCAGCCTCGGGAGCAGTTTGAGAGAACTCCCAAATTCATTGCTTCTAGAACTGAATTCCTCTCTCTTCAGATGAGGGGCAGCTGAGACACCCGGGGCTCCGCCTACCATCCATGTCACTCACAGTCCTTGCTTAGCCCCGACGTAAATTCGAAGGATGCCCTCGGCGCAGGCTCTGCACCCCTGCTCCGCGCAGGTGGACGGAGACAGGCTTGTCTCCTCCACGCAGACCCCGCTTCTGTTCGTTGTCTCCTCCACGCAGACCCCGCTTCTGTTCGTGAAGGCAGAGGCAGACCCTGTGCCTGAGCGCTACCCAGCTCTGTAACGCTGGTTGACTAGCTTCCAGAGGCTCTAGGAAGGTCTGCAGCTGCAACCTACCGTGCTCAGAGCTGCTGCCCTCCCGTCTGTCTTCCCCTTCTTTCCCCTCGGGGTCCTTCCCAGTGGTTGGGGGAAGCGAGGAAACCGCGAATGGGAAGGGCCCCCAGGAGGCAGCTATCGCTGCCCTGGGGAGAGTGGCTCTCTGGCAATTCTTAATTTTTTCCTGATGAAAACCTAGGGGGTGGATAAGTCGTTCCTAGTTCCTCATGAGACACTGAGAACAGAGAGTCGCAAGATCGTGGACAGAGAGAGTGAGGAAGGCCTGGCGAGCCCTGGAGTCGGGGGGTAAGGTTTTTCACGTGGCCAGTGCAGCCGCAAGAGGGCATGGGCACAATGCAGTACAGCAGGCCTTGAATCAGCTCCGGTTCATTACCAAACTGGTGGGAGGCCGTAGGAACTTGACTGTGTTTATATCAATTAGTCTATCATTTTTTATATTGGGCAGATTTCACTTCTAGATGTTTCATACATGTGACAGTAACTATATTATCCTCTTAATGCGCATCAGCACACACTCCTTTGGAGCAAAATTGATGTGAATTTAATCCTTGCAATTACCGTTCTGCCCCAAACACAGGGAGCTTCTGACCCTTTTCCGATGTTGTCCATCCAGGATCCAGGCCTGCCCACCTTCTGCAGAGCAAAAGCTTCTGGCCCAGGCTCAGCGTGCACCAGCCTTGTCTCCAGAGCCATGAAAGCTGACTTCCTAGGTCCTGCTAGGCTAAACGCCTGTTTCTGTGGAGCCAGCCTCTATGCCTTTCCTTAGAGTCATTGTTTTAACTTTCTCTCTTTCACATTCATTGGGTCCCTTGGCATCTATAGCATGCACTGAAAAGAGCATGAGCGTAGGTATCAGTTATTGGCTGTAGAATTGTGCCAAGGATAGTGGCTCACACGGGCTGAAACCCACAAGACTGGTTCACAAATGGCAGGGCCTGGTCTATGTCCAGCCTCTACATGCAGCCTCCTCCTCACAGTGAGGCCACTTGGTTTTGTCTGCAGAGAATATTAGCCCCACCACCGGAGTCTTGATGTCAGCACTTCATCAGCTATGGCCACATACCCAGGGCCTTGGTATTAAGGGCACCTTACTTCTTGTCCGACACTGGCCCAGTGACCAGAATCAGATGATGTGGTTTCTGAGCCCAGCCCCACCTAGGGTCCCAACACTTATGACCGCCTTTCTGCCCTAGACCCTGTTTTAGTGAACACTCTGATATCCCCAAGCTTTCCTGAGTCCAGGTACTGCCTTGTTATTTCCTGCCCTTCCTGAGAACTAGCCCTCAATTGCAGGCTAGTGACTGGGTTCCTTGCACGTGAAGAGATTTCCACGGGGCCAACTGTTTGCGCCTCCAATTCCCCTGCCTCTGTGTCTAGAGCACCCTTTGCTAGTTAACCTTGGGCCCCGCCTTCCCTGATTCCTTACATAGCCCACTGTTGCCATGTACACTTAGACCTGCTTCTTGGCTGGCCAACCAGCATTGTCTACCGGCATCCATAATCAGATGAATTACCCTCAGTCTGGTCCCACCTGAGTGGGAGGGTTTAGGTGTTATATCTTATAAGATCTCAGTGACTAGTCCTGATAAATTCTGAGATAAGACCTTACAAAGGAGTCTACCTTATTTTGGTGTGTTGAATAAATCTTGGGGTTTCTGCCCACTCACTCATGATCCTAGGAGCTCTGACATGCCCCAGCTCTGCCTTGTCCTTGAAGACATTCTGCCTTTTTCTTCAGTGAGGAGTTGAGAAGGAGAGGGCTTGATTACATTAGACGTATGACCTTACACTCTCTCTCTGCTCCAGACTTTTAAAACCACACATTCAATCTCAGAGACACTGCTAAGGTCATTGCTCATCCCCACAGGAAAACCAGCCATGAAAAGTGAGTGCTGGACAGTGGGCTTGCTTGAGTGACAAAAGACAATGTGAGAATCAGTGTTTGACAAAACTGAAATGACACCTCTGAGAGCAGGCTCATGCAGTTAGCATCTTCTCCCCAAGCATCACAAATTACCCAGCAAGGAGAGAAAGCCCTGGCACAATTAATTAGCACCTGAAAAACAATTTCACACTGGAATAAACAGAGGACACATGAAATAATAAATGAGTTGCAGAGTCCAGGTCTCAACCTGAGTCATGAAAAAATCAATTATTTTCAGCATGACTAAAAATTATATTGTTTAACAAAATAAGAAAAAGAGATTTGGAGTAGAGAGCAGTTGTCTGATGGACCACACCCTGAAAAGGTAAATAGCCAATGTCAAGTCGTGGCCTCTGACAGATACCAGGCAACTTGCTTAGACCTCAGTGAACAGAGGATTAGAAAGAGCAGAGAAAAACATTGAAAGAAGGAAAGATATAGCAGCTACTAGTGTATTATTGTAAAATTGATAAACATCTAAGATTGAGAGACAAAGGGGGAAAAACCTAACTCACCAACATCAGGAATGAGAGAGGGATGGGCCTAGATTGTTCTGTCGTCTATTAGGGTGCTAAGTTTTGTGGTAGAGGCAGTTAAATGACAGATCCTTCTGGTGCTATCAGGCTTAGTTTTATTTCCTATTATGGTGTACCTATTTCCGTTTTCTGATTATAATTCTTTCCAAGGTGAGGCCTTCCTCTAGGACATGTTTCTCATTTCTGAGATGGGGCTTTTCTGGGTCTGATGAAACGGGCCGAGGTGCTCTCAGTTTCACTGGGTGGGATTCCAAAGCTCCCAGGGCTGTTCGACCTCTATGTCTCTGTTCAGCCCACAGAGACCATCTCTACTAGGTCTGTGGAGTATGAACTTGCACACATTCTGCCAGCTTGGGTACAAAGGCTGAGAATAGGGGGGAACCCCACACAGACTTCTGCTTCCCTGCCCATGCTGAGCCCACATGTCTGCCATGTTTGTAGGTGAGACTCCAGTCTGAGCTCTGCCCCTACTCACTCTGTCTTCTTCCCTATATAGATTATCTGTCACAGGCAGAAAACCTTGGTGACTATGGGTTTGCCCATTGCCTCCTGTCCCTTTGTCTACAGTTTTGTGCCACCTGTCAATTAATGCTGGAAAAGAGCAACCTCATTTCTTTAGCCTGGGTTTATAGTTGTTTATGGCAGGAAGGCAACTCCAGAACCAGTAATGGTGCATGGTTGAAAGTAAAATGCTATGTGTGTGCTCAGACATGCTGGGACGTGGATGAGTATTCCTTGTCGCTCAAAATAACAGGCCATGTCAAGGGGGCAGATACTTTGTCTTCCTGGAAATCATGGCTAAAGAAACATTTTACTAGTATGTGCCATATTCTTTGTGTGTGATGGGTGATACCCACGCAGGGGCCCTGGGATGAAGCATCAGGGAGAACCAGGTGCACGTGCTCATTCCCTCAACTCTGGCTCTCTCTACACCTTCATCCACTGACTGTACCTCCCAATTTCCAATCAGAAAATCCTAGGACTAGCTCTTTGACACACTTTGAAACAATTCATCCATCTGTAGACTCTCTGAGTAGGAAAGCGTTTTGCACATAGAAGAAACTGAGGTTCGTAGAAGGTGAGTGGCTCGTCCAAGGTTGTAGAACGACATTGGCGGCAGAGCCAGGCCCCAAACCTCTTCAATACTGACCTTCAGCTGCTGATAGAGCTGTCAGGGAGACGCAGGGCCTCTCCAAAACCCAAGCCCCCTCCTTCTGCAGAGCTCTGGCCCAGCTGGGCCTGTTAGGTATTTATTTACACAGTCCTTGACGTGACTTGCTCCTCGGGAGCCAGATTCATCTGGTTCATCCATCTCTAAGTGTAAGTCTCTTGGGCTATTTGTCTGGCCTGGAGCTCCCCTTCTCTGGAGTCTGCCATGTCTGCTCTCCTATCTGGACCATAAACTAATGAGAGTGGGAGAGGCCATTTATCATTTTAATGAGATCCTCACATTCAGATATTAGAGGCCTCTAATTTATTGCTGCTTTAGGATAAAATACTCAAGAAATTGTTACTCTTGAAACCAACTGGTTCTCTGAGGCTTTTAAATGTAACCCACAGAGACACCCTCTGATAAACTGCCTGCCTGGGGCTCCTAAGAAAACTGCTTCCCTTCCTCAGCTGCATCCTGATAGAGATGCCTCCCTGTCCAGGCTGGACCCTGCCCTAGCTTTCCCTCTGTGTCCGATCTGTTTCTCATCACCTACTTGGTACAAACCCACAACCATGTTTTTTAAGGAGCAGCTACTGTGAGGCCACAGTGTGATTGGCAGCCCCTGTCCTGCAGATGGCCTGAGCTCTGCCCCCCGCACCAGCTAGGGGAAGGTGGCCCTGCTGTACTAGCTAATGGATACCACCACCCCCCACCCCCCCCCCCCGCCCAGGATACCTGCTGGGAGCCTGCCTCCCAGTCAGTCACATGATGAAAAGGAAAGTTTTCTAAAGCAGCCACAGATATGAGTCAATGTTTTCTGTATGCCCAAGGAACCAGGCCCTGAAATGATGACAGATGCCTCTGTTTCCCCAAGCCTAGGTGGGCATCTGTGTGTGTGGACCTGGGCCTAGGGCTGGGCCACTTATATCTTGGGAGAGTCAACTCAGAGAGACTGTGTGGGGGATAAGAGCACTGGAATAGGGGCTAGAGACATACTCTGACACTGGCTTTGCCACACAGTAGACATTCCCCTCCTCTCCCCAGCACAGGTCACTTAGTCCCTCAGATTCCTCACTGGGGAATCTCATTATCACTTATATAAGGCTAAGTAAATGTCACCTAAGTGCTCTCAGGTTCCCTTGCTTGTGAGCACCAACAAGGCCATGTGCAGTTATGGGGACAAACTTTGACTCAGGAGCCCCATCTGCTGTGATACTCCTGGGCCTGAAAGAACAATTCTTGCACTCCCACGACCTGCCAGCTCCACCATGCTGTCCTGGGGGCCACAGTCCACTCACACCATTCAGCCAGGTGAAGACGGCTGGAAAACAAGGTGTGTAGATTTCCTGCAACTTCTGTAGCTCATAATGCCACTCCACTGCTCAAAGGCATTTGTGGGCTCAGCTAGTTTAATTCCCACAGTGATCCTCCCTGCCACTGTTATTTTCATTTTTACAGATGAGCAAAACTGAGGCTTTTTGAGGTGAAGTAATGTCCACAGATTTGGACCTGGGCATTGTGGCTCCAGGGCCTGAGACCTGTCCTGCTCTGCTGTATGTAATTGTCCCTCAGGTTTGGCTGTTCTCAGAGCCCAAAGGGCCTGTCTCCAGGCTCCCCACTGGCAGCCGGCTTGCTTTTACATTCTGCTCTTTACGGCAGAAGTTTGCCACACCTCACACTTGAGAGTGCTGTGGGCATGTTTAGATCCCTCAGATTAATGCCTCAAAGCATCAGGCCTCACCTACAGACCGAGGCTGGCATCCCAGGCCCCATCTCTGACCCTGTAACTGGATCTTCCTAAGGAGACATCCCATACAATGACCACCTCCTCTCTCCCAGTGTGAGGCCAGACTGTAGCTCAACAGAACAAGAGGATCAGAACCAGTGTGTTACAAAGATCCCACCTTGACCAGACTTAGGCTCCTTTGCGTGCTCTTTTCCCCTGGGTCTTGACCTTGGTCTTTGGAGCCCAGTTTTAGCTAAGACTCCTGCTAAGTCAGTTTAGCAAGGATGCCCCACCTAGATAACTGATTAAGTTCCTTATCACCTACCCTTGATGTCTAAGTCCTTGGCCTGCCTTTGACAAGAATTCTGTCAGGACATTTAGCAAGAATCCCTCTACCCTATTCAGGTTCTTATATATTTATTCAGGTTCCTTCTAGTAATTTTCTATCCACTGACTCCATCATTCTGCTCCTTGGCTATAAATCCTCAACTGTCTGCTGTATTAAGAGCAGAGCTCAGCTTTATACGAAAGTCTCTCTCCCCTCCGGCAGCAGTAAAAATAAAGATTTGCCATTTTCAACAAGTGTTCGGCAAACATTTTTCTTTTACACAGGCCAGCAACAAGACAAGGGACTCTCTTCTCAGAACTTCCTTTCCTACATTAAAACTAAAACTAAAACAAAACAAAACACTATGAAGCAAAGCAATGCCAAGCAAAAAAATATATTCTTAACTTCATTGAAACATAAAATACACAAGGGTGTACACAGACGTGTAAAATGATATGTTTTCATGAGCTGAGTTCACTGCTCATCCAGGTCAAGAAACAGAATGAGACCAGCACCCTCCTACCGTTGGTGAGTTTTCTCAAAGCCCAGCTAATTCAGTCTCAAATAATTCCCCAAACTGTGTGAAAGGCCCTAAATAGGCACTGGACTGGGTTTAACACATTTCAGTTGCAATGCTATTGCACACAGTTGACCTGGTTTTGCTTATGCTGAACTGGGTCTCCCATTATACACAAGGAGCTTATTCTATTACTAACAATGTCAGAGACTAGGAATAAAAGACAACTTCCTTTAAGCTCACTGCCAATTAAACAAATGCTGCCTTGAGACATCGGTTGTTTTAAACATTAAAAACCTTTTCTTGTTAATTAAAATTTTTTCTTCCCAAGCAGCCTGGAATGTGTGAGGAAATCGGAAACAATCATGATCATTGCCGTTGACTGAGTTCCCTTCCTGTGTCAGTCGCTGGGCCAGCTGATGAACACATAGCATTCATTTAGTTCCCACAACTCCCTGTAAGATACGCGTTTTACGGGAGTCTCTGAGGTGCTAAATGACTTGCCTGTTGTCACAGCCAGTAGGCCAGCAGGGGCCTGAGCAAGCTCTGACCCCAGGTCTGACCCTGATGTTGCAGCCCACTCTTGTAAGCATGCCCCTTACACTCTTGTCACCTGACCTAGGCCAAACACTCCCTCCGTCAGGTGAGAGTATGAATATCCTGTCTCTTCTCTGCAAGGTCTCAGGTCCTTCTTTCTAGAATTGGGCGTCTCTTGCCTAACTCTTGTGATTTCCTCTTTTACCGAAGGGTCCTCAAATCTAGGGAAGCTCTTACACACATTAATCGTTCCTCCTAGAAATCACATATTGCATCAGGCCTATCCCATGGAAACAGCCAAAAGGTCTTGTTCATTTGCCTTCTGGCGGCCTCTGGTTGGAAGTGGCCCTGGAACCCATGTGAGAGCTCCCAGGAGCATGGGCTGCTTGCTGCCTTGAGCATCTGGGAGGCCCGGTGTGCAGCTCCACCTCGGGGCAAAAGGCTGAGCCTGGGCCCCTCCTTTCTTGGCCCAAAGACCATCACTGCCTGGGCTCCTCTGAAGGCTGAGAAGCTGTGCCCAGTGTTCCCCTGTTTTCACCAATTCATGGCTTCACTGGCATATAATAAAACTGCAGATAAAACAAATGAGGAGACTCGACCTCATTAATGTGGGTTCTCTTAATTTAGAATATGTGTCTTTTCAAATGCTATTTATTTTTCTGTTATGTGTCTTAAAAAGATTTGCTAAGCAAATTTAAAAAAAGGAAATGAGATTTAGTAAGAAAACTTAAACTACTTAAAATAAAAAGCATATTAAGTAACATAGGCATGTGGTTGTACATTATAAAAACCCCTCAGTTTTAACTAGACATTAACATATGTCTTCCAGAAACCTCTACTGGATAATATTTTATTTGCATTCTTAAAGTCAAATATATAGATACAGTGAGTTTTTATTAATTCAAGTAGAAAAATAAATAATGGAATAGGATAAACAAATATAATAACCAGAAAATCCAACAATGGCACTGTAATTGAATAAGTTTACATGGATTTCTGAACTTTCATCCCAGAAAGGGAAAAAAAGAACTTCATGCCTCTTAGTATTTGCTGAGGGGAAACACATTTCTTCAGGAGAGGTGAAGTGTTTTAGGTGTTAAATTATAAAGGAAATTGCCATATCCAAGTTTATCTACATTCCTGGAACTTACAGCAATATATTTATTTAAAACGTCCGTCAGTTACCCTGCTCACTAATTCAAACAGGTCAACCCACAAAGAACCCAACTTAGCAATTGTTTTGCTTTTCTTTGCTTTGCTTTGTCTGGCAGATGCTTTTTTGGTTTTCTAAGTGTTTCTCTGATTGCTCCTAATAGAGGTACACTACTCATTCAACAATCGTTTCTTAATTGAGGGTCTGTGCTGTGTTAGGTGCTTGGATGTGGTGGGAAGCAAAACACAGAGCAGCTGCATTTTTGGGGGCCTATAGGTACTGAGAAAGAAGGGCCTGAAACAAACCAATGACCATGCAAACAGATATCTAATTAAAACAATGATGAAACGTATAATGGAGGCCTTCTAGAATACCGTGAACGCATAGAAGGGAGGGTCTGCTGCACAGGAGCCTTAGGTGTTGTGATCAGGATACTTTCCTTGAGTAAGTTATGTTTTCCTGGGACCCAAACAATGAGTAGAACCCAGCCAAGCTAAAGGTAAGGGAGAAGGAATGACAAAAGAAGGGGAATAGCCTGTGTGAGGCACCAGAAAGAGTGGGGAAGCCACTGTGACTGGCATGTAGGGAAAAATGGGAGGAGATGATCCTGAAAAGACTGGCAGGAGTCAGATTTCACTGGGCCTTATAGGCTATGCTGAGGTGTGGAATTAATCTTAAGAGTGATGGAAAGTTTTTGAGATGTATTAAATGGGCTGGGACAAGTGGCATGTGTGGGCTGAGATTAGCAACTGAAAAGCAGGTGTGGCCTGGCCTGTGGGGTTCAGAGGTTGAGCATCAACCTAGAATCCAAGAGATCGAGGTTCCATTACAGGTCAGGGCACATGCCCAGGTTGTAGGGGGCGTGCAGGAGGCAGCCAATCAATGACTGTCTCATCATTGATGTTTCTATCTCTCTCTCCCTTCCTCTCTCTGAAATCAATTAAAAAAATATATACATACACACACACATATATATATTTAAATATTTATATATGTGTGTGTGTGTGTGTGTGTGTGTGTATATATATATATATATATACATATTAAAGTAGGTGTGTCTGGAGGGAGAAGGGGTGAATGTGGGAGAAATTAGAGGCTGTGCATCCAGGACAGGAGATGGTAACTCGGACCAGGGCATGGCAGTGCAGGGGGGGAGAAGTGGACAGGTTCAAGATGGTCTAGCAGACTGATCTGACAGGCCTGGACTTGACAAGATTGATTTGATGAATCGCCTGTGGGACTAGGGGGCATGATAAGTCCAGGATTCTGGCTGCAAGTTCAGGTGGATTGGAGGAGCCATCATTAAACACTATCCTAGAAGGGAAACAAAAAGGACACTGGGAGGCAGCCTGGGAACATGGAAAGATGAAGGAATAGAGAGAGTGGGAGGCTCCAGTCTGTGGAAGCCCCAGCATCCTCTGCCTCCTGCCCACAGGGTAGCTCTGTAAATCATTCCAAGCAAGGTGACCCATGAGAGGCAATCCCATGGACACTCTGGTCAAGCCAAGAACATCTTAGAGGTCTGGGAAACTACTACGACTTGTGGTCCACATGGCTTGCATGACACTAGCTTACCTGGAGTGAAAGCCTTGTCTTAGCCTGTGGTTCCTGAAAAGTAGAGCCTGAGGTATAAGGTTCATGCCCTTGATTAGGGAATGAAATCTCAAAACAAAGGACCTGAAGCTAGCAGGGCGGGTGGACTGAGATGGGGATGTGGGCCAGAGAGGCTGCTCTGCACAGTTGATTGTTCTGCCAGAGGACACATCTGTGGAAGCCCTACAAACTATCTCAGCACCTTTTATGAGGAAAGTAAAAGAGGAAAGAATTTATCTCTGTGATCGTCTTCTGTTGGTCAAAAGTTTGCCCCATTGGGCCTTTGCCCCTGCACAGGGTGGTTGTGAGACTAGGTGCTGTCAGGCAGTGCCTTTGAGAAGTTGGCTGAAGTCTTTGTAGAGAAGCTGGGGCTGCAATTAGTGACCAAAGGCCCTGGAGGTAGGTGAGGCCGAGGGGCTAAAAGATGTCCGATCCCTGCCCGGTCCTCCAGAGGGGACTAAGTCTCCTGGACCCGACTCAGCACACAGAAGCCTTGTCCACTGACCACAGCCCTGGTCAAGCCCAGGTCTTGCTGCCCAGTCACCCAGGGGAGGGGAGATGCAAGCCCTTCCTTCACACGCCCTCCATGTGCTCTGTGCGACGGGCTGCGACAAGCTGAGGGCTGGAGGCTCCAGGGGGCCCTGTTCCCGCTGCTCGTATTCGGCTTTGGGAGGAGCAACGTGACTTCCTCCCAGCAGATTGCCCTCCTTCCAGTGCTTACCACCTGTGAATATTGAAAGGAGCTCTGGTTTTATGATGGGGGTTGGAGAAGTTTTACAGCGGAGGATTAAGGGTTTGCTCTGAATAAAGCAAAGTCCACACGTGAATGGCTGTGAAGGGAGCCGCCGAGGCTCTTGGAAGCAGGATTCGGTGCGCACGCGCCCATGAGCGGCAGAGCAGCTCAGAGAGGCCGCCCTCCCCTCGCATGCAGCACCGGGAGGGCACAAGCTCGGCGGGCTGGGGAGACGGGCCTGGAGGACCACCCTTCCCGCTGAAGGCAGGTGACGTGAGAGATCAGCAGGCTCTTACTGCTGGTCAGGCTCCGTTCTAATTTATTTTATATCTATATTAAGTAAATCTTAACCAATTTTGTGGTGAGAGGGGCTCAGTGACTCCCAGAAACTGTTGGCTCTTCGTTAAAACCCAAACCCCACCTCAGGGAGTGTCCTGCTTTCACCCCTGCCTCTTCCCCTGGCCTCCTTTTCGAGCGAGCCTGAGTGACTAGTGGTTTAATCATTACGACCGCCACTGTTGAGCCACTATCATCTGCATATACCTGTTAGCTCTTCCCTCATGCCCACAATGGGAAGAAAGTGTCAGTGTCCCACAGACGAGGAAACGGGGCTTAGAGACATTCACTGCCTGGCTCCAGGCCACGCGTCTGGGGACAGTGCAGACAGAGCTCAGCAGTGTCTGACTCCAGAGTCAGAGCTCAGGACCTCCGAGCACCAATGCTGCTCATTTCACAGGATTTCACAGGCCTGCTTCAAGAAGGGAGGGTTAGGTCTTTCTTGTTTTCCATAAAAGATCTGCCTCACTCTGAGGAGATTTTCAAATAGTGAATGTTTTATTTACTCAGCTTTAAAGAATCACTGAGGGGTGAAACTCATGGCAAATGAGTCGTTATCAGGGCCTTTTCTAAGCAAAGCAGTTCTAATTTTTTAAAATTTATCTTCATTGTTGAAAGTATTACAAATGTCCCCTTTTTCCCTCCATCGATCCCCTCCACCTGCACATCCCCCGGCCCAGGCCTTCCCCACACTATTGTCTGTGTCCATGGGTTATGCATATAAGTTCTTAGGTTCACCTCTCCCCCCCACTCCTCCCACCCCCGCCTTCCCACTGAGATCCCTCAGTCTGTCCCATGCTTCTGTGTCTCTGGATTTATTTTGTCCATCAATCTGTTTTGTTTATTAGATTCCACATGTGAGTGAGATCATATGATACTTGTCTTTTTCTGACTGGCTTATTTTGTTTGGCAGTTCTAACTTTTTACCTAAACGAGTCATTGCCAGCTCTTCCTATGCCTCCAAAGGGGAAGTTAAAATGTAGCTCCCCTAACCCTCTGAGTCCCGCAGGCTCTCAGCGAAGCGGGAGGGAGTCTTCAGCTCCAATGGGAAAAGAGGCCCCTGAGGTGCCTGAACAGGTCTGCCATCTGACGCCAGCTAAAGCACCCCTCCCTGGTGCAGTTCTGATGAGATCAGCTTACCCTTGTCCAAGCTCCTTGCAGCCAGGCCCTGCCTGCTGTCCCCACCACAGGCCTTCTCTCCCGCTGGGGCCTCCCTCCTGATGCTTTGCTATTGTGGTCCTCAGGCTGCAATGGCTGCCTCTCTGCTGACCCACAAACCTGTCTGCACTTAGACCATCTCTCGCTTAGACCCCTTGGTGTCTGTGCACCCAGCTCAGCCACATGGCATGGAAACTGCAGGATTAGACCACAACAAAGGAGATATAAAATTTCAGAAGAGAAAAGCCCCTTAGGTACATTACTGTGGCACCTCTGGCCATATTTGCAAATGAGAAAACTGGGGCAAGATGTGGTGCATGACCTGCCCAAGGCTTAATAGTTACATAACGTGGAATACAGATCTCCTGACTGATCAACTAATGCCTCCTTGCCTGCACTGCCGCCAGAGGGATGCTGTTTTTATGTGCTCTCAGGTGAGGAAGTGAAATAATAGAACCACAGTCTCCATCACCCCACCTTTAAGACCAGCAGCACTCAGGGGCAGAACCACCTGCTTCATTGCCAAGCTTAGAAGGAGAGATAATTATGGATCCCAATTCACAAATGGATATGCATGTGTGTTTCCACAGCTACACAAACCACACACACACTCACATATTCACAGAACTAAATAAACAACCATCTGTTTTTACTATATCAGATTATCTTAAAATGGAAAACAGCCTCAGATAAGGGCTGGTGGCTTCTAAAGCACCATCCATCATGAGACCTGGAAACCGTGCTCCTGTCTCAGGGGAGCCTTTAGTCAGTCCCATCCTGACCCCACTGCTCTGAGCAGACTGTGCAGTCAGTTGGCCAAGCTCCCTCGCACCCTGTGAAGCCAGAACACACTTTAGCTGGATTCAGGACCTCTCAGGACCTCTCATGGGTCCTAATGTCTTACCTCTGAGATTATTTTATCTCCCAAACAGCTGTTACTTTCTCCCAGTGCAGGAATTTTTCCTCCATATGGTTTTCTTTACCTCACTCCACACTTCAGGTTAGCACCTGGCATCTGCAGAACCCAATGGTGCCCAATAAATGTTCTTAGCACGGCTGGATCAGTCCCTTTCTGACCTTCACCTCCTATAGATGTTCAGCCCATCGGCATCTGCCTTGCTTCTGTGGTGTGGGCATCTTATGGGGACACCAGCTAGTCTAGCTGTGGTGCTCACAGAAACTCTGTGGCTATGATAATAGCAGCCCCCAGCACTGGCCGTGGAAGCTTTGGCCGCCCTAATGGGAGGAAGGTCATTAGCTGTGAGAAGGAAGAATGGGTGGGCACGAGGCAGGGGAGGAAGAAAGCTCCTGAAGGACTATGGGGAACTAGTGGACACAGAACAGTATGAAATGAGTAAAAGGAAAAGAGACAAAACATGAATCCTACTGTAATACCATTTTGGGACACCTGTAATACTTTCAACAGTAAAGATGAATCAAAATAATTCAAACAAACAAAACCATGCAAGCACATAAACAAAGAAGGTATACATTTTCCTAGGATATAAACATGTCCAAAAGCTTGTTATCTCCAAGGTCATGTATCAAATCCTTTGGGGTGAGTTCCTCTGGGGAGGAACAGAAGACAAGGTGCTGGGCACAGAATGGCCATAATTACAAGCCAGACACGAACCTGAGGGCCATGTGAAAAAAAAAAAAAAAAAAAAGAAAACAACAAAAATTATCAAAGCAACTGCTTTTGGAACTCACCCCACTTGAAATGTTAAACAATTAATTTGTTGGTTATGATATTTCTTCTCGCAGGTTTCCTTCCTCTTCTCTCAAACTGTCGTCTGTCCCAGAACTCACGCTTCCTCCAGCAAGCAGCAAGTGCCTACTGTGTGTGAAACTGAACATGTTTTCCCTCCTCAAACATCCCGTTTAATAGGAAAGTAATATTTGTTCATAAACACTGAAATACAAGATAAAAAAAACAAAAACTTGTTAGAATGAGAACGTCTCAATACTGGGGACCTGAGACATGTTTCAGCTGCTTTGACAACAGTCATTTGCTCATGTTCGATACGATGCTCACATCTCTGGGCCTCTGATTACTTATTGAAAAAAAAAAAAATTAAATGCCTTCATTTGACAGGCTAAACATGGTACCAAAACTTAACAAAGTAAGTTATGAGCCAATCATTTTCATTAGAACAGAGAATAAAATATTAGCAAGTTGGATCTAGCAGAAGGTAAAACGCCTGCGATATTGTCACGGAGCTGGACTGGAAATGGAGCCCCTAAGCGCTCTGTGACCTGCAGGTTCTTGACTTAGCACAGAAAAGAATTCAAGAACCCGGGGAAAGCAAAATCAAGTTTTATTTCGTTTGAGAGGAAGAAAGAGGCCAGGACGCAGGCCCCTGGAGGCAGGCTCAGCGCCAAGCCGGGCTGGCTGCCGGCCCCCTGCTGCTGCGCGGCCCCGCAGGGCTCCCCTGGAGGGAAGGGAAGGTGCGTGCAGAGCAAGCTCCGCAGGCTCTCGGCGCCCCGTGCTTCTTGGTCAGTCAGCTCCTGGGGTTTATGTTTCCAAGAGAACTTTGTGGCACCAAATTCTGCCTCACCTTCCGGCTGGGAAGGGCCCCGTTTCTAAAGCGGTCTGTTCTTTAAGCACCGTGTGTTTGTCCCCTCAGGCCCCCTTCTACTTGTGGCGTCAGCGTTTATTGTAACGATGGAACAATGATCTTTGGGTTCGTTCTCCGGGCAATTTTTCCTCCATCTCGGATTGGTCTGGTTTTAGCCAGTTCTTGTGGTTGTTGACATCTGTGTCCACCGCGGGAGTTTTCGGCTATAAACCGTTCCCCTTTGATCAAGCGTGGAGGTGGGGGCTCAGCTGAGAGGACATAGTCCCTTACTGGCCTGTGATGTCCGCTCCTACTGTGACAGGCACCTCTCCCAGACACCCGGAGGTATGATCAGACAGCCCCCTGAGCGGAAGGGAGAGGAGTGTCTTCGCCTCGATTCTCATCTTCTCCTATAAGTAAATTTAAACAAGAGGCCTTGATGGGGTTGTGATAAAGCCAATTTATTAACAAAGTAAAACATGCAAATTTATTACAGAGAGAAGGCAAGCAAATCTATACATCTGGCTGATAAAGTGCAGATGGGCTCCCTGCTATCTGAAGAGTAAGCTGGGTGGGCCTATGAGACATTATATACTCTCCTGTCCATAGGTTTCAGAAATTCCTTTGTTTAATATCTTGGTATAGATTAATTTTCAAGGTCCCTTTTTACTTTGTTGTGGCCTTCCCAGAATCCATGGGAAACACCTGGCAATTTTATATTGCCAAGCCTTGAAACTGTTGGCTTCTCTGCTTAGAGAGTAAAAAATAAAAAAATAAAACTGCCCTTTTGCCCTTTCCTGTCCCTCCTCTCCTGCACTCTCTCCTTAGGGAGGCTTTTAACCATTTGCTCTCGGGTGTCCTTGGCAGGGGAAGATAAAGTGCCTGTAATTTTCAGGCTGGCTGCAAATTGCCCACACTGTTTGGCCTCGACTTTCCCTATCCGCTTGCCCTGGAATTTCCCCAGCCTTTCACGGCCCTGTAACACTTCTTCCCTCATTCCATTTGTCTGGAGCTTTCCCTAACTTCTTTCTTTCCTGCCTCAATATCACTAACAGTTTAGGCTTATTTTAGATATATAAGGGGGATTTAATTTGCAAATCAATAAATTTAATTCACCATATTATTAGAAAAATTGGAAAACATTTATGATCATCTCAATAGATGCAGAAAAAGTATTCAATAAAATTTAACATCAATTCAGGATAAAAACATTATTACGTGTTAAGTAATTTGGCCTTCGTCCCAGGTTCTTAGCAGCCAGAATCTAAATCCTTAGGATCTCCCAACTAATAGAAAAGTTTTTGTTATTCCTGAGCCTGTGGACCCACATGAGTTTATGCTAATGGGATAGGCCCCTAGAAAGTTTCAGGTTGGGGCTTGTTACCAGAAAGACCAAGAGCTGGGACTCTGAGCCAACCCAATCAACTTAAAAGCATATTGCTAAGTGAACAAAGCCAGTCTGAAAAGGTTACATACTTTATAATAATTCCAATTATATGACATTCTGGAAAAGGCACAACTATAGAGACAGTAAAAGGATCGGTGCTTGTCAGGGGTCAAGGGGAGGAAGGAATGAATAGTTGGAACACTGGACATTTTTAGGATGGTGAAACTATCTTTTATGATACTCCAGTGGTTCATACCTGGCATTATGTCTTAGTCAAAACCCATGAAACTGTGAACCTTAATGTAAAATGACTTTTTAGTTAATAATAATGTATTGACATAGGTTCATCTATTGTAACAGATGTATCACAATAATTCTAGATGTTAATAATAGATAAGCTTGGTTGGGAAGAGGGACGTATGGGAATCTTGTACTTTCTGAACAGTTTTTCTATAAACTTCAAACTCAAAAAAATAAAGACCATTAAATGAAAATTAATAATTTAAAAAATAAAGTATGGCCCAGCATGTGGGTTATTCTGCACAATGTCGCCTGTGCGCTTGAGAAAATGCGTACCCTGGCGCCGTCGGGTGGCCTGCTTCCCTGGTTTCTCTCAGAAGCGTGCTGTTCCAGCCTCCCGCGCTCTTGCTTAGCCTCCTGCCCGCTGTTGGGCCCACTACGTGCGGTGCGCTATTGAGCTCTCCATTTGCTACGGCTGAGTGTCCGTTTCTTTCTCCAGCTCCCTCAGCGTTTGCTTCGTGCACTCTGTTTTGAGGTTAATGTTTGTTGTTAGGTCTTCCCCGTGGGTTGCTTATTTTTCCTTATGAAATGCCCCCCCTTATCTCTAGTATAAATTTTTGTTAAAGTCTGTTATTAGCACAGCCCCTCTGGCTTTTTTTAGGATTGTCATCCTCAAGCTGTATATAATTTTACTTTAAATCTATTTGTATCTTTACACCTAAATTATGTCTCCTGTAGACAGCATATAGTTGAATCTATTTAAAACATTCAATCTGACAACGTCTGCCTTTTCATTGACTTGTCCGATCCATTTAAACTTAATGTTATTATTGACATAGCTGGCTTTCACATGCTGTTTTGCCTTTGGTTTTCTATTAGTCTGATTTTACCTTTGTCCCTCTATTCCCCATGTGTTAAGTGAATATTCTTTAGTGTAAAATTTACACTTCTTTTAGGGTTTTTCTTTGCTTAGTGGTTGCTCTAAGACTTACAATATATAACTTAACTTACCAGAATCTAGTTCATATTTTTCTGACTCAGTTTCAATGAACTATAGAAACTTTGTTTTATTGTCGAGTCCCAGTAGTAATGTTCATTTTAGTTAGTACACTATTAATTCCAGAATTTCCATTTGGTTCTCTCTTTATTGATATTTGCTATTTGCTAAGCCATTGTCATCACACCCTCTTTTAATTCTTTAAGTACGGTTTTCCTTAGTTCTTTAAATATCTATCTATCTCTCTACCTACCTACCTCTCACATGTCCATCATCTACCTGACAGATGCTTTGAAGCCTCTTTCCTTGTCTTCTTTTTCTTTCCCAAGGAGGCTCAGCATTTCATGAATTCCAGAAAGAAGGTCCTCTCTGGGCTTGGTCTCACCAGAGCAATAGGGAGCACAGCTTAGGGAAAACTGGGGGTATATTTAGTCTGGCCTCATTTGAGTTGGGGAGCAAGTCTGTCACTGGGTTCCAATTTCTACTCTCCCCAAATGAAGAAGGCTCAGCTTCCTTGGGAGGACATTGCCACTGAGAGCCTTGCCTCAGACCCTGGCCTTCTGACCTCTGCCCCAAGTAAGGACTATGACCAATGACAGCTAAAGCACAACCCCAGAAGGACACTTCTTTAGGGTAACCAGCAACTCTGGGCATGAACACAATGCAGCAAGCTCCCTGTGGAACCCAGGTTGCCGGCCTTTGTGCTCAGAGCAGTGTAGGCACAGTGCCCAGACCAGGACCACGTTGGCCATGTCAGCTCCAGGATCTTAGGGCAGACCAGCTTTCCTCTCTAAGCCTCAGCTCCTTCCACTGCAAAATACGGCCACACTCTCCCCCACTTTAGAGGAAGTTGAGGATAATACTGAATGAGCCATGAGCATTCTTTAGAATTATGAAGTGCTAAAGTTTGCAAGCAATTGTTATCATGCTATGTCAGGGGCCATTGTTGATACCCTTTCAGATCTTTGACTGATGAAATATGAATGCCCTGATTTGGGGGACTTTTCTCATTGTAGTTATTATCAGACTGAGTTTTCCCAACCAAAAAGGTCAGTTGTATTAGGGAAGGCACACAACGTTTAATTTTACACTTATTATGTGACAGCTATTATTCTGACTGTTTTATATGTTATTTCTTTTAACCATCCAAAAATTCAGCAGTACTTATCATATATTATACGGTTGACTTATATAGTACAATTACCAAGATTGTATTAGCATCAGTAATTGATGATAACTGTGTTGCCAGCAACTTAGAGGAGAGAACACTGAGACTTAGGTGAGGACCTTCTTCAGCTCACACAGCTGACCTGCGAGTTCAGAATGCAGTGACCACCTCTCTTCACTTATTTTTTATATTTTTGTTTTGCCTATTTTTCAAAACTTTTTAATTTCCATCCCATGAACTCCCATCCCTTTGGCAACTGTCAACTTGTTTTTTATATCTATGGGTCTCTATCCATTTTGCTTTTTTTATTTACTTTTTTGTGTGTTTTTTTAAGATTCCACATATAAAGGAAATCATACTGTATCTTTGTCTGACTTATGTCATTAAGCATAATACTCTTCAGGTCCATCCATGTTGTCACAGATAGCAAGAGTTCATTATTTTTACTGCTGAATAATATTTCATTTCACATCTATATCAGACCTTCCTTATCTATTCATTTATTGATGAACATCTAGCTTGCTTTCATATCTTAGTTATTACTAGTCATGCTGCAATTAGGAAGCCTTTCTCTTCTAAGTTCATAAATTGGGATTTCAAAGGCAATTTCCATTCCCTGCTTGTTTTCCTGTGCATAAATTATTTTCATTTTTGCATGTCTCTTTTTACTTTTTAAAAATGGACACCTTAGACAACATAGTACAGGAACCCTGGATACTGACTCTACCCTTCCTCTCAGGGTACATTATTTGCTTTGCTGTTGGCTCTGTTGCTTAGTACTCGGCTGAACTTACTCTGATAAGTCTGTTTTTCCGACATTGCACAACCTTCGTTCCCTGCTCCGATTTCCCCCTTATTTTTGTCTTTTAACCCAGCTTCCTAGGGTCTTCCCTGGGTTGGATAAGCCACTTGCTGGTCAAATTGTGTGTTTAAGCTCCCTTGGCCAGTTATATTTTTATTCTTTAATGTTTGATGTTTGGTGTGTGCATGTGTGTGTGTGCGTGTGTGTGTGTGTGTGTGTGTGTGATGAAACCTAGTATCACAGTACAGGGAGTTTATATTTTTGGTCCCACATCTATCCAGGGGCTAGTAGCTTGGAGGTTTTCCCTTTGAGTCCTTCCGAGAGGCACAGGCTTGGAAATGCACTGTCTTCCAGACTGCCTGGGCAATGTTATTTTGAAGCCTGTCTCCCTGTCACATCCATGTTCGGTCAGACATACCATTAGCCCCTTGTGCTGGGGAGCTCCTGTGTGTCGGCGGGTGGGGGTCTGTGTGCAGCTTGGGCGATGCTCCCAAGTCTGTCCTGCATTCTGTTCTGATTGCTCCTGATGGGTACAGCCGAGAGCATGCACACAGTCTTCACGGCCCCCACGCTGACTGTGATCCCAGGGGCAATCTTCTCATCTGTCTGTCCCTGGTTCTCTTTATTAAACTTCTGGCTTCTTTCCATTTCGCTGGTATCAGAGCCACCAGCGTCATAATTGCCCTTTACCATGATCCCCATTGTTTTAGACAATGCCCTCCGACATGAGCTCTCCACTCTTGGTTTCATAAAGTGAGTCTCCTGAGGAAGAGCTTTTTATCCTTATGTTCTGCCTTTTCCTTTTGGCAGAGCTCCTGCATCACTGCACTGTGGTTGGTGGGAGGGCCTACTTTGTTGGAGTGACGCCTCTGTAGATGAGTGGGTACTCCTGGGGTGGTCGGCAGCCCCTGGTCTTCTTGGCTTGTCCCTGATGATCTGGAACCTCCATCCTATGAATGAGCTTGAGGGGGAGCAATTGAGATCCCAGTATTCTCAGGCTATTGTGCTGAAAATGTCTTCATCCTGTGAGTGGGGCTCAGCGGAGGAAGAGGGAACCAGCCCTTTCCCTGACACCTGCCTGGAATGGAGCTTCTGCAACACAGGGAGGGGTATAAGAAACTCCAGGAGCCTGCCCTTCTAGAAACATAAAATTATAGCCCGAGACTCAGGGCAAAGGGCAGAGAGAACCCCCATCCTCTTGGCTGCACAGGCTCAGGGCAGAGTTTCTGTGACATAATGAGGATCGTGGATTAAACGCCACAGACTCTCACTGTCTTTACAGAAATGGAGCGGGTATTCTTGGATGCATCTTCTCCATTTGCTATAAGCCCTTGGGACAATTTCTAGAGACATTTAAGTTAATTTTTCACCAGTTACATTGTCATTCAGAAGCCCTGCTTTCTCCGACTGAGTTTGGGAATAGTTCCTTGCATGGCAATATCTCATTAGCTTAATTGGTGGAAGCACTAATGCTAATCAATTGATCATAGCTTTCTGGAAGGTTTGTTGAGAAAATGCCTGATACCATCCAGGAGAGAAAGTGGGAGGCAGTGGCCCGATGCTGTTGGCTGGGGTGCCGCGGGAGAGGGTCATAGGCTTGCTAACCTGGCCTAGTGGTGAGGGCACGAGCTTGAGCACCACTTTTAGACACATAAAATCATGATTTTTATCTTCCTGTTTAGAGTAAATTATAGTGCAAACAGTCTGGAATTGGGAGGGACAGAAGTGAAGTAATATCTTCGAAGTCAGTTGCAGAAAAACACACAACAGTAGTAACAAAATGCTTTGTGAGCCTTGAAAGCTGTGGTTCCTGTTTTCAGTTCTACCTTTTCATCGTCAACGACCTGAATTACTGTTATTGATTATGGGAGCCAAAATCTGGGCAAGTGGGACACAATGGTGTGCAGACATCTGAGTTTTATGTTTCTTTTGGAGAAAATGAAAGAGACAATCTCTTCTCCTTCATCTGCAAAACATTCTATATTTCACTTAAATACCTCTTTCTGACTTATTTTACTTGAGGGTTTTTCCCTGCTGCTCACAATGGATGGATGGTCACAACTGCTCCCTAAAGTGACAGGCTATTAAGAAACCCTTTCAGCTATTGAAAGAAAAATGAGACAAAGAGAAGAGAAAACTATTAAAGAAAATAAATAGAAGTGAAAAGGGGCTTTATCACCTCAAGGGTACATTTTAAAGCTCTCATCATGTAGCTCTCAATTAACAGATGGGCAATTCAATGCCAAGTTAAGAGTTTCTGTGGTGGGATGAAGCAGAATTGTTAGAGGTGCGTAAAAAGTGTTTTAAAGGATCTTGTGACTAGGGAGTAACTCTTTTCTGTTAATGCCAAATGCTGCTGGCAGATCAGAAGGCTGGGAACCGATAGCTCTACTCCCCAAGCAGAACGTGTTTAAGGGGCTCATTCAATTCTCCAGGTAATGTCAGTATTTCTTTAGTAGAACTGGCTCTTTAAAAAGGAACTGCAACAATCACCGAGGCCAGGAGTTTGGGGAATAAAAAATTTAACTGTGATAAGTTCAAGTCCTCCATAGACAAGACAAGTGGAAGCAATTTTGAAAATGCTTTTCAGGAAAAAGAAAATAACACATTAAAATCTGGATCTGGTTTAATAAAAATTCTTCCTGCTATACATTTTTTATATGAAAATATTTTAGACTATGTTTTGTTTTTAGTAAAAAGTTGATGTCAATGTTCCTTTCCTTTTTAAAATTTTTTTGACATTCGGTATTATTTGTATTAGTTTCAGGTGTACAACATACTGGTTAGACAATCATATAATTTACAAAGTGATCCCCCCTGATATTTCCAGTACCCATCTGACACCATACATAGTTATTTCATTATTATTGACTATATTCCCTATGCTGTACTTTACACCCCTGTGATTATTTTGTAACTGCCAATTTGTGTTTCTTAGCCCATTCACCTTTTCACCAAGTCACCTGACTTCCTTCCATCTGACTACCATCAATTTGTTCTCTGTATCTGAGTCTGTTTCTGGTTTGTTTCTTTATTAATTTTGTTCTTCAGACATGTCATATAAGAGAAATCATATGGTTTTTGTGTTTCTCTGACTGACTTATTTCGCTTAGCATAATACCCTCAAGTTCCATCCACGCTGTCACAAATGGTAAGACTTCATTTTTTATGGCAGAGTAATATTCCCTTGTTCATATGTGCCACATCTTTTTTATCCAGTCGTCTACTGAGGGACCTTTAGATTTCTTCTATGTCTTGGCTATTGTAAACGAACATAGGGGTGTACATATCTTTTCAATTTAGTATTTTGGATTTCTTCAAAAAAATCTCCCATAATAGAATTGCTGGAGCATAAGGTAGTTCTGCTTTTAATTGTTTTAAGGAAACTCCATACAGTTTCCAGAGCGGCTGCACCAGTTTGCAGTCCCACTGACAGTGCACGAGGGTTTTCTTTTCTTCACATTCTTGACAACACTTGTTTGTTGATTTGCCGATGGTGGCCATTCTGACAGGTATGAGATGACATCTCATTGAGGTTTTAATTAGCATTTATTTGATGATTAGTGACATCGAGCATCTTTTTGTATGTCTATTGGCATCTGTATGTCCTTTCTGGAGAAATCTCTATTCAGACCCTCTGCTCATTTTTTAATTGGATTGTTTTTCTATTGGCGTTAAGTGTGTGTGTGTGTGTGTGTGTGTGTGCGCGCTTTACAAATTTTGTTTTCTTTGCTGGGCAAAACCTTTTTGGTATGATGTAACCCCATTTGTTTATTTTTTCTTTTATTTCCCTTACCTAAAAAAGATATTTCAGAAAATAATATTACTAATAGCAAAGTCAAAAAGTTTGCTGCTTGTATTTTCTTCTTAATTATTTCTTTCCTTCCACTTACTTTGAATTTTGTTTATTGTTATTTTTCTAGTACCTTTAGGTGTACAGTATGATTCTTTATTTGAAAATTTTTGTTTTCATGGCTTTGAGTCTTTTAAGCCTTTAATCATTTTAAGTTTGTTCTTGTATATGGTATAAGATTGTGGTCTAGTTTCATTTTTTGCACTTATCTCTCCAATTTTCCCATCACCATTCATCGAATAGACTGTCTTTACCACATTATATGTTCTTGCCCTGCTCACCCCTCCCAGCTCTTGTCATTGGACTCCCTCTGTCATCATGTCTGTGGCCCAGCATAGCAGCTTGTGCTTGTCTCCCTCAAGCACATTAAGCCTGTTCCCACTGTAGGGCCGTTTTGAATTTCTGCTTAAATGACAGCATTTTCAGCTTCCCTTGTAATCCCTGTCCATCTATTACTCCCTACAAACCACCTCATTTTGATGCTCTGACTCACACTTACCACCATCTGGTATCTATTCCTCCTGTTTGCAGATTGTTGGCCCCTCTTCAGATCAGGAACCGGTTTCTCTTGTTGCCTGTAACGCGAGTGCTCAGAACAGGGTCTAGTAGCCAGTGACGCTCAGAAACCACAAGGTCGGGCGGTAAGAGGATGAGAGAGACACTCATAGCTGCAGGAAAAACAATTATTTTAAACAATTTTCTGTATTAGTCCACTCAAACTGCCATTACAAAATACCACTGACTGGGTGGCTTAAACAACAGAAATTAATGTTCTTACGGTTCCAGAGACTGAACATCCAAAATCAAGCTGTCAGCAGGCTTGGCTTCCTCCAGCTGTCTTGCAGAGACCCACCTTCAACTTCTGTCCTCACGTGGCCCTTACTCCGTGCATGCGTCTCTGAGGCCCTTTTACCAATTTCCTCTTCTTATAAGAACAAAAGTCACATGGATTAGGGCCCACCCTAATGGATTCATTTTAACTTAATCGCCTCTTTAAAAACCATATGTCCAAATACAGCCACATTCTAAGATACTGGGGGGTTGGGCTTCAGTATATGATTTTGGGGGGACACACTTTAGCCTATAACACTGTTAAGCACATCAGATCCAAGCAGAGAGGCTCAGATTTGGTTGAGCTGAGTTGTCAGGGAGCCTGCCCATCACTCGCCTCACCCCCAGTCTGTAGTCAGTACTAGGAATTCTCAGGGCCGGGGTCTGGTCTGCTCTTCTACTGAACAAAGAAGCTCAGCCAGCCAGGAGCCCAGGAGGACCCTGGCCTTGGTGCACAGCTGTTTCTCTGCTTGGCTCACAGCTCTGCACAGATGATGTTCACCCTGACCTTGTCCCCAACACCAGAGGTTTAGACAGAGACCCCAAGGTGAGCCTCAGCCTAGAGTTCACCCAGAAATGTTCTCTAAGAGGCATCTGTGGCCAAATGGTGGGCAGGAGTGGCGTAGTCTCTGAGGACTGTCGTATCCCCATAGACGACCCCTCCTCTGTCAGGCCAGCCCGTGTGGTACCATCTGCTGCATTAATGACCCCCTCCAGAAAGATCCCAGATGCATGAATTTCTTTCCACTCGGCAAACGATTCCTGGGAATGTGTGCAATTACCTCCCATTACAGATAAGAATTGCCAATTAAAACTCAATCAGCAACAATGTGAAGGGAAGCGGTGAGCCAGCTTTGTCAGCCCCAAATGACTTCCTTCTACCAAGGTGTGAACACCTGGCTAGCAGGTGTGAGAGCAGTTGTGGGGGAGAACAGAAAGGTGGTTGGGTGTAGAATAAAAGAGCTGGGGGCTCTGAGGGAACCTGGCGACCCAGCAAGCTTTTCCTGTCAGGACCACAATGCAGAGGAGCTTTTCAGGGTGTGGTTGGTGCTATGGACCTGGCAGAGAGCACAGGCCCAGGGGTTTCAGGAGGGGGGGGGGAGAGCTGCCAAGGCTGTGGGCAGCCAGCTGACAGCATTGTCAGCTTCCCTTCTAACCCCTGTCTTTATCTGTAACAGTAATGAAACCTGGTTTCCCCTCCATGCACAGGGAGGAAATTGGCAGATATTTTTGAGGAAATCATGACTTTCATTACCGTAATGTCTCCTTTTTTCTTAGCCCTCTAACGCTGTGTGAGCGTCTCTTCATGTGCCTCTGAGAGATGAGCTCTGAATCCAGCTACGGACCATGCAGGCTTGGAGAAGGACCTTAACTCTTTCATTCACATCAGAAGGCTTTGCTAATAACATTAATAGATGTCATTTTTGCTTTCTTCCGTGCATCTAGTCATAGGATAATTCGCTGAAGAATATTTTTTATTTAAGCCTATTTTACAGATGATAAAAGGAGGCTCTAAAAGGCTAAAGGATCACCCAAGGTCACTCATCTAGTAAGAGGCTGAGCCATTAGTCATACCTGGGGCTGCTTGATTTCAAAGACATTGTACTGTGGCTCTCACCCTGAATGGCCTGAGGAACTGGTTAAAATCCAGCTGCCTTACCTCGCTCAGAGAGCAGTACCACACCTTAAAAAAGGCTTCTGGACAAATTTTGATATGTCATACTTTAATTTTTATTTTACTGAAAATATTTTAAACTTTTTCTTGATACCTTGTAGCTTTGACCTTGGGCCTTCTGGATTTAAAACCAACAACAAACTCCTGCCTTAAAGTAATTACAATTTGGCACACAGTCAACAAGTATTTATAGCAGATAATGCTACAGAATGAGCTTCTAACTAAGAGATTTGTAACCAGAGCTGAGACCAGGATAGGTGATAACCCGGAGGCTCAGCCACTCTGCTGAGAAGGTGGACCTCCTAGTGGTATAACTGACAATGAGGTATTGCTGGAGGAAGCAATTGTGGTGGGTTGTGAGGGCTTTTCTAGAGTTTCCTTTTTGTCCTCTGTATTTTGAGGAATCTGAGCTTGGTTTTTGGTTGCAAAACACAGGTTCATGGACAGATTCTGGGCTGGGGCGGTAGGATCAGTTGAGGAGCTATTTGAAAATGCAGAGCCCCCAGCCCACCCAAAATAATGTAATTTGGTAGCTTTAGGTATGGTCCAGAAATCTGTGTTTTCAAGTGCTCTCAGATGATTCTCTGCAACATCCATTTTTGGAAGCTAAGCAAACATCTTATTTTGTGGAAACAGGTCTTTCAGTCCTGCTGGTGCAATAATCCTGACCATGCTGGAGAAGTAACCCTCTCTGTGTTACAAGACCCATCTGGGGTAAGCAGGACCTCAGGCAGTGGGATCAGAGTTGTCCTTGCAGGAATGTGCAGCCCATC
Organism: Miniopterus natalensis; assembly: GCF_054644295.1. Lineage (NCBI taxonomy): Eukaryota > Metazoa > Chordata > Mammalia > Chiroptera > Miniopteridae > Miniopterus > Miniopterus natalensis. Next base: position 3,250,296 of record NC_142100.1, on the reverse strand, counting down.
AGAACCACCCAGGCCCCTCAGCTGTGAGTCTGGGCTGAGTCCTCCCTCCTGCCTGGTGCAGCTCTGACTGCACAGCAAGGAGCCCACTGTCCTGCTGCTGCTCGGGCTGGCCCAGGGGAGACACAGGGCCACTGCGATGGGTCCCTCAGATTCTGGGCTCAGGTGGGAAGCTGGGGCCACAGGAAACAAGAGCTATTGGGACTGAGGAGGCTCCTGAGACCGGGGTTCCTCCCTGAGGCTGTTTTCCTGGGAGATTCATTCTCCACCTGTGAGCCTCACCTCCCAGGATCCAGAGCACAGATGGGGGGAGGGGCGGTACTCACAGACACAGTGGGTGAGGGGAGAGAAAGGGAGAGGGAGGGAGGGAAAGGGAATCAGAAACCAGCATTTATTAAGAGCCACTGTGTGGGATCAGTGTGGGAGGCTGGCTGTGCTGAGGGAATGAAGGTCTCACATTGGAATGAGTGAGAGAAAGACTCCCACACACCTCTAATGTGCTTTCTCTCATGTCCTTTAGTTTATGGCCTTGAAAAGTGAGAACTTTATTTAAGAGGACATATTCTATATCTTCATCATGATCTATTTGAGTGACTTATAAGTCTGCCTGAACATCAGAATCATTTATGAAATGCTTATTTTTCTTTAATCCAGAAATCTATATCTTAGCAAAATCAGAATCTTCAGCCAAAGATCTACACATTTATGAAACTCCCCAGGTCACCTAATGCAAGTTAATACTGGGGATGATTGACTTCATCTTTAGATGCTGTGCACATGTGACTCTTTTTTGTTCTTTTCTTGGTGAAGTTAGAGATAAGCTCATTATTTCTGACAAAAAATTCACCTTGTGGTTGTACCATCACCATCTCCTTTGCCTGCTCTCCTTTGGGACTGTGGAGTTCTTATGAGCATGGCCAAGGCCCCTGCACCCAACAGCACGTTAGTAAACTGACAGAGGAAGCCAAGGAGCCTTCCCACTACCCCATATGCTAGAGAAGGGGACAATGGGATGAAGACAGGCAGGAAACACATAGGGTGGGGTATAGCTCTTGCCTAACACCGTGTGTATGAGTGTGACTGTGTGGGTCTGTGTGTGTGCACACTCAGTGATTTAATATATAGTTATTTGAAAAGGGCAAGTCCTCTTTCAAAGTATTTGATTCAGCAAATTTAACCAAAGAAAGAGTATCTGATTTTATAATAATACTTTAGTTGGTGGAAAATCGAATACTGAAATGATTTTCATTAATAGACTAGTTCTTAGGGCTGTTTTAGGTTTACAGAAAATTGAGCAAAGTTCTCAGACACCTCACACTCTCAGTTCCCCTTAATATTAATATCTTGCATTAGCAGATTCCCTTATAACAACTGAAAAGCAATTCTCGATACATTATTATTAACTAAAATCTATAATTTACTTTAGGGTTCATTCTCTGTGTTGTACATTCTATGGGTTCTGATAAATGCATAATACCATATCTACCACAAAATATCATACAGAATAGTTTCACTGCCCTGGGAATTTCCTTTGTTCTACTTAATTCATTTCTCTATTCCCCCAAACACTCTTAATTTTAAGATAGGAAATTCTTTGGGCATTTTGTCTAAGCCAAGGGCACAGGCGAAATGAAAGGTAAGTGTTAACAATGTCATTGTCTTTCTGATTGAAACCTCATAGAGCTGGGAGACAGTTTTTACTTATGCAAATGAAAGGCGAATTAGATCTAGGGAGGGGTGCAATAAGTAACTGGAGGCGCTGAGAACCTAGCTCAGTGCCTAGTCTCTGAGAAGCTGGCAGTGCGTAGTTAAAGGCGTCTTCAGAAAGAACTGACAATCCTGTCAGTGCTTATAAAGTGCTTCATACCAAAGGAGCTTCGTTCGCATCACTCCATCCCGGGCCTCTATATACACTTCCAGAAGGTTTCTACCTCCAAAATAATATTGCGGGTAAGTTTGTACATTCCCTTGCTATGCAAACCGTATTCCAGTAGGTCCAAGACCTGAGAAACCAGTTTACTGTAATTCATATTTTATTTTTATCTTAATCTAATGTGTACATCACTTTTTAAAATAATTACTAACCAGAGAAGAATTGCTCCATCATTTTATTTGTAACCACTGTTGAAAGTGTCAACTGTACACCCTATTCTCTGTTTTTTTACACCCAACAGAAATTTAGCTTTAGAGACTATCAATTAGCTGCTCTCTGTTCGCCTGGCAGCCACACACAGGTCACAGACTTGTCACCTGTGAAGGTACCCAGAGCCAAGGCGCCACTTTACCACCTTCGGCTCATGAGCTCTGTCGCTGGGGGGTGACAGGGAGGCAGGCACAGGGAGACTTAACCCGGGGTAGCTCAGGTGCAGGGAAGCCTTTAAGCTTTTCCTGCAGAGTTGAGAGGAGAGAAACGGACAGTAGCCAGGAGCGGGAAGTGGGGACAGGGCCTAATTTCAGAAGTTGGGAAACTAAGGTTCAGAGAGGATGGGTTTACTCCAGTCATACACGGGCCCTGGAATTCTGGCTCCTGATACTCCAATGTCTCTGTCCCTCCCACCAGGCGCAGCTTATTGCCCACAGCTTGCCACCCTCCTGGATAAGCACCTCACCTTTCCCTTCACCCAGCCTAGAGCCCGAGTCATGATCAAAGTAGGTGGGAAATTCCTGGGAACCCTTCATCTCCCTCCCCGATTGCATGCCCACCTCTCCTTCCTGTACCTGCGGAGCCTCTGAAAATGTGGGGCAGAGGCCAGAAATGTCACACACAGTAATAATGACTGATGTGAGGTCCCCACTAAATTATATATGTTCTTGGGCAATTCACAGCCCTATAGAGATTCAGATTCTTTATTCCAGAAATGGGATAATTTCTTCCCTAGCTGGCCTATATAGAACCTCTAAATATCATATAAGGAAACAAAACTAATTTGTAACCTTAAATGTGTTATTTGCCTGGACATTTTTTATTACTCTGGTTATTAGAAATACAGCTTGAAGTTATCTAGTGTAGAAGAAGAAACACTAGACTAGAATTTCATAAGTTTTATTCACAGTTCTGCAACTTATTAGTTTGTCATTTCAAGAATAGGCATGTCAGGAATGATGCCAACAAGAGGGTAGGTTAAGAAAGTCCAGACCCCTTCGTTCCCCTTGGAGATCTACATCTATCTATACCTATGCCTACACCTACACCTACACCTACACCTACACCTACACCTACACCTACACCTACACCTACACCTACACCTACACCTACACCTATACCTATAGCTATTATTTGTAGATGTTTGACTGGTTTCCTAAGTGCCTATAAAGTTGTTTAGTCAGTTGCTATATATATATATATACACCTTTCCTAATGATTTTGTTTCTTCTTGTAGCTAACTTTGACTAATACACTCCCAAAACAAAAGACATAGATTGATACAATGAAAAAGTAACAGGATCCAACTACAGCCCGTCTACAAGAGACTCACTTTAGATCTAAGCACACACATAAATTGAAAGTAAAGAGATGGAAAAATATAATCCATGAAAATAGTAACCAAAAGAGAGCAGAAGTGGATATACTAACATCACACAAGACTTGAAGTCTTTCAAAACAATTAAAAAGAAATATAAATATATAGTACAAAAGACAAAGAAGGACATTATATTATGATAAACCCAGAAGATATAATCATTTAAAACATATATGCACCAAACATCATGCTTTTCACTATATGAATTAAAGGGAGAGCTAGACAGGTCTAAAGGGGCCTTTAACAACCCACTGCAATAATACTGAACAATTGGAGAGAAGAGCAATAAGGAAATAAATAACTTGAACAACACGATACATCAATTAAATCTAACAGATATATGCAGATCACTGCCCAATAATAATAGAATATATATTTATCTTAGGTGCTCATGTAACATTCTATAGGATAAACCATATGTTAGGCCACAAAACAATTCTTTTTTTCTCCCTTTTATTGAATTTATTGGGATGACACTGGTTCTTTTCTGACAGGGGAGATACCACAATCATAAAACAAGTCTTAATAAATTTAACATTTTTGAAATTATAGAAAATATTTTTTCTAATTACAGTGGAATGAAAGTAGCCATCTTTTACAGTAGACAGAAAACTTGAAAATTTACAAATATGTGAAAATTGGACAATACTCTTAAATAACCAATGGGCCAAAGAACAAATCTGAAGGAAGAACTGAAAATATCTCGAGATGAATGAAAATTAAAACATGACATTAAAAAACTTATTGCCCAAATGGGCATGGCTCAGCGGTTGAGCGTCGACCTAGGATCCAGATCATGGTTCGATTCCCAGTCAGGGCACATGCCGGGGTTGTGGGCTCGATCCCCAGCAGGGGGCGTGCAGGAGGCAGCCGATCAATGTCTCTCTCAGCATTTATGTTTCTCTCTCTCCCTCTCCTTTTCTCTCTCTGAAATCAATGAAGATATATTTTTAAAAAACCAGAAAAACAACTTATAGGATTTAGCAAAAGCAGTGCCAAGCAGGGAATTTATAGCTGTAAATGTTTACATTAAAAAATAGCAAAGGTCTCAAATGAACTACACAATTTTACATGTTATGGAACTAGGAAAAGGAAGGACAAACTATACCTATCTCTACTAGAAGGAAGGAAATAATAAAGATTAGTGCAAGCATAAATAAAATAGAGAACAAAAACAGCTATAGGAAAAATCAATGAAACCAAGAGTTGGTTCTTAAAAAAAAAATCAAGAAATTGATAAACCTTTTAGCTAGATTGACTGAAGATCAAAAGAGAGCCCAGCTGGTGTTACTCAGTGGCTGATCGTGGACCCAGGAACCAAGAGCTCACAGTTCAATTCCCAGGCAGGGCACATGCCCAGGTTTCCAGCTCGATCCCCAATGGGGCCATGCAGGAGGCAGCCGATCCATAATGCTTCTCCCTCATTGCTGTTCCTATCTCTATGTCCCACTCCCTTCCTCTCTCTCTAAAAAATCAATAAAAACAAATTACTTCAATTGATGCAGGAAAACATTTGACAAAACTCAACACCCTTTCATTATTAAAATAGTCAGTAATTTAGGAATAGAAATGCATATACACCTTCCCCAGCCCTAAGAGCAGAAGCCCTTAATGACAACCTCCATCCAATTCAGACACCATTTACTGCCTTTCTCTAAAGACCCTGGCTCGTTGTATGCAGGTCTCGGTTTTCTGACAATGTGCTCACATGCACACACTGGCTCTGCCTCTATTTCTAGAGAGAGAGGTGCTGTGATAATAGCAGCATTATGAATATTTACACACTGTGATGGATATGACATTTCATTTGCATATGACTTCTTATTTAATAAACACTCTAAGTAGAAACAATTAACTTCATTTTGTGGAGACTCAGAGAGGCCGAGTGACTTACCCTGGGTCACACTGTTAGTAAACTCTAACCCGGGTCTGATTGACCCCTAGAACCAGTATCTCAGTCTCTGAGCTGTGCTATGTTTTACTTGCTGTCTCCTTTCCCTTTGGCCCTAGCCAGAGGCAAAGCCAGATACCTCAGCTCTCTATAGCAACCCCAGCTGTCCCGAGACCCTGCGAGGTGGGGAGCTGATTCAGCTGGAGACTCGCCTGAGAGGCAGAGGAGAAGCTATGGGAGAGCCAGTGCTGGTCAGAAATACCGGGCCTGTCACCTCCTTCACCAGGTAGGAAAGAGCTCCTCAGTCCCTGGGTGTAAAGGAAGGTCAAAGGTTTTATCTTCCCACCTCCATCCACCTGAAATTAATGAGGCAAAATAGGGCATCCCAAATCAGCAAGGCAAGTAGCTTGAGGACCTTCTTAGTTATATTTCTGGAACATGCCAGCTTCTGAGCCTGCAGCTTTCAGAGCTGGCCAAGGGAAAGAATAAAACCTGCCTCCCCCCAGAGCACAGGGAAAGCACCAGTTTCATCTTGTCCACATAGATCTGCAGCTTTTTTTGTGTCTGTAAAGTTGGGTCTGTACTGGGAGAGGCGAAGCGATATTGATCAGCTGCCACTGTTTCTCATTTCTTTGTAACAGCTGATCTGTGACCTCACCTTCCAGAGCACGGATGGAGCAGTTAAGCTATTATTTCAAAGGATGAGATCCGGTGGAATTGGGGCTGGGGTACTGCTAGCTCTTCCAGGTCCCTCCCGGCTCTGGACCTTTGGAATAGGTGAGTTGAGTGCATTGCCTTCCAGCTAAAACCAGCAGTCCCATGAAGGAGTCTCCTGGCAGAAAAATCAAATTCTAAGTGTGGACTTTGTCTTTACAGGCAGATGGTAAACTTCTGGAATAAAGGGATTCTGTCTAACAGAAATCAGAAGAAACCTGCAGCCAGCTCAGGCCATTTCCTCATTTACATGATTGCATATAGAAACACCAAAAGGCAGTCCACTTCTGAGGGGGGTCACACCCTCCATTGAGGGAATATTCACAGTGACTCTGGAATAGACTCTCCTAGTCTCCTGGCTTACAAATAGCTTTCTTTATAAGTATGTCCCAATTATTGCATAAAATATATTTAAAAACCTCTGCATTATTTTTTGTTTACCTGAGGCTCATATGTAAAGTCCATCACTGCACTCTTGTCATCTAAGACACCCTGGGAAGAGTTACTGTAGAGCTTAGGATGCTGGGGTAATGCAGGAGATCTGTCAAATGTGGCCATGACTGTGGGAAACCCAGTATAAACTACTGGTGAACTGTGAGATCTTCAGATTCACCAAGAAACATTGTGGAAATGCCCTCCTGTCTAGCCAGTATTAGGCTGAGACACTGAGAGCCACAGGTCTGGCTTCGGTTTGCCAAGGCTGCAGCAGGCTTGCAGAATCCTCTCTGAAGGTTTAATGTGTGGTGGCTCCTAGAGTTGCCAGAGGAAATGCGATTCTCTCATGGGATCACGAGAAAAGCATTTCAGAGTCCCATGCACAGGAGACTGTGGTGTGGCAAGGTTTATTCAGGTGGAAATAAAAACTGCCCCCTGGGTCCCACTAGGGCAAGGCCAAAACAGAGGCCAGTGTCCAGAGTCTCTGTTTCATATTAAAGCTTAGTCCTTTGGAGCCTGTGTGGCCTGCTGCAGGCCAGGTTGGCTGCCAGACTTGCATGGCTGCATGTTCCTAGGCCAGAGAAAGTGCGCGAACAAATGGATGAGTGCATTACTGGGTGAGGGAGAAAGGGAGAGAGGGGAGAGAGGGAAGGAGGGAGAGAGGGGAGAGCATTTTTTGTCCCCTGGGATTTTATGATCTTGGGGAGGACCAGAAACTTTAAAAAATAACCAATCAACTGCCCGAGCTTCTGTGGGCTTCTGATGGGTCCCGCCCCTAGCCAGTGATCCCTTTCCCAGGCTAGATCGACAGGCCTCTATGGTCAAGCACCTCCTCCTGGACTGCTTTGATGTCTGTTGCGCATGTGCTCACCTCCCCTATTCCCCCAACAATCTGGTGCCTGAGGGGGAAGGGAGGGGTGTTAATCCTTTGTGGGGCAATGCGGGATCCCGTCCAGTGTGTTGAAGCTGCAGCTTCCTGGTGAAGCAAACAGGCTCCTGCTCCCCAGTGTATTGTGCCCGACAATGGCTGGTTCCTTTTGCGCCCCCCTTATGAATGCCTCTGGGCACCTGCCAGCCGAGTCGCTGCCTGCGTCTTGGTGGCGCTCTGAGGTCTGAGATGCACCAGGAGAATGCTGCGGCTTAACGATCCATACACAGTGGGCATTTCTACTCTAATGATTAATTCAAGTGTCCTCTCAGCGTTCTTCTTTTATAAATTTAATTTATTGCGGTGACATTGGCTAATAAAATTATATAGCTTTCCGGTATACAACTCTATATACATCATCTGTAGGTTCTTCTTTTAAATGTCACAAATGTAAAATAGCTATATTCTTGAATTCCTCATGATATTTAAGTCACTTAGTATTTCTGAAAGATCTTCATCCTGAAATGTGGGCCGTGGGCACCAGGAGCAGCTGGGAAAGAACGCAGAGCAGGGTTTACAATGGCACACTGGTTTGGGGAAACGCTGGCCTAAGTTTTGTGTGTGTATGTGTTTCTTTCTATTTTCATTTAACCTGCTTTGGACACTCCCACCATGAAAAGTCCAAACAAGAGGTCACTGGAATGAGATGGAATTGGGTTAAAATACTGGGAAGCTTTTCCTGGAACAGTTGCCCTACCTGAGCCCCAGCTTCCTCCAAAAGGCCATTCAGACAAGGTGCCTCCCTGCCCTCCCCCAGCAGCCGCCTGCTCTGTGCCCCTCCACCTCTGAGTCCCCATCCTGGGCATGAGGTTATTCTAGGCACTTGCTCAGCTCCCAGCTCTGCTTGGGCCACTTGAGGGGAAAGACGCATGTGCTGGGACAAGTTGTTTCCTGACAGAGCCACTAGATCTCCCTTCCCTGAGGAGGCTGGCAGAGCTACATCCAGGCAACTCAATTCTTGCGCATTTTCTCTGGCACAGGAGCCACCCTCCAGTGCCCAGCCCTCCTCAGCACAGAAGAGCAGGTGGCTCTTATTGCCAGAGATCAGACCTGACCCCTCCCTGGGACAAGGGGCAGTGCTGCACAGTTTGGGCCTTTGGGTAGTTGGGACACCTTCAGAGATATTTGGGGAGTGCTTCCTCCTAAGTCCGTCTACCTGTCAGACACTTAAAGTTCTTTACATGGGGACAATGCTGAAGTCCCAGTGCACTCGGGTCAGAAACACAGCGAGTGAACACCTGGGTAGTTGCCTGGTCTTGCAGTCTGGGAAGGCCACTGGAGCTTCCAGGCGCACCCTCCCCTCAGGGCAGGGCCCTGATAGTGCCCAGAGGCTTCGAGCCTGGGGCTACAGGGCCTTGAGCACCTGCTGTGGTGACAGATTCTTTGAAAATACAAAGAGAGCACAGAAAGATGCTCAGATAAACCTGCCCAGAGTTTATATACACCCTCAGGAGAGCAGTGACCTCCCTGCTGCCACTCTTCCCATCCTTTTCACTCAGGGTCCGGGGATTCGGATTTGGGAAAGGGGAAGCACCACTCAGATGACAGGGATGGGATGGAGCAGGCATTTGGGCTGTGCCTTAAAAATGGGATTGGGCACCAGAGAGGGGCTGGCCCTTGACAGCAGGCCTGGAGGGAGACAGCAGGACTGGGGCGCTTCGGAGGGGCAAAGGCTGTGAATGAAATGGGTGATGTTAACACTTATGTCAGAACAGCCTAGGGAAGATTAAATTGAATGGCTACCCTGTGGAATTTGCGGTTGTCCTATGAATATGGAACTAGAATTGGGATTTGGGCTGCGGTGTTGGAGGAATGCGAGGTGAAGTTGCAGGGGGCAGTGTGGAGGAGAAGCTCCGGCATCTGACAGTTCAGTGCAGCCCAGGGGTGTGACCTCAGGGTGCTAGGAAAGATCGGGTTTGAGCCCCTGGCTGTTGTCTGGAAGGAAGCGTGGGGTGAGGTGGAACTGACTGGGGAAAGCCTCAGATGCCCTTGGGCAAGGACAGGGCTGGACTTCAGGAGGTTCGTTCGCCCCGGCCTCCATTTGTGGGGTAAAGAGAGACACTGTGCCTAAAACAGGGAGGCTCATGCCACCGGACAGAAGCACAGTGAGGGCCCCAACTAAGAGCACGGCATTAGTCAAGGAGCTGGTCATCCCCCAGGGGTTGTGTTCTCCAGGCTCCCCAGCCCAGAGCAGCCCAGAGAGGACTCTTCACGAGGCGAGGCCGGTGCAGCTGCTTTGTGTGCCTCCAGGACAGGTGGCTGTGCTGAGGGAGCAGCTCCTTGCAGAGAAGTGGCTCAGCCAGCTTCCACAAAAGTATTGCTGGGGCCACAGGAAACGACAGTCCTTGAACTTCCTTGGTCAGCCCTATTAACAAGCCAAGCCAACTGGATCTTCGAAAACCCCAGGTACCCCATGGCCTGCTGTAACAAAGCGCATTGGATGCTCATTTGAACCTGATTTCACTTACTCTACCTCTGAGTCTCCGTTTTTACATCTGGGGTGAATGGCTCTTTCCCGCGATACCTCTCAATATGAATGTTTACTAGATAGTTACTAACTGGTGGCTCCCCACTCACAGCCTGAGATTTAGGCTACAGATGGTCCAGGACCAGCCCTTGCTGAGTGGCTGTGGGCCTCCCTACATCCTCATAAAGAAGGGCCTGGGGACAGAAGGGGATGTGTTTGAGGCTATAGGGTCCTCAGCCTTAGGAGCACGGGCCTGGAGAGCTGGTTTCCATGAGAGCTGGTCCTTCTGCCAGCCCTGCTCCTGTGGCCCAGTCCCTTCCTCTCTGATGTTCTAGGGCCCCCTGATGCTCCTGCTTTCCTGACATATGTGTCACAGCTCTTCCTCTTCAGCACCTCCTCCCGCCTCCCTCTGTCAGTGACCCAGAGGCCTACAGGCAAGGTCAGCAAGGTTGGAGGCCCCTGCTACCCTATGCCATAACTTTTTTTTGGGGGGGGGGGGCTGGAAGTGGTCAGGAAAAGCTGCCCAAAGCACAGCAACAGCTGCTTCAGGTAAGTCTCTGGAAAGGGCAGTGGGAGATGCTTATTGTCTGCTGCACCCCAGCCATGGTCTCAAATTATTCCTAAACCCACAGGGAGGGTTTAGGGGAAGGGTTTGGAGGCAGAGAGAACTCCCCAGCAGCTTTTCTCTTCTTTGCTTTCCTCACATGGCCCTGTGTCCCTGTATCCCAGGGGCTTTGAACACTGGGCCACGACACTCACTGAGCCTTTCTGGCCATTTTGCTGTGTGGCACAAAGATCTTCAAGGCCTGAGCACCACTGCCAGAAGCCGGATCCACAAAATCCTATCGCAGTTAGCACCTGCAGGTCTCTCACCCTCCATGTTCTGCCCCAGTGACTTGTTCCATCTCACTGTCAGTTTCTGCTCAAAAAAGATATTCCGAGCCATTCATAAATTCATTTAGCATGAATGACCCCCTACTGCTTATCAAATAAAGCCCAAACTCTTCTTCTGGCATCCAGGACTCTCAGTTTACTGGCTCATCTTTTGTTCCAGCTTCGTCCCCAGTCACCTCTCTCTGTGCAGTGAGCTCTTTAGCAGACAGGTTGTTTTTGCCAAATATTTTCTCTTGCTATTTACATCCTAGTTTCACTGCTGAAAATACATATTCCATTTCCCATCACTGTTTTCTGATTTCTATTAATTTCTATGTAAACCAGTGCCACTGAATTAGAAAAAGAGCTGACCTCAGAGTCAGACAGACTGGGTTCACATGCCTGTTTATCAGCCAACTCGGGCAAGTTTCTTATCCGTATGAGTCAGGTTCCTCAGGTTCTCAGGGCTGTGGTGAGCATTAGCTGAGATAGTAAGACATCAGCTCAGGTTCTGGTGCATAGTAAAGCACTCCCTGACTGTCTACCATGATTATTTAAAAGGGAGCACCCGTGCAGTGCTTGATGCATCATAGATATTGGGTATTGACTGAAACTTGTATTTATTTATCTATTGACTTATTTTTCAAATATTCTCATCGATGACCTCGGGTAGGCAGCTTCACACGTTGGTTCCTCAGTTTGCCTCGTGGATGTGGGCAGAGAGCTAGACCAACTGAACCACGCAGGGTTCTGTGAGAGCCCTTGAAGACTGTCAGGCATCAAAGGCCAACTGGAATATCTGTTCCAGGGCAGCAGCGATTTGTCTGTCCTGCGCATTATTATATCTCTAATTCCTTGATCAGTGCTACACTGCAGGAGCTTGGAGGTATTTAAGGAATGAATTAAGGAGTGAACTGAACATTCAGTATATAAACCTTGTATTCTATACTAGGAATAGAACTAAACTTTATAAATAAGTCACTGGGAGAAGACAGATGCATCAGCAACAGCATGTGCCTTTATGGGAATGCTAAGATACATGAAGGGGTGGAAGGGCGTGGGATGCAAAGTCCAGTTTAGGAGTGGACTGAGCAAACTCAGCAACGGCTGCTGGAAAAAGGAGCCAAAGTCTTGATTCAGGTTGACCCTCCTGAAGCTCCTTCCTCCTCAGGCATCTCTGATAAGCTTTGGCCACCCATCCCCATCAGTACAGATGTCTCCATCCCCGAGGTGGCTCCGGAGTCTCTCTAGAGAGACCCCCCCCCCCCCACCTGGAGATGGCTGTATTGTCGGTGCTCCTCCTGGGCAGACTTCCCAGTGGAAATGACTCTCCTGGGCAGGGGCTGCCACTCCAGGGGCAGCTGATCAAGGACCAGGGAGACTTCTGTCCTGGAAAACACAGAAGCAAAGCAGTAAAAAATGGTCTTGACCTCCCACCCCTTGAGGGAAAGGTGGACAGGGAGCCCCCGGGCGATGGCCGGGAAAGGAGAAGGTTTCTCTGAGGAGCCAGTGAACACCACAGCAGGACACATTTCCTCCCACGAGCGTTCTTGTTGCAGGGCATCAGAATATGCTGTTACGCTCTCCGTGTCAGCTGCGTCTCTGCCTAGTTTGCATGTTCTGCCGGCTCCTCCACGCTTGTGTTGAGAAACAGCTGGGTCTGTGAGGGGCCGTTTGAAAGAAATCAGCACAAATTATTTGCTAACACTGGGCCTGGAACAGCCTGATTCCTCCTTTCTGTTTATTCATGCCCTTCTTCTGTTCTAGAAAAACTGTCTAGGCACGGATTTAACCGCTCTGTGCTGCAGATTTTGCACCTGTTACCTGGGGGCTTTTGGGTTTTTTTGCAGATTAAACATGTCCGTTTACGTAAGGCACCGAGGAAAAGTGCCGCCGTGCTTTCGCCGGTCCATTTTTCTCCTCTGGAAAGGCTTTACTCCTCAGGCCTTGCCTGTCCCGCTGGGAGAACGATCCAGCCAAAGCCCGGCTTCATTCCAATTTCATTCCTGCGGATTCACGACTCTTGCATGCTTCTGACATTGTGGGAAAGTGATAAGAAGAGCAGTCTGAAGAACTCGGTCCTCTTTCCAACTTTATAAAAAATGGAAGAAGCTGGCTGCGTAACTGTGTGTATGAGCTTAGGCAGCCCCGGACATAGCAGCCGGGCCTGCTCCCTGCCTCCTGCACGATCTCTCTCGACCGCCTCTCACACAGCCCCTCTTTTGGCTGTGAGGCCTCAACGTTAAAACAGCTGAATCTATATTAATGTCTTAATTGTTTATGCAGTGAAGCTGTGCCCTACATTAAAGCACACAAAATGTTTTGTGGTACAAAAATCAAAACCTTGGGAGTTTAAATCGGATGTCAGTTTAAACCCTGGCTCTTCTTACTATTTGGATAGCCTTCGGTGTCTTATTTAACCTTTCCACACCTTAGTTTTCTTCTCTCTAAAGTTTAAATGAGTGTTTCTTGGGAATTGTCATGAAGAGTGGATGAGAGAGCATCTAAAGAGTGCCTTATGGTAAGGGTGCCCCACTGGGGTGCCCACCACCTATTCCAAAGTATGTGTAATCTAATTTTCTCCTGGTTTGAAACCATTATCATGAATGCTGACCCCTGCTTCATTGTTGTTTTTTCCACCTAGAAAGGACCCGAGTCCAGGCACACGTGCTGGGCTCTTTGTGTCTGTGATTTGGTTCTGCTCTACTGTCGCCTGCTGTGGCCAAGGCCCATTCGTTTCGGGGCTGGGCAGAAGAGAAAGGGAGCCGCTGTGCGTGTTGAAATGCCTAAACGCTCTGCGTTTGCCCTGATGCGAGCTCCCGACGGGCGTTGCGAATGGAGCCTCCTGACAGTCGGCTCTAATTAGGAAGCTCAGAGACAAGTTGGGCATTTAATTATAGCGAAGGTACTGCATCCTGGCCAGCTAAAGTGGTAAGTAATCCTCTCTCCTCCTTTCTTTGATTCCAATATTTTTATTTACTTAAATTGTAGTGACCTTATATAAATGTTTTTATAATATGATTATAATATGACTCTAATATTTCAAGGGGGGAAAAGAAGAAGGCAAGACATAAATATATTCATTAAATCAAAATAATACTAATAATATACTTAAATCTAGGCTAAGCCCTGAATTAATTCCCACTCTAAAGACACAGGAGTGCCTGAGTATACCTAAGCTCCTTGCTTTGTTTCTGCCAGGACTCTGCTTAATGGAATTAGACGAAGTGCTGATTTGAATAAATTCTGCCATGACCCTTTGCAAAGTGAAGTCAATGCACTTTGGAAAAATAGTTACAATAATATTGACTTTGGTCATGAAAGTACTTTTACAGCAAAATAAATAGACTCAGAGAAAGGCACACAGACAATCAAAACAATAAATTGGGGTTTAATCAGCAGTGAAAGAAATCACTGAGGAAAATGATGGGATGCACCCCCTTGCCCCCCACTGGATCGTCGCTCAGATGGAGGCCCCTCTTCTCCAGCCGGCTGAGATATCTGCCTACGTGGTGTGGGGCACAGTCTTGTTGTAACTCCATTGGCCTTTCCTTTATGCTCGTGGCCTCATCATGACAAGACGACAGCTCTGCTGCACCATGCTATCTGTACACAAAGCAGAGAAAAAGAGAAACGATTTCATTTATTTCAACTGTCTCTCCTATTTGGAAATATTTTTAAAAATCTAGACCCTCCCAATGATCACTTTAGCCTAAAAAATGACATGTGACTACCCTTCTGTCAAAGTGGCACAGGAAAAAAGTATTGAGCTTCCCAGCCTCTGTAGTGTTTGTGATTGCCTGGTTAGTTAGCCACGTATAATGTTTGCCACAGTCAGAATGTTATACTCTTCTAATGCCCACCCCCAACACAGGCTCTCTACTCTTTGATCATTGGCTTGCTTTCTGAATTGTATCTTCCATTCTATAAAAATGCATATCTTTTGAAGAAGTCTTTTCCATTCAAAGTTGCTGATATTTTTTAATCTAAGTTATCTATCAAAAACAACAAGACATAATAGAACTTGCCACATGAAAAATTAGCACCCCTAAGTTCTTAGAAATCCTGGCCAAAAATTTCAAAGATTTTTTTTCCTTCTTTATACCACAGATTTGTATGTAAATATGTGGCAATGTTACCCTACAACTCTTACATAAACTATATTGTGTGTGATATATTTATAAGTAGATTTGTGATACTGCACATAAACTTTAGAGATTGGAATTGTACTAATAATGTCTGTTGACTCTTACATGTGATGTCTGCATAGTGTCTCATCATTTAAAAATCGCTTTAACATGCAGAATCATGCTAGACCCTTTCTGTATCCATTTATAATTATCTTACTGTTTCACATCAGGTAATGACACCCTCCTACACACACACAGATTGTTCACAATTCTAATTAACATCCTAATAGTTTAACACATCTTGTTTTATAGCAGCCAATTATTTAAATATAAAAATCATTAATAGTGTCTTCAAGTAATAATCAGCATGATGCTTGCTTCCCTATGCCATCATTTGCTTCCACAAAGGGGGAGAAACATGTCTGTCATCTGAATGAAAAAACTTCAGTGAGCCAAAGATACTGGTGTGTATTACTGGGAGGGGTTGGTCGAGCTGAGGGCTGATTTTATATCAATGAACAATTCTAAATTACTGATTGTGATCAAGGTCTGCTGTTTTTTCCTGGCTGTGGACAAAGAGAGTTCCAGCATAGCATCGAGGCCTCCAGACAGAGCTTGCTTTGGTTGAAAGACCCAGCCTGACCCTAGGCCCCACACTGGGGCTCAGAGGAACGGGGGGAGGAAATGAACAATAACGGTCAGGGAACGGGCTTTGTGTGTCCCTGCGAAAGTGAGTTCCCTCAGCCTGCATGGCTTCTCAGAACCACCTTGCAATGGTATAGTCCAGGTTTTCTCAACACCCAAGTACCATGTATTTTATTTTCAGCCGATGCTGAGGGGAGGATATTTTTCTGGGGATGCCACGTTCTCAGATGGAAGTTAGGAAGAACTATTTCTGGGCATTTGTGAGCAAGTATTGAGGAAGATTTTAACAAAGGGGAGATATATAAAAATGCTGTGGCTATTTTATTCCTTAGATTCTCCTTGCCCTGTAGGTAGAAAAAAATAAGCTATATCTTCATTTTTAGTTTCATGTTCTCTCTGCCCAGGCACAGGGAGCTCCCCAAGCAACTTCTGCAGCCAGAGTGAGAGGAGGACCTGTGATTCCAGCTGTGCCTGGATGCCCTGGTGTCTCTGTGTTTGGGCAGAAAAATCTGCTCTTTTCCCGCTCTCCTTTCTTCTTCTACCATGATTGGTGTATTAATTTATTACTTCTGCTGTGACTTAAAGTGATTTAAATTTATTATCATACAGTTCTTGGTTTTGTAGGTGAAATGCATTTTACTGGGCTAAAATCAAGATGACAGCCAGGCCATGCTCCTTCTAGAGATTCTAGGGTAGAATGTATTTTCTTGTCTTCTCCAGCTTCTGAAGATGGTTTTTCCTACCTGTGAGGAGCCATGTTTACATGTCCTGGTGATTAGGATGTAGACATCTTTGTGGTGAGATATTACATAGCCCACCACAGTCGACTTTCTGACCCACAAAGATTCACATTTATCCAATATGCAAAATATGTTCACTCCATCCCACATTCCCCAAAATACTCAACCCATCACAGCATCAACAAGTCCAAAGTATTTCCCATCTTGGGGTAAAATCCCACTCTATCTATGGACTTCTAGAAACTTAAAAAACAAGTTATCTCTCCCAAAACACAATGGTGGAACAGGCATAGTTACAGATATTCCATTCAAATGGGGGATAATTGAAATAAAAAAGGAGTCACTGATCCCAAGGAATTTGAAAACCAAACTAGACAAACTTCATTAGGTTTCTAGATGTGGGGCAAATTATTTGAAAAACACGCAAATCAACCAACAAATAAATAATACCTCTGCTCGCTAGACCCACGGACCTGTTCTCAGTTAACCTTTCCTTTTTCTGGAGGGATAGCATGTGTTTGGAGCAGAGTAGTTTTTATCAGCCTGCTTCCTGCCTGTAGGATTTGGAAGTCTGACAGCCTTCTTTCATTTAATCCTTCCTTTGTCCCATTCAGTCCAAGTTGGCAGTATTGCTGCTGGTATAACATTCCAAATAGTCGTGTGAGTCTCCTGTGTATATCTGGGAACTTCTTTCTTTAAAAGGACCCTCCTTCACAGCTCTTTCCTGGATAAATCCATTTCTATTTTGACTTCTACTTAGATGCTGAGAGGCTCCTTGAGTTATATGCCTAAGCTCTTCAAAATTCCCTTCATGTGATCGAATATTCTAATTCTTTGACTTTTCCCAAGCATTATCAAAGGGTCGTCCAGCCATTATCTGACTTCCTATCCAGAGTGCTTGCTAACAGTGAATCTCTTAATTTTAGCATTTTCCCCTCAATATGAATAGCTTGAGAATTTCTAAAATCATTCAGTCCTAGTTTTTGCTTAACAGTTATTTCTTTAATCTACTTTTTCCCCCTCTTAAATGTTATTATAAACAGCAAGAAGAAACCACTTTGCTTGGAAACTTCCTCAGCCAGATACCCAAGTTCATTGCTTACAAGTTCTGCTCTCTGTATAGCTGAGGAGCACGATTCAGCTAAGCTTTCTGCCACTACATAACAAGGATTCTCTTACCCAGTTCCTCAGTTCCCCTGAGCCTCACAGCAGTGCATCCTATGACCAACAGTCTGTTTATGATAATCTAGTGTTCTAAAAGCTAATACAGATTTTTAGTATCACAGTCTCTACAGTCTGTTATAAGCAATGCAAACTTTTAATATGCTCCTCAAAATTCACTCCTCTTCTACCCAATTCCAAAGCCACCATCACGTGTCCAGGTATTCGTTACATCATCAGCACCACTCTTACACCACTCTTGGTACCTTCCTCTCTGCTGCTGTAACAGATTACCACTACCTTAGAGGCTTAAAATAACATAAATCGATGATCTTACTGATCTTGAGGCCAGAAATCTATACGTTTTATTGGGCTAAAATGAACGTGTCAGTAAGGCTACATTTCTTTTGAGGCTTTAAGGAGGGTCTGTTTCCTTGCCTTTTCCCGCTTCTGAAGGCTGCTTACTTAGCTCATGGCCCCGTCCTCCACCTGTAAAGCAAGTAGCATGAGCCTTTCCAATCTCTCCCTGTCACTCTCACCTTCCTGCTTTCCTCTTAGAAGAAACAGGTTTATATTTGACCATCTGGATAATTCAAGATAATATCCCTAACTCAGCATCCTTAAAATAACCAAATCTGCAAAATCCTTATGAGCATGTAAGGTCACATATTCTCAGGTTATGGAGTTTAGGGTTTGGGTGTATTGGGGTGTATTGGGGTGTATTGTGGTAGGTTATTCAGCCTACCACATTCGGCTCTCAGTTTGCTCTTCTAAGTTTTTCAGAGACACTCAGCCAGCATTTGTCTTAATTCACATGGAAATAGTTTAAACTATAGTTTTATTATGATTTAGGTCTGGCAAGGCCAACAGATCAGGAGATGCCTGCCATTGGAAACATGGCTTGCTATACTCACAGATCCTAAGAGAAGGGGGCATGCCACTTTATGGGGGTTGGGCACATAGGGAAGCATCATGGTCATTCGGGAGGCAAAAGGAGAGGAGAAAACCATGAGCAAGAGCCTTTATTTCAGTTTTAGTGTATTGGTATTGGCTAGTTTGAATCATTTGAGGAGGCACATGGGCTTACCCCTGGGGTAGTTAGGACAGGGCAGGTGAATGGTGACTCACGGTGTGAGTGCCCGAAAAAGTAGATGGTTGGGATGTGGGTTCTAAATTAGTTGATTTGCATTGGAAAATTTTACTCTAGGTATTGGCTAACCCTCGGAGAGACAGCTCCTCTAGAGTAAGCAAAGACTTAAAAATACAGAAAACATAAGACATAGCTAACACTGTAAGGACAATAGCAATTCAAATCGAGCCAAGCCCAGCTCTCCGGTGTCCGCCAGCACTGCTGCTTCCCGGGCTGGGTTTGGGAGAGTGCGTTGCCTGCCTAGGAGCTACCACTGCGTTTGTGTTCTTCCCTCTGCATTTGGGGATGGGGTAGGAGGGCAGCCGCAAGCCAGGCTGTGACACTGTGCAACAGAAATCTGACACAGATCGCATCGAGTTTTAAGTATTTGGAGAAGTGAAGCATAAAAGTATTTTATTTTAATTCTCTATGAATCTCATTTTCCACGTGAATGAATCGAAACCCAACTTGGACACAAAGACTGAGTCTTCCTATAGTCACATTAAATGTCCTAATAGTCACATTAAATGCAATCCCACATGAGAAAAAGGGACTCTGGTGCCCTTTTGTAAGGAATTATGTATTCCAGGTCCAGGGAACAGCCCCCCCCACCCACACACGCACTCACACACATATTCTCACCCACACCCACACACATGCATACACACACACACACACATGCATACACACGCACACACACATGCATACACACACACACACACATGCATACACACGCACACACTCACACACATACTCACACACACACATATCTGTAATGCAAAGTGTGTCTAAAACTAGGGCTTTGATCATGAGCCTCAGAGGAATTCGACATTTGCCAAAACTGGGAGAAGCTGAACTATTTTAGGATAAGGTGCTGGTGTTTTGTGGAACTTGGGAGCTGTCAAATGTGCTTATACTCAGATTGAAAAGTTCCACCGACAAAATATTTCATAGCACAATTAAGTACATAACGATGATTTTGTTTCAGGTTAAAAATTTAAATGCGCCTCAACATCTAAGGGAGGTTGGGGTGTGACAGGGAGGGAAAGGACCTATAGGCTGTGCATTTACTCCGCAGACCTGGACATCTCTGTGAAGTTTATAGATTGATAAATAATCCATTAAGACATTTGAGTATGACTATAGATTGTGATTTTTTAAAATCTCAGATATTGCTTAATATGTTTTATTGACTTCAAGTAAACTTTTTAAAAATCCTCACCTGAGGATATTTTTTCCATTGATTTTCAGAGTGGAAGGGAGGGGAAGGGGGAGGGGAGAGAGGAGAGAAAGAGAGACAGGCAGGCAGACAGGCATCTATGTGAGAGAGACACATCAATTGGTTGCCTCCCACACGTACCCTAACAGGGGCCGGGGATTGAACCTGCAACTCAGGTACGTGTCCTTGACCTCAAATTGAACCAAGGATCCTTCTGGGCTCAGGCGCTCAGGCGATGCTCTAACCACCAAGCAGTGCTGGCCAAGGTGACTGAAATTAAATTTTTTGAAAACAAGCAAATTATGTGTCCTTCTCAAACTTCCTCACCTCCTCCCGCCCTCCTGCTTGTCCTATTTCCTCTCCTACTTTGGCCTTACCTCTGTTTCCTCTCACCTTCTCTGAGTTCCTTTTCCTCTAATCTTCTGCCTGCACTTCTCTCCCTCCCCTCTTGCCCCCACCTCATAGCTCCTTTTGCCTTTTTTTTTTTTTAATTGCTTTCTGTTTTGGGTTTTTTTTTCCATCAAGAAAAGATGTTTGTGATACTCAACTTTTTCAGATTGCAGTTCTATTTTTAAGGCCAGCAAGAATGCTGAGAAAATAGTAAATTCTTCAAGGGTAAGAGAAAGTCAGATAATAAAAAGTCAAGAGGTGGCTTTTATCAAGTTCTGGAATTTCTTACATTGGTAGATTTATTATAGTATGAACTGATAATTGATTATGTCTGAAAGGGCAAAAATGAATGTGATTTAGGTCATGTCCATTTCTTGTCAGAAAAAACAATTTCTCAGAGAGCATCAGGTAAGAAACCAATGGCTAGAACCACTGCCTGGGGTCTAGTTTGCCATCCAATGACACTATGCGCATGTTCTCATTTGGGGAACCACAAGAATATGCGATACCTGGGGAGGAGGAAGGGATGGGGTGGAATGGGTCATTGGGGAGAAAAAGGGACATCTGTAATATTTTAAACAAAAATAAAATTAAAAAAAAAAAAGAATATGAGATACCATGTATTGGTTTTCCTTTTATCTTATTAAGCCATCTTATTAATGACTCTCTATCCTGCTCCTCTTGGTCAAATACTTGAGTCCGTAAGGGATGGACAGCCAGCTTCCCGGACAGCGAGTCCTACTTGCACCTACTTGTAAGGAGGCGTGAGGTCCTGTGACCCCGGCTGCTCCCTCCTCATCTGGAACCAGTACAGCACACTCACTAGGTGAGAATGATTATCTTTAGCACTGAAAACCTCAGTTATTTCCATAGGCAATGGATTCAAGCACAATATGTTTATTTGTTGAATTCGTTCGTAGAACATTTTAAAAAAACTCAATAATTAACATTTCTGCTCATTTTGTGGCACATCACGTAGTCTGATCCACATATAGACAAGTTACGCAAAGGCACGTATTCATAAACATGTGTTTCTAATTTTAATCTAAAGAAGCTCTTGATCTGATTAGGATATGGGTGCTATGAGAGAACAGGAGAATCTGGTAAATAAACTGTGTTATTTGCTCTGAGGTGTAGGTTCTAATACTCTGAGAGGTTAGACAAGTGTAACAAGGAGGCACACATAATAGGGGCCAAAGAGTATGTCAGGAAGTGGGAGGTTTTATTATTTTATAACTATATATTATTTTATAACTATATAATTCAAAGTTATAAATTCAAATGACTTTAAACCTTTTTTTTTTTTTTTTTTTTAAATACAGATGAGGGAACTGGAAATCAGAGAGGCTTAGTAATTTGTTCAGTGTTTTGGTGAGTTAGGATCAGAGCTCTGACTGAAACCCAAATATCCTGACTCCTGACCTAAGCCTCTATCACCTCACCTCACTGGTTATTTTCCTACATAATAAATATTTTATTTATTCATCTACTCTAATATTTACTGAGTGTCTATTGTGAAGCAGATACTGTATTAGGAACTGGGATTTTATTGGTGAGCAGCAAAAACATTCATTGCCCTTTCTTAATTTAACAAAGTTAAGTAGAAAACATTCATTATAAAAAAAAGGGAATAAAAAAACTTTATTTCTACATCATAGTGTAAAAAGAACATATCTATAATTCTGGAAGAGAGACAGAGGTCTTACAGATTGGGAAAGGATCAGGAATTGTCTTTCTGGGGAAGTGACCAGATATGAATTCTAGTCGGTGAAAAGGAAACAGCCAGGTAAATGAAAGGAAATAAAGCATTTCTCATATAGAGAATAACATGTATGAAGACCCTGAATCAGGGGAAAGCATAGCAATTTCAAGGAACTGAAGGATTTTCATTGATTGGAGGTAGTGAGCTGTGGAAGTACCAATGTGGTGAGGCTGGGGATTTAAGCATGCTGTATGAGATCGTGCATGCAAGAGTTAGCAAGGCATGCAGGCCTGAAACAAAGTACAGCGGAGAGCTACTGGTGGGTGTAAATAAGAATATATGCATATATTGCCCGGCCGGGAGTGGCTCAGCAGTTGAGCATTGACCTATGATACAGGAGATCTCGGTTCGATTCCCGGTCAGGGCACATGCCCGGATTGTGGGCTCCATCCCCAGTGTGGGGCGTGCAGGAGGCAGCTGATCAATGACTCTCATCACTGATGTTTCTATCTCTCTCTTCCTCTCCCTTCCCCTCTCTCTGAAATCAATAACCATGTATTTAAATATATATATATATATATATGCATATATACTCTAATACAGGTATTGTGTGTGTGTAGTGTGTCCATGCTAGGCTGTGCATGTGCTAGTGTGTGTGCAGGCATGTGTGCGTTTCAAAGAGAAATGGGTCTATTGAAGTATAATTTACATCCATTAAAATACATAAGTCTTCAGTGTAGAGTCAAAATAGATTTTGTCACACACATAAATATAAAATTATTATCCTTCAAATCAAAATATAGAATATTTCCGTCACTCCTGGAAGTTTTCTTGTGCTGTTTGCCAGTCAGTCTTGCTGCTACCAGGATACCACTCTATTGTATTTACTTTTGAAGGATTCTTGCATCTTGTTTCAGCATTTTAAATATGTTATTTCACTGTATTTGGCTTACTTTTATAAAAATTTAATGTCAACCCTCTTTCATATTATTGTTCTTCTAATGTGAAATATCATTTTGTAGGCTTCTTTTATATTTTTTTATCTGATTATCAGTAATTTGTCATGCTGCACTTAGGTGTTTATTTATTCTACTTGTAATGGCTTCGAATTCTTTGATATATGGGCTCTCATCATTTTGGGAAAAAATGGTCAATATCTCTTCACATGCTTTTTCTGACCCAATTCTTTCAACTACACATGTTATGTAGGGGAGCAAAATCCGACACCTCAAAATGTGTCTCTTTGACATGAGGATTATTTTAGGCTGATTATTTTTAGAAAACAGAAGACTCTGGAAGTTTTGTTTATTTAGTAGCTGTTTGTTTGTTTTTTACCTACCTCTTAACTGCCTAAAGTAATTTATATTGCAGCCCTGTTCCAAGAAGAGAGTTGTCATCAGAGATAACCGCAGAGAACATGGCCTAGGTGAGTAAATTGGTGGAAACAGCAAGGTCTACTTGTTTACAGTTCTCTCTTTCTGGCATGGCGAACATTTGTTTACCAAACATATGCTTTTCCATCATCCAGTGAATTGTTTTCCCAGACAAATATCTCCACCTCCTTAGCTCAGAAGGGCATAAAAGCCTAAACCTCCTGGCTCTCAGAGAGCCTTATCTCTTTGATATGTACGTTTCCTGTACGTACAAATTAATTTTTTCTCCTATTAACCTGTTTTATGTCAATTTAATTAATAGACCAGCTAAAAAAACATAGAAGTGCAGAGAATAAGGTTTTCCTCCTTAATAAAACATTTTTAAAAATATATATTTTATTGATTTTGGAGGGAGGAAGGGAGAGGGAGAGAGAGACAGAAACATCAATGATGAGAGAGCCATTGATCGGCTGCCTCCTGCACGCCCCCCACACTGGGGATCGAGCCCGCAACCCGGGCATGTGCCCTGACCGGGAATCGAACCGTGATCTCCTGGATCCTAGGCCGATGCTCAACCGCTGAGCCACACCACCTGAGCTCGAAAAACATTTTCTGTTCTACTACACGCCTCTAATAACGTGTTTCCCTTTTGTGGCTCAGTTTTGGTACATTCTATTGCCCTGTCAAAATTTATTGATACTTTCTTCTACTGTGTTTATTCTGTTGTAAAATAGTTCTTTATTTTGAATAGTGTATTCATTGTTTTATAATATCCACTTGATTCCTTTATAAAACTTAAAATTTATCTGGTGAAATTTTTTTATCTTTTAGCCCATTTATTTCTATATTTTTACTAAGTTATTTATATTATTTATTTTAAATAAATAATATAAATAACTTATTTATATTTGCTAACATATTTGGATCATCTGGGGGTGTTTTTGTTTTTGCTTCTTTGTATTTCTTGCCTTTTTTATTGTTTACTTTTTTTTTTTTAAGAGACTAAACTTGGAATTATTTACTTATTTTTAAATTTGCCTAGAGCAGGCACACCCTTTCTTCTGACAAGCCACTGACTGGAGAAAATAATCTTTTTGGCTCTACTCTGAGTTAAGCTAATTTGGAATGGTCATGTCAACATTAGTTTCAAATGATTTGCAGGTCTCTCTTTGCCCTTTAGTCCAACCCCAACTTCTCCTGTTTCTGTGAAGAGGCTGATTTGTTGGTTTTTATTAATATTTGAAAAAGAAAGGGCTGGGTAATAATAATTACTCTCTTTGTGCTTACTCAACAAAATTCTTTTCTTTTTTTTTTTAAAAATATATCTTTATTGATTTCAGAGAGAGGAAAGGAGAGGGAGAGAGAGAGAGGGGAAAACATCAATGATGAGAGAGTCATTGATCGAGCCCGCAATCCGGGCATGTGCCCTGACCTGGAATCGAACCCTGATCGCCTGGATCCTAGGCCAATGCTCAACAGCTGAGCCACACCTGGCCAGGCCAAAATTCTTATAAATGAGAATGTCAAGATGTAAGATCGATGTGTTTAAAGTTTTTTTTTTCATTCTAACTTATTATGCCCACGTTTAGCTTCTTTAAAAGTTTGGTTGGTAGCTCTTCAAACCAGCAATCTTTCCGCCCAAGAACAACTTGTTTCCCTGCTTGCATATATGCAGACTATGTCTTTGACTCTAGATATAAAAACAGACACTATTTACTCAAATATCCACGTCTCACCATTCTTTGAAATTTAGTTTATTTGGATACTTTTAATGCCAACTAACCTTTGATGGCTTTGAACAAAAAATGCAGTTTTTAGTGTATCTGTTTTGTTTTATTAGTAGAACAGAAGAGATCATTTTTAGCATACTTCACCCAAATTGTAAAACAAATATAGGTTTTAAAAAATTCCTTTATATTTTATGAAGATATCTTTATATTTTAAAGATAAAGAATGAAATTAGAGAAAGTAAAATAATATTGGATTATCTAGGTTAGAAGTGATTCTGGATTTGATTAGTATGATAAAAGTAAAAATGAAAAGATATTGAGAAATTCAGAAGTATTTTGGAGATAGAATTGACAGGATTTGAAGATGGATTCAAGAGAAAAGATAAAAGAAAATAGAGGTGCCAAAACTAACTCAGTTTCTATCTCTAACTGGTTATATGATGGCCCCGTTTCCTGAGATGATGAACATTGAAATAGAAACACT
Organism: Miniopterus natalensis; assembly: GCF_054644295.1. Classification (NCBI taxonomy): domain Eukaryota; kingdom Metazoa; phylum Chordata; class Mammalia; order Chiroptera; family Miniopteridae; genus Miniopterus; species Miniopterus natalensis. The sequence goes on along the minus strand of NC_142100.1, from coordinate 3,224,767 downwards.
AAGACAAAGAAAAAAGATAGAGTCCAAGTGTTTTATTTTTTATTTTTAAAATATATCTTTATTGATTTCAGAGAGAGGAAAGGAGAGGGAGAGAGAGAGACAGAAACATCAATGATGAGAGAGTCATTGATCAAGTCCACAACCGCGCATGTGTCCTGACCGGGAATCAAACCCTGATCGCCTGGATCCCAGATCGATGCTCAACCGCTGAGCACGCCCAGCCAGGCAGTCCAACTGCTTTAGCTGGGACCTCTTATGTCTGGATACCAGAAAGATATCCAATCTTAGCTGTCAAGTCCATAGTCTTGTTTGGATGAGTTATCTGGACTCAGTATAAATTCAGAAGTCACATATATATGGGATAACTTTGGAAGAAATTGGAGTTTGGAATACAGCGATTATGGGTGAACCTTTTTTTGAAGACGTCAAAAAATTCCCTTGAACAAGCTCAGAGCTCTTCAAAATACTCAAGCACAATATCAAGTATTGATATTGGAAATCATTTTTTAAATGACATTTTTTCTCAGTCTTTGTTGTGGATAATTTACATGGCTTAGAGAGCTTACTTACCTGCCTAAGACTTCTAATCTGCAGGAAGATAAAAAAGCATGAAGACAGATATTATTTACAATACTGATGATCCTTAACCTGGTTGTATAGGTCTGGGTCTAGGTTAAATTATGGTCTACATCTTTGTCTGTGTCTATGTCCGTGGCTACATATACGATTATAGCTCTGAGCTATCCTTACAGGTGATGTATTCCAAGAGCAACTCAGAGCTCAAAGGTCATTAATCACATTTGCATAAGATGCTCCTTTTCAGATCATTCAAACTTGGCAACTCATAGTAATCAATACTTACGATTGGAAAATTTTCTGACTAAATAATTGTACACTTAAATAATTTCTGCCTGGCCAGCATGGCTCAGTGGTTGAGCATCTACCTATGGACCAGGAGGTCATGGTTCGATTCCCTGTCTGGGCACATGCCCAGGTTGCAGGCTCGATCCCCAGTACAGGAGGCAGCTGATCAGTCATTAAAAAATAAAATAAAGTAACTTCTTTTTTCTTGTAATTAAAAAATCCATTTATTTTGACTTGTGAAGATTAACAAATAGAAACCTCATTTAAATTGCAGTTGAGAGGATCTGTAGGGAGAGGGCTCACATCTTACCACTTCTCATCAACCGCCCCAAACAGGAAGAGACATACTTCCATCTCCAACAAAAAGGACTGCACAGTTCAGACCAATCAGAACTAGGCAAATTTGGAAACCTCTTCTGCATAAAACTGAACAAATCAGGAACCTGGGAGGAAAACTTCTCTGTAAACAGTGCCTTTTCTTTGCCTTGGCAAAGCACACTTTCATTTCCTGCTAGAGCCTGTGTTTTCCTGGTTTTCAAACAGTTCACCTGAATAAAGTCTCTCTTTTTCTGCACCTCTTTGTAAATTTTGGTCAGCAATATTTTGGTGGCAGTGGTGGGATCTGGAGTGACACCTGAGCCACCTGACTTCCCTTCCAACACTGCCGTGAACCAAGCCATTGGTGCCTGTATAAGTTCTTTGAGCACATTTTCCAGATTGAACCAGAACATCTCCCGTAGTCTTCTCAGATCCAAGAGCTCCCACATTTTCGTTTGAGGTCTGGAGACTGTATTCACTTTAGGAAGGAGACCCTCATCCAGTTTGGTTACCATCTCACATTATTAAACTGAGGTAGACTTACATCCAGTTTCAGGCTTGGTCTAGGTCTTATTTGTAAGGTGTGGACTTGGCCCTACCCATAAAGTTTTTGAGGATGCTCATGCTTAAGGAACTCAAAGGGACACCTTCAAAGAGTGAGTGCAATGGGTAACCCATGTTCTAAACTATTCTCTATTGATCACGATTAGCCAACTTCTAAAACCTCAACAAATTTTATGTGCATTAGCTACAGACTAGAAAGTTATGATTTGCTATGTCATTAAATAAAAATCACCCAAGATGATTTAAAGCTAAATTGGACATTATGGGAAGCCTTTGATCCCCCAAAACTTGCTTTTTTATAAAACTAAATTAGAAAATTGGAGTTCTAAATTAAAAACAAAACAAAACATTAAATGGCATATCTATTTTAAGTGGTACCTTGTGATTTCTACACATATTTAGGACTCTAAATCAACCAAGGTGAACAAACAATTGAAATAAGTAAAAATGGTGTCTGAGGCCTCTTATTTCTCTCCCCCACCCTATTGTCTTCAGGTGGGCAGCACCTATCTTGTGCGCAGGCTCCAATTCAGGCACCATCTTCCTTTCTTCGTCTGCAGGTAAGTATTCCCCCTTTAAATTCAAGCCTTTGAGACCACTCTATATTTTCTAGGCTTTCTAAATCTAATGTGCATACCTGCTTACTATTTATTTTTTTATTTTGTCTGTTGATGAGTGTAGATACTTAAAGACAAGATCTGAAATCTCTCAAAGACCATGGAATGCATTCTTTGATTGATTCCAAAACTTGTAAAAGACAAATTGTTTTAAAAAACAGCTTTAAATAGAACTTTACAGCATGTAAATAATTTGGCCATCCGAGTAAATAACCTTGATTTAGTCCATCTGCCAGAAATATAATTGGGATACAGTTTCTCTTTTGCATCTTATATTATTATACCCAGGACGCAAAAGCTAAGCTATGAGATTTTTGTCTGTGTCTGTCTGTATGTTTACATCTATCTATGTATATGCATTGTAGATATGGTATTTTTCTACCTTTGGATGGCTTGAAAAATTAATTCATAAACTCAGATAATAAACGAGCCCTATTAAATTGGCTTAAAATCAAATTAGTGCTCACATAAATTAAAGAAATACAACAGACACCCAAATGCTTTTTAAATGCATGTGATATGGGATTAATCTTTGGTGAAGAAAACTAGCTTAAGGTTGTTGTAAAGAATGCAAAGTGCCGCTTTCATTCTACTTTTGTTCTGCGGAGTTTATTGCTTAAATAAGCCCATATTGTATGTGTTACAAAATTGTCAACAAGAAAAATAAGATGCTGGCTAGTAGCTTTTAAAATTTTGTGAAATTTCAGAAGTATTCTAAATAATTGTTGAGAAAGTAGAAATATATGGGATGAGTTTCTAGGTGAACTTCTCAGGAGATAGTTATTCAAAATTCTTCAGTTACTTGAAATTTTAAAGTCTGCTAAGTCAAGTTAAATTATGAATTTAATTAAACTTTAAAGAAGAGCTGAGGTTAGAGAAGGGCCTCCAGTTGCCCCCTGCTCTGCTGGCGTTGGGGCGATCAGGCACAATGGGAAGACAGAGTAACACATTGAAAACGTCAGTGAGCCCTCTTGAGAGGCTAGGAGGGCACACAATGCCCCCGTTTAAGATCAGACACTTGTGACACAGTCAGATTAAGATGTTATTTTAACTGAAAATAATTGCATATGGACAACAAGATATGTGTTTTGTTTAAAAAAAAGTATGAGGAATGGAAATATACTTTAAAAAAAATATGTTTTCATTGATTTTTAGAGAGAGAGGAAGGGAGAGGGATAGAGAGAAACATCGATGATGAGAGAGAGTCATTGACTGGCTGCCTCCTGCAGGCCCCCTCCTGGGAATTGAGGGATGTGCCCTGACCGGGAATCTAACCGTGACCTCTTGGTTCCTGGGTCAATGCTCAATCACTGAGCCACGTCACCTGAGCTGGAAATATACTTTTATTGAAGGAAAAAAATAAAATTTTTAAGGTAAAATAATTGTTCAAGAATTAGAAAGAAAACACATAGACAAAAGCTAAAATGTTAATGAAAGTTGCAAAAGGGTTATGGAAGTCTTATGTATGGTCAAACTAACAAAGATTGGAATGGATTTATGTAAATTGACTTTCCTTTAATATCAAAAGTGGGCTAATACAGAATTGGAATATGTGTTTCTCTCTGTTAGAAAGGCAGTTTTCCTGTACTATTGGTACACTCTTAATAAGAAATTATAAATGGGGAACAAAGATGTTATGTTTTATTAAATTCATTTTCTGTTCTCCACATCATTACATCTTTAACTGCATAGATAACCCACACTTTCCAAATATTAAAAGAGCCAAAGTTTTGCTTTCAAGCATTTAATATTCTGTAATTGCCTGTTACTTTTAAATAGATAATTGTATTATTTACAGTGACCTATAATCTTATTTAACCAAGTGTATGTTTAACAAGCTTCCCAAATTTCAAAATTTAAATAGAAGCTTGATGTTAACCTAAAAATAACTTTGGAACTCTTTATAATGATCCATGAAGCGTTTCAAAGAAAATCTCTCATTTTACAAAAGGGAAAAATAAACCAATTATACCTACTTTATATGCTAGAACTTTGAGGTTTGCAAAGTGGATTTTAATCCAATTGCCCCATCTTGATGATAAATATGTACTTGTGATGATTTGTATGCATTCACATTGAGTAAAACCAGGACTGTAGCCACAATGGTTACTAAAATACTCCTAGAAAAGGTTTTGGTTTTGTTTGGTTTTGTTTCCTGCATGGGACATCCCCACAGAGTCCCATGGCAACAGGGGAATCCACTTTACAGGACAATTTGGCCAATATTACAGCATTTTTATTGCTCTGATCACACTCAGTCCTCTGTCCTTTTTGAATGAATAAATGGGGAGATTAAAAATCAATTGGTGTCCTGGCTGGTGTGGCTTAGTGGTAGAGCATAAGCCTTCACACTGAAGGGTCGTGGGCTTGATTCCTGGTCAAGAGCACACACCTGGGTTGCAGGTTCATCCCTCAGCCCCAGTTGGGGCACATGCAGGAATCAACCAATTGATGTGTCTCTCTCACATCGATGTTTCTCTCTCTTTCTCTCGCACCACCCCCTCCCTTCCACTCTCTCTAAAAAAAAAAAAATCAATGGAAAAAAATATCCTGGTGTGAGGATTAACAACAACAAAAATAAATAAATAAATAAATAAAATTTTAAAACTCGGTGAAACTTTTTAAATTTTTAAATATGTCTTGGCTTAAGACTGTTTCTTTGGTGTTGCTTAAGATGTGTGGAATCTAAAGAACAATATAAGCAAACAAAACAGAAACAGTCTCAGATACAGAAAACAGGCTGAAAGTTTCCAGAGGGGAGGGGGTTAAGGGAGTGGGTAAAAAAGGTGAAGGGATTGAGAACTACAGATTGGTAATTACAGAAGTGTCATAGGATGAAAAACTCAGCATTGTAGTAACTATGTATGGTGCCAGGTGGGCACTGGAAATATCAGGAGGAACACTTTGTAAAGTATATTATTGCCTAACCACTATGTTGTATACCTACAACTAATACAAAATAATATTGAATGTAAAGAAGTAAAACATTATTATTTTTTTTTAAAGATCTATTCCCTTTGGTAAACATCAATCATCTCCTTTTGAATTCACCACTGGGAGGCCCACGAATATTGTAAGGAACTTACAGATATCGTCCACCAAGTGGTACTCATGCCCATGTATGACCTCTTACTGAATAGGAGAAAGAAATAAAAGGGCATAATGCTTGCTCCATTTTAGACAATGGTAGGACACAAACATCAATTCTTCAGTGACAACATCAGAGGTTCACTCTGATGACTGACTGCCTTTCGAGTGATGAGTGAAGTAAGACTCATGTTCACATTGACCTTGATTCAATGTCTGCCTCTATCACTGGCTATTTTATTGAGCATATAACTTTGCCCAGCACTTTAGTAGGTGCTATAAAGGATACAGGAAAAGAAAGGAACCTGGTCCTATTCTCTAAGAAATGTTAATTTAATAGAGAAGATCAGACTGTTGTCTGACGATTAGGGAACAATCTGACTTTATTGACAGCCTGTCTTAACTCCTCAGTCATTAAATCAGGAATATATTTTAATCAGGGACATGGCTTTCTGGCAGACAGGCATATTGTGCAATATCAGCAATATTCTGGAACCTAAAAAATCAATGTGTTGGGTCCTTTAGAGCACCCACCATAGCCTAGACACTGTAGTGACACTATATCAAAATCATGAGAATGGACAAGAATGGTAGAAAAACTGAGTTGTTCTCCTTTTACCTCTGAAATATGATGGTGCATTGAAGAGAAAAATATTTAAAATCTGTCCTCTAATGGGATAACATTCAAGTGAAACCATGTCAGCACTAAGATAAATGCTTAGAAATTCGGGGATATTGTGTTTTTATCCTTATGGACTTGAGCTGCTTACTTAATTGGTGTAATTTATACATGGGTACTATGTTCATAAGGATTTTGCTTTGTTAACCACTACAAATTTCACAAACAGCTAGTTCTACATTCTTAGTCCTAGGGTTGGTCCAGGATCCTGGTCAGTCAGGCACTCAGTGTGTTGGATCTCAGATGGTTCACAAGAAGGATGCCACAAGGTCTGATCATGCCCCAGTGGTCTGGATCACCAGTATCAGGTGGATGTATACCCGAGTCCTTCAGGGAGTAATCAGGTGGCCTAGATACATGAGTCTTTGAGGGGTTAATTCGAGAGTTACCTGGAGGTCCAGATATGTATTCAGACATCGATGCAGAGCTGTAAAGTTCAAAAAAGTTTGCTTCCGAACTAGTTAGAAATACAATGGAAACTTTTCTTATGCAGTAGCCTTAATAATTTTAATAATTTTAAAATAGCAGCTTGGTTAAATGACTACATTTTATATATTCCCTGTCTCCACTCTTTTCTCATAACTAACTAATGAGTTGTTTATGAAGTACAATCATAGTGACATTGTTGATTGCCACAATAACACCCCTACGGTTTCACTTATTTAGCTATCAGGCCTTTTAAGACTCTTTTTTGGATTCTCATAGCTCTGGGCAATTATGTAAATGAGGCCTCAAAGTGCTGGGTGCTCTTGGCTGAGTATGTTTCATAAAGTGAGATGATACCTTTTTCACCAACCAAAATGAGTCAGTGTAGCGAACATACGTGTAGAAAGATTACACCTTACACATGGGGAGGGTGAGATGCTCAGTGACTGGATGCTGGGGAGAGACTATTCAATGGCTCTGGATGAAAATATGTCATTCTTCTAACTTTCAAGTGAACATTTTCTTCTTGGAGAAGTTCTTTGTGACTATAGGATGGTGACACCAGGCTGAGAACCGAAAAAGGGAAAACCCAGACATAGGCACATGGACCTCACACTCTCCTCAGTTCAAGGAGGCGACTGCAATAAGGTCATTTACTTGAGTTTCTCTAGACATGAATAACCTACATTTTGTGCAAATAAAACACTTTCAAAATGTGTGTTTGGCCTGGCTGGTGTGGCTCAGTGGTTGAGCATCGACCCATGAACCAGGAGGTCCTTGGTTCAATTCCTAGTCAGGGTACATGCTGGGGTTGCAGACTTGATCCCCAGTAGAGGGTGTGCAGGAGGCAGCTGATCAATGATGATTGATGTTTCTATCTCTCTCTCCTTCTTCCTTCCTCTCTCTCTAAAATCAATAAAAACATATAACAATCATTAAAATCATTTGTTTGGTCTTAACCACACAGAGATCTCTCTATAAATGTATTTGTAGTTGTGTTCAAATGACTGGGGTAATTTAGAAAACAAATTTAAATATATTTTCTTTGAAATAAAATAACTTCATTCAGTAAAACCATTTGTTTTCTAACCATGGCATCTAAATTCCTTGCTCTCTACTCACTTGAGGCAAATATTTTATTTTTGAGGTGAAGCTAAACAATTAAATTGCTAAAATAATTATAAAGTAGTTGTCAGTAAACACAACATCTCCACTGGCACACTGAGAGAAGATTGTGAGAAAATGCCCAAGAAACTGACTGAAAATATCCAGATAACCAGACACACTAGGGTTTTCAGTGCTAAGTGTGTCATAATGGTCTCAGTTCCCACTTACCTTAGTTAGTGGGGACCAAACTGCAGTGGGTGAGACATTTCTGTGTCCATTTTTCCACTGGCTATTTGAGGCTACACCACTCCAGAAAGCCACAGGCCCTGACTTTCAGAGCTGACAGATATGTGGAAAGATAAGAAGGGAGGTAGAATGTCTGTGAGTAAAAGATGCAAGTGAGGGCTTCCTGCTGGATGCGCTCCACACAGCCCTGCATGCACCTGGCCAGAGTGGGGCTCTGTGCAGAGTGGGGCCCTGAAGCTGGTCTTGTGGTCACTAGGGAATTGAAGTGGAGGCCATGACAACAGGCCGTTAGCGCTGACGGAGTTACCCAGGCTTCGGCCTTTCCCCTAAGATCTTCTGGGCTAGTGCTTCTTGTCCATTGCCCTTGAGGGACCCTGACCCCAATACCTCTTTGCCCAGCTCAGTGGACAGATCCTATAAGTCTCTCTTATCCTGTCTCTTCCTCCATCCCTCACTCCCCCCTCTTCTCTTCAGGTCACTTCCCTTTGGCTTGCTTCGCTTCTCTTCTCTTTCTTGCCATTCCCTTCTCCCCGCCACTCCTTCCCCCACCACCACACTCTCTCCATCTAGTTTATGTACTGGACAATAGTTCCAAATTTGTTGCTAATTCCTTCAAAATCATAAGCCTACTCTTTGATGTAATTGGAAAACATATCTTCTCACTCCCTTTGATCACAAACTCCAGCTTGGACGAGTCCGCGGCTCTTCAACCCTGGGTGCTGACCCCGCTAGTGGTTCATTCTTCTAACTCCACTGCAGGGCCCCTAGTGTAAACCCAGTGCTTCCATTCTAAAGGTGGGCGAAGCAGGAAAACAGAAAGGGCTCAGCATAAAGGAAACCAGGTAAATAGAGAATAATATGCACGGGTATGTTTCAATAATAAATAAAAAAATGCTCCCTTGCAGCTTTGTAACAAGGCCATCAATGACAAGAATGACCAAGCTGGTGCGTACAAGACAGACACTCACTGGGTGTGTCCAACAACCATAGTCATAATGAGCCAGAAATTCTGAGCCAGACACTCTCAACTCCCAGTTTGGAGAACACCAGTTCATGGGTTTGCATAGTATAAACTAGCTCCTTATTTGGGTCAGCTCTTTCTTTCACCTTTCACAATATGGATCCTAGATATTTTCCTAATCTCACATTCTCCTATACAGAGAAGGAATAGGCTCAGGGAAGTTTATCTTTAAATAGTGTCAGGACAGAAATTCAGGCAGAAGATAACTTGAGGCTTACCTGCAACTAAGCTCAAAATGGTCAGAATTCCCCAAAACAGAATTGCTGTTTTGATGCAGCTCTGGTCTCTGAAAGGTAAGTGGCCAGGGTCCAGGCAGATAGAGGTGAGGCTGGCCCTCAGGCCTTTTCCTCATTCCTGAAGTCCCTAACACCACCCACCACCCCTCTGCACAGTTCCTATACTGAAGGTTCTTAACTGATTTGGGGGTTTGGGCAAGTGAATCGGCCCAAATGCATTCCCATCACCTGTCTAGGTTTCAGGATAGAGGTAAGGATGAATACAGGCAGAGTAATATTCTCCAATGGACTTAGTATTGTGTAGATTTGACCAAAGAAATGTGTGTGGCCAGAAAAGCAATGGGAGGAATCAGAGTAGAACTCAGCAGCAACAGTATGTAGCCCTAGTTGAGACATTCTGCTATCCAGTAAATAGGAAAGGGGCACCCCAGTAACAAAACTACCTGTCAGAAATTAGAGGGGTATTCTGATGGTAAAAAGAGAAGAGGAAATTTACAAATGTTGTCCAGAAGGGAGAGGGCTGGTTTCAAGAGAACGGAGAAGGATTTCAAGCTAACACCCAGCAGAAATGAAGGAGGGAAGAAAGGAGAGGGTCCTGCATGATCCCTTCCATTGTGTACTTTCCTACAATGTGGGATTCACTCAGAATTGGGCAGCGGTCATCTCAGTTATCTCAGAAGGAGATGCTCACGTCCTTGGGAGAACCCGTTAACCCTCAGCTCTAACCTGAAGCTTGACCCCTTACTCGATTCAGGGCCTGATGTGCAGATTGTGTTCTAAGCCAAACACAGCTCTTTTTTTTTTTTTTTATTGCAGAGTAAGGATATTGAACAAAGTAGGGCCCCAAGAGATTCTTTCAATATTGGAGGAATCAACTACTGTGCAATAAACACATTCCTTTGGGGCAATGTGGAGAGAAAGTTCTCAGTAACAAGTAGGCAGACCTTCACTTTTTCTGATAAGGCAACAGAGCCAAAGGCCTCAAGAAATTGATGTCTCCTTCTTCGTAGGATTGTCCCTAAGCATAAAGGCTGAGAAAAGGGTGTGGCAAGGGTCACCGTGTCCTTACTTTTCTTTAAATCTCTTGAAAATATTCATTTAGTTTTTGATTGCCCTTAAGCCGAGAATAGAACAAGTATTTTAGCTCTCTAGGACTAGGTTCCAGCTATCACATCTGCATTTCTGAAGTCAGACAATCTCATTCAAACCCTGGCATTACCACTTTGAGTGTCTTTGTGAGCAGGTTCCTTAAACTTGGCATACCTTAATATCTGCATTTCTAAAACAAGGACAGCTGTAATGCCTACCAGAGAGGATTGTGTTGCAGATTAAATATGAATACATGTAAAATGTTTGAACAATGCCTTTCACTTCACAAATAGTCAATTAATTATATCTGCTATTATAATTACGACATTACATATTCTTGAGATGAAATGATAAAAACTAGTCACTGTGTCTCCCCTCTGGGAGCTTGCAGGTTAGTGCTCTTTAGCAGGATATGGCACTCAGGCTGAGGCTTCACCAAACGCGACCCTTTATTTTCAGACTAAATGTAATAGATCACAGTCAGGTGGTAGCTCCCAAACTTCATTCTAGTGACACATGTTCTGCAAGCTTGTTGTAAAAAAGAGGTCATAAGAATTGGACTCTGGATTTCTAAGAACTTCTCAGTGGGAAATATTTTCTGATTAATTTTACAAACTGCACACTGGAACACATATATTATGAGGAACACATGGTTTATAAAATGCCACCATTACTCTTTGCACTCTAAAAGGACTTTGAGCAGGAAAAATTCTAATCCTTTGCAAATTGGAAGTTTGTTTATAAACAAAAAGAAGGTTATAAAGTTTGAACCTATTCAGCACATTAATTGTCTACACCTGAAAAATTAATAAAGAACATTTAATATAGTAACTTTTTAACTTTGGAAAAAATATAAGATCAAAATAAACATCAATGAAAATTTTATTTGTAAATGAAACACCAAGATGTATACATTTGCAGTTTATTAATGGGAATTATTTCTTGAAATGGCTGTGAAACTTGAACATTAAATGCAGTGACCATGTAGTCAAAACGGCAGCTGTGTGAGAAAGGCAGAGGCTGGGGAAGAGGGGCAGCTGAAGCTACCTTTAATGGAATAATTATTTTCTTTTTATTCAGAAATAATATATTTCAGTCTGGGTATGAACCAACTGAGCTTGTCTGTTCTGCATTAGTCTTGAAATCAGTGCAAAAAGACAGAACTGATTAAGTAGAAATAAAGACCTACACTACTTCAGAGGTTGATTTTACTCTGGGTCAGTGTTTGAGTGTGTGTATATATATATTTACTTAATTCATTTTTTCCAACAGATAGTATAATGATATCTAAAGCTGCCACCCCCGTGTCCCAGCATCCTTCTCAGGAGCTCACTATCCATGTGACCACTGAACACATTAATTCAAAACGCCTTAATCTCCACATTTTCAGTTATCTTTTCCTCTACTCAACAGTAGTCAGTATTCACCAACTCCAAGGTTCATAGCCAAGGCCTGTCATAAACAAAAACTCACTGCCAAAAGCAATCCCAATAGTCCACTCTCATCACAAACTCTCAGGTTTTTAGCCTACTTATTTCAGTAGTTTTAGCAACCTTATCAAGACCTCCTATCATTAATTTTATGCCTTTCTACCTATGTATATCTATGTTACAGATACTTATTTTGTTATAGATGACAGATAACTAATTTCTTTTATAATCCATCTTAAGTCAATGGTCTAACTCTATAATTGCTTAGTAAAAATTAAGCTTAAATTTGTGGTTCAACTTGTGCTCGATTGTAGTTAATAACTCTTTGTTTTAGAAAATATGAACCAAGTTTCTTCATCTTGATGATGGTGCATTGCTGAAGAACACAATCATACAAAGAGATAGACCAGTTCCACTGGAAATTCATGACCACTCATTTCAACATTAGTTGGCAATCTTGTTGGTTTATCAAATAAACTCAATTATATGTTTTTCTTAAATAACTGTCTTATATTCCCCACATTATCTAAATCTCCAACATCCATTCTTCCATTTCTATTTTGAGTATTATCTTGACTGAGATAACTGAAGTAATGAAATAGGAATTCCTGGATGGTCCAAGATGGCAGCAGTGTAGAAGGATGCCAAACTCTCCCCCTCTCATGAACAGGCTTAAATATACACATATATAAAGAGCAATTACTCTTGCAAGACAACTGAGCACTGAATGAACAATTTCTGTGAACACCAAGGAGAAAGAGACCAAATAGAGAAGTCTGGGAAACTTTGAAAGCCCTCCAGGATCTGGGGGGGGGGGGAGAGCTGATGAGCACCATTGTTTATGACCCCCACCACTTTGATAGGTGGGGGGAGCTCTTTTGGGGTGTCTTGGCCTGTCTTCATGATCACAATCACATGCTTCCAGTTGCATCACCTGAAGTCTTTTGCCCCAAGCACAGGAAATATCACTAGGAACAACTGGCCTCCCTCCCAGGAGCCACTCCAGCCTAGAAGGCCAGTGCCCCAGGTGCCATAAACACTTGCTGGGCTCCAACTGGCTTACCAAAACCAACCCACACATAAAGTAAAGCCTACACAGAGGCTGCTTCTACAAGTGACCACTTTCAGTACAACAAATGAGAGAAAAGTTACAGAGAAGGCCAGGGAGCCATGAGAGCTCTCCAGGGACTTCTGGAATTCTCTATGGTCAGAGGTGCTAGTGAAAACTATTGTATAAGTCCCCCTCAACCTCCCAGGGTACACATGGCTCTATCCAGGTTTTCTAGCCCACTTGCAAGGTTACTACAGCATATTCCTGGACACACTGGACAAGCTCGTTTTGGTCCTGAGCAAAGGGAGCAAGCAGGATCAACAGGGCATTACTGCACAATCTGACCTCCCACCTGGGGATGCTTTGGCTTGATATGCCAGTTTCCCATATGTATTAGTCAGTTGCTCAGTTTCTACCAACTGGTAAAAACTACCCAATATACACAACCTACACAGAGGCTGCTTCTACATAAGGCCACTTTTTGAAGACTGGGAGATAGAGCTATTTTGTCTAATTCATATTAACAATCACAGAAAGCCAAAGTAGATGAAAATAAAAAAGTCTATCTCTTAAATGAAGGACTAGAAAAAATCCCCAGGGGGTGAGGGAACTAAAGAAATGGAGATAAATAACTTGTCTAATAAATATTTCAAACAAATGATTGTAAGGAGGTTCACCAAACATGAAAGTTGAATAGAAGAACTTGGGGTAAACTTCAACAAAGAGTTATAAAGTAAATAAAGAACCAAGTAGACCTTAAGAATACAATAACTGAAATGTAAAACACATTAGAAGGAATTAACATCCAATTAGCAAACACAGAAGAATGGATTAGCACCTGGGATACAAACAAGTGAAAATCAAACAATCAGAACAGAAAGAAAAAAGATTTTCAAAAAATGAGGATAAAGAATACCTGGAGTAATAACATCAAACACTTAGCTATTTGCCTTATAGGCATTCCAGAAGGAGAAGAAAGACAGAAAGGAACCAAAACTGCATTTAAAGAAATAAGGGCTAAAAAGTTTCTTGACATGGGAAAAGAAACAGACATCCAGGTTCAGGAAGCACAGAAAGTTCAAATTTATATGAACCCAAAGAGACTTGCTTTAAGATATATTGCAACTAAAATGTCAAAAGTTAAGGATAAAGAGACATTTTGAAGGAGGAAAGAGAAAAACAACATGTTACATACAAAGGAAACCCCACAAGTATATCAGCTTTCTCAGTAGAAATTTACAGGCCAGAAATGAGTGGCAGAGCATTTTTAAAGTGCTAAAGAAGGGAACCCACAACCTAAAATAATTTACCCAGCAATGCTATTATAAAGAATTAATGGATTGATAAAGAGTTTCCCAGAGAGAAAAAACTAAATGAGCTCAACATCATTAAACCAGCTTTACAAAAATTGTCAAAGCATCTCCTTTGAGTAGCAAAGGTAAGGCCATAGCCAGAAATAAGAAAATAGGAGAAAAAAAATGCCACAAGTATAGCCAAATATTTAATAAATACAACTAATCAGTTAAAAAGCTATTATGAAAGTAAAAAAAATGTATCAAACCCCACTCAACTACAATAAACAGGAGATACACTGCCCAAAAGATCTAAAATATGGCATCAGTGATATGAAATGTGGAAGGAAAAGTAAAAATGTAGTCTCTATAGTATATATTCAAACTTAAAAAGCTATTGGTTTAAAATAGATGGCTACAGATGTAAAATGATGCACATAAACCCCCCAATAACCACAAAGCAAAAACCTACAAAAGATATACAAAGAATAAAGAGAATAGAACCTAAACAGAACACTAAAGAAAAACAGCACACCACAAAGAAAGATATTAAGGGAAGATGGGCAGAGGAGAACTATAAAAACAACCAAAGCAAAATAAACAAAATGGCAATATCTACATGCTTATCTGTCAATAATTACTTTAAATGTAAATGGATTAAATGCTCTAAAAAAAGATATAAGGTAGCTAAATGGGTTAAACATCTAGATCCACCTATATGCTGCTTACAAAAAACTCACTTTTTTAAAAAAAAATTCTTTATTGTTGAGAATATTAAACATGTACCCCCCTTTATTCCCTCCTTGCTCCATCAATCTGGCTCCCACCCTACCCCAGGCCTTCACCACACTATTGTCTGTGTCCATGGCCAATGAATATATGCATATAAGTTCTTTGGTTTGTCTCTTCCCACCATTTCTCCACATTTCCCTCTGAGATTCATCAGTCTGTTTCATGCTTCCATGTCTTTGGATCTAATTTCTTCATCAGTTTATTTTGTTCATTAGATTCCACATATAAGTGAGATCATGTGGCATTTGTCTTTCTCTGTCTGGCTTATTTCAGTTAGCATAATAATTTTCAGGTCCCTTCATGTTGTCTCAGAGGGTAAGAAATCCTTCTTTTTTACAGCTATATAATATTCCATGTGTAAATGTACCACAGCTTTTTTATCCACTCATCTACTGATGGGCATTTGTGCTGTTTCCAAATCTTAGCTATTTACATAAAGCTGCTATGAAGATAGGGGTGCATATATTTTTTTCTGATTGGTATTTTGGGATCCTTAGAAATAAATTCTCACTTATATGGAGAATTATTAATCTATGACAATCAAGGCAAGGTTATACAATGTGGTAAAGACAGTCTTTTCAGTGAGTAGTATTAGGAAAACTGGACAGGCCTACACAACAAAAAAATAAAATGGCACCACTTTCTTATACCATATACAAGAATAAACTCAAAATGAATTAAAGACTTAAATATAAGACCTGAAACCATAAAACTGCTAGACAAAAACAGGCAGTAAACTCTTTGATATTGGTTTCAGTAACATCTTTTTAGGTATGTTTCCTTGGGCAAGGGCAACAAAAGAAAAAATAAACAAATGAGACTACATCAAACTAAAATGTTTTTACACAGTGAAGGAAACCATCAACAAAATAAAGACAACCTACTAAATGAGAAAAAAATTGCAAATGATACATTCAAAATGAGTTAATATCCCAAACATATAAGAAATTCACACAACTTAATGTAAAAAACAACAACACAAAAACCAAATAATCTAATAAAAATGGGCAGAGAACCTGAACAGACATTTCTCTGAAGAAGGCATACAGATGACCAACGGACACATGAGAAGATGTTCAACATCACTAATCATCAGGGAAATGACCAATAAAACGAGACCTGCTACATGTGAACAGAGATGCTAATTTCAAGAACTCACTTTTGTTGCTGTTGTTTCTGTACCCTGAAAAGTTAACCACTAAGTTTAAAAATGAAAAAGAAAAACTTTTTCTGAGAAAAAGTTTGTAACCTGACTTAAGGATAGAAAACATCTTCTTTCACCCACTCTAAATATAGCCTACATTTGCTGGTGGAGACATTGAGACACTGACAAGAAATCAAGTGCTTCTAGAGTCATTAGGATCCATCAGAGTCAGAGGGATTTCCTTTGCTCAGAATCCTCACTGAGACTGCAAATTTGGAAAACTTGGATCAACTCCCACCCCTACCAGGAGAGTTCAGGTGTTTGAGGCAAAGGAATAAATTCAACAAATCCTGGAAGTCGTTTCATATCTGGTATCTCAAACTGCTAAAAATTCTGAAGGGGAAACCACAGAGTAGAGTTATTGGAGTTGCTGTAGGAAGACAGCAGTGTGGGGCATCCCCTCTCTGCAGCTCTCTCCGTGTTTCTCCCTTGATCTCCACCCCAAGTCTCTGTCAATCACCCCAAAATCACCAAAGAACACTTGATTACAGAGGAAAATTTGATTTCCAGTGAGAGGTTTATGGTCTAATTGAACAAGCTGAGCCTCTGGTCATGTGCATTATTTCTCCTAGTTCCTGTGACAGGGAGACCTAATTATTCTCTTCCTCTCTTTGCCCTGATGTCAGGCCACAAATCTGGGCAGGCTCATTAAAGTGTCTACATGTCAAGGAGCATCTTGTTGGGAGGATTAATTGGTAGGCAGGCCTCACTGCTGTTTGTGCTGGAGGGGTGACTGACACAGTAGAGGAGTCACTTTTCCTTAGTCCACTTAGTTGTCATTCTTAGAAAACTCTGGGAGCAGAGCAGGCCAGAGACTTGACCTGGCTCTGACAGCTTGGGGAGGGGAAGATGAGGGCAAAGAGAAGGAGGAGTGCAAGGGGAATCAAGATGCCACACCAAGGTCCTGAAATTTGTACCTTCTCTTTCCACACTCGCTACACCTGGACTGCCATTTGAAGCCTAACCAAAGCTCTCAGAAACATTCCAGTGGCTAAGGACCTTATTCTGTTGACAGCACAGGGATCTCAATATGATTTTCCTGAACTGGGGAGAAATTGTTTCCTTGCCCTGAGAAGTTGAATGCTCAGATGGGAAAATTGTGGTGAGACTAAAGTTAGATTTTTACCATGACCTCTGGCATCTCTGAACCTTAGTTTATTCATTAAAAAATGGTAATAACTAGATTTAGTTACCTGCTGTTGGAGTTGGTCCACACAGTTCGCCATCCTGAAGGTTGACACCACTCATGAATGGACCAGTAGTAATCAAGACTTAATTACAACAGGAGGACTCACATAACTCACAAAAGGGACATTCTTGGAGCACCCAGCTCAGGTGATCAAG
Organism: Miniopterus natalensis; assembly: GCF_054644295.1. Lineage (NCBI taxonomy): Eukaryota > Metazoa > Chordata > Mammalia > Chiroptera > Miniopteridae > Miniopterus > Miniopterus natalensis. Next base: position 3,207,400 of record NC_142100.1, on the reverse strand, counting down.
GAGACTGCACCACTGGCTACCACAGGACACCTACTACATAAGGCCACCCTACCAAGACTGGGAGACATAGCAGATCCACCTCATACACAGAAACAAACACAAAGAGACAGCCAAAATGAAGAGACAAAGAAATATGCCCTAAATGAAGAACAAGAGAAATACCCAGAAAAAAAGAGCTAAATGAAATGGAGGCAAGCAAACAATTGGGTACAGAGTTAAAAAAATGGTTGTAAGGATGCTCAACAAAGTTAATGAGAACTTCAACAGCATGAAAAAGGATATAGAAACCATAAAAAAATAGTGAGAAATGAAGAACACACTATCTAAAATAAAAAATATACTAGAAGAAATAAGCAGTAGGTCATATGAAGCAGAGGACTGAATTATTGATTTGGAAGAAAAGGTAACAGAAAACACCAAATCAAAGCAACAAAAAGAAGAGAATTTTTAAAAAATGAGAAAAGTCTAAGAGATCTTTGGGGCCACATCAAGTATAACAACACTTGCATCATAGGGGTACAGAAAGAGAAGAGGAAGAACAAGAGGTTGAAAACCTATTTGAAAAAAATAATGACCAAAAACTTCCTTAACCTGGTGAAGGAAAAAGACACACAAGTCCAAGGAGCACAGAGTCTAAAAAATATTGAACCCAAAGAGGCCCACAACCAAGACACGTCATAATTAAAATGACAGTTTACAGACAAAGAGAGAATCTTGAAAGCAGCAAGAGTAAGCCAGTTAGTTACCTACAAGGGAGCTCCCATAGGACTATCAGTAGCTTTCTTGACATAAACTTTTCAGGCCATAAGGGATGGTCATGAGATATTCAAAGTGATGAAAAGCAAGGGCCAACAACCAAGACAGCTCTATCCAGTAATGTGATCACTTAAAATTGAAAAAGAAATAAAGAGTTTCCCAGACAGGAAAAAAAAACTAAAAAGTATTTCTAACAACCAAACCAGTATTATAGAAAATGTTAAAGGTGTTTCTGTTGTTGTTGTTTTTTAAGGTAAAGAAAGAAAAAAAAAAAAAAAAAAGATATTTATGGAGAATTCAATGGAAATAAATATGTACCTATCAATAATTACTTTAAATGTAAATGGCTTAAATGATCCAATCAAAAGACAAAGGGTAGCTGAATGGGTAAGGAAACAAAGCCCATATATGTGCTGTGTACAAGACAACTGCCTCAGAAAAAAGACTCACATAGAGTAAAAATAAAGGGATGAAAAATATGTCATGCAACTGGAATTTTTAAAAAGCTGGAGTAGCAATACTAATATCAGACAAAAATAGATCTTATATTAAAGGCTAAAATAAATACCTGGGAATAAAATTTAACCGAGGAAGTAAAAGACCTGTATTCAGAAAATTTAAGACACTAAAGAAAGAAATTGAAGAACATACAAATAAATGGAAGCATATAATGTGCTCATGGATTGGAAGAATTACCATTATTTAAATGTCCATACCACCCAAAGCAATGTATAGATTCAAAGCAATTCCTATCAAAATACCAATAGCATATTTCACAGAACTAGGACAAATAAACTAATTTAAATATTTATATAGAACCACGCAAGACTCCAAACAGTCACTGCAGTCTGGAAGAACATAGTCAGAGGAACCAGACTACCTGATCTCAAACTAAACTACAAGTCCATAATAATCAAAACAGCTTGGTACTGGCATAAAAACAGACATACTAATCAATGGAACAGAATGTAAATCCTAGAAATAAACCCATGTCTATGTGGTCAATTATATTTGATGAAGGAGGCAAGAACATACAATGGGGTAAAGACTGTTCAACACATGGTGTTGAGAAAACTGGACAGATACCTGCAAAAAAAAGAGAAGAAAAGAAAAAGAAGAGAGGAGGAGAGGGGGGGAGAGGAAAGGAGGGGAGAGGAGAGGGGAAAAAAAGAAAAGAAAAAGAAAAAGAGGAAAGGGGGGAAGGGAAGGGAAGGGAAGGGAAGGGAAGGGAAGGGAAGGGAAGGGAAGGGAAGGGAAGGGAAGGGAAGGGAAGGGAAGGGAAGGGAAGGGGAGGGGAGGGGAGGGGAGGGGAGGGGAGGGGAGGGGAGGGGAGGGGAGGGGAGGGGAGGGGAGGGGAGGGGAGGGGAGGGGAGGGGAGGGGAGGAAGGGAAGGAAGGAAGGGGAAGGGGAGGGGAAGGGGAAGGGGAAGGGGAAGGGGAAGGGGAAGGGGAAGGGGAAGGGGAAGGGGAAGGGGAAGGGGAAGGGGAAGGGGAAGGGGAAGGGACCATTTTCTTACACCATATACAAGAATAAACTACAAATGGATTAAAGACTTGAATGTAAGTCTCCATACCATAAAAATCCTAGAAGAAAGCATAGGGATTAAAATCTTGGACATTTCTCTTAATTGTATATTTCCTGATATTTCTCCTTTGGCAAGGGAAACAAAAGACAAAACAAACAAATAAAACTACATCAAACTAAAAAATGTTCACAAAGCAAAGGAAATCATTAACAAAATGAAAACACAACCCACTGAATGGGAAAACTTATTTACCAATGATACATCTGATAAGGGGTTAATATCCAAAATTTATAAAGAACTTATACAATTCAACACAAAAATAACAAACAATCCAATTAAAAAAATGGGCAAAAGACCTGAATAAATACTTCTCCAAAGAGTACATACAGATGGCCAAGAGACATATACTCAACATCACTAATCATCAGAGATGCAAATTAAAACTACAATGAGATATCACCTCATACTTGTCAGAAAGGCTCCATCAACAAATCCACAAACAACAAGTGTTGGCAAGGATGTGGGGAAAAGGGAACCCACTGTTGGTGGGAATGCAGACTGGTGCAGCCTCTGTGGAAAACAGTATGAACAATCCTCAAAAATTAAAAAAAAATGAAATAGCCTTGTGACCCAACAATTCCACTTTTGAATATATGTATCCAAAGAAATCCAAAACATTAATTTGAAAGAATATATGCAACCCTTTGTTCATTGCAGTGTTATTTACAATAGTGAAGCTATGGAAACAACCCAAGTGCCCATCAATAAACAAATGAATGAAAATCAATGGTACATCTATAAAATGGAATATTAGGCATAAAAAAGAATAAAATTTTACCATTTGCTACAACATGGATGGACCTAGAGAGTATTATTCTAAGTGAAATAAGTAAGTCAGAGAAAGACAAATACCACATGATCTCACTTATACGGGGAATCTAAAGACTATAAATGAACAAACAAAAAATAAACAGACTCAGAGATACAAAGAACAGACTGATGGTTGCCAGAAGGGAGGGGTATTGAGGGACTGGATGGAAAAGGTGAACAGATTGAGAAGTACAGACTAGTAGTTATAAAATAGTCCTGGGGATGTAAGGTACATATATGAAGTATAGTCAGTAATATTGTTATAACTGTGTATGGTGCCATTTTGGGTACTGGAATTATCAGGGTTAACCCTTTGTAAACTGTATGATTGTCTAATAACTATGATGTACACCTCAAACTAATACAAAATAATATTGAATGTAAACTGTAATTTCAAAAATTAAGAAATAAATTAAAAAGAAACCACCTTCACATTACTTTCTAAGGAGATTCCCAGATAAGCAGCTTAGGCACTGCTCCCAACTCTGATATCACTGACCCCTCCCAAACTCTCCTTCTTGTCTCTTTCCTGCGTTGGGAATCCTCTTTCTAGCTGTTCCCCCTTCTTGTGGTCCACTAAATCCATCCACACCTTCCTGCCAGATTAGTCTTCCTGAGACAGCTCTGACCTGATCACATCTTATTAAAAAATCTTTTTGTAATTACTCACTGCCTATAGAATAGGTCCTGTCAATCAAGATTCTCAACCAACCCAGGTATATTCTCAGTGTAAGGTGGAAGCTAAGGGTTCAGGCTCTGGAGCAAAAGTGCCCAGATTTTAATACCAAATCTACCAATTACACTGCTTACCAGACATGCATTCTTGCACATGGTACTTAGTGTTCCATAGCTTAGTTTTCCTGTCTGTGTGACAGAAATAATATAGTACCTACCTCATAGAATTGTATGAGTTAAGATACCTAGTGTTGGTTATGTAATGAGCACAAAATGAATGCTACTTACCTATTATTATTACCATTATCAATATTAATTACGGCTTGCCCAACACAACTTCTCACTACAAATAGCCTATCCCTAATTCCAGTCTGACCTCCTCAGGCTTCCTTTTAGCTGGGCCTTTATTTCTTGCCCCATGATATTTCCTCCACTTGAAATGCCTTTTAGCCACATCAAACTCAAGAAAAAATATAGTTTAGTTCTGTGCTCCAGTAGCAATTGGATGAGTGGAGCACAGTTTAGTGTCTCTGTCTTGACTCAGGGTGGGTGAGGGTGGTGGGAAGGTGGCTGCAATGAATTGATGATGGGGGAGCAGCACCCATAAAAGTGGTGCCATTCCAGGCCTGAAAGCTCTCATTGTCATTTTAAAAACATCATCTCAAGTCCCTCCATCTCAAGGTCCTTATTTGTACTTTCATCTACAAAGTCCCATGGCTATAAGGTAACATTTTTATGGATTCCAAGAATTAGATAATGGGATGCCTTTTAAGAGGGCATTATTCTGCTTACTACACACACCTAGTGCATATTATGTACCAGGTACTGTTTTAAGAGCTTTGTGTGCGTAACTTAACCAATCCTCTTAATAGCTCTGATGAGGAAGGTTCTATTATTTATCATCTCCCTCATAACTGAGAAAACGAAGGCACAGGTGGGTTAAGCAACTTGCTAGAATTCAGCAGTAAATAGTAGCAGAGCCAGGAATTGAGCTGGGTACTCTGGGTCCTGAGTCCATGTTCTTAACCACCATGCTAAACACCTAGTTAAATAATTAATATTTACTTACCTGAGGAAGTTTAACAGCAATATTATTTTTAGGGGGTTTGAAATTTACATGAACTACTTATTACTTCTGAATACCTCTCTTCAGTACTCACATGCAAAAACACAACTTCCACACATATAGAAATATATTGTGTCACAGTACATTTTATTCTAGGTCCCTGAGTTATTTTTAATTTAACTCTGGAAATCTCATTAATTTCTATGATTGAAGTCTTCTCATTTTTTGCCAAATTTTGAGGATCTATTGTTCTTAAAATCAACCAGTAAACATACTTTACATATTTTATACAGCATTGATTGGAGGGTCAAATGCAAAAAGACCAAAACTTCTGATATTTAAAAAAAGTTTTCTTCTTTCTTTCTTTCTTTCTTTCTTTCTTTCTTTCTTTCTTTCTTTCTTTCTTTCTTTCTTTCTTTCTTTCTTTCTTTCTTTCTTTCTTTCTTTCTTTTCTTCTCTTTCTTTTTCCTTTCTCTCTCTTTCTTTCTTTCTTTCTCTTTCTTTCTTTCTTTTTCTTCTTCTTCTTCTTCTTCTTCTTCTTCTTCTTCTTCTTCTTCTTCTTCTTCTTCTTCTTCTCTCTCTCTCTCTCTCTCTCTCTCTCTCTCTCTCTCCCTCTCTTTCTTCTTTTCTTCTTCTTTTATTTTTATTTTTATTTTTTACTGGTTTTGATGCTGACATTCTCACTGTGAGCCATGCAGGACTCATTGCAGCTGAACCTATGTGGGTCTCCATCTTCACTTCTACCTGCCTCACAGGCAACGTGAAACATTTTCAGCTTCATCTTTAAGTAATGAGAGCCACCAAAGGCACAGTTTAACAATGTGGGCAAAATCACTGCATTAAGTTTTGAACAGGTCACTTTTGCTGCAGATGGAAGTGTTGGACCTTAGACCAAATATAAGGCCATTTGAGCAATTCAGGCAGAAGATGATTTATAGCTTGGACTAAAATTTTGAGACATAGAAAAATTGATATCTTTAAGAAATGTTTAATTAACAAGTGTCTTGGCAATAAATTGGATATGGGAGCTAAAGGAGAAGTCAAAGGTAACTGCCATGTTTCAGGTTCATGTTATTAGATAAAAAAGCACATTTAATGTTAGGGCTCAGTTCAGGGAGTGGTCATGAAAGAGTCATTAATTTAGCTTTTGCCATAATGAGCTTGATGTACTTTAGTGACCATCCAAGGAGATGAATCAGGAAGGCACTTGAATATACTGGTCTAGAGCTCAGAAGAAAAGCAAGTACTGAAGATACATATTTGTGTCATTTATATGTATTTATAGTAGTATCTAATGATTTGAATGAGATCTTGAGAAAATGGTTTTAAAACTTGAGGAAAAAAGAGATCCTAAAGCCCAGCCTTGAAGAGCCTCAGTCCTTAAAGTTTGTGTAGAAGAGGGCGAGCTTTCAAAGTTGGAGGAGCCACATCTTTAGTTGATGAGTTCATTATTGTCCCTTCTGTTGCAATGAACCCAGCATCAGCAGCGAGCACGCACATAGGGCTGAGCTGCTATAACTGCAGTGGAGAAACAGAGAGGCAAAAAAAGCGGGAAATCCCATGTAGCTACTGGGACAGCTCTCTTCATTAAACTGGCTGCTGAAAATCACAGCACTGCCATAATAGATATTTGTTGCTATGTCTTTGTCATCAAAACATTACACTTACTTTCTTTCCTACTACTGGGAGTAAATTCATTCCCCATCAGCTCAACATGTGGTTTGCAAAAGAGGTGCTGTATTTTTTTTATTGACCCAGCCTCCCTGAACATAACCACAGTCATTGGTCTAAAAGCAAGGCCTTGACCTAAGCTGGATAAGTTGCAGACCTCTCTTATTTTTAGTTTAACTTTAGACATAAGCAAGCCAGCCTTAGTCTCTTACTGGTGATAGCATTTTTATTGTGGCCCTCACACCTAGTGACACATGTCCAGGGACAAGGCGGAATTCAGCCACATGCAAGACGTCTGCCTGAGGGACAGAAGTCTATCAGTAAGGAGTATAAATGATAGATGGAAATAGCCCTGGTGGCCAGCAACGTCCTGTATTGAGTCATTGGTGATGCACAGCTGCATCCCAGCCCTTATTGTAGTTTGCATCCTTAAGGGAATAAATGACATTTTTTGGAAAGATAATATCTCATTTTGGGTTAAGACTCTTGGCATGCAGCTATTCACTCAGCGAGTGCTCATGCTCGATGGCTGAGAGAGCCACTGTGCCTGCTGATGAGGAGAAAGTGGTTGAGGAGAGAGGTTCACTGCACTCTGGGCTGAGGGGTTCTCTCTGACGGGAGTACGTTTTGCACTGAAGGAAGGTGGCAGGAAGTCTGCTCAGGAAGGGGGTGGATGTGTGTGGCTTGCTCATGAATGATGTGTTATGGCTTGGTAATTGCCCTCTGGGATTTGGAGATGCCATTATCTCTTACAAGATAATGAAGCTGTAGGATGACTCCACTTTTCTTAATCTGCTGAATTCTATTGATTTAATTCTACTCACTCGAGTGGAGAGGGAGTGGGAGAATGAAGCATCCTGTTATTGCAGGAAAAGCAGCCAACTACTAAGGGCTTCTTCTTGACTGTACAATTTCCTTAGGACCGGCCCACTGCACGTTGGATGCACAGTATGAACAAATGTTGTGGGGGGGGGGGGGGGAGATGCTATAAATGCAACAACTCCATGAAGGAATTGTTTCTCCCTGATTATGTGAGTTGAGATTTGACTTTTATGAATTGCTGCATAGACCACGAGGTCCTTTATAGACAGCAGTGATAAAAAGCTTTTATGTATTGTCACCAATTATATACCAAAAGGATGTTGACACTGGCTTTATATCGCCCTTAATTTCCACAATGAGCTTGCAAGTGGTTCATCATCACCACCATTTTATATGTGAACAGGATGAGAGAGATTAGGTCACTTATTGAAAGCATCCCCATGGGTATAAAGAAGGGCTTGAATTCAAAGATGGCTTTCTAATGACAATCCAGAGAGAACTGATATCTGAATTTCTCTAATATTCATATCTCTGTAGGTATAATCCAGATTGCTACTCCATGGGGTAGCCTGGCTTGGTGGGAACGCAAGACAAGCTACTCTATTCCTCTTTAATAGTTCCACCTCTCACTGAGCTATACTCTCCTGTCTGCCCCAGCCCCAGGATGTGGGTTCCTTTTTGTGGCAGTCGACTGGACCTGATGACCTCTGGAGTTTGCAATCTCAGTCTGAGGATCTCCTGTTCAGATAGGGGGAGCTGATCTCTGTCACTTCACATTGTCAGACTGCAGTCCTCCTCAGCAAGCACAAAGACAGTGAGCAAACTGCAGTGACCTTCACGCAGGAACGTTACACCTGTCAGAGGAGATGCCAAGCTCACACTGACTTATTCACAAGCCTTTCTGCTCATGCACCAGTGATTAATGCAGAGTCACGGTTTCCCTTCAGACCTGGACCTGCTGGTGTAAAACTGTTCAGAATACATCGTCTCACTTTCTTGCCCATCCAGACCCTCTCCTAAGGCTCTGGTCTCTACCGTGAGCTCAGGCTCTGAGAACAATAGTGCTGTAGCCAACATTTTCCTACAATGCTGAACATTTAGCTCTAAAAAGTAGGCTAGGGGAGGAAACCGAAGTGAGCCCCTACCCCAAAAAGAGTACCCTTTCTTAGGGTCACTTCTAAGCCAGAGTGTCAGGCCCAGAACCTCAGCCTCATCTGAGGCACTCTCATCTCAATGAGGTGGCCTCAGAACCATCGAACGGTATAGCCAAAATTCAGTTTCATGAAGGGGCTGCCTTCTTGTCCCTGGATGAACCCCATGCCAGAGACATATGAAGTTAAAAATTCAGCCTCTGGATTTGTTAATCACATGGCAGTCTGGCCACCAGCATTAAGCCACGGTGCTGGGACTGACACTGGACCAGAAATGGGAAATTTGCACTTATTTTCACCTTGTCATCTAATTCAGCCATGAGTTTCTGTGAGGAGATAGATGGGGGACATCAGAGAAAAGGGAAGGGCCCAGTTGTCTGTGGTGCAGCCAGCATTCTTCATTCCTCCATTCCTGCTCACTGTGATCTCTCTCCAGCACTAATCTCAGGTATGACTCCCTTTCTGTTTTTATATTCATTTCCCTTTCTTTGGGCTCTTTCATTAATTCCTTTAATTCCCAACTCTTATACATACAGGGTTTTATTTTTTCTTGCATTCTCTTTGTTTTTTTTTTCTTTCTCTCGTTGGAATAGTCTCTTGCTCCCCCCTCCTTTCCTAATTCCCCTCCACTCCCTCCATACACATGCACTTTATGATCCTTCCTTTCATTCCTTTTTCACTTTTAATGTTTCCTTTTGTGTCCTCCCACTTATTGTCTTCCCCATTTTCATCATTAGCTTTTATTTCACCTCCCCCATCACTTCATATTCTGTATTGTCTGACAACCTCCTGATTTCATCTTTGTAGGTCTGCCTCTCTCCTTCCTCTCCTCTGAGCATCAGCCTGTGCCACTCACTTCCAGTCAAGTATTCCTCTTGAATACCAGGTTTCCCAGAAATTCTTAAAACAAAGAAATAATCATTAAAAAAATAAATCCAAACTGTCCTGGGATGAGAGTGAGGGATTCATTGTGAGCTGTGATATTTACCTAAATCCCTTGGCCTTCACCCATCTCACCTGATTCCTCTGAGGAGACCTGATTTCCTGCCACAAAATAACAATGCACACGGCTGGAACCACTGAACAAATATACTCCCCGGGGCAGGAATGTGGCAGTGTTGGGAAGTGCTGGACACAGGACATTTGCTAACTAGGAAGACACTTGTCCTCTGTAGGCGTTCCTGCTGAAAGCCTTAAGAACAGACAGATTTATTCAGTGTTTATTTAGAGACATTGCAAGGTCATCTTCTCCTTGCTCTTGGTACTGAGCATATGCCCTAACTCCTGTAGGGCAGCTTTTTTCCTCATTAGCTTATTTTGCTAGGTACCTCCCTAAGAATGACTGTGAAAACTGAAGACTTTTCATTTCAAGACCTAGTGATTCAAAGGTATCCTGTCACTTAAAAACTATCTCAGCAAGTAAGGGTAAAGATTTGTGGTAAAAACTGTCGACAAAAAGGGGCTACATACTGAACCTCACAAGCTCAGGAAAGGCCTGCATGGAGGCCTTACGAACTCAGATACCTCAAGTAACCACAAAGGATGAGCTGAAATTAAAGCTTTTTGACTAAAAGCAGTTCATGGTGGGTAGTTATGTCTCAGGCTAGAATCTTCCCTGACAGGTCAATTTTCACCTTAAGCCTGTAAATTGTCTTTTTGCATCCATGATAACATATCATTGGAATATCAACGTAATTTCCTCTTTCCTGAGCCCTCAAAGCACAGGTCCCTCACCGAGCAGAGGCCACAAATCCCCTCGATGTTATTAAGTTAATTGTTGATTGTTAACTCTCATATGCCCACTTATGTAAAAGAAGTGTGTGTCTATCACTTTACTTTTCATCCAATCCCAGAGATTTCCTTGCTTTGCTTTCTCCCGCCTCCCTCCGCTCTCACCAATGGATTTCATGTAACCCTCTTACATCTTCTCTTTTGATTCTAATGTATAAAATAAGGTGCAAAACTGTCATTCTCTGGAGCATTTTCTCAGTCCATTGAGATTTTGCTTCCCAGCAAAAGAAACCATGTCAACTCAATTTTTTGTTGAGAGTTTGGCTCAAATAAACTCACAAAAATTCTCTACAGGTTTGAATGTTTCTTATGTTGACAAAATAAAGCTATAAGAGATTACTCCTTCCCCAGGTCTGGTCTAAGAATGTAGCCACAATGAAAAGACAATCCTCACACTACCTCGGCCACCTTCTGCAGAGTTCATGTTAGGCCTAAAATTTCTGTGCTCTGTTTCCCAGTGTCCTTTGTACTACGCCAAGATAGGTGGTGATTCCCAAGGCACTCTGTAAGTTACTGAGTTCAACTCTGTTTCACTTTAGGTATAATTTCATTCCTTAAATAGAGAATTGCGTATCCCAAAGGCATAGTTCTTTGTCAGAAATGTTGTTACTAGACCTAGAATTAGTATGGGAAGGACACAAAGTCTTACAGGAATAAAAGCCTGCCTGCCCTACTTCCACAGGGAACTAACCCTTTTTGTGTGTGAACATGGTGAGCTCTGATATCCCAGCAATCTCATCCTTTATGAGGCTGTGCTCAAAGCCATCAGGAAAAACCTCACCATCCAGGGACACAGAGGCTCAGAGTGGATACAATCATGATCAATTCAGGCATACATGTCTCTAAGAGTGTCTCTCTCGGCCACAGAATGCAGGACTTGACCAGGCACAGAGGGAATGCTGTCATGTGGAATCCAGCCCCATTGTCTGTAACTGGCAGGGCGGAGAAAGAGGTGGAGTGTCTGTGAAAAGATTTTACTATTGGAGGATACTGAGAAAAAGCAAGATGTGATATGAATAATTAATCCTGCTGGGCTGGAGAATGTCCTTCAGTTCCATGGATAGGCTTCCTGAGGTCCATGAAAGTGGAGGTGGGTCAAATATAGGGGTTTGGAACACAAGATTTCTAAAATAATGAAATTTCTCAAATGAAGACATGGCTTCAGAATAGCTTGAAAAACTTAATTTTATTCCAGATAAGCTTATGTATTATTTCTTGAAAAAATATTCAATTTTTTGTTCATCTATCCCATAGGTTATAAGAATGTTTAAGGTAGAGACTTGATAAAAAATCTCATCAGAACTTTGATAGGTAAACAAAGTCCCTGACTTTTACACTGTAAAATATCAGAAATGATGATTCTATTTATCTCTCCACAAAGACCTATAAACTAGCAGCAGACCCAGAAATGTGAGTGGCCCACACTGGGAGCTGAGCTCTGTGCCCCTCATCCTAATGTTTCTCCATCTACTGTTCCCTCAAGGAGCAGGAACTGACCTTTCTGAGCCCTGTATCTGCCCCTGCTTTGTGGCTGTTCTCAGTCCCCTCTGGCATATCTTGAGTGAGAACTACAAGTTGTAGATAAGAATTCTAGAATGGAATTAATGATAGGAGTCACAGCAAAGAGCTAAAGAAAGGGTCATCCAGTGTTCTGATGGGTGGAGCCTTGGCCCTGACTCCATGAGGAGCATAAATTTCCATATCTTGTAGCTAAAGGGTAGATACAGTCAGAGAGCCTTTTATATCTAAACTGAGGAAGGCTATATCCAGGATGGGTAGTGAGTCTTTGGAGCCTTATGGGAGCTCCTTTGTAGGTAACAGATTGCTTTTCTCTTGCTGCCTTTAAGATTTTCTCTTTGTTTTGGATTTTTGGCATTTTAATTATGATGTGTCTGGGTGTGGCCCTCTTTGGATTCTTCTTGCTTTGGACTCTCTGTGCCTCCTGAACTTGTGTAACTTTTTCTTTCACTAGGTTAGGAAAGTTTTCTGCCATTAGTTCTTCAAACAGATTCTCTATCTCTTCCTCACTTTCTTCACCTTCTGGGTCTCCAATGATGTAAATATTGTTACATTCATGTTGTCCCACAGCTCCCTTAAACTGTCCCCATGTTTTTTCTTTTTGGTTCTCTTATGGAGTGATTTTTTTCTACTCTGTCTTCTAATTCGCTGATCCAATCCTCAGCTTCCTCTAATCTGCTGTTTATTCCTTCCAATGTATTCTTTATTTCTACTATATCATTCTTAATGTCCTTCATAGTTTCCATATCTTTGCTCATGCTTTTAAGCATCCTTACAGTCATTATTCTGAACTCTATACCTCATAGATAGTTTATCTCCAATTCATTTATTTCTTCTTCTGGAAAATTCTCTTACTATTTCATTTTGTTGTTTTTTTGTTTTGTTTTGTTTTTGTTTTATTTTTTGTCTCCCTATTTTGGCTGCCTGTTTGGGTTTGTTTCTATGTACTAGGTAGATGTGATAGGACTTCCAGTCTTTTTTGATGGTCTCTGGTGGAGGCCAGTGTCAGACACTGTTTGTGACTGGCCTTGAGTACTTTGTTTGGAGTTCTCAGTGATCTACAGCTTGTGGCTCCCTCTGCTGAGGCTAGGTGAATTTGGAAAGGACCAAGATGTGCACCAGGGTCTGCTTTTCCTAGACTGGGGTCCAGAAGCAGATCAGGCAAAGACTCAAAGCATCCAGAGATACATTTTTGCCTGTAGGCCAATTGTTAGTCTCTTAATGAGCCTCAGGCTATAGACCATAGCAAGGCTTAAAATTTATAGGGTGGGGCAAGAGGTTTTCCAACAGGGTGGGGTAATTGCTTCTCTCCAAAGGCAAAATCTGCCTGGATGGTAAAAGTCTGCCTGAGAAATATGTCCTCTGCAGTATGGGGGAATGACTCAGCACAGGAATCTGAGCTCCATCCCCGGAGCCCCCAACATTGGATTCTCCTCATACAGCAATATTCCATGCTACCCTCCTTCTGCTGTAACCAAGGTGAGTGGCTGCACATGAAAATTTTGTGCATTGGCCTTTTAAGAGGGTGCCTACATTTTCAGCTGTCCTTCCCTAGCAGACAGACACCCCCACTTTTTTCACATCTAGATGTTATGTGCACACCTTTCTCAGTTCTGGTGCTCTTGGCTGGGGAGTCCAGCTTTGGGCTTAGATCCCAGAGTTCTTAGTGGGAACCCCCTGCAGCTAAAATATTTCCCCAGCAATTCAGAAGCTGCCTGTGGCAGCTCAGCCAGTCCTCTCGCACCTCTACACTTCCTACCTGTCTCTGTATGGTCACTTTAAGTCCTTGGTTATGAAGGTGCTCTCCAGTTAATTTTCAGTTGATTATTCAGGATAGTTTTTCTATATTTTAGTTGTAATTCCAGGTTGGTCCCAGGAGAGTGTCAGTACAGCTTCCACTTAATCTGCCACTATCTTGGAATCCTCCAATGATATATATATTTTTACTTCTGTATCAAAAACCTCACTCTGGCTATGATCACTCTGGCTATGAGCACTGTTGTTTAAGGGATATTCTTTTTTATTGTTACTGTGACTGCCTCTCCAAATTTTAGTTCTTATAGATTCTTCCAACTTATCTTCCACATGGAGAAGAGAAAGGAAAAAAAAAATTAAGGATCACTTACACTGATAAATAAAGCTCTACAATTAAAGCAAAAAATCAATGACCTTTAAAATGTATTAAATATTTAAATGCAACAAGCCCCTTCCCTCAGCAATGACTGAAAACTTTACCACATATCTTTCTATAAAATGTTTTTTAAAAAAGTACAGTTTAATAAATCAGAGCATCTTGAAAACCAATATTTAACATGACATTCTAATATAAATTTATTTCCAAATGCCTTTATTTTTTAAGCAAAAGTAGGCAAGGGACTTCTAGATCTTCATTTTCCATCACTGAACTTGTTTTCTGGCCTTTCCTTCCTTGGCCTTCAAAGTTTCCTGACTTTCCTGCACCTTGATCATCTTTGAAGTTCTCTGGTCCTGGGGGAGATCAGAGGATTCCCTGTAATGCTTCCCAGTGTGTTGTAAAACCTGAAGGGCAGCAATGATCTTTTCACCAGTCACATCTAGCCTAGGGACAAGGATATTTCCGAGATGTGTGTTTTTTTGCCCCAACACGGCATCTGCCTGTGAGCCTGTGGCTCCTCAGTGTTTCCTCTTTCCCACTGTCCCTTCAGCAGCAGGAGTCATGGGGAGACCACCTGCCCCGTTCCTGGGATATCCTCCTCTTGCCCTCAGGGCTTCCCTATCCAATGCTCTCAATCTGAAGGGACAGATTCTTTTCTGTGAAATCCACAGAGCTTGTGGTCACACACAAGGAAAGAAAATACTTTCACTCCTTTCAGCTGATTCTATTACCACAAATAAAGGTCACTTTTGACAATAGCCTTCACTTCATGGCAAACTTTAACATGCTTCGTTTCATTTGACTCAGAAAAAAATCGCTGAGTGAGTAGACGGGGGGGGGGGGGGGGACTATTTACATTTGATGATGAGCAAATGATACTTAGGAAGGAATGGGGAGGCCAATTACAGATGGAATTAGAAGAGGAGACTGGGTCTTCTAACTTAAACATAAAATGCAAATGATCTTATTCTTGACCTTAATACCCAAGGACCTGAGGTGTCTTTTAAGCTTCTTGAATGTGCACCAGTAGTGGGCATGATTCCTGCACCCAGGCTTACAGAAGCCCATGGGGAGCTGGCTGCTGCCCTCCTGGGAGAGGAAGGAAGGAACAGCACTGTTGTGAGACACTGTATACTATTCTAGCATCCTGGAGTCAGCACAACACACAGCTTTGTCTGGGATTGTGTCTACCTGCAACCTCAGGCAAAAACCTCACAGGTCTCTCTCAAAATTTGTGCAGTTTGAACAAAATATTACATGGATACCCTTCCTATAACCAACATCAAATCAGAGTGTTTTAAACCATCCATGAGGTCTAATAGGTAATGCTTCCTTTGAAACAAATACAACTGAAAGTAGTCCTAGAATTTTTCTTTTTGACTCACACATAGGCCAGCTTTTTAAATTTACACATGGGGCCTCGGGCTTTCCCATGTCCAAGAACGCAAGCAGTCTTTACCCATGGTCACGTTCAGAAGCCCTGGTATAAAATCACTGGTGTTGACTCCTGGAAGCCATTTTGCTGCCATCTTCCTCCAACAGCAGCAGCCTCAAGGTCCTGGCTTGAGGAAATGTCCTAACCATCACCCGTGTCCACCCTCACTGCAAGCAAGTTAGCAAATATCGAGTATGACGTTTATGCTACTACATGGTGCTAATTTAATGGCCTCCCAGAAACTGGTGACCTTGCTCTCATGAACAGTGATATAAACTGGCAGGCCCCATCTTGTAGCCAAACTCTACACGCAGCCACTTGTCCCCAAAACGAGGCCCCTCTATTGTCTCACCTAGTCTCTAGGACCAATCTTGAGTGCAGTTCAAAGTCTTAGGACTCTGCTAGCTGCAGAAGCACACTTGGGGTTCAGCATTAATGTGCTACCATGTAGTCCTCTGTCTGGACCTGATAACATGACTATCAGTCTGTTTCTGATCCCCAGTCCTTATCCTAGCCCAGCCTAATGACTGTGTTTGTGCCCTACACCTTGTCTAGTGAATGTGCCAATGCCTGGAGTTCTCTTGTTCTTGAGGCCCAGCTCCTGAGAACTGAGGAATATGTTATAGGCTAGTGCCTGGGACCCTGCTCCTGTGGAGATAACTGCTTCATGCCAACTGCCTGCACCTCCAACTCCCATCTATTCTGTGCTAGATCTTCCTTTGCTGTTCCATCTTGAGCTGCATTGAGATGCCATCTTGCTCAGCCAGGCAGAATCCTACATCTGTATCAGCAAACAACCCCTTTGAACTTGGAAAAGAGAATATAGTCACAATATCTTATCAGCCCAACCTCAGTTCTGCTTTAAATGTTAATCTTGATGACAAGACAAGATCTAATCAAATGAAGCAGCCAGGTAGAGTAAACCTCCCCAACTAGGTGTTGGACAGTTCCCTGGAGTTTCCTTGGAATTCCACAGGACCCAAGAGCCCTGACATGCTCCAGCCTCGCACTAACTAACCTTTAAGATATTCTGCTTTTTTTTTTTTAATGAAAAATTGAAACGGAGATGTAATAGGCAGTTAGACTAACATGAGCAGAGCAAGGGCGGTGGACCAGGTACAGAAGGTCAGCAGGGCAGAAAGCGCTCTGGTGTCTATCAAGGGACAGAACTGAGAAAACAAGGACCTCACCCCCAGGGTAACCTCTCTTCCCCTAGCAAATCACTGGTCATGTGGTTTAGACCCCCTGACCTTCCTTCCTAAAGATAACATCTAGGCTTCAGTTGTATTTAAGCCTCAGGACCAGAAAAGCAGCAAAACTAGACAAGTGGTGCCGCTGTGCTGCATCAGGACCAGATATATTGACTAATGACCCCCTGCCCTGGCACTGGCCAATCAGTGGAGACCACGACCCTGAAAAAGCACCTGGAAAGCTGATGAATATTCTATTGAGATCATCCCCTAAAACCTCCCTCAGATTCATGCCTGCAAAAGAGAGAGAAAAACACTCAGGACAAAATCCAGCCCACCCTCTCTCTGGGGAGTGTGCCCATGCCTTTTCCTTCCTCCTCTCCTTCCCCACAGGCACACATCTCCTAAACTTCAAGAGACCCTGTGAAACTTGCAACGAGGGTAGCAATGGGCAGTGGCAGCTTGTCCTGTGCTAACCACTGAACCTGTCTCCAAGGCCCCTTTTCCCTGACTTCCTGCTGAGCCAAAGGGCCAACCCTAGATCTCTGCTGTTGCTTCTCCTATGCTAAGCCCTTCCCTGATTCACTGTCCCATCTGAGTGTGCTTTGGCTGCGGCAAATAAATCCTTGCTTGTTTTGCTGCACTTTGTCTCTTGAGTGAAATCTTTCCTTCAGGGAGACAAAAACTGAGGTCCCCTCATCTCACCAATAACAGAGACTGCTCAAGGACATTATGTGGTCTGGGTTTGTCTATTATAGACCCAAGAGCTTGCATTTTTCTGTTTGTTATATACCTTCAAAGTCACACATTTAATCTCGGAGAAGCTGTTCCATTAATTGATCATCCCCACAAGGAAAACATCAAAGAAGAAAAAATAATGAAGCACGTGTTTGCATGAGAGCCAGAAGACAACACAGGAGCTGATGTTTTACAAAACGCTAATTACCACTCTGATAACAGGTCAGCACAATTATCATCTTCACAAATACTGAAAATTATGTAACAAGGAGAGGAAATCTTGTCTGAATTCATCACTACCAGGAAAACAATTCCACACTAGAATAAATGAGGAGAAGTAAAAATAATGAGAGAGTTAGGCCATCCAGTTTGTAGCCTGGGTCATGACAGAAAGAAGAAAGAAAGAAAAAGAAAAGAAAAGACAGAAAAGTAGAGGGGAAGGGAAAAGGGATAGAGAGAGGGAGGGAACAACTAATTCCAACAAAAACTGCAGCTTTTCTTTTTTAGGAAAATGAGAAAAGAGGTCTGGTAAGGAAACCAATTCTGCTGAACGATACCCTGAGAAGGCACTAATGTGATGTGAAGCTTGCTCAGCCACAGACTTCCAACAGATCGATATCAGCCAATTTGGTTCCACACAGTGAGCAGAGGAAAGACAAAAGCTGCAGGAGAACATTAGAAGAAAGAAAGATATATAAGTCATTAGGAGATGATTGTAAAATATAAAAAAAATTACAAATACACATTTATGTTTCAATAAAATCACCCATTTTCTCCACAAACATGTAAGTTTCTTGCTTTAGCATTATGTGCAGCATCTTAAAAGGCATTTGGCTTTTAAAAGCCAAGATAGAGGCAGAAAAATGTACTCATTGCTCAAAAATAAGACTGAGTTGCTTCTTATTTCTCCCTGCTGGGTGGCTGTACCCTCTGCATTTATGCTAAATTACTTAAAAGCAAAAATAAAACATTTTTATTCTAAAATGATTGTTTAATCACTTTAGATTTGTAGTGGGGAACAAAACCTCTTAACTACTAAAAAATAAAAATTATATTGGCTTCACAGAACACAGGCTATTCTAAAGTTGTGACATTTAACTGGTAACAGTGGGAGACAGTCAGATGGTGTTCTGTGCAGTGGAGGATTTTATAATCAACCAGGACAGCTTCGTGGCATAAGTGTCCTGCAGAGAGGGCGATAAGGAGAAGAGGCAGGATGGAAGCAATGCTACTTCATGCATTGAGTTTCCTTATAAAGCTCTCGGAATTTCTGACACACTTCAAGACTGGAGTTTCCTGATGTTCTATAATCTAATGCCCGTATCTATCTGTTTCCAGGGATAAACTAGAGATGTGCTCTAGAAATCAATGATGTGTTTAGTCTATTAAGAGTCTATCTGAGCATACATTATCAAGACACTTCAGGTGACTTTGAAGATTACACCAACAGCCAGTCTAATTCACAATAAGAACATTTTTATAGAGAGCAAATTGCATTTACTAATCCAAACAAAGTAAAATTTTACTGACAAATGATATATACATGTTTTTTGGTTGTTTGAACTAGATTCTGGATTCTAAACTCCACAGGGTAAGGGAGCACATTGGTCTAATGCACCAGTATGCCAGCAGCACCCTGGTTGCATGCTTCATTGTAGGCCCTCAACAAATACCTATGATCACTTCCATCTACCAAAAGTACAAGCCATGTACTTTCTTTGCCATCATTTTCATTCATGTTGACCCTGAGGGCCAACTACCCTCACAAAACGTGACAAAATCAGACTGAAGCTCCTGGTAAAGGACATGAGCCTGTTAATGCAAAGGCAAGGGTAAGTCTAGGTCATTTGACTAACCCAGGTTTGGGTGGGGGTTCATGTTCCATCAAAAGTGAGCAAAGACCAGCTTCCTTCAGAGGAAGTTTCCACTGAACAAACATGGGTCCAAGTGGAGACTGGAAAGGTGAAGTGACAGTGTCAGGGGCTCCTCTAATGGGATCTGTGATTGACTCAAAGTTACCAGATACAAACAATACAAAAACAGCAGTCAGGAAATTCAAGGGCATGACAAGAGCTGAAATTTAATTCAAAACCAGTCTCTTAATTATTAGACTTCATGTGCTTTATGTATAACCTTCAAATGTACAGTTACAGAGAGAGAAGAGCCTTATAAATGCCCATGTGTTGCTACCTACTAGACCCTTAAACAAGACTGACTGAAGAAGCCTCTGCTTCCTGCTCATGACAGAGCAACCAGTATAGACTTGATCTCCTGTGCACACAATGGAAAGGCTGAACACCATGTGCAAAAAACTGATTTTCCAAAGTTAGACAACACACAACACAACATGAGGAAGCCTGAGAGAAGGTGTTATCCCTGGAGTCCTTTTTCTACCTGTGGTACAAAAAGAGGAAACCATCCAGAGCATATGTCACACTGAAGTGAGGAGACAGAGATCAGAGGTAGGTCAGGGAGACTGAAGCTCCTACAATTTACATGGCCATGATATGTGTGACAATATCAAAAACCTTGACAACACCCAAGTATATACATATAGAGAGAAAGGAAATCACACTATGGGGTGTTAAAATCAAGTTGCTGAAAGGCAATGATAAAGAGAAAAATCTTTAAAAGGCAGGGCAAAATACCCACCCCATTCTAGAAAGGGAAAAATATTAGAATGTTTGCATATTGTTACCAGAAACAATGCATGCCCAAAGACAATGGGAGCACATATTAAAAGTACTAATAGAAAAAAGTCAAAGTCTATATCTAACAAAAATATTCTTCAAATTTAAAGGCAAAAATTATTTAGGCCCACCTGGGCATGGTTCAGTGTCTGAGCATCAACCTAAGATCCAGGAGACTTCCGTTGGATTCCCGGTCAGGGCACATGCCTTGGTTGTGGGCTTGATCCCCAGTCGGGGGTGTGCAGGAGGCAGCCCAACAATGACTCTCTCAGCTTTGATGTTTCTCTCTCTCTCTCTATCTCCCTTCCTCTCTCTGAAATCAATAAAGATATATTTTTTAAAATATATGCCACATAGTTGTTAAAGTTCTTTGGGCGAAAAGAAGATATTATATCAAACGTTACTTTTATTTTCAAAGAAAAATATGGGAAATTATATCTATCTATATCTATATCTATCTATCATCTGGCATACTTTTAATTTTTAAAAA
Source organism: Miniopterus natalensis (assembly GCF_054644295.1). Lineage (NCBI taxonomy): Eukaryota > Metazoa > Chordata > Mammalia > Chiroptera > Miniopteridae > Miniopterus > Miniopterus natalensis. Next base: position 3,186,878 of record NC_142100.1, on the reverse strand, counting down.
AGTGACATAAAATAAACTGCTTAAAGCCCAAATACCAGTAATATGTTTGAGATTTGTAACATGCATGAAAAATCTTGAAAAGCAATAGTATAAAAAACATGAGGGAAAAATGGAAACATAATATCATAAGATTCTAAAGTTTTTCATATATTGGTTTATTAGAAGGTAGATCACTAAGTTTAAAAAATGAATTGTACATACGAAGGCAACCACTAAAGAAATAAAAAGAGTGTAGCAAATAAGACGATTTGGTAACATGAAAGGATCCTGATGAATACTCAAAAAGAGTGCAGACTCCTTTTTCCATTTTCTGACTTCAAATTTAGTGAGTTGGCAAGACCGCTGCTGCCACACTTAAAATTTTAAAGTCCAGAAAAAAAACAAGGTCATACATATCTTAACAACACTGGAGTTCTGAGGCTGCAAGGCAACCGGATTGCCCTGGATTTAGAGAGAATCAGGTTCCTGCAGCAGAAACGAGACACGGCACTGACTCAGCTGAGCAGGACGTAGGGGGCACAGGGGGCCATGTGACTCTCGGTCGCTCACGAACTGCTCTCATGCGTATGCTCTGAGAAGAGAGGGTGGAGTCCCCGGGGGCTGCAAACATTGGGGAAAATATTTTTTACACATCCTTTCCCCATGAAATGTTCTTTCTCCATAATATCCCTTAAGGGGCACAACTGGGAGCAGGAACAGCTGCCCTGCCACCTTATGAAGAGAAAAAACCCACCCAAGTGCTTCTAAGAATTCTCCTCTGTGAATCAAAAGTCCTAATATATTAGAGTAAGTCCTTTATGATCCGTATCATTCCTGTGCTTTCAGTTGTAATGTTTCTGCTCTTATTTCTGATTTTATTTGAGTCTTTTCTCCTTTTTGTTAGTGCAGCTACAGCTTTGTTGTTGTTTATCTTTTAAAAAATAACTTAGTTCTGTTCATCTTTTCTATTTTTTTTTCTGGCCTCTATTTTATTTATTTCTGCTCTGATTTTTATTTTTTCCTTCCTTCTACTAATTTGGGCTTAGTTTGTTCTTTTATTAGCTCTTGGTGTAACGTTAGGTTGTAAATTTGAGATTTTTTCTTTTTTTCTTAATGTAAGCATTTACTACTATAAACTTTCCTTTTAAAACTGCTTTTGCTGCATTCCATGGGTTTATGGTATGCTGTGTTTCCACTTTTGTTTAAAGATTTAATTTTTTTTTCTTCACTTACCCATTGTTTGTTTAGGATTGTGTTGTACAATTTCTATATACTTAAGAATTATTTAGCTTTCCTCCTGTTATACCGATAGAATTTTAAAAAAAAATTGAAAATCATTATCCTGATAAGGAGTTAATATCCAAATACATAAGGAATTTATACAACTCAACAATAAACACAAATAGACAAGTAATCTGATTTTTTTAAATGGGAGAAGGAAGTTAATAAACATTTTTTAAGGAAGACAGACAAACGGACAACATGTACATGAAAGATCCTCAATATCAGTAAACATCAAGGGAATGCAAATTAAAACTACAATGAGATATCACTTCACACCTGTTAGAATGGCTGTCATAAAAAAAAGACAAGTAGTTGGCAAGAATGTGGAAAAGGGAATTCTTGTGCAGTGTTGGTAGAAATGTAAATTGGTACAGTCACTGTGGAAACAATATAGTGATTCCTCAAAAATTTAAAACCCAAACCCGCATATGATCCAGCAGTTCAACTTCTGGGTGTATATACAAAGAAAATGAAATCAGTGTCTTGAAGAGATATCTGTACTCCCATGTTCACTGTAGCAATATTCACAATAGTCAAGGTATGGAAATCACTGAAGTGTTCATCTATGGATAAAAGGGTAAAGGTGGATTTTATATATATGGAATATTTTATTGATATGGAATATATATGGGATATTATTCAACATAAAAAATAGGAAACCTTGCATTTGCAACAGCGTGGATGGACCTCAATGGCATGATGCTAAGTGAAATAAGTCAGAGAGAAAAATGTAAATACTGTGTGATATCATTTATATCTGGACTCTGAAAAAGCCGGGTTCATAGAAATAGAGAATAAAGTGATGGATGCCAGAGTCTGGAGGTTAGGTGAAATGGGGAGATGCTGGTCACAGGGCACAAACTTCCAGTTTATAAAATCGAATCTAGAGATCTGATGCACAGCACCACCATTACAGTTGACAATACTATATTACATATTTAAAAGCTGCTAAGAGAATACATCTTAAATATTCTCACAACACACACAAAAAAGGTAATCATGTGTAGTGAGGGAGGTCTTACTAACGCTACTGTGGTAATTATTTTGTAATATATATGTATCAGGACATCGCACTCTATACTTTAATCTTAACTAATATTACACTATATAAATTATGTCTAAATAAACTGGAAAATGAGTTAAAGGGGAAGGGCTAAAAGCACTGTCTGTCTCAGGGCACTGGCAAAGTCTCATTGCAACTGGAGGAAAGGAGCAGAAAAAAAAAAAAAAATCAACCCTGAGAGAGGGGCAAAAACATGTCCAGGTTCAGAACTACACCAAGGGAGAAGCAGGATGACCACACACCTAAACAGACTGGCCCTCCAAGACCTAGAGACACTGTGCCTCCCTGTAGCAGAGATGTGGTTTCATCAAATCAGTAACACTCCCTTTCACTCCCTTGGCTCCATCAGGATGAGAAGCGTAGACTACACGTAACTTGCAAGAGACAGACCCTCTCTGTGGCTGAGTGAAAAAGGGCACCTAAAGGTAAGAATGCAGCAGGCACCAGAAAAAAAAATCCAAACTAACCTTCACCCTGCACACCACATACTGTTAAAATAATTCAAAGTGTTATAATGCTCTGAGGGTAACCATAGCAACAACAAACTTCAAATCCAGTCCAGCACATCATTAGATATACTCAAATTCTGCCCAGTGGACAAAAATGTGTGCTTACTTTCAGGTTTAAAAGCTGTTTACTATTAATATCTCCTGTGCAACACAAGATGTCCAGCTTTTACCAGTACTATCAAATAAGGAATTAGAATGACTATGATTAATACAATAAAACTTATCGAAAAGATGGAGAACATGGAAGATCAGATGGGTAATTTTAATATAGAAACTATAAGAAATAATAAAATGAAACAGCTAGAAGTAAAAAATAAATAAGAGAAAGGAAGAATGCATTTAACAAGGCCATCCAAGGTAGGAACCAGAGGATATGAAGATAGATCAATAGAAATTACACAAACTGAAACAAAATAGAAAAATGATTGGAGGAAGGCAAATATCAATTAGATGTGAAACAATATTAAAAAACACACACACTAATGTTTATGTAATTGAAGTCCTATGTGGAAAAGAGTAAATAGAACAGAAGAAATATTTAGAGATATAATAACTGATAACTTCCTCAAATTAATGACAAATACCAATCACATATTTAAGAATTTCAGGAAACACCACGCAAGATGACTACAAAAGCAAAAACAAACAAATAAAAAACAACACACACTGCCCCCTGGTGTGGCTCAGCGGCTGAGCATCACCCTATGACCCAGGAGATGGAGGTTCCATTCCTGGTCAGGGCACATGCCTGGGCTTTGGGCTCGATCCCCAGCAGTGGATCAATGACTCTCTCTGTCATCACTGATGTCTCTCTCTCTCCCTCTCCCGTCCTCTCTCTGAAATCAATAAAAATATATTAAAAACAAACAAACAAACAAAAACAACAGCACATACCTAGGCATATCATATCAAACTTCTGGGAAAAAAAGACAAAGAGAAAATCGTAAAGAAGCCAGAATAAGGGTAGGGGGACACATTACCTACAAAGGACCAAATATGATCATTACAGTGACTTCTCTTTAGAAAGAATGCATATCAGAAGATAATGGGGTGACATCTTTAAAGGCCTAAAAACAAAACAAAACACACACTGCCAATTCATGAATCTAGCGAAAACATCTTTCAGAAATAAAAGATAAATAATAACTTTTACAGACAAAAATAAAAAAGAAACAATTTACTTCCAGATTTAGTATACAAGAAAAGTTAAAGACAATTTCTCAGGCTCAAGTAATATGATATCATACAAAAGCTCAGGTTTTACACAAGAAATAAAGAGCACAGAAAATAGAATAGATGAAGGTAAATTAAATTTATTTTCCTATTTTAATTGTTTTAACAAGTGACTATATGAGAATAATTATTAGCAATGTATTGTGTTTTTATAGATTATGTAAAAGTAATATGTGTAAAAACAATGAAAGAGGAAGGGAGTGAGAAATTAGGAATATACTCTTGTAGGTCCTTACAGCACATGTGAGGGGCATAATATTTTTTGAATGAAGTACTGTAGTTAATTAAAGATGTATACTATAAAACCTGAGGCAACCAGCAAAAACTATATATGCATAAATATATATGCATGCATATAGCCATATCACATATGTGTGTATGTATGATATATAATATATGCATATATCATACATGTATAAGTATCACATAAACATATACACATTACATATACATTCATATGCACTCGTGAACATTTCGGTAATGACAGACCACACATACAGCAGTGGTGTGCCACATCGCCTAGGTGTGCAGCAGGTTACACAATCTAGATTTTGTAAGTACAGCCCACAATGTTCACACAATGAGGAAATCACCCCACGACACATTTCTCAGCATGTATCTACATCATTCAGTGGTGTGTGACTGTGTACAGATATGGCATAAATACAAATCAATAGAAAAATTAAAATCCTAAAAAAGATCTCAAATGACCTAATGGAAAGCAGAAGAGGGAAAAACCAACCACACACAAGTAAAAGCCGGTGAATAAGATGAAAGATTTTAATTCAACCATGTCAGTAATCACATTAAAATGAATGGTCTAATCTCGGCAATCAAAAGTCAGAAGTTGATAGATTGGGTTAAAAAATAAATAAGTAGTGCAAGACCCAGCTAATAACTGTTTAGCAGAAATGGACTTTAAATATAAAGACAGAGATGGGTTAAAATTAAACGGTGTAAAAAATATTTATCATATAACCTTAATCAAAAGAAAGCTTGAGGAGTTACATGAACATTAGACAACATGGTCTTTAGAAAAATAAAGATTATCAGGAACATTACATAGAAATGCAGGGGCCAATTCTCCAAGAGGACAAGAATGCTAACTGTGTGTGCACTTAACAGCAGAGCTTCAAAACACATGAAGATAAGATTGTAGAATAGCAAAGAAATATAGATATTTTCATGATTATGTTTGGAGATTTCATTCATCTCTCAGTCATTGATAGAACAAGTAGACAGAGTATCAGTAAGGATATATACAGATCTTCTAAATAACACTATCAACCAACATAACCTAGTTGAATTTTATAGAATCCTCAATCCGAGAACAGTAAAATACACATTCTACTTACACACAAATTCACCAATATAGATCATGTTTGCTTGTTTTTAAATATCAATGATGAGAGAGAATCATTGATCAGCCCCCTCCTGCACTCCCCCTGCTGGGAATCAAGCCCACAACCTGGGCATGTGCATAAATGGGAATCAAACCATGATTTCCTGGTTCATGGGTCGACGCTAAACCACTGAGTCACCTGCCAGGCTAGATTATGGTTTTTTTAAGCACAAAACAAACCATAAAATAAGTGAAAAAATGAGACCATGAGAAAAATATATTTTGAGATCATAAGAAAATTATGGATGCTGAAACTGTTGGTAAAAGATTATGGAGAAATTGATATTTTCATAGTATTAAATTTGTCCCTCAAAATATAGCTTATTTATAAAAAAAAAAAAAATTCTGATTTTACAGTGGAGAAACCTGGAACACATCACCTTAACTGAGATTAACATCATCAGTAAAGGGACATAATGATGTTGTGTACCCCTGATTTATTGTACAAAAAAGACACATCATTTTTGTGGTGTTCTTCTCAAAAATAAATAAATTTATGACCTCAACCTAACCTTGAGAAAAAAAATAAGACAAATCCAAACTGAGGTATATTCTACAAGTAAACTGACTGTTACTCTTCAAAGATGTCAAGGTTCTGAAAGAAAAGCAAATATGGAGTAATTGTCACATATTGGAGGAAATTAAAGATGAATTACAACTAAATGCAATGTGAGATCCTAGGCTGAGTCCTGGAACAGAGAAAGGACATTGGTTCATATGGTGAAATCTGAACAATCTGTAGTTAATCAGAGATACTCTACCAATATTAACTTCTTAAGTTTGATAAGCACTCCATGTGAGATTAACATGACCAAAACCTATGTGAAGAGTGCGTGGGATCTCTCTGTATTACCTTTGCAAAGGCTCTGTAAGTCTAAAATAAATTAAAGTAAAAATTTAAGAAAAAAATTCATAAAAAAAGAAAATGGGAAAACACAGATGTGACATAGAGAACAAATAGAAATATGGGATACATAAATGTAAAATAATACTTTCATTGAATATTAGTGATTAAACACCAATTAAAAGACAATGATTATCACACTGAATGAAAAAACAAAAACCAACTATATGCTATGTGGAGAAGGTGCACAGAGAGATTAAAATGTGTGGGAAAGTATATGCCAGGCAAACATTAATCCTAAAACAAAGCAGCAGAAACAGTGATATTAGGGAGAGTGGACCTCAGGACAATAAATATTACCAGTGACATGGACGGGCATTTTATAATGATAAAGATGGTAAATTCATCAAGAAGACATATTATTTTAAATATGTATGGACTTAAAAATATATCATAAATTTTTCAAACATATATGAAGCAAAAGTAGTCAGAACAGAAAAGGTATATAGACAGATGTGTGTGCTCCTGCCATTTAGGTGATTCCAACTCCTGGTGAACCTATGAATGAGTGATGTCCACAGTGTCCTGTTCTCAGCAGCCCTGCTCCGCTCCTGTGGACTAACGCCAATGGCTTCTTTTATGGAGTCAAGCCACCTCATATTTGGTTTCCCATTTTCCCCCTCTACTTTCTATTTTTCCCAGCATTATTTTCTTTTCCAAATGCATAATTGTTATTAGAAGTTTCAATATTCTTCTCTTAGTCATAGAACAAGTAGACAGAAAATCAATAAGTACATAGATGATTTCAGCAACACTATCCATCAATGTGATCTAATTGAAATTTATAAAACCCTGCACTTAACAATTGCAAAAATGTATTTCATTCAAGTGCATGGGGAATATTCAATTTGATAGACCATTGTCAGGCCCTAAATCTAAAAATAAAATAAATATTACTGAGAATATTTGTTGACTCCAAGAGAATTAAACTGGAAATAAATAACAAAAATATATCTCAAAATATACAAACATATAAAAGTTAGAGCCCTGGCTGGCATGGCTAAATGGTTAGAGCATCAGCCTGCACACCGAAGGGGCAAAGGTTCAATTCCCGGTCAAGGGCGCGTACCTGGGTTGCAGGTTGTTCCCTGGTTGGGGAGGCAACCAATAGATGTGTCTCTCTCACATCGATGTTTCTCTCTCTCCCCCTCTCCCTCCCCCCTCCCTTCAAATCTCTCTGGAAAAGCAATGAAAAAATATATCCTTGGTTGAAGATTAACAAACAAACAAACAAAATTAGACAACATAATCCTCTGTAACGCACGGCTTAAAAAAACAACCACCTATGTAACTAGAAAATACATTGAACTAAATGTAACAAAACACAACATATGAAAAGCTGTGCTATGAAGTTAAAATAATGTTATGCAGAACTTTAGGACTTTAATGCTTACACTAGGAAAGAAGAGAGAGAGAGAGAAGATAGATGGCTGCAGATGAGGGAAATTCAGTCAGTTGGCTTGTTCCCAGCACTGGACTGGACTTGGGGCTAAACTGCAGAACATTTGACTTGAAAAAATAGCTTATCTGAATTACTATGATTCGGGAGTGAAGAGAGGGGACAGGAAAAGACCTAGAGTGGGTGAGCCAACTCCATAGCTGTAAGTGTGGCTGGGAAGCCCCTGCCCCTGGGAGCCTGGTGTCCTAGCCACACACAGGGATCCCCAATCCAGAGCAATGGAGAAGGAAGGGGGAGCCATGTAACATCAGGCAGAGACAATCAGCGGCTGGTCCACCTGGGAGACTCAGACTGCACTATCCCAAGCAAAAAGCAATAGCTTTGTTACACCAGCCTGGGAAGTTCACCCTGATCTGTGTCTGTGGCAGACAGGGGAACTCCAGACTGGTGGAGGGATCTGACCAGTTCATCTAGCAGGGAATCTGAGGTACCAATTATTGTCTGAAAGGACTTTTGGCAGAGAGCAGGATGGGGGCCAGACGGAGTGCCCTGGAAAAGAGGAGCAATCATCCCCACCTTGAGCAAAGAGGAGGTACCCGTTCCCCCACCTGTTTAATGGCTCTGGGATGGAAATCTGTGTCCATGCAGTTGGGCTTGGTAGCATGGGGGATGCAGACATCTGGCCTGGTGGGATCCTTGGCAGAAGCCCTCCCCAGCAAGGACCAGATATGCCAAAAGATTGGAGCAAAGCGGGGCTGGTTTTCTGTTGTTGTTGTTGTTGTTTTTAAATATCCCTTCCTGCTTGGAGTGGCAACAAAGGGTTTCCAGTGGTTCAGGCAGAGCTGAGGCATTTGAAGGAGAGAAAGTGCCCACTCAGCCCTCCTACAAGCTATGGGCACCAACCCCAAACTGAATCTGTTTAAACCATCCTGAACAGGACCCATATATTCTTGCAGAGCCCAGTTCCATGGAGGAAGGGAGAGCATCTCAGAGAAGAGACATTCAAGGTGTGAGACCTGAGGCAGACCCAGCCCCCAGGCTATGGACACCCTACCCACCAGACTGCATAAGAAGAAAAATAAGAAATAGAGAGAGCAACATAGGCATAAGGAATAAAAATGGCAATAAATAAGTACCAATCAATAACCTTATCCAGTAAAGTGATCCTTCCCACTCTGTTCTTTTTTCTCAAGATGGCTGCAGCTATTTGGGGTCTTTTTTGGTTCCATATAAATTTTTGAAATGTTTGTTCTAGATCTGTGAAACATGCTGTTGGTATTTTAATAGGAATTGCATTGGATCTATAGATTTCTTTGGATAGTATGGACATTTTAATGATATTACTTCTTCCAATCCATGAGCATGGTATATTCTTCCACTTGTTTATATCTTCCTCTGTTTCAGTGTCCAGTAGTTTTCAGAGTACAGGTCTTTTATATCCTTGGTTAAGTTTATTCTTAGGTATCTTATGTTTTTAGTTGCAATGGTAAATGGTATTTTTTTTTAGTTTCTCTCTCTGAAAGTTCATTGTTGGTGTATAAGAATGCTATTGATTTTTGGATATGGATTTTGTATCCAGCTACCTTGCCAAATTCATTTATAAAATCTAGGAGTACTACAAAGCCATTGTAATCAAAACAGCCTGGTGTTGGTACAACAACACACATATAGATCAATGGAACAAAACAGAGACCCCAGAAGTAGACCCATGGCATTATGGTCAGTTAATATTTGACAAAGGAGGCAAGAGCACACAATAAAGACAGTTTCGTCAATAAGTGGTGCTGGGAAAATTGGATAGATACATGCAAAAGAATGAAACTAGACCACCAACTTTCACCATACACAAAAATAAACTCAAAATGGATAAAAAACTTAAATATAAGTCACGAAAATATAAAAATCATGGAAGAAAACATAGGCAGTAAAGTCACAGACATCCCACGTAGTGGACTCTTCACTGATCCATCTCCTAGGGCAAGAGAAACAAAAGAAAAATAAACATATGGGACTACATCAAACTAAAAAGCTTCTGCACAGCAAAAGAAAACAGCCTCAAAATACAAAGGAACCCCATGGTCTGGGAAAACATATTTGCCAAGGATGTATCTGATAAGGGGATAATTTCCAAAGTGTACAAACAACTCATATTACTCAGCAAGAGAAAGACAAACAACCCAATTAAGAAATGGGCAAAGGACTTAAATAGACACTTCTCCAAAGAGGACATACGGATGGCCAAAAGACACATGAGAAAATGCTCAACATCGATAATCATCAGAGAGATGCAAATTAAAACCACAATGAGGTATCACTTCGCACCTGTCAGAATTACCACCATCAACAAATCAACAAAAGACATGTGCTGGCGAGGGTGTGGGGAAAGGGGAACCCTAGTGCACTGCTGGTGGGAATGCAGACTGGTGCAGCCACTATGGAAAACAGTGTGGAGATTCCTCAAAAAATTAAAAATGGATCTGCCTTTTGACCCAGTGATCCCACTTCTAGGAATATATCCTAAGAATCCAGAAGCACTAATCAGAAAGAATATATGCACCCCGATGTTCATAGCAGCACAGTTTACAACAGCTAAGATCTGGAAACAGCCAAGTGCCCATCAGTAGATGAGTGGATAGAAAAGCTGTGGAACATTTACACCATGGGATACTACGCAGCTGTATAGTAAAGGAGCTCTTACCCTTTGGGACAGCATGGATGGACCTGGAGACCATTATGTTATGTGAAATAAGGCAATTAAAGAAAGACAAATATATAATCTCACTTATATGTGGAATCTAATGAACAAAATAAACGGAGAAACAAAATAGGTCCAGAAGTATGGATGCATGGAACTGACAGATCTCAGAGGCGAGGGGTTGAGGGCGATTAACCAAAGAACTTATTTGCTTGTATGCACAGCTCATGGACACAGACAATATTGTGGTGAAGGCCTGGGGTGAGGTCGGGGCTGGGTGGCGGAGGAAGTGGGGGAAAAATAGAGGACATCTATAATACTATCAAAAATAAGAAATAAACTCGAAAAAAAGAAAAGAAGAGCTAAAATTTAGCTAGTTAAATTTTTAAGTTGAAAGAAAGAAGATAAAATATAGCAAAAGTAAGTAAAAAGGAGGAAAATGTGGAAATCCTCCAGATGTTATTGGCATTATAATAGTAATTGATTATGAAGAACTTCATGTCAAAATGTTTCACAATTTAAGTGAGATAAATTTTGGAAGGGCATAATTTACCAAATAGGAATCAAGACAAAATATAAAATGTGAATAGTCCCATGTGTATGCATTAAAATAATTAAATTTGTAATAAAAACTTTCCCACAAATAAAACTTTAGGTTCAGGTACCTTTGACATTTAAGTATGAAATAATACTAATCTACTAAAATTATTTCTCAAAATAGAAAAGGAGGAACCTTTCCCCAATTCATTACATAAAGCCAGCATTACAATATCACAACCAAGTAAAGTTAATGAGAAAAAATAAAGCAACAGAAATGTGTCTTCATAAAGTAGGGCCTGAAGTCTTTAACAAAATATTAGCGAATGTCATACAACAAAGACATATAAACAAACATACAAAAAATATAATACTTTATGTCAAGTTTAGGTTTATTTAAGCAAAGCAAGTTAATCAATTCATTCATCAATCAATATAACTCACCACGTTAACTAAGTAGAGGAGAAATGTACTCATCTTAATGGAAGAATAAGAAAAGAGTTTTACAAATTTCCATATCTATTAATGACAAAAGGTCTCGGATGACTATGAATAGAAGGGGTCTTTCTCAGATTGATAGTGGGCACAAACAGGCAAGCGATCAGAAACCTACATCTAACATCCCACCAAACTGGGAATCAGGCAAGAGTGTACTCGCTCGCCTCTCCTTGCTCAACACTGTACAGAAGGCCCTGGCCTGTCCAATAAGGCAAGAAAGATAAGTGCAAGATACGCAAATTAGATATTAAGAAATAAATTGTCCTTTATTCAAGGAATAACTGACTGCTTTAATAGAAAAGGGAACCCATAAAGAAAATGCTTACTAGAATCTAGAATTAATAAGTCACAGGCACCCTGGCCAGTGTGGCTCAGTTGGGCATAGTCTGCACAGAAAGGTTGTGTGGATCAGATTACCCATCAGGGCACATGCCCAGTTGTGGGCTCCATCCCTGGTAGAGGGCATGCGGGAGGCAGCTGGATGGATGTTTTGCTCTCACATAGATGTTTCTCCTTCTCCCTCTCCCCTCTCCCTCTCCCTCTCCCTCTCCCTCTCCCTCTCCCTCTCCCTCTCCCTCTCCCTCTCCCTCTCCCTCTCCCTCTCCCTCTCCCTCTCCCTCTCCCTCTCCCTCTCCCTCTCCCTCTCCCTCTCCCTCTCCCTCTCCCTCTCCCTCTCCCTCCCTTTCTCACTCTCTAGAAATCAATAATTATAAAAAATAAGTCACAAGTGACCCCTTTTCCTCCTGGAAAACTGATCTCTACTCAAACCAGCTCAGCACAGAGGAGCACAAGTCACATACCTGACCCAGAAAAAGTCCCAAGGATGAAGCTGGGATCTAAGACTGTCCCCTCTTCCAGTCACCTATTGGAGGAAGGATACAGGACACACATACACTCTGTCATTTCTCAAGCTCCTGCATTATTGGAGAAGAGAAGACAAGGCATACAGGTTCCAAGAGATGGAGAAACAGTTCATTTACATCTGGCTTTGGAAAGAGCAAGCCAAAGTCTTCCCAGGAGATGTTTCTTACATACTGTAGTATTAAAAATACAATCTGGTGACTGAGCACTAATCAGTGCTCAGGTGTAAGGACATCACCCAAGGTCAGGGAAATGTCTCTCCAAAGGGATTAGAGGTAACAGCACCCAGCACCACACCAGATAAGATTAGTGCCTGCTTCCGCCTGCCGGATTGGAAAATCCCTTTATACCTGGGACATTGACCATAGAACACACAAAGGTCTTGTCTCAGCAGCAAAAAGTAGCTCTAAACTGAACAGAGCTTTATTCCAGTCTAAGAAATATTAACAGTAAAACCCAAAGGACCAAACTGATTCCAAGTAATAGAACAGAATCCCCCAAAGCCCAAAAATATTTATAGAAATTTAAAAATTATCAAGCACCTAACAAGGTAATATCCACAATGTCTGGCATCAAATAAAAAATCTACCTGGCATACAAAGAAGCAGGAATATATAATCCATGGTGAAAAAATCAATTAAAATCAACCACAAATTGGCACAAATATTAGAATTAGTAAACATGAACATTGAAACAATTATTACATCTATATTCCAATGTGAGTAAGCACATAAAAGACAAGACTCAAATCAAACATTTAGAGATAAAAACAAAATTGTGTGAAATGAAAAATATATTGCTTTGTGAATAGTAGCACATAGGTATCACAGGAGAAAAAAATAATGAACATGAAGAAACTATTCAAAATAAATCCAAAAGGAAAGGAACTTATATATAATAATAATAGAATAGAATAGAATAGAATAGAATAGAATAGAATAGAATAGAATAGAATAGAATAGAATAGAATAGAATAGAATAGAATAGAATAGTAATTATATAAATTATATATAGGAGGGGGACAGAAAAAATATTTGGAGATATAATGGCAATTATTTTTCAGATTTGATAGAAATATCAAGACCTGCTTATATGCTGCCTACCAGAAACCTATTTTAAAAATAAAGACACAAATAAGTTAAAAGTTAAAAGGTGGGAAAAAATATACTGTGATAGTACTTGTCAAAAAATGCTGGAGCCATTAAATTAATATCATACAAAGTAGATTTCAGAACTAGGAATATTACCAGGAAAGAAGGTTAATCCATAATAATCAGTTCATCAGGAGCACATAACCATTCTAAACATTTTTTTAAAAAATAAATCTTTATTGATTTCAGATAGAGGAAAGGAGAGGGAGAGAGAGAGAGAAATATCAATGATGAGTCACTGATTGAGCCCGTAACCGGGGCATGTGCCCTGACCGGGAATCGAACCCTGATCACCTGGATCCTAGGTCGACGCTCAACAGCTGAGCCACGCCCAGCCAGGCACCATTCTAAACATTTTAAAACATAATAATAGATTTTCAAAACATTGAAGCAAAATGCCTTAGAATTGCAAGAAGAAATTCAAAAACAATCCACAAGTTTAATCATAACTTTATAACATCCCTCTCAGTGTTTCATAGAATAAGTAAAGATTTGCAAAACACTATCAACCAACTTGACCTAATTGACATTTATTGAATATTACACCCAAAACAGTGCAGCGAGCATTTTTTTAACTACATCCAGAATATCTTCAAAGATTAGACCATATTATGGCCTGTAAAAAATCGGAATCAATTTAAAAGAATTAAAGTAATACACAAAATGTTATCTAGCCACAATGAATTATGTTAGAAATAAGTAACAGAAATCTCTCTTGAAAATTTCCAATTATCCGGAACCTAAATAACAAGGTCAGCTGCCACTTGTGCCCTCTCTGTCTGCTACTTGTGCTGGGCTTGGAGGTGCCCAGGAAGAGGCCAAGCTTCGAACCACGGCTGGCTGCCGCTGGTGCTGGGCCTGGGGCACTTAGTGAGAGGCAAGGGGCATGCTGAGGCCTGATGCTGCTTGTTAGAGAGATTTTAGGAACATCTGACACATACGCCAAGGGAGGCCATTTGTATGGAAAAGTCATTGGGACAGGCTTGTGTGGGACCACAAATTGGGGGGGGCAGGCTCTCAGGGAATCACCAGAGCTGGGCAAATTGTTAACCAGGCTGGTGGCGGCTCAGATATGGGACCCGCCTGCCGGCTGCGTGTGGGGAGGGCTCAGGGAAGGAACGGAACAATAGCCTCTGCCAGCACTTCTTCCCGGGACAAAGCTGCCCCTCCAGCTCTCAGCCTGATGCCAGGCGATTCAGCTCCTCTCAGGTGCCTCTGGTGCCTTTCGAGCTGCTGCCCCAGGAACGCCTGGGACTCCAGTTGCCCTCGATCTCACCTACCCACAGTCCCTGTTGGGCTTTATACCCAGAAGTTATGGAGACGTCTCTGCATGCCCTGGAACTCCGGGTTGGGGGCCCTGGCGTGAGGCTGGCATCCCGGGGACCCTCACAGGTGACCTCCACAGTTGAGAAATGCCTCCAGATTTATATCCATCACATGGGGGTGTGGGACCGTCCCGTTTTTGCCTCTGTCCCTGCAGCCAGTCTCAGCGTGGCTTCTTCTTTATGTTTTTAGTTGTAGGGCTTCTGTTCAGCTAGATTTTAGGTGGTTCTGAAGGATGGGTGGTCTGTAGTTTAGTTGTGACTCTGATGTGGTTGTGGGAGGATCTGAGTGTTGCATTTACCGATGCCTCCGTTTTGACTGGAACCCCGCCTCTTGACTTTTTGTATGGTTGATGGTTTCTTTTTCTGTGCAGGAGCTTTTTGGTTTGATGTAGTTTTCTTCATTTATTTTGCTTTTATTTCTCTTGTCTTTGGGGTAAAGTTTAACAAAACCCCTGTGAGACCAAGGTCCATAAGTTTAGCACCTACATTTTCTTATAACTATTTTATTGCCTCAGGTCTTATATTCAAGTTTTTATCCATTTTGAGTTTTTTGTGTGTATGATGTCAAGTGGCAGTCTAGTTCCATTCTTTATCCCGTAGCTTTTCAGTTTTCTTAATACTATTTATTTTAAAGGGATCCCTCGTACACTGCTGGTGGGAGTGTTAATTGGTGCGGCCTCTATGTAAAACAGAGTGGAGGTTTCTCAGAACATGAAGAGCTACCCTGCGACCTCACAGTCCCTCTGTTTGGGTATCTACCCCTATGCTCACTGCAGCATTATCTCTAATAGCCAAGACATGGAAACAACCTAGGTGTCCTTCAGTAGATGGTTGGATAAAAAAGATGTGGCACATACTTAAAGCGGAATACTACCCAGCCATAGAAAAAGATGAAACGCTGCCCAGCTGGCATGGCTCAGTGGGTGAGTGTTGACCTTATGAACCAGGAGGTCGGTCAGGTCTGGGGTTTGCGGGCTCGGTCCCTGGTGGGGGGCGTGGAGGAAGCAGCGGATCAATGACTCTCTCACATCATTAGTGTTTCAACCACTCCCTTTCTCTTAAATCAATTAAAAACATATAAAAATTTTAAAAAAGATAAAATGCTGCCATTTGCAACAACATAGATGGACCTTTAAGTACCATGCTAAGTGAAATAAGTCAGACAGCAAAGAACAAGAACAGTCTGACTTCACTCATACATATGTGGGTCATAAACAGAAACAAACAAACAAAACAAAACAAAGCAAAAAACAAACTCACACTCACTCTAACCATTCTTCAGACAACAGAAGAACGGTTACGAGAGGTGGCAGAGGTTCGAGGGAAGGTGGAGATGAGTGGGTTTAAATATATGGTGATGGAAGGACACTAGACTTTGAGTGGTGAGCACAGGGTACAATATACAGATGATGAATTATAAAACTGTACACATGAAACCTCTATAATGTTATTAATCAATGTCACCCCAATCAACTTAATTAAATAAAATATTAATTAATTAATTAATTAATTAATTAATTATTAAACACCTGGGATGTAATCAGTAATCTTGTAATAACTTTGTGTGGTGACAGATGGTCACTAGACTTACCGTGGTGATCACACTGTAAGGTATATAAATACTGAGTCACTATGTTGCACACCTAAAACTCATGTAATATTGTATGACACCTACAGTTTAATAAAAAAAGTTTTAAAAACTTACCATAGCCCTGGCTGGGTGGCTCAGTTGGTTGGAGCGTCATCACATACAACAAAAGGTTGCAGGTTTAATTCCCACTCAGGGCACTTACCTAGGTTGTAAGTTTGATCCCTGGTCAGAATATGTAGGGAGGCAACTGATGGATGTTTCTCTTTCTCCCTCCCTCTCTCTCTAAAAAAAATCAATCATAACATATCCTTGGGTGAGGGTTAAAAAAAACTGATCATAAAACAACAGTAAAAAATTTAAAAATATAAAAAATAAGACAACAGTAAACAAAACAGTATAAGACTGTCATAAATATAGAAAAACAGATCCATTGGGAGAAACTAGAGACCCCTCCAATAGACCCATATGTGTAGAGATAACTGATTTTTTATAAAATCACAAAGGCAGTTCATTGGACAAAGAGCATCTTCTCAGCTAGTGGCGCTGGAACAATTGCTTATCAGTACTTTTTAAATGAGCTCTGTTACGCCATATACAAAACGACTCAAAATAGATCATAGAAATAAATGTAAAACTGAAAATTATAAAACTGAGAAGAAAACACAGAAGAAAATCTCTTTGACATTGAGCTAGTCAAGATTCCTAACTGTTGCGCCAAAAGTACTGCCCTTTGTTGTAGGACTTAATAAGAACTGAATATTGGCTGAGTCTTCGTCTTCCTGTCTCTGGGAGAAGGTCCCCCCACAGTCAGACGTGGCGGTTTGTGTGTTTTCATTCTGCCTTAAACATTCACCTCGGGATTTCACTCAGTGCGAACGGATTATTAACAGGGAACACAGTGCAAAATCTTTTTGATGTGTTTATGCTTCAGGCTTTCATTTTTCTAAGCGAAAATAATTTCTAATTTCTCATCTAAGGCAGTCTAATCCCCTGGTGCCTCCTAATCCTCAAAGTCTAAAATGCAGCTTTCTTCACCTGTCAGAGTCCTGCAGACCCTCAGGAAAGAGGGCAAGGGGAACCGGGTGCAAGCCAACACTCGTGTCCTGTCTGATGGTGTGTGTGGGGGGGGGGGGGTTGGGGGTGCAACAACAGTTCTCTCCTTTGAATGTTCTGGTCCAGAGAGCTACAGGAATAACTTCCTGGCAGCCCCGGTAGAGAGCCGGCCATGCTTTGCTTCTGCCCCGTGGAGAAGACCCTGCTTTCTCTCCACACCTACTCACTCGCTGAACTTTTTGATCTCCGTTTCAGAGCTGACTTTCCAGTTCATCCACAGGCCTGTATAAACTGTGACCATCTCCAAGTGCAAACTTAAAATATATTTCTCTCAATATTTGTTCCACTTAAATATATATTTTTAATGTTTTTATTAAATCTATTGGGGTGACATTAGAACTTGAACGTATTTTAACCTTGAAACATTAGCTCCCATTAAACAGCTCAGAATTTCAGAGCTATAACTGTCATAGTTTAACAACATGATGTCAAAACTTCTGATCATGGTCCAGCCCCCACTCCAAGCCCTTTTTGTCAATCAAGAGACAACCAAGGCTGGAAGCATTGACTTTTCTCAAGAACACACAGGTGATAGAACAAAGGTGAAATGAGAATCCAGGTCTCCTAACTGATCATTAAAGGTATCATTACTCTGTCCATCCTGCAGTCTCAGGTCACATCGGTGACAGATCATAGGTGAGACGATAAGGGTCATACCACCATTTATCAAGGACCAGCACTGACAGGGAGGGGAGGCGGAGGCTACCAGCATCGGCACCACCCTGCCGGGGCACCAACACTTTGAAGCAACAAGAAGTGTGGCAATTAGCCCGGCCAGCGTGGCACAATTGGTTGAGCATCATCTATGAACCACAAAGTCATGTTTTCGATTCCTGGTCAGGGCACAGGCCTGGGTTTTGGGCTCAATCCCCAGTAGGGGGCGTGCAGGAGGCAGTCGATCAATGACTCTCTCTCACTGATGCTTCTATCTCTCTCTCCCTCTCCTTTCCTCTCTCTGAAACCAATTTAAATATATGTATATTTTTTAAAAAAATAAGTGTGAAAATCACATTATACCTTTCCTTTTGCACAGACACACATGCACAGTTCCTACAGGTACACACACACATACACACATCTTCATAGAGCCAGGTGATAAATAAAAACCATCTGCTCTGAATGCATCTATATTTGACATTGAAAATATAAAAATAATTTATTTTTTATAATTTTTTTAAAGATATGTTCTTATTGATTTCAGAGAGAGGAAAGGAGAGGGAGCGAGAGAGAGAAACATCAATGAAAGAGAAGCATTGATCGGCTGCCTCCTGCACACCCCCTACCAGGGATTGAGCCCACAACCCAGGCATGAGCCCCAATTGGGAATCAAACTGTGACCTCCTGGTTCATGGGTTGATGGTCCACCACTGAGCCACTCCGGCCGGGTTAAAAATATTTTAAAAGAGCTTTCAGCATCAGATAGTTCGTGACTGGTAAATTCGAACTGACAGTAAGGTTATGGGTGCTGCGATTCTCACCTTGGGTTGGCCTTTGACACACCCACTCTGAGCAGCCCTACCTGAGTGGACTGTGCACTCAGGCAGCCAAGGGTCCCCGCACCCAAGGCACACATTTGCTGCACTCTGGGCCTTACACTCATCCTCCACCTGATTCTCGAATCTGCTGATTTTCCGAGATTGGTCTTATTCTCCATAAGGACAGAGACTTTTTCTTCATCTCCTTTTCTTATCTCACTCTACACTCCAGGCTGCACCTGGCAGCGTGCAGGGCAAAATCATGCCCAATACATGCTTCCAGCCTGGGGCTCCCATGTTCGAGTGGCACTCTCTCTCCAGTTCTCTCCTGATCTTTACTTCCCACTCACAAGTTAGTTCACCTCAGTCCATTTCTACTTATCTTGTTTCTGGGAGTTTAGCATCTCACTGTGATGCCAGCTGGTGGCTCTCACAGCTCTGCCCCTATGTCCATACCAACTGCCAGCATTGGCCATGGTGGGCTTTGGGGACATAACCTGTGGTGCTCATCCTGTAGCAAGAGGCACAGGAGAACAAATGGTCTAGGAGGGATGAGGTCAGTTTGCTGAGACCTTTGTGCCATTCCTGGGACAGATCTTCCTCCGTGTTTTATGGCCTTTCTCTCGGAGCCTCCCCAGGATCTGAAAATCCCACATCAGAAGGACAAGGCTGCTCTCCTTAACCCTTAATTATTCCCTGGGGTTTATTTCCAAAAGAGTCAGTTCTGAGTCATGAGTTTGCAAATCCAGTCATTCCAAGGAACCGCCAAGCAACATCACACCAAGTCAGCATTCCTCTTCACATTCCCATCTGTTCATTTTTGAAACAGATCACAGAACACATTTATTAATTCCCGCCTTGACCCTCAGGCCACACTTAGTAATGATGTCATAGAGGATGGAGAAGAGAGCGTTCCTACAGTATGGTTGCCCAGTCAGCTCTGGCACCAGATCTGTCTCTCAGCTAACATGACCTGGGAAGGGATTGCAGAGCTCCCTGATGTGAGCAGAACACCACCCGCTCCACAAAAAGGAGCGCTGCAGTGGAGATGTCGTGTGCAGACTCATTCCCCAGAAGATGAACCAAGTGTTGGCGAGGACCTGGAGAAAAAGGAACCCTGTGCACTGTTGGTGGGAATGAAGACTGTGCAGCCACTGTGGAAAGCAGTGTGGAGGTTCCTTAAAAAATAAAAATGGAACTTACTTTTGACCCAGTGATTACACTTCTGGGAATATATCTGAAGAACCCAAAACACTAATTTGCAAGAATATATGCACCCCTATGTTCATTGCAGCTTTATTTACAATAGCCAAGATTTGGAAACGGTCCAAGTGACCATCTGTAGATGAGTGGATAAAAAAGCTGGGGTACATTTAGGAAATCTTACCTTTTGCTACAGCATGGATGGACCTGGAGAGCATTGTGCTATGTGAAATAAGCCAGTCAGAGAAAGACAAGCACCATGTGATCTCACTTACATGTGGAATCTAATGAACAAAATAAACTAACAAACCAAATAGAAGCACACTCATAGATACAGAGAACAGACTGACAGCTTGAGAGGGGAGAGGGGTTGGGGGGCTGGGTGAAAAATGTGAAGGGATTAAGCAAAAAAAAAAGAAACTCAGAAAGAGACAATAGTATGGTGATTAGCAGAGAGAAAGAGGGATTGAGGAAGGTATGAGAGGGTAAAGGGGTAATAATTGGTGATGGAAGGACACTTGACTTGGGTGGTGAACACACAATACAATACACAGATGATGTATATAGAATTGTGCACTTGAACCCTATATAATTTTATTAACCAATGTCATCCCAATAAATTCAATTTAAAAAAAAACAAAAACAACAGTCCTGAATGTAGAAGATTTACATCTCAAAGGGTCAGAGAGAGGATTATAATTGCAAGCTTTCCTTTTATAATTACAAGTAAATACTCTAAAGAAAGGGAGGCCAGAGGCCTATAGTCAGATTTTGGCTGGATAAATAGTAAGTTTTTTTCATTAATCTTCATCAAGCAGTAACTTTAAACGAGGTTGGGCCATCCCAGGGACAAAGCCTTGCGCTGTTGGAAGCTGGGCTCGTGTTGGTGCAAGTCTCCTAGTGGGGGGGTAAGAAAATCATTTGTGCTGAGCCTGCAGTCCTTACAGGCCAAGGTTGAACAAAACCTGGTCTAGAAGCAGGCTCAGAGGAGCCTGGGAAGGGCTTTGTCAAGGAGGGGTCTCTGTCAGCACTTAGACTGCTTCAGGGATGCAGAATGGTGAGATGACTGCTCCCCGTGGGCTCTGCCTGGAGAGACGCCCCTGGCTGTGGGTCTGGATGCAGACAGCCATCGTCAGTCTCTCTGCCCTCGTTCTGGAGCAGGGAGGTCATGGGACTAAGGAGCGCCCTGGAGTGTGAGACTCCCATGCAGAAACAATAATGATTCTGGGGAAACAGTTGGCCACTGAGACTACAGTACACCTCAAGTTTGTCTAGTCACCTTCACCACCCAAAATTCCACATAGGGCCCTGGTGAGAGAGCAAGAGGAAGAACCAGAGATAATTCTGAGATTATTACCAAGGATCAAGCTTTTGCAGGGTGAGTAGCTGAAGGAATTCATTGTCTAACAGCCTGTCTCTCCTTGCCTTCCCTAAAGATTTTAAGGCTCAGGGCCCTAGGCCATTCCTATGAACCAGGAAAGCCAGCCCCTCCACTCAACACTGAAAGCAGGTGGAGACCATGGCAGGGCCCAGCCAGCACCTGCTGTGTCTCTACACCCTCATCTCTGGGTCCTGAGGTGCCCAAATTAACAATTTCTCTCAGGTACTAGTACAGGCACGCAGATCTGTGTGCCACTCAGGTAAGAAGGTCCATGTCCTCCCCCATAGCAGAGGAGTCCCGGAGGGATCTGGACACCTGCAGGGGAGGCCATGGGCAACGGCCCCACTGTGGCCCAGCCCCACTTTCCCTGCAAACTCCCCTACCCGAGCCAAGGGCTCCCACCTTGTGGGCAGAGCAGTGTTTCCAGGTGCAGAGGTGCAGATGCCCTCCAAGGACAGCAAGCATGGGGCTAGGGTGAGCCAGGGCAGAGCGAGTTGTGGCGGACAGTGTACACAGTGGTCACTAAAGCTGGGTGTGTGCCTGGTGCTGCACAGCGCCTGTCACTCTGGGCAATATCGTACTCAGTCCTCCCAGCAAACCTAGAGGGGCTCTCATGGCCCTGGGTTTATAGAAAGGAAAGTGGGGCTCCCCCATCACAGCTGTCCCTGGGCTCTGCTGCTAGAAGGCCAAGGGGAGCTCACCATGGCATCATCACTAGCTCACTGCGGAGCCATGGTCAGCTGTGTTTCTGCCCCTTTCCTGGAAAACTGGATGACAGCTTCCACCTACTGCACCCCCAGACCTATGTGAAGATTAGGTGCCCCAGGTCCTGGGAAATTCACTGCTGTTCTGTTGAAGTCACAGCCCAAGTCCTTTCAGAGGGAGAAGCAGAGTGCCCATAGGCCACTCTCTCCACAGTACTCAGCCTGTGCCCAGGCTGAGCTGATTCCCAGGGCACACAGGTTAGAGCCTCTGATTTATCAGTGATAAGGGTGACTAATGGGACTCAGAGAGCTCCACTGACCCCTGTCAGAGAAATACTTGAGGGTTAAAGCAAGATGTCCCCAAGCATCTGCCCCCTTCTGTGTCCTGGCAGCACCTCTCCCTCCAGATCAGGGCTCAGCCTTCCCTCCTACAGAGCACCAAGGCTCCAGTAAACTCAGGGGGCAGCTGCTGACAGATTACCACCTTGGCTTTCTTTGTGGAAAAGTGAGCTCAGAGAGGCGAGGTTACCATGCTAAAGACATACAGTAGGCCACTGGGATGTCCTATGACTCTCCGAGATCCTGGGCCTCATCTGCGTAGGTACGCATACCCTGTGGGCCCCTCCAGTCCCCATGCTCCTACTTACGCCCCTGCCTACCCAGGGTATTTTCAGCAACCATAAGGACCATCGGCCTGTCTCATGGGGAAATCTGCCTGTCCTGAGTTTGAATGAGGGAGCAGAAAGGCAGCCTCTCCTGCCAGAACCTGTCTCCAACTCCAGGTGAAAAATTGGATCCTCACCACAGCCTGGAAGCTTGGTCATCAACAGAACAACCCCGGCAGAGCACCCTGATTCTCTGCCTGCCCTGCCCGGAGCTTCTGTTCTCCCCTCCTCATCAGGTCACTGTGATACCAGATGCAGATGGTGCCCCCCTGATGCTGGGCCCATGGTTGTGGTGGACTGTTCTGCCTCAGATTCTGGTTTTTAGGACCTGGAAGCCTGGGCTCCTTCCTACCCAAGTGCCACTATTGGCCACTCAACTTGTTCCAGGTTCTCCAGCCACGTGGAGTAACTGAGCAGACACAAGCTCTGGAAGGTTTATGTTCTCACCTGGAGACAGCTCTGTGCCAGTGGGGTCCCGGCACCCTTGGAGAGGTACATAGCCAGACATTACTGCTCTCAGGCCAGTGGGCCAGGGCGCTGCACAGGCAGGGCAGAGGTGTGTACCAGGTGAGAAGGACATCCTCTGCAAATGGGAACTCTTTCCCGAAGGGAAGGCTCCGGAGAGCCAGGGAGCATGGAAACTGCTGTATTGCAGTGCCTCAGTCTGCTGCTCATGTGTGCAGAGGCTATGGCAGAGTGGATACATAAAGGGGCCAGGATGATCGGCCACTAAGCATCCTGCCTGGTATTCACCACAGCAGCACAGGTCCTGGGGCGAGGGACACCTCCTGCTGCTTGATTGGCCTAAGGTCAAGGAGGGGGATAGTGTCTTTGATGGGCCTTTCCTCTTCTCTGTGAGACAGGTACAAATCAGCGCAAGTCCCCAGCCCAACAGGAATAGGGCACTCAGATGGGCACTGACCCTGACAGAGGCTGTCTGCCCTGCACCTGGTCTCTTGGCCCAGCAGGACTCACTCTCGAACATTTGCTCCACAGAGGGGAAAAAGAAGCCAGGGGTTAAGATGCTCATCAAGTCAGACCAATCAGCTTCACTCCAGGGCTAGGCAGTCAGGTAAGACCCAAGCTTTGCCCTTTGAAGTTGACCATCTTGCTGGGGGGAATGTGACAAGCTTGGGCAATGGTGTGTAGCGGCCGAGTCAGGATGACAATAACTGAGGGCAGTAACACCAGGCGTTGGAGGGTGATGTGCTGTTTTGCAAACTCCTGCTACCCTGGATATTGGAAGAAGTGGAATTTATGCTGGGTGGGTTTGGATAAGGGTGGCATGACTGCGGAGGGCCATTGAAGGGTGTGGAGGGTTGCCTGCCATATTTAGCAAATAAAAACCCAAGATTCCTCAAGGAGGTGAAACATAACTGACCACTCCTTAAGGATGGCTGTGCATAGTGAGTTTCTTTAAAAGAATACAATATGGAAAGGTGAGAAAAAGAGTAACTTTTCAGTGGAGACACCTAACAGACCCTGCCTCAGCCAGGCGATCATGGCCTGTACCAACAGCGATGTCATGTCAATAGTACTTGCCCTTAATAGTGATACTGTTATAATTAACTAGTTATTAATAACAGGAAAGGAGCAGAGGGAAGGCCAGATATTATGGGCATGGTCACTTGGGCAACTTCACCAGGAAGCTAAAGCTTTACATTCCCCAGGGAGCCACCAATCTATTGCCTGCAGATCACAGGGTAAGGAGACTAGGAGCATGCCCAGTAAAGTCCGGGTGATGTCAGGAAGGTGCTTGCTTGTCAGTCACACCTGGAACAGAGGTCATTGGCCAGCATATGTGTGCCCACTGCAAGTGCAGGAAGATGTGGGAGACTTAATTCCCTGAACAAAGAAACCTGTGCTCTTGTGCTCTTGGTTCCTCTTATGCTCTATGCTCTTGGGGCTCTTATTGCTCAGGGTGTGCTCTCTTGCACTCACCCACATGACTCATGGCCATGTGGACCCCACACACAGTGGACTAATGAACTGCTGCTAGTCTGATGCTGAACTGGACCTGGTTCCGACATGGAAAGAAAACTCTGGACACTGGCTTTCCTTCTAGCTCTACTGAAATCCCAGATACACTTCTATGACTGGATTTTGGACACCCAGGGATGTAATTCCACACGAATAAAAATCACTCACCCTCCCGTGCGAGTCTCAGAAAATTCTTTTTTTCAAGATATCGCTGGGACCCCACCCCAGCGCCCAGTGGGGAAGAGGGTAAGCCATTTATCGATAACAATGTGATGTGATGAGATGGTACTTCATCTCCCGATATTCCTCCAAGAAAAAGCATCAGACACATTTCAATGGAGGGACAGTGTGTGTAACTTCTGACCTCAAAACTATCTGGCTCATCAAAAAAAAGAAAAGTCTCAGAAACTGTCTCAGCCAAGAGGCACCTAGTAGACATGATCAGCAACCATCACGTGGGATTCTGGAAAACAAAAAACAGAAAACCTGAATAAAGTGTGTATTTAGTTAATAATATACTGTCATTGTTAATAATGTGTTAATTAATTATAACAAACACACCATACAACTTAAAGATGCTAATAATAGAGGAAGCTGGGTAAGGGGTATATGGGAACTCTGTACTATCTTTGCAACTTTTCTGTAAATCTAAAACTATTTTAAATAAAACTATTAAAACATAGAGGGTACCCCATTAAATCTGAATTTCAGATAAACAACAGATAATCTGTTAGTGTGTGTCTGATAAAACGTTTTGCGCATACTTAAAAAAGTGTTTGTTTTGCTGAAGTTCTAATTTAACTGTGCCTCCCTTCTTTTATCTGGCAAGTGTGAGTGGGCTGATTTCAGAGGAGGGAGGGCAAGCCATTCCACCAGGGGATGGTGGTCTCTTCTCTCTACTCCTGCATTTTATTTTATTTTATTTTTATATTTTTATTTTTTTAAATATATCTTTATTGATTTCAGAGAGAGGAAAGGAGAGAGAGAGACAGACAGACAGAAACATCAATGATGAGAGAGTCATTGATCGAGCCCGCAACCTGGGCATGTGCCCTGACCGGGAATCGAACCCCGATCGCCTGGATCCCAGGTCCATGCTCAACCGCTGAGCCACGCCCGGCCGGGCTCTACTCCTGCATTTTAAAAAAAGTCATTTTACCAAAAGCCACCCCAAAGGCTGAGCTTTGGAAGTTAATTTCAGTTAACGTCTCAAAAGAAATCATGTGTCCTGATGCTGGGGTTTTTTTGTGCCCTGGGATCCAGGGCAGAGTGGGGTTCAGGGGAACCCTGGCAACCCCAGGCCTCATGAAAGCCAATGCTGATGGCTGTCATGGAGTTAGCCCCTCAGCCCTAAGCGGGGCTCTAGAGGTACATGAGGAGGTGCCCTGGTGGGTCCTGGAAGCTTCCTTGTGGCGTCACAGAGCTGCCTGCGTTCACTGCAGCCTCCCGGCATCGTCCTGCTCAGCCTGAGCCCAGCATAGCCATTTAGTTCCCTCTGCGGGCAGCTGCAGTGCTGAGAGAATCAGGCCCTCAGCTGAGCTCCACAGGTGAGCAGTGAGCAGCGGGGGACTAAGTGCAGGGCATTCCTGCCTTCCCAGGCCCAGACAGGGATAGATGCCCCACCACCTGCCCCCTCCATCTGCACACAGTCTCAGGCACAGTGCTGATGATGGCTGCTGCATTTCCATTTCCGAGAGAAAGTGGCGTTGCGTAAATGCTAACTGCCCTCCTATGGCCATCTCTTCAGGCTTCTACCACTAGGGAAGTTTGGGGATTATTCCAGAGAGTATTTAAGGTGAATGAAGCTGTCAGTGCCCCTGGGAGTGCAGAGGAGCAAGTCACACATCCCTCACTCCCGCTGCTTAGGGTCAGTGGGGGCCGAGGAGAAAGTGCTTTTTATTCAGGGTCACAGGCAGTTTCCACGCAGGTGAACTGAGCTAAATTGGCTGTTGCCTAGAGAGCTCAAATTATATTTCTAGAGGCACCGTATTTTCCTTCTTTCTCACCAACACCATCATTGCCCTGTACAATTGCAAACGTAAAAAACATTCAAACCTGTAGAGAGTTTTTATGAGTTTATTTGAGTCAAACTGTCGACAATTTCCGGGAAGCAAAATCTCAACGGATTGAGATAATGCTCCACAGAATGGCAGTTTTACACCTTATTTTATACATTGCAATCAAACGAGAAGACATAAGAGGGTTATTCATTGGTGATAGATTAGGGAGGTGGGAGAAAGCAAGGGGGGGACCTCTGGGACTGGATGAAAAGTAAAGTGATAGACACATGCTCCTTTTACTTAGGTGGGTGCAGGATAGTTAACAGTCTACAATGAACATGGTAACAATAACAATGAAAGGATGTGTGGTCTCCACCCCTTGCATTGGTTGTGCCCTGAGGGGTCTAGAAAAAGGGGAGTTACCCTGACATTCCAAAGGAATTTTATTTCAGATGCAAAAGACAAAAGATAGGCTTAGTTAAGGTAAAGATTGATGTTTGTCAGGCAAGATTTTAGCTTAGGACATGACTACCCACCATAAACTACTTTTAGTTAAAACGTTTTAATTTCAGACTACCCTTTGTGGTTTCTTTAGGTCTCGGAGTTTGCAAGGCCGCCATGCAGGCCTCCCCTGTGCTTGTTGGGTTAGCATGTGGCCTCTTTTCATCCACAGCATTTATCTAGAGCTTTACATTCTATTAAGTGCCTTGCATGCGTTATCTCATGAACTCCTCCCAGAGAAGAGCTTTATCTTTTACACTGGGAGGAGTCTCAGAGGGGCAGGTGGCCTGCCAGAGGTCACGCAGCCAGCAGGTGACAGAGCTGGAACACAAACACAGCAGGGTTTGGGGAGCCTGATGCCCCCCTTGCACAGCAGATCCCAGACCTCACCCAGAGGGCCCAGAGTTTGACCTTTGAGCCCTGGGCAGGCCTGAGGGACTGTGATGTCGCCCATTCACTGCAGACACTGCCGGGTGGAGGAATCCGTGGCGGCAGCAGCAGGATCTGGACTCTCCTTGGCGAGCTCTGGGTCCACCAAGATGCATCGACCCAGGAAGGATACATCTTTCTTATCCAGAAACATGGGGACAACGGTCTAATTCAATCAAAGTACCCCGGTGTAGAGACGCAGGTTGCTGGTCCTGGGTCTCTGTCCTCTGGAAACGTATAGCCTGTGGTATCGATCCGTAAAGCCACCTTCTCAGAGAGCCCTCCCTTCTCTGTGTCTGTTCAGACTCTGCCATGCAGCTGAATTTCGTCTTAGGAAGGTAGAGCTGGCAATGGCTCCTCGGAAGGTGTGAGGAGGTGTGAACACAGCCTTGGAGAGCCACCTATACCCCCCCTTCCGGTCCCCTCAGGCCACCCAAGTGTGAAGACACCAAGGCTGGCAGCTGGCCAGAGTCACACCTTAGTTCTACACATTTCCTGAGAGCCGTGACTCATTCGAAATCTTAGGTGCAGAGGAAAATGCCACCTTGTTCCAAAAACCCCCTTTCAGGGTCCAGTCACTCCCAGGTCACAGCAGAACACTGCAGTTACACCTGCCATTAGGTTTGCTGGGCTCCCACTGTCCACCCTGCTCCAGACTGAGGCCCAACCCTGGGATTCTTGTGGCTCTCGGCTTCCACACAGGGCATCCCCGAACCTGCAGAAGCCAGGTGTGTGCTGAAGGTGGGAGCTGATATTACCCGGTGACATGGTCACTATGACATAGGCCCCGAGCTATGAATATGGACCTGGACAAAGTGTTTTGGGGCAGCTGATTTCTGATAGCAGTGCTTAGAACAGAAAGTCGCAATAACCAAAGTTTCTACCCACCAGTTTTGAGGGCCTTGGGGTTCTGGGAGGAGTGAGGGACAGGCTCCATGAGTTTGGGACTGGCAGGCAGATTCACTGCTAACAAAGGAGGAAGCCTATGGTTTTTACATTTTTATAGAAATGAAATGCAGGAACCTCTTTCTCTACATTGATTTCCTCCTTCCCCACCTATGTGCGTCTTAGATGACTGGGGGTTTTCTTTGTCTTTTCCTTTCTGCTATTGGAATCAGGTATCAGTCATTTATAACTCGTGTATGAGTTGTAGTCACGTACAGTCTTCCCATATTGGCCCGTCCCTGGCCCTGCACCTAGGGCTTGCCCTGTGTCTGTGCCTCTGTGTCCCACTGTGGGAGATTTTAGACCTGACCCACAGCCGTGCTCAGGAGAGCGCCTCAGAAAGAGGGAAGGCCAAGGAGGCCAAGGTGCTCAGGCCAAGAGTGAGAGCACTAGGCCCAGAAGGGGCATAGATATTTTTGGAAGGGAAAGGATATAAGCACCCCTGCCCCCAGCAACTCATCACCAAGGAATTAGGCCAGAGCTGCAAGAGGAGATGGTCTTCAGGGAGATAAGTTTGCTTCCTGTAAGTTTAACATTGATGTATGATGGGCAGTTAGACAGACATGAGCAGAGCAAGGACAATGGGTTGGGAACAGAAGCTCACCAGGATGCAAAGCCCTGGGTGCCTAGGAAAGGACAATTGTAGGGTGAGACCTCACCCCCCTGGGTGGCCTTTCCTCCCCTAGCGTATCACTGATAATGTGGTTTGGACCTGACCTTTTCTCCCTAGAGATAACTTCTAGGCTTCAGATGCAGTTCACCTTAAGGCCCAGAAAAGCAACAAAACAAGCCATAGCTGACCTCAGGACCAGCTGCGTTGAATGATGCCCCCCACCCTGGTGCCGGCCAATCAGTCAGTGGAGACCACAACCCTGAAAGGACACACCTGGAAAACTGCTATTAAGATCTTCCCCTGGGACTTTCCCTAAAATATCCCTTAAAATCCTTAGGATGGAGGACCCAGTATGCTTTCCCTCCTGGGGATATGCCCACACCTTTCCTTTCCTCTCCTCCTCCCCTCCCCCTCCTCCCAGGCACCTTGCCATTAGCTTTCTCACTTCCAAGCTCCAAGGGCTCTTCCTTTGCCTCTATAACTTGTTTCCTAAGCCCATTTCTTTTATGAATTACTTTTCCTACCTCTGTGACTTACCAAATAAATGTTCTCTCACAGTTTGAGTCTTGGCTGTGAATTCTTTCCTAGCCAGAACCCAAGTCCTGCCTGACCTCACTAGACAACATTCAGTGCCGTTCCTGTGGCCTACAACAGGTGCACCCTATGACCACACAACTGTACTCCTAAGTATATAACCAGGAGAAAGTGAAAATGTGTCTGCAAGGAGACTTGTGCTAGAATGTTTAGAGCAGCTTTATTTATAATAGTTCCAAGCCAGATTGAATGCTGTCCCCCAAACCTTAGAATGTGATCTATTTGGAAGTAGGGGTCTTTGAAATGAAATTAGTTAAAATGAGGTCATGCTTGTTAGGATTTTGGGGCAGTGATGCAGGGCTGTGAAAGATTTCACAACTGAGAGGATAGTTGCAAAGAGGGAGTTTATTTTACTTTCCCCCAGAAGGAAAAGAGCCAATCATGCTAATCACTACAAGGGCAAGAAACAAAGGGCCGGCTTGCTCTTTTAAGCAGGTACTGTTGCTAGGTGACAAGGAAGGGAGGGTTTGGGGTTGTTTGTCTTAAAGTGGAGTGGCTATCAGAGAGGTTGTCTTGAAAAAATTACACTTTGTTTGCTTTCCAGGAGACAGTCTGGCAGATGTCCTAGGGAGGTGTCTTAGAATTTTTCCCAAGCCCATAAAACATGCTTAGAGCAAAAGTTATAGAGTTCAAAAGAGGCTTGTTTGAAGGGGAGGAGGGAAAGGAAATTTCTACTAACTAGAGACTCCTCAGTGTGAATTATCCCTGAGCTGTGAAACAGCAGGGAGGAGGGGGGATGGAAGAATGTACCCTCAAGAGTAGCTTATCTTGTCTGCAGTTTGAATAGAGGGGTTGTTAGAATCAGAGGAGCCAACAGTTTTGGAGTTTAATTATCAGGTGCTTCTCATAAATTGTGGACGGCCACAGCAAAGAAAAAGAAAGGCCTTTTTCTGTCATTAGGACTCTGGATCGGGTTGAGCTCCAAATCCAACATGATTGGTGTCCTGGGACAGAGACAGACACGGGGAGAACATCAAGATGGAGGCAGAGACTGATGTGAAACATCACAAACCAAGAACACCAAGGATTGCTGGCCACCAGCCGCAGGAAGTGGCAGGAAAGGATCCTTCCCCACAGCCTTCTGTGGAAGCAGGGCTGAGACACCTTGAGTTCAGTCTCTGGCCTCAAGAACTCTGAGGGAATGAATTCCTGTTGCTTTAAGTCATTCAGTCTACACTGATTTGTGATAACATACCTATGAAAAAAAAACACAATTCCCAAATTGGAAACAACACAAATATCTACCAACTGGTTAATCAACAAGTTGTGGTATAGACATACAAAGGAAAACTATTTAGCCATAAAAACTAACTGCCATTATACATAATGACAGGAATGAATCTCACATAGGACAGGCTGAGTGAAAGGAGCCAGTCAAAAACTGCACACAGTGTGGTTCCAGGTATATGAAGATGTGGACCCCACAAAACTAACATATAGGTTGAACTGTTGAAAGAGTGCCAGTGCCACCTGGGAAGGGGCACCTCACCTGTGGTGAAGGAAGTGTTTCACACCTTAGTGCAGGTGTGGGGTTCATGTTATTCGCATTTGTCCACGTTCAACCTGATGGTTAAGATTCATATATTTCACTGTATGTACAGTTTTTCCTGAAAAAAAGTTCACGATGTATGATTTCACTTATATAAAGTCTGAAAACCATTAATGCCAATCCATGCTGCTGGGATTCTGAAACATAGCTGCCTTGGGTGAGGTATTGTTCGGGCACAGAAGATGGTAGTAATGTTCTCCTTCTGGATCTGGGCACTTAACTTGTGTGCTTTTCTCTGTATTGGTGACACATCAGTAAAAAGTGTATATTAAAATATTTAAGCCATATATATTGTCATTTTATTCCTCACCAATCTTGCATAACCCAGTGTAATAGGTCACCCACATTTGGGACAACGTAGTACTGGGCAATTCTGAAATGTTGAGGCTGTTTGGGGTTCTCTGGGAGTAACAGGTTTGAGCAGTTTGCTGGGCATTTCAGTGTGGCCAAAGTTAAGGGTTCCTGCTCCTCGTGGGAGGGGCCTCTGTGTCTGGGAAGGGCCTGGACCTACTCTAATCCCAGTCTGGCCAGGGGCCCTAAGGGGACTGCAGCCCAGTACAGGCTCCTTTCTAGGGCTGCTTCTGTGTCATGAACTTTAAGTCAAACTCCAGCTGGGCATGGGCGCTGAGAACAGCACAGGCAAAGATCCTCAAATTGGGTGACGTAGAATAATAGAAGACACGTGTAGGTCTCTGCCCCAGTTCCTGGCACAACCGTCCTAAATCCCTTGGCATTTCCTGGATGATAGCAGTGTCTGTGTTCTAATGAGGCGACTCTGGGTGGGCCTCTGGATGGCTCCTGGATGGGGGCTGGTTCCTAGAAAACATGATTAGAAGCTTGGAATTTTCAGGCCAACCCCTCACTCTCCAGAGAGGAGAGAGAGGCTGAAAATGAACCTAATGGTTTATCATATTCATGTGATGAAGCCTCCATAAGAATCTCAATAGTATGAGGTTTGGGAAGCTTCCAGGTTGGGGACCACATCCACATACCAGGAGGGTGGCCCAGCCCAACTCCACAAGGACAGAAGTGCCTGCACTCAGGACCCCACAGACCCACCTTATGTATCTCTTAGTCCACCTGATCATCTGTATCCTTGACCGTATCCTTTTATAATAAAGTGGTAAACAGTAAGTACACTGTTATCCTGAGTTCTGTAAACCATCCTAGCAAATCAATTGGACATAGGAGGGAGTCAGTCATTAGAACCACCTATTTACAGCTGAATTTTCAGAGGCGCAGCGGACAACCTAGACTTCTTATTGGCATCTGAATAGGAGAGTGAGGGGAGTCTTGTGGGATTGAGCCCTTAACCTGTGGGATCTGATGCTAATTCAGGTAGGTAGTGTCAGAATTGAGTAAAACCGCAGGACACCCAGCTGGTGTCGCAGACTTAGTGTGGGAGAAGGAAGCCAGCTCTGGTGTCAGGAGTGTGATTGTGGTGGTCGTGTAAAGGAGAAACGCAGGAGGAAGAGTGAGGGTTTCTACGCAGGTAATGTGCCAGCTCAGGGCTAAATCACATCCTCATTGTCCTTCTCTTCATTCTGGGGCTTTAGTGACAGAGCAGAGGAGTTTTTGGGTGAAAGATGCCAAGCCCCAGGCTCTGGAATCCACTTTTTCCGGCAGGTACCCCTGTAGGAGACAGGGCACTTCTCCCGTTCACTGAGACCTAGGAAAGGCCTGGACTCAGAGCTCCCTTAACTCAGCAGTGGCAGGTCTCCTTTCCTAAACAACGACCCCTCCCCCCCAATACACAGCACTGACATCTGCAGTCATACCCCATGAACGTGAACTACATGAGTTTCACACCAAATTAAGTCAAGAGTCTTAGTCCACTTTGCAGACTAGGAAGCCAGAGTCAGAAAGGTCTCCCTGGCTGTGGCCATGATCTCTGACCCTTAAACTTGAGATTGAGGCTCTTTCTACCCTAGCCCTTCGGCTGATCCTAGACCTCACTCTGTCGCATGCCTGGAGAGATGAGGGGTGTTGGACACCCTGGCACTCCCTTCCTCCGCTCCCCTGCTGGGCCCAGGCTGCTCTCAGACAACCCATCCTTGCTGCTCTGTCTTCTCACTGGCCACTTAACCACCCAAAGCCATCCTCCTTTCTAGAGCCTAGTCCAGGTCCAGTTCCTCCTGCTCTCAGGGTGACAGGTGAGCATTGTTCACATTGGCTCGTCAGTGAGGACTGTGGCAGCATGTTAGGCTGGTGAGAGAAGCTCCCAGCTGCCCCGAGCTCAGTCCCACTCCCCACACCCCAAGACCTGCCCCACTGGAAGTACCAGATTTCCTCTTACGCCCCGAGGTCAAGAAGAAAAAGAATAACTCCTCCCCCAATTTACTTTCTTTGGTTTATAGGGCAACATACCAACAAAAATAAATAAAAGACCAGCCTTTCAGGCAATGGCAGTTCAGCTGCTCCACAGCAAACAGGCCCGCGGTCCTGCAGTGCATGTGTAGTCTCCTTAGCAGAGGCCAAATGCTCCCAAAGCATTGCAGTGATGATGTTAGAGTCTAATTGTCCTGTCAGCCGCAGTCGGGGAAAACTGTCAAGGGTTTATTTATCCATTAGCTTAGAGCGAATCTCCACTAGTTATGTGTTGCTTTTTAAATTTTTTTATTTTTCCTCCTCTTGTGTATTAAAAAAAGTGTTTTATGTTTTCATTTCTCTGCAATGCAGCAGCCTGTGAGAGTTGGCAAGGCTGGGCCCAGGAAAGGCCTGGGAAGAGCTCATCTTCTATTTGGACTTTGTGTCATTGAGACCCCAATGAGGCTGTGGCTGAGGTGTGGGTCACTGGGGTTAGGAAGGCCTGAGCATCTGCCCCAGTGTCGTGTCCTTGCAGATCCCTCTGAATTCCTGGAAAGGTCTCAGCTGGCCCAGGACAACTCCCCAGGCTCCCTGCCTTCACTGCCAGCCCCACAGGGCCAGTTGCATCCAGGAACACAGCACCCTCCTTCCCTTGTGCAGGCAGATGTCACTGGCCACAGCTCTCAGGCTATCTGGCCAAAATGGGCATTTCATGAATATTTCTTGGGCAAATGAATTAAACAAAAAATCTTTTTGGCAAAGCCCTCACTGCAGATGGGAGAATTTACTGGGCCTCAGACTGTGTCCAGGTAGGTGGTCTTTGTTTTTAACTATTACTAGTTCTTTTTAAATTACAGCTGACATAAAATATTATATTAGTTTCAAGTGTACAACCAGTGATTAAGCATTTACATAACTTATAAAGTAATCACCTCAATAAATCTAGTACCCATCTGACACCATACATAGTTATTACAATATTATTGACTATATTCCATAGATGTATTTTACATCCGCATCACTATTCTGTAACTACCAATTTGTACTTCTAAATCCCTTCAGCTTTTCACCCAGTCCCTGACCCTGCAACAATCTGGCAACTGTCAAAAGGTTCTCTGTATCGCCAGGCTGGTGTGGCTCAGAGGTTGAGCATTGACCTAAGATCCAGGAGATCTCGGTTTGATTCCTGGTCAGGGCACATGCCTAGGTTTTGGGCTCAGTCCCTGGTAGGGGGCATGCAGGAGGCAGCCAGTCAATGACTCTCTCATCATTGATATTTCTATCTCTTGCCCTCTCTCTTCTCTCTGAAATCAATAAAAACATATTTTTTAAAAAAAAGTTTTTCTGTATGAGTCTGTTTCTGTTCTGCTTATTTGTTTATTTTGTTTTTTGGATTTCACATGTAGTTGAAATCATCTGGCTTATGTCTTTCTCTGACTTACTTCACTTATCATAATGCCCTCTAGGTCCATCCATGTTGTTGCAGATGCAAGATTTCATTTTTTATTTTATGGCTGAGTCATATTCCATTGCATATATGCAGCACTTTTTCTTTATTCATTAATCTGTTGATGGACACCAAACCTGCTTCGGTATCTTGGCTATTGTAAATAATGTTGCAGTAAACATATGGATGTATAGGTCTTTTTTACTTCATGTTTTGGGCTTTTTCAGATAAATACCTGGAAGTGGAATTTCTGGGTCCCTTTGTGTCTCTTGTTATAGTTTTCATTTTAAAGACTGTTTTGTCTGGTTAAGTGTTGCTACACCAGCTTTTTTTTAAATAAAATGTTTTTCTCTCCCTTTACTTTCAGCTTCTGTGTGTCTTTTGAGCTGAAGTGAGTCTCTGTAGATGGCATATGCAATGTTCTTCTGTTGTTATCCATTCAGTGACCATATGTCTTTTGATTAAAATTTAATGCATTGGCATTTAAAGTAATTGTTAATAAATAGGCATTTATTGCCATTTTATTATTCATATTTTTTATCTTTTTCTTCCTCTTGAAGAAGACCCTTTAACGTTTCTTGTAATACTGATTGGTGGTGATGAACTCCTTTAGCTTTTGCTTTTTTTTTTTTAATCCTGACCTAAGGATATTTTCCCATTGCTTTTCAGAAATAATGAAAGGCAGAGACAGAAGGGGGGCGGGCATCAGTGTAAGAGAGACACATCAATTGATTGCTCCCTGCACGTGCCCTGACCGGGGCTTGAGATCGAGCCTGCAACCGAGAAATGTGCCCTTGGTCGGAACTGAACCCAGGACCCTCCAGTCCAAGGGCCAACACTCTAACCAGTGAGCAAAACCGGCTAGGGCTCCATTTGCTTTCTCTTACCTGAGGAGCTTTTTATCTGTCCTTCGATTCTAAATGGTAACTTTGCTGGGTAGAGTAATGTTGGCTTTAGGTCTTTGCTTTTCATCACTTTGAATATTTTGTGCCAATCCCTTCTGGCCTGCAAAGCTTCTGTTGAGAAATCAGCTGACAGTCTTATGGGAGCTCCCTTGTAGGTAACTAGCTTCTTTTCTCTTGCTACTTATAAGATTTTCTCTTTGTCTTTAACCTTTGGCATTTTAATTATGACATGTCTTGCTGTGGGCCTCTTTGGGCTCATTAAATTTCAATCAACAAGAGAGTCCTTTGTTTGGGACCCTCTGCATTTACTGAAGGTGTATGTCTAGTTCCTTAACCAGATTAGAAAAGTTTTCCATCATTATTTTTTTACATAGGTTTTTGATTTCTCTCTCTCTCTTTTCCTTTTATACCCCTGTGATGTGAATGTTGTTATGCTTGATGTTGTTCCAGAGGCTCCTTACGTTGTCCATATTTCTTTATTTATTTATTTGGATTCTTTTATCTTTTTGCTGTTCTGATTGGGTGTTTTCTGTCTTATCTTACAAATCATTAATTTGATTATCTGCTGCATCTTTGCTATTGTTGATTCCCTATAATGTATCCTCATTTCTGACTGTTTTTTTTTGTTTTTGCTTTCCATGTCCTTATTTATGTTGTTGGTGTTCTCATTAAGTTCCTTCAGCATAGTTATAACCACTACTTTGAACTCTGTATCTGGTATATTACTTGCCTCCATTTTATTTAGTTATTTTTCTTAAGATTTCTTCTGTCCTCTCATTTGGAACCTGTTTCTTTGTCTCTGCATTTTGGCTGCTTCTCTGTTTGTTTCTATGTATTAGCTAGAGCTGATACATTTCCATATTTGGTTGAGTGGCCTTATGTAGTAAGTGTCCTGTAGGGACCAGTGGCACAGCCTCCTTGGTCACCTGAGCTGGGTGTTCTGTGTGTGCCCTGTGTGGGCTGTGTGCACTGTCCTCTCATAGTTGAGCCTTGATTGCTGTTGACACGTCACTGAAAGGAATTAACCCCCAGGCCAATTGGCTTTGAGGATTGGCTGCAACTATGGCAGCAGAGCTGCTGTGCAGGGGCCAACCCCATAGAACAGGACTTGCTTCAGTGGGGCTTTGGCACCTGCCAAGTCCACCCCTTGAGAGTGTTCCTCATGGAGGTGGTTGGGTTGTAATCCAGTGTGGGGTGAAGCTGTCCATGGGGTGCACTGGCTCTGGGGCTACCCAAGAGGTGCAGGCCAAGGTTAGCTGCCATCTGTGTCCTTCCTGCAGCCACCTGTCATGAGTTACAGGGCAATCCACAGATGCCTGCTACTTGTGCTAGGATTAGAGGTGCCCAGGAGGAGCCAAGCTTTAGACCATTTCTGGCTGTCATAAGTGCCAGGCCTGGGGCCTCTTATCAGAAAGTATGGAGTACTGAGAGGCCAGATGCTGCTTGTTTGAGAATTTGGGGGAAAGTCAAAAGCATGAGCCAAGAGAAGCCATTTTTATGGAAAAGCCACTGGAAAGGGCTTGGGTGGGACCACAAGTTGGGTAGGTCAGGATCACTAGGGAGGGGTAAACAGTGTGAGCCAGTTAGGGGAAAACTCATAAATGGCACCTGCCTGCAGGCTCTGTGTGTGGGGGGAGCTCCTCAAAAAATGAAACAAAACAAAACAAAAAAACCAGTGGCCTCCACTAGCATCTCTGTCTAGAAGAAAGCTAGTTGCCTCTCCATCCCTGGTCTTGAAGCCAGATCATTCAGTTTCTCCCAACATGTCCTTGGTGCCCTTTAAGCTTCTGCCCCAGCACTGGAGCTCAGAAGGAGTTGGTCTGAGTAATTCCATGCACAGGCCCTTAAGACAAATGCCTGAGACTTCAGGAGCTTCTGTCTCACTCAGCCCCAATCCCCGCTGGTTTTCACAGTCAGAAGCTAGGGGGACTTCCCTTCTCAGCACTGGAACACTGGGCTGGGGGTTTTGCTATGAGGCTGGGAACCCTGGCTCCTCAAGGGGATCTCTGAAGCTGAGATATCCCTCCCAACTGCCTCACATGTGTGTGGGACCAGTCAGCTCTGTGTCTCTGCCCCTCTTACCAGCCTTGATGTGGCTTCTTCTTTATATACTTAATTGTAAGACTTCTGTTAGATTTCAGGTGTTTTAATGATAGCTGTTCTGTAGTTTAGTTGTAATTTTGATGTGGTTGTGGGAGGTTTTGAGTACAGCATTTACCTACCCCTCCATCTGGGCTGGAAGCCCCAGGTAAATGGTCTTGAACTCTAAGGGTAGGTGCAGGTCCTTAGCCAGCTTGAGTAAAGATTTGCCTGGAGGGTCCTCCTTTCTGGAAGCTTCTGCCCTACTCTCTCACTGGACCCTGTTGTCCAGCTTCTTTGGGGCTTTTTTTCTTTTTTCCTTTCTCCTCCCTCAGTCTGTCCTAGTTCTGTTGAGAGTGAGTGCTATTCCAGCTCAGTTTTCATTTCTCCCCACTGGCAAATGGGAAAATTCCAATACCCTTCCATCCTTGAGATGCCTTTTGGCTTAAGGCCAGGCTGATCCAGGTCAAGCTTATCAACTCCCAAATGTACAGCAATTCTGTTGTATCCCCATAACTCTTCAGGTCTTAGAATGCAGTAGAAAGGGCACTGGGTACTAGGATACCTAGAATGGCTATTATAACAAAATAAAAATTTTAAAAATATAAAAATAAATAAGTATTTGTATGGCTGTGAAGAAACTGGAATTCTTGTGGTTTACTGGAGAGAATGTAAAATGATGTGACCACTGTGGAAAATAGTATGACAATTCCTCAAAAAATTAACCATAGAATTACCATGTGAGCTCACTGTGGGTATATGCCAAAAAAGAATCAAAAGGAGAGACTTGAACAGATATTTGTACACCAATGTGCATAGCAGCATTATTCACACTAGTCAAAGGGCAGTAACAACCCAAATGTTCATTGACAGATGAATGAATAAACCAAACGTGATACGTACATTTGACAAAATATTATTTAGCCTTAATAAAAATAAATTCAATTTTGAAACATTAAACAACGTGGATGAACCTTGAAAACATCATACAGAATGAAGTAAGCTAAACACAAAAGGACAAACACTGATTACACTCGTAGGAGGTAGATGAGGCATGTAGAGCAGTCAAATACATATAGACAGAAAGTTGATTGGTGGCTGCCAGGGGCTGGAGTAGGGGGGCGGGAGTTGTATAAAGGTGCTGAGTTTCAGTGTGGGGTGAACAAAAGCTCTGGAAATGGAGAGTGGTAATGACCACACAACAATGTGAAGGTACTTAATATCCCTGAACTGTACACTTAAAATTTTTGAAATAGTAACTTTTATGTCAGGTACATTTTGCCACAATAAAAAAGACAGTGGTATATGGTATGAGTTCTATAATAATATACTGCTAGAGTTGTATTTTTACTCGATTAGCCTTTGGGAATGTGAGAAGATATATTGACTGATTGGATTTGGGTTGAGCTTCCAGTTTTTATTTCTTCCTTTAACACCCCTAGAGAGGTCATACCCTTGAGGACTTACTATGTACCTGGAATAATACTGAGCTCTACAGCCTGTGGAAAATAAACACAGTCCTTGTCCTTGATGAGCTCACATTCAAGTAATGGGGTGGTGTGTCAGGAGATAAATTACAGTATAATTATAGAGGTGCTGTAGATATGAAAGCAGACACGGGCAAAACAGGAGAAATGACTGATTCTCCAACTAGTCAAGACAGTGGAGTAGATCAACCATGCACTAGCCTCCTGTCATAATCACATCAAAATTACAACCAACTACAGAACAACCATCATTCAGAACCACCAGAAGTCTAGCTAACAGAAGTCCTATAACTAAGATGTAAAGAGGCCACATCAAGTGTGGTAGGTGGGGCAGAGATGCAGAATAGGCAGGCGCCACATCAGATGCGGTTAAAAATCAGGAGGAGCCCAGCCAGGCATGGCTCAGCAGTTGAGCATCGACCTAGGATCTGGGTGATCATGGCTCAATTCCTGGTCAGGGCACATGCCTGGGTTGCGGGCTTAATCCCCGGTTGGGGGCATGCAGGAGGCAGCCGATCAATGACTCTCTCATCATTGATGTTTCTGTCTCTCCCTCTCCCTTCCTCTCTCTGAAATCAATAAAGATATATATATTTTTTAAATTGGGAGGAAAGTCCTGCCTGTGGAATTTCACCTCTGAGGAGTGCGTAGTCCCAATCCCACACCAGGCATCACAGCTAAGTTTCCAGTGACTGGAAGAGAAATCCCCAAATATTCCGGCTGAGAGAACAGTGGAGATTACAGCTGAGAAAGAAGAAGGCTAATGGAGTCCCAGGTGCTGCTCTTGAAGGGCCTATGAATGCACTTACTGACAAATTCACTTGCTTAGAGCTCCAGCGCTGGGACAGCAGCTTGAAAGCGAAAAGTTTCAGTGACAAACAGGGAGGAATTGAATTGCCTGACCTCTGGGCAAGAACTGGGGCACTTTTGCTGAGCCCTACCACCACCCAGCCTTCAGGCACAGGGAGGCACATTTTCTGAGACTGCATTAACCTAGCTAACGCCTCTCACACCACCCTGGTTATTCCCTGTGACCCCACCCACTTTACTTGTGGGAGGACCATGGTAATTCCAGCAACTTTTCCATACAAATTGTCTGTCTCAGCTAACACTGTGGACTTTCCTAAAACCACCCAAAGATCACAACCCCCAAAAAGGAACATTTTGACTGGTATGCCCAATACCTCTTGAACAACAGCCCCAAGCCTGACACAAGTGACAACCAGCCTTTGTTTATAGCTTAGCCTCTCCCAGCCTCCTTGAAAACCAACACAAGTGGCAACAATCCCCAGACCACATTCATCCCTGGTGACCCCAGGCAGGGCCCAGGGGGCACTGAACTTGGCCTGACCAGAGTCCCTCCCAACAGGCATAGAACCAACATACCTAATGGCCAGCTTCAGATGACACCAAAACACCATTCAACCACCTCTAAAAACCACACACCCAGTCCTGACCAGTGTGGGTCAGTTGTTTGGAGCACAGTTTTGTTGTAGGCAGCGGGAACAGCACCAGGTATTACACCCACGGGGTCAAACTGGATCTGGGTTCAGCAACCTCAGTACTTGAGTTCTAGCTAGGAAAGAATTCAGAGCCAAGACCCAAACTGTAAGAGAACATTTATTTGGTAAATCATAGAGGTAAAAAAAAGTAATTTCTAGAAGAAATGGGCTTAAGAAACAAGTTATAGAGGCAAAGGAAGGGCCTTTGGTGCTTGGGAGTGAGGAAACTAATGATAATATGCCTGGGTCGGGGGAGAGGAAAAGAAAGGCAGAGAGCAAGGTGCAGGTGTGCTCCCAGGAGGGCCCTCTGTCCTAAGGGTTTTAAGGTGGAGATCTTAGGGGAAGTTCCAGGGGAAGATCTCAATAGAATATTCAGAAGTTTTCAAGGTGTGTCCTTTCAGGGTTGTAGTCCCCACTGATTGATTAGTCGTCACCAGGGCAGGGGTCATTATCCAACGCAGCTAGTTCTGAGGTCAGCTGTGGCTGTTTTGTTGCTTTTCTAGGCCTGGAGCTGAGATACAACTGAGGCCTAGACATTATCTCTAGGGAGGGAAGGCCAGGGGGTCCAAACCATATGACCAATGACCAGCAATATGCTAGGGGAGGAAAGGCCACCCTGGGGGTGAGGTCCCACCTTACAGTTGTCAGTGGCTAGGCACCTGGCTGGGGCTTTGTACCTGGGGCTTTCCACCCTGATGACCTCTGTACCTAGCCCATCACCCTTGTTCTACTCATGTTTTTCTAACTGCCTATCACAAATACATGATTATAAATCTTTCAATAACTTCATGAATAATAGACAATGAGACTGCTCATGCCATAGAATAACAAAAGGAGGCCTTAGACTCTCTGGCCAATGTTGTATTAGATAATTGAATTGCTTTGTATTATTTTTATCTGTGCACTGGCCAACTGATACTCAAGAGCTGTAGACCAGGCCATCAAATACTGGTAATGCAGGAAAAAACACCCAACCAGCCACATGAAAAGATTTGCAATTAGGTAAAAAGCAATTCCATTCCTTAAGCCCCAAGTTACACACATAACCAGCAACCAAGGGCTTTCTAACACTTTTATAACTTGCATGGGTTGGTAAAGATTATTGCCGAAGCAGTTAGAAAAATGAATTCAGCTCATAACAGTATGAAACTAGCTCCTTACTGAAGCTTAGAAACTGCTACACAGGAAGTTTCTCTGGCCATGTCCGTTAAAGGCTACATATGGTCTGGTGCCTTATCACCAGAGCTAATAAAGGGTCAAGATCAGCTACTGTTCAGGACTCCTTGAGATAGTCAACCAGGAAAAGGGACACTTAAATGGAGGTGAACTGGCAACTTCTCCCAAGATGGATAGGACACATTTTGCAGAAGAGTGAGGTGTGTTTCAGCCAGCTAAGGTGGTTCCTGTTGATTCTGTTCAAGTCCAGGCTCAGATTCTCTGTGGACTGAAACTGACATGACACCAAGAGTACTAAGATAGAACACTCAACACGGTCTTTTGTCACCTCTCTCACATTGCAAATGATCCCGGACCTTCAATCCTTAAGCAACGTGCCTGATATTCACAGCCTGCACAAACCCCACAAGCTGCATACGCATTAACTGAGAGAGATAATGCCACCGCACTTGTTACAATTAGAGAACAAAATCTCAAAATGTGGGGGTGGGTGGTATTAAAAAGAGAGGAATTTGCCAAAAACTACAGTTATGGTAGGTATCCTCTGATGTCAAGTCCTTGCCTATGCTTCTTAGCCTTGAGAGGCTATTTAAAGTTCAATCTGAAGATTTTTTTGAAAAATTCCAGAAAAGCAGATTTACAGGTGCCTATGTGGTTAATTTCTATTCTTGCTGGACTTATACAAAAAATTAGGTCTTGTTTATTGAACCTAGATATTTTGCAGGTAAATTAGTTTTAATTTGGCTACCTTTGATAAAAATTGGGATGATTTTATTATTTTTTTTTTAATTTTATTATTGTTTAGAATATTACAGATGTCCCTTTTTCTCCCCCAATGACCCATTCCAGTCTCTCTCCCCACCATTGTCCATGTCCTTGGGTTGTGTATATATGCATATAAATTCTTTAGTTACTCTCTCCCCTTCCACCCACCCGCCCTCCTCCATCCCTCTGACATTCGTCAATTACAAAAACAATATCTATCACCATCTGGCTATAAGTTACATTTAGTCAACTTAATATGTAATATTTTTAA
The DNA here is from genome assembly GCF_054644295.1 of Miniopterus natalensis. Lineage (NCBI taxonomy): Eukaryota > Metazoa > Chordata > Mammalia > Chiroptera > Miniopteridae > Miniopterus > Miniopterus natalensis. The sequence continues at coordinate 3,143,356 of NC_142100.1, read as the reverse complement.
CTATTTTTATAATTGCCTACATATTATGGCAGTTTGTACTTTAAATATTTACTATAATCTGAGATTTAGTTATTATTTTCTGGAAAATCTGTATTATTTCAGTTAGTTCACTCACATAATTAACACCAAATGTAAGCTATCTTATTCATTGTGTGAATGGATGATGCTACTTCTACAAAATAAACCTAATATATAGTTTTCTTCCAAAAAAAAAAATTGGGATGATTTTAGAGAAAACTTATGTTTAAATAGTAACTATAAAATATCTTTTTGTATATTAAATTCTAGTGCTATTTATTGTCTTTGAGTTTTGTTTTGTTTTCTACTTCTAAACTGGACTGAATCCTGAATTCTTCCTGGTAACTTGGAATCACCAAGAACTTAAACTACCCTTTCCCTGAACCTTGCGATTACAAATTACAGCTAGACAACAGGATATAAATTTCAGGGAAACTGGTACAACAACTCATGTTTAAGCAATCTCAGTGACCGATGCTGTGTGAGCTGCAAAGAAAGTTTGCCTGATGACATTATAAAAATGTTAAACTACAAAAAACTATTTTTATCCTACAAACTCAGAAACTGGTTTTTAACTTGCTCTGATCATTAACCTTTGTCTTTCTTTTGTTTTTATAAATTTTATCAAATCTTGATGTTATGAAATTCTTACCTGGATAGTCAGCTGTTTGATTGGTTCTGCTGCTCAAGCTCTAAGATTTCAACATACCTTTGGTGTTCTTAATACATGGTCCTTAGATGATAGAACTGCTTTAGATTAGTTGTTGGCTGGATGAGAAAGTTGTACAGCCAACTTTCATGGTTTGGGTTCTGGGGGACATATTGACAAAAGATATTCTATATTCTTTGCCCCATATTAGTGTGCAGGTATCCTGGTCTGCTGCTACTTCTACCACTACTTTGGCTTTGCTTGTAAACTGAACACTCAGAATGGCCCCGTTAAGGTGCAGGGACCATCATGGAAGAGGTGGGAATGCAAGGTTGTAAGAGCTAAATAAGAGAGGTAAAGGGGCAGACAAATCTCACTCACTCTAAATCTAATCCTCAGTCTTAATTGAACCTGGACCTGGTTGCCCTATTTACCTCAAGATTGAGGAATGAACAACTAAAGGTGTAAAGGCGTGAAATGCTCAGCCTCTCTGACTCCATCGTGTTCTGCCTACTTTTTGTTCTCAGGACTTCAGGTTAACAGCTTCTTGCAGTCAGACACAGTGATCATCAGAGGAACTGTGCTCAAGGCTTGCTTTTCACTAAAACAGCCCCTTACCAGAAAGTGCCTCTCCCAACAAGATAAGGAAACTATGTACAAAAATAATGATTGTTTATCATATATTTGCAGGAACCTCATAACCAAACTCACATCAACTAGAGTCAACAGACTGAGAACAAAACAGTTTTACAATATTTTTGGACCCCTGCTGACACTTAGATGTATGTGTTTATTAATCGCTTCTTGCCCCTCCTATTTCTCCTCTCCTTGACATAAAATCCTGAACCCTGTACTTTCTTAAAAGGGATTTCAAGCAGCACTAAGTCTCCCATTTTCTCACTTGGCACCTTCTCAATCAATAAAGCTTTGATGTTTTATGTTCTGGCTTTTCAAAACATTGGACACACAGACTTTGGTCCAGTACACTGTCAGAGATCTGTTAGAGGCCTGCAAGCCTGGAACCCCTTTTCACCCTCTATCCCCATTTTTTACCTGATTTTAGTTTAGCTTTATAACATTTACCTTTATGTTATAGCTGTTTAACATTTTTGTAAAAAATAACATAAATGCAGCCACTTTAAAATGAAGCTGGAGTTGCCATCCCAGAGAAACTGCCTTGCATGCCTTATGCCTTAAACCTTTGAAGTATTAAAACAGGGGGAAATAACCTGTGGACTGGGCCTGAAGTAACTCTGTGTCCCAAGGAACTGTTTGTAAGGAAAATAAGAAAGCAGATTATCATGACTACAGGGCTGATGACTATTGGACTTAAAAGTTAAAATCATTGTTTGGAATTAACATCACTATGTTAGCTCATCTGCACCAATGTAAATGCTTTCCTCCTATCATTGTAATTTTCCTTTTCTCATAAACACCACTTGCCTTTGTCTCCTAATGGGGACACTATTTGGATTTTAACCTAAATCAGTGATTCCTGAATAGTTTGTATTTTTTTATCTCAAAAATTACTTGTTGCCTCTCAGTTTGAAAAGTATTTTATTTTTAGTTTAGCTTTGTGCTTATTTGTTTAATGCCAGTCTTCTCCACCAGAATTAGTCCTTTGAGAGACAGATTTCGATAACTTTTTAAAATTTTATATTCCTGACTCCTAGATGTGCTGGAAATTTTAAATTTATACTCATTACCCACATCTTTGTAAAACAATGTTTTTGTTAATATTTCTTCAACTTACTGAAACCAGACACAGTGGGTCCAGGCTGCCTGTCACTACTTCAGCCAATTAAGCAGAGAAAAGGTTGAATCGTATATGAGCATTTATTCCAATACTACCAGTAAAATGGGAGAGCAGTGGGATTTGTTCACATAAAATGCTCTCTCTCTCCTTACTAGCTGGCTGATTATACAGGGGATAAAGAAGAAAAGTTGAATGCCAGGGGGAAGCGGAGGTGGGATGATGGCTGCAGGGTCTGTGGTCCTTGTGTCTCCTTCCAGGATCTTGAAGTCTGATAACAAGATAACTAATTTTCAGTGGTGTTAAAACCCAGTTCCACAAGTTCCCAGCACATGAGAATGGTCAGTATTCCTGAGGCAAACTCCCGGGGGAAAGGAGGGTCAGGCTACAGGCGCAGCAACCAAATCAAAGTGCATCCTGTCCTTTGTCTGTTTTCAAAATGCATTTTCTTTTCTGAGCAATGGCTCCATCCAGGCCTCAAGATGTCTCTTGTGTTTTTACAGCTCTGTTTTTCTTCTTGCAGCACATCCTCCAGTTTCCTAGGGTCTATAAGAAAACCTCATATCTACAGCTAGTAAGGTAAATAATCGTTAAATAACTATGGACCTATTCCCATTTGATGCCCTCCCCCCTTTCACAATCACAGTCAACAGAGCATGATCAACTTCTCTTCCCCCAACATTACGACTTCTTTTCTGCATGGACCTTGACTAATAAATTCTGTATTTGACACACACAAAAATGTTTTGACTGTGTTTCAATAGCAAGAAGCTAACTATGGGAAATAAATGCTTATTTTATTACTTCCATGAGGCTAATAAGAGAAAGTTCTTAAAGGGTAAAAGATCATCTTATATAATAAAAAGAACTGTTGCCCTGCAATAAAGTTTATGCATTAGAAAACTTTCAAAAAGTTTGAATGGTCCTCACAGTTGAAGTATAAGAAAACTTCATCTCTCCCACCCCCTGCTTTTTAAAAAAATTATAAATGGACTCAAATCTGAATAAGATTATTTAATTACAAAATAAATTCAAATATGAAATTTCAAATTCAGAAAACATTTAATATATAGCTAAGCAATTCCAGGTAGCCTTAAATAGCGAACACTCTAGAAAATAACTCTTGGCTCTCTCAATAAAACAACCAGAGGACTTGTGTTCTCTAAGATATAGGAGATGATAGGTAAGGACACATAGATATTAAAAGCAGAAAGCCATTGAAAGAAAAAACTTGACTCCCTTTGTCTAATAGATATACAGCTATCCAAAATGCGTCCAGTTATGCTTCCCCCAAAAGATATTTTGTATCTTTCAATTTCTTGTATTACCCCTAAACAACAACAAAAATATCTGTAATTATAGTTAGACATTAATACAGCTCTCCTGCTTATGCGGCTCCATTATATCTACCTTTTAATCAAAGAAAGCAGAACATCAAATCCTTTAAAAGTAGCCATGTGTTTAAGAGAACTGAGAAAAGCCTCGTGGTCTCAGGCAAAACACGCTCAGAAAAGAACCTTCAAAAATCTTAAGCTTCCACCTTGGGCTGACCTCCAGGCTCAGAGCACATGTAACTATCAGCAAGGACAGCCCCAGCACAGAGCCCTTCTGCAAAGACAGGGAGAGGTGGTTGTGTTTTCAAATGTCCAATTTTCAACAAAGATCACAAAGCATCACAATAGTACAAAAACCACTTCAGAATAAATTAAATCAATGAGGCAAAAGATTTGTACACTGGAAACTACAACATGTTGTTGAAAGAAATAAAGAAGAGAAGACATTAATCAATAGAAAGACATGCTGCTTTTATGAACTGGAAGAGATGCTAAGATGCCAGCAGAGTGCTACCCAAAATGATCTATGGATTTCAATAAAAACCCTAATATTATTTTTTGCAGATATATAAAAAAACACTTTAAAATTTTTATGAACTGCCAAGGAACACACACCCCCACCGCAAAAAAACAACAACCAAATAATCTTTAAAAAGAACAAAGTTGGAGACCTCACACTTAATGATTTTAAACTTACTACATACCCAAAGCAATTAAGCAGTGTTGTACTGGCATAAAGATAGACATATAGACCAATTGAATGGAATAGAGAGCCCGGAAAATAAACTCTTGCAAATATGGTAAGACGATTTTTGACGAGGTTTCCAAGGCCATTCAATGAAAACACAGGTTTTCAACAAATGGTACGTACTGAGAAAACTGGATGTCCACATGCAGAATAATGAAGTTGAACTCTCACCTCACAACATATGCAAAAATTAACTCAAAATGGGTTAAAGATCTAAACATAAGAACTAAAACTATAAAACTCTTAGAAGGAAACAGAAGAAGTTTCATGACCTTGGATTTTACAGTGATTTCTTGGATATAACACCAAAAGCACAGGAAACAAAAGAAAAATAAAAAAATAGGACTTATCTTTTTATTTTGCATAAAAAGATAATATAGAGAGAATGAGAAAACTACAGAATGGGAGAAAATAGTTGCAATTATATATCAGCTAAGAGATTAATATTTAAAATATATAAAGAACTTCCAGAACTCAACAATAAAACAACAATAAAAAATTCTAAAGTAAGCAAAGAACACGTCTGGAGAAACCCAGCCAGATGTCAGCAGTGTGCTGCGGGTAACTCGCAGCCTGGTTTATGGACTCAGCTGCCCTCTTCAGGAAGCTTGGGTTTCTGACCCTGCTTCCACTTCCTCCTTCCTTGGCTTCTCTGTTTGGTTTCAGGATTGAATTCTATGTGTAATGAGGGCCTGCACCTAAAGACCTTTGGGGGCAAATGCCTTAGCTTACACCCCATCTTCTGTGTCCCGGGCACACGCACACAAACATGCACAAACATGTACTCACAGTGCAGGTTCACATATGCACATGTGCACCTGTACACTGACAGTATAAAAACACCTGCATGCATGTACAAGCTCAAATGTACACAGACACATGCACACACTTCTTGGTCCTCACAGAGGCTTCTGGGATCACTTGGGCTTTACTCCTGCGTGGTCCTTCCCTGACACTCCAGCCCTGGTCTGGACTTGCCTGGACCACACCCTCCCCCTAGAGTTGCATCCAAGACTCTGTAGCCCTTGCTGGGCCTCCTATTCTGGCCTCAGGGGAGGAGGTGAGTGCTAGGCACCCCACCCTTATTCCTGCCACCTGTCACAGACTTGATGAATATTTAGTCACTATCCAGAGGTTTCTTCTATGATATGAGTCCAGCCTCTTACACCTGCTCCTCAAGTCTCCAGACTCCAAAGACTGTTTTCCACTTGGCTCCTCTGAAGCTCTGGAGCGGGGAAGTCTTTGCCGTCCTCTGTTTGAATTGCACCATCAAGCATTCTCCAGACACCACAGAAGACAGACTGCTTTATAAATTCTTACAGGCACATGTGGAAACATCAGAGTGATCATTGCAACAGTATGCAGTCAGTTAAGGGTGCCTGGGGGAAAATAACATAAAATAAATCTTCATCTAAGGGCATCTTTCATTTCTAGCAAATGATTAGCTGTCACCAAAGCATCAATTTAACTTTGTCATGCAGCTAAGACTAATTTTTCTAATTAAAGACCATGCATGAAGCTAATCACACTTGCTTCATTCCATAGAAACAAAGATTTCAGTCCTGCTCTAACAATCCTAAACATGTAGGATGAGCAACCCCCAGAGGTGACAAGTCCCAAGCTTGTGGGCAGGTGTGTGAAGGTCTGTGGCCTCAATCCCAGCCTTGCAGGAATGTGCAGCCCACCAGGACCACCCAGGCCCCTCAGCTGTGAGTCTGGGCGGAGTCCTCCCTCCTGCCTGGTGCAGCTCTGACTGCACAACAAGGAGCCCACTGTCCTGGGGCTGCTTGGGCTGGCCCAGGGGAGACACAGGGCCACTGCGATGGGTCCCTCAGATTCTGGGCTCAGGTGGAAAGCTGGGGCCACAGGAAACAAGGGCTGTTGGAGGCTCCTGAGACCGGGCTTCCTCCCTGAGGCCTGTTTCCCTGGGAGATTCATTCTCCACCTGTGAGCCTCACCTCCCAGGATCCAGAGCACAGATGGGGGGAGGGGCGGTGCTCACAGACACAGTGGGTGAGGGGAGAGAAAGGGAGAGGGAGGGAGGGAAAGGGAATCAGAAACCAGCATTTATTAAGAGCCACTTCGTGGGAGAGATACTTAGAATCAGATGAGATCTAAGAGAGAAGGTGATAATTAGCAGAACAAGAAAACTTCATGGCTTCACCATGTGACCACATCAAGTCCAAGTATTGAGCACGAAAGATGGAAATGCAATGACCTGTAGCTGCATCTTCATAGAAATGATTGTCCTCCCTCCTGCATCCCCTATCCTCTAAGATAAGCCTGGTCAGAGCAAAGCAGTCTGGGAGCAATGTGTGGGTACCGGTTGGAGGGAATGCAGATGAGGCCCTGGGTGCCAGGCTGTCACTTCCGCAGGCAGCCCTCTGAGCACGGAAAGCCAGCAACAGTGGGGGACACAGTGTGTGTCCCACCTGACAGGTGCAGACCACTAGCGGCAATCAGTGCAGGCTTTGCAGGTGGGCTGGAGCTTACCTGGGCACCTTCAAGACCTCTCACCAGCAGGACTGCACCCAGGGGTCCTACGCTTTTCTGGGACCAGCTCCTGTGATAGGAATTACTAAAAAGTACACACACACACACACACACACATACACACACACACACTGCTGTCTTCCCTAGCATTTATTACATGGCTCTAGGCAAATCCTAGGTCTTACATAATAAACCCATTTTTTCCTCTGAATGGCTTTGGGTGAAAATACAGTCTGTGTGGCAACCACAAAAGTCACTGCTGTGCTTTCAGGCTCCCTTGACCACAGAAGTGACCTCAGTGTGGGTGGGACAGCCCCTCCTCACTGGCTGCTGGGGAGCTTCTGTGGCTGGAGTTTCTGTAACAGGTGGGCAGGGCGGTAGGAGACAGGGAGGCCTGCTTTTGGAGCTATGACAGGAGCCGAGCAGGGCCCTCCCAGCCTCCCTGCCAGGCCTGCCTCCCCCACCAGCCTGTGGGCTCTCACTTCCCACCTCCTGACCCAGGTCTGCTCTATATCTGTCTGGGAGCATGGAGACATACAACTGGAACACACAGATTCTAGTGCCCCAAGAATAGGGACTCCTGAGAACCTTCACTCTCTGCTTTTCCAAGGTGTATGTCCACGAGCACGCACACATTAACAGGTCTCTTCTTCTAGCCTCTTCGAAAGACCACTGTCATTTGATTTTGCGCATCACTCTCTGCCCATTCTCTCCAACCAAAGCAGACTCGGTCAAACACTAAAGTCTAGTGCACATTTTGACACAGACTTCACCGGATACTCTCTTTCTAAAAGGAACATCCAGTCAGTGCCTGCGTTGAAATCTGATTCTGCGGACCTGTAAGCAACTCCTGCCCTCGCTGGAAGTTGGACAGCCAGGTAGAAGCTCAGAGCATCCCCCACGTGCTCAGGCGTCTAACACAGCTCTGTGTGCAGAGCCTGGGAGTGGGGCAGCCTCACCCCAGCTGCAGAGGAGGAGGCAGGTCCGTCTCCACAGGCCCCCCTGAGATGGGTGAACTGTTCTAACTTGAAAAGAAGCTCTGGTCACCTGGACATTTTCTCCCTCAGAGCATAAAGCATGTGGGACACAGCAGCTCATTTCCCAGAGGAAAAGGTTCTGCTGCCTCTGAGAAGCTGGGAGGAAGAGTGGGGAGTGGGAAGGAAGGGGAGAGAAATGAAGGGGAGAATTTTCACAGATAATGTCTCTGGCTTGCAGAAGAACCTCGCTGAAAAGTGTCGAGGGAGCCAAATGTGAGTGTTGGTGTCAGATGACAGAGCCTCTCTGGCAGGAAGAGAAGGTGCCAGCTGCCTCTCGGGCTGTTACCAGGACCGCTGCGCCTGAGCCAGGGGGCTGAGCTCTTTAACCAACACTCCAGACTCGGAAGGGAGAGGAAGGTGGGCTGCAGGCTGTGCGGGCAGAGACAGGATCACAAGTTCCCATGTGCTTCCCTCAGGGCTGCCTTCCTAAAATTACACCCAGGGTTTATTTATAGTTATGACTGAGTGATGACACAAAGAGGCCAAGGCCACTGAAAGAAGAATTTATTACTTACATTTACTGAGAGCAAGGGGCGCGCTATGCCACACAGGGCACATGGGGACACTGGGTCTCACTCAGGAGGCAGGCGCAGAGGGAGGGGGAAGCCTAGGCCAGAGTCTTCCTAGGATTTCTGCAAGAAAAATAAGGCAGGGCACGGTAGATAGTTAAAGGTTGGCTAGTTTGAAAAATTCCAGCGGGTGGAGAACAGTCCTGAGAAATTTAATGGGAGACCTTCACTACTCCCACTCCCTGCACAAACATTTATTGCCTTTTAGCTAAAAATTGGTATTTCAGGGATGAGCTTTTGAATGAAACCAGTCTTGGAAACAGGAAGGGTGATTGTCCTTTGTCCTGGTTGTGGCAGCTAGAAATGCTAACGGATGGTCACCAAGAGCCGAAGGAGAGACACATGATGGAGCCTGTTCTAGAATCAATAGTGTAGAGAGGCAGGAAACAGCAAGAAGCAATGTTCCCGGCAAAACAGTGGGGAAGCCACAAGGAAACAGAAAGAAAATAGTAAGGAAACCATAGGAAAAACAGTAAAGAAGTTGGAGAAGAAACCCTGTGGAAACAAGTGAGGAGACAGTAAAGAGATGTGGGAAAATGATAAGGAAACAGGAAGAAAACCAAACGGAAGCAGTAAGAAATCAGTAAAGTAACTAGTAAAGAAATAAGTAAAAAAAACAACAAAAAAAAAAACAATAAAAACAGTGAGGAGACAAAAAGAAAACAGCAAGGAAAAGTCTGTCCACGTCAGGTCCAGTCCATGCCTGTGAAAGTTACGAACTCAGCGAACTCACTTCTGGGAGCACATCCCCATGAACCCAAAACACTGACTTGAAAGACTGTATGCACCCCCATGTTCACAGCAGTGTTACTTACAATAGCTAAGATCTGGAAACAGCCCAAGCGCCCGTCAGTAGATGAGTGGATGAAAAAGCTGTGGGACATTTACACAATGGATTTCTATGCAGCTGCAAAAAAGAAAATATTTTTTTTTTTAAATCCTCACCTAAGGATATTTTTTCCATTGCTTTTCAGAGAGAGTGGGAGGGGGACAGAGAAACATCGCTGTACGAGAGACACATCAACTGGTTGCCTGCTGCACACACCCCAACCTGGGCCAGGGGCTGAGCCTGCAACACAGGTATGTGCCCTTGGTTGGAATCAAGCCCTGGATCCTTCAATCTGCAGGCTGACGCTCTAACCACTGAGCCAAACCGGCCAGGGCAAAAGAAGGAAATCTTAACCTTTGTGTGGATGGACTTGGAGAGTATTATGCTAAGTGAAATAAGCCAGTCAGAGAAAGACAAATACCATATGATTTCACTCATGTGGAATCTAATGAACAAAATAAACAAACAAATTAGAAACAGACTCATAGATACAGAACAGACTGACAGCTGTCAGAGGGGAGGACGGTTGCGGGGCTGAGTGAAAAGGTTGAAGGGATTAAGCAAAAAACCAACAACTCATAGACACAGATAACAGTATGGTGATTACCAGAGGGGAAAGGGGGCAGGGGCCGTAGGAGACAGGGAGACCTGCTCTTGGTGCCATGACAGGAGCGAGCAGGGTCCTCCCAGCTTCCCTGCCGGGCCTGCCTCACCCACCAGGCTGTGGGCTCTCAACTCCCTCCTTCTGACCCAAACCTGCTCTACTTCTGTGCTGGGAGGTAGAAGAGGGTAGAGGGGGTTAAATGGTGATGGGAGGAGACTTGGGATGGTGAACACACAATACTGTATACAGATGATGTATATAGAATTGTACACCTGATACCTATATAATTTTATTAACCAATGTGACCCCAATAAATTAAATTATAAAAAAAAAAAGAACTCCTTGAGTCCCTTGAATACTCAACTGCTGTTCTGTGTGTGTGTGTGTGTGTGTGTGTGTGTGTATGGACACACCCAACACCAACTGCTCACTTTCAAGAAAATAAAGTATTGTCATGTGAAATGTGATAAGTATATATATCAGCTACACATTTCCTTTGTCTCTTTCTTTTCCCTTTTCATTCATTCTTGTATTTTATTTAAAAGACATCTATAATGAACCAGGTAGTGGGGGTATAATAAATAATAAGACACATTTTCTGTCTTCAGAGAGTGTGCCATTCAGTGTGGAATGTATAAGAAACAAGTAAAAACACACGCGTATAATTTTAAAATTCAGGCAGTGTGATAGAGAACCTTAAAGCAGATTTTGTTATTTTGGGGGTAGGGAGTCAACACAGATATTAAGGTTGACCTCTCCAAGGAGATAGCACTCAATTACTCTTAAATTAACATTTAATAAACTTTTTTGAATACTTACTACTTTAGGTGCTCAGATATAAAAACGTATAAAAATCCTTGGCCTCAAGGAGCAAAGTTTCTCTTCTTTGAGGAGAAACAAAAATAAACAAAATAAAGAAGTAGATGTCATAGAGTAGAAGATGGCAACTGCTATGGAGACACGTTAGTAGAGAAAAGTGATAAGGATTGATGGAGAGAGGTTAAGGTTTTATGTAGGTTAAGAGACTGGTGGGTGCTGTGATGCACCAGCCAGGGCCCCCCTCAGAAATGCAGAACTTCCTCTCCCAGCTCCTGGGAATGCTGCTGGCAGACAGCTTGCAGTGCTTGGCTGTTTTGGGGACTGCCTCAGATGCAGCTCAGCTATAGCCACACTCAGAGGTGGCCTGGAAAGCAGGTGGCAAGGGAAGATCTCACAATGAGGAGAGCTTCAAGCAGTAGGCTTAGCCATCCACTTTGTGGGGACAGAGTAGTGACCCCAGGATAGAATATGTATGAAATTTGGGTCAGGGCAAATGACTTGCTCAGCTGATCAGGGACCTGGAAGGAGAAAGACTGATGATTATGGACAAGCAGGTCCTAGGTAAAGGCGTGTGGGTGGATGTATGAGAGCAGATGCAAAAGGGAACCCTTTCTTATTGCATGTTAATCCCCAGTTGAGTTGGACTTATATTGGAGGGTAAGATGCATGTTGGATCATAATTCTGACCAAATAGATTTAAGACTGGGGCCTCATCTCAGGATGGAGAGGGCAATTCTGCTCACCTGAGAGTCTTATCCTGATAGGCTTGGTCCAGGCACAATGGGGGCAATGAGCCCCTTACCTTATAAATTATCTCCCTGCTGCTGATTTTGCCTCTCAGGATCATAGCAGCAGGATGGGAGCTCTTGCTAAAATTTTCAGTTGCGTTTCTATGGAAACCATGAGCTCTTTGGCCAATTCTCCAATGGCTCTGGAGCCAAGGAAGCTATTCATAATTGTTTTTGCATACCTTAGGACCCTGCCCTTGGGAGCAGACAGATTCCTTTTATGGTTTCCTGGGTAACTAACTTGCCTTCTATTAACCAGGACAAATACTGCATAGCCTGGCTTGGCTCATTCCACTGTACCAGACACCCTCTCCCAAATTGGGCAGACATAGGTCAGTTTTTCATTCCTACATGAAGGCATTGTGTTCACAGGTATAACAGCCAACAAGATGTAAAGGATGGAGGCTAGAAGAATATACTAAAAATGGGACATTCTGATTAACATAGCCAAGAGTGGGAGCTTTGAAATCTCCTGATGAGTCTATGTTCAGTCCTCAAGAAAACCAGAAGTTACTGGTGAACAAATAGTTCATTTTAGGCAATTAAAAATGTCAAGTAGAAAATAGCTGGAATGAGATACTGTAGATGGCATCATGGCCAAGGCTGGAAGGAAGCTCCCAGGAGTGATTTAGATGTTCTGTACCTTTGAGATCCTATGGGTGCTTGTTTTCTAGCTGAGACACTGTATATCAAAGCAAGTGATTCAGCTTTCTCATGTCTGGATCCTTCCATCATGCAGACAATACTGACATAACGCAAGGAAAATGTTGTACTATAAAAAGCCTTCAGGCACCAGCCAGTCCATTCCTCTCTTTCATGCAGAACTAGAAATATAGCTTAATATCCTGTGTTTTTTAAATGGCTCAATAAGGAAACTCCAAGTCCTGGCCCACCCTCAACTGACACACAGTTTTGGTTTCAATGCAATTTCCCAATGATCTAGTCCAGTGGTTTTCACACTTGGATGCAGCAAAATTAACTATGGATTTTTTTAAACCTGCAACTGAATTACACCTCATACCTTCTGAATCAGAATTTTCTAGGATGAGACCTAATAATATAAATGTGTAAATCTTCACAGATGGCCCTGAAGCACAGCTAAGATGCAGAGTCCCTGATCTCATCTAAATCTACCTGCTGTAATGCCACCATGTGACTTGTGTCTGTCCTTGGTAAAAATAGGGCTCACTCAAGATCTCTGATCTAATGTCTCTTTGCTCTTGTCCTGCATGTCCATCCCCCTCAGCCTGCCCAGCTCTGGTGCTGTGCTCCCAGAGGAAGGGCTAGAGAAGCAGGTGTGGGGGCTGAGAGCAGGGGGGTAGAGGGCACTAGAGCAGGATGTCTCCATGGCAGCTCGCTGGGCCAGGAATGGAGAGGTCTGACTGAGGAGCCTTAAGAGGGAGTATAAACTGAGAAACGTACAGGATGTTGCTCTGTGGATTGTATGTTGTATCGTTTAACTTATTTCTTAGTTCTCCTTTGAAACATACCCTTGGATCAAATTGATTTGGCAAACTTAGCCAAATCATATGAGTTCATGTTAATGCTCTACATTTGACAGGCCAGGGAAGACCTGTGTTTGGAGAGGTCTGCAGAGCACTGTTACAGGTACTTTGCATTCTCTCTGAGTTGAAGCCTGGGCATGAGTGTGGGAGGGGAGCAATCTCCCTGTCTTCCAGCTGAAACCTCACAAAACAGAAGGCAGTGTTCACTGATGCACAGGTAATAAAACAGGTAGAAAGAGTGGAGGGTGCCTCAAGGGCTCATTGGAGAACCTGAAACAGAAGCTCGATGTACCATCTCTGATAAGTTGAGAGCTAGTGCTATAAGGGAGCCTGAGCTGTGAGTGTTTGCTGGTGGGAGCTGAGGGGGACCTTGCCAAGGTCATACTATGGTCCCCTGTGGTTCTGACTTCCAAGCCAGCTCCCACACTGCTCCTTTGAAACCTTTCCTCCACCTTCTGCAGTAGGTAGTTAGATAGATATGATCAGAGTAGGAAAGATAGGCCAGGTGCAGACGGCACCAGGGAGGAGAGCCCTGGATGCCTGGCAACGGGTAAAACTACAAGCACTTCCATGACCACTCCCTTAAGCATTAGTCCCTGGAGATGACATCTAGGCCTCAGCTGTGTTTCAGCTCCAGGCCCAGAGAAGCAACAAAATCAGACAGTGACATGACAGCTGACATCAGGACCAGCTGAACTGACTGATGGCCCCCTGCCCTGGCACTGAGAAATCAGTGGAGGTACTTGAGTTCTGGCTAAGAAACCCTGAGGGGGTATAGCTGGAAAGCTGATGAATATTCTATTGAGATCCCATCCTGAGACTTTCACATAAAAGCCCTTAAGACAGGGACCCCATGTGTTCTCTCTTTTTCTGGAGTACAGTGGTACCTTTCCTCCCTCTCTCATTTCTCAAGGCTCTTCTCCCTCTCCCTCTCTCCCTCTCTCTCTCTCCCTCTCTCTTTCACTTCTTTCCTGAGCCCATTTCTTCTATGGCTCGCTTCTTCTACCTCTGTGACTTTCTAAATAAACTTTGTCTTAGAGTTTGAGTCTTGGCTCTGAATTCTTTCTTAGCCAGAACTCAAGTACCGAAGTTGCTGAACCAGGTCCAACACTTGATGCTGTTTCACTGCCAACACCTCTGCCCCAGTGGGAGAAACAAGTGCTCTTGGGGTGGGGGAGGGAGGCTGTGAACAGCATGTGGGATGGGGTTGGGCACCTCATGGGAAATCCCTGAGTGACAGTAGTCTTGGGGCAGGGGTGTCACTGGACCAGTTGAATAGGGAGGATAGAGCGCGTGATGATTTGGGTGTGTGAGCTGCCTTTAAACCCTCAGGCCAGGAACTACATGCAAGTAGCTTCCCCCCAACCTGACTGCATATGGATGTTTCAGGAAAGCAAACACCAATGCTTCAGGGCCGAAAGGGGGAGAAGGAGAATGGGGGGTTGGCAGGTTTCTCCTCCTCTCCATGACACTACTTGGGGGTTTATGCTTCTGGAGAAAAGCACAGAAAATCCAGACTAACCCCCATCAATGCCTAGAATTCACCACCTTAGCTTTCTTTCCTACAGCCAGGGGCACATGGTCGGATGGGCAAGAGAGAGGAAGATGCCACTAGAAGCTGATATTATTGAAAGCCTATGAAGAAGAGGGTCTGTACCACAGCTGTAGCACCTGCTCTACGGAGGGGGAAACCGAGGCCTGGAGGAGGAAAGCCTGCATGATCACTCAGGGAGTAGACAACCACACTTCACTTCAGAGTCCACCTCTTCCCCCTAAGCCACGTGACACATTCACTGGGGAACAAGCACAAGCATGGGAGGGATGTGGAGCTATTTCTTCCCAGTGTGTCTGCACTGAGCCAGACCTCCAGGCCCCAAAACCATCACTTAGAGCCCTGCGTGCCCCCAAGAACTTTAACTGTGGGAAACACTTTGCAGTGAAAAATTGCCATTTCTACCAAAAGGGCTGTAAAGGTCGGGCAGAACCGCTTTAGTAAACAATGGCTTTATATCAAACTGTGAAAGGGGTGAAGGGGCAAGCGAGGGAAATGGATAAAGGGATTTGCTGAAAATCTAAGCCTATTCTTGCAAATGCCAAGTGTTCGGAGAATTTCCCTTGAGCTGCCCTTGGCCATAGGGGTTAATTCATGTGTTCCTTGGCTCCAGGGCCGCAGCTGCAGTTAGAAGCACAGTTTGTGACTTTTCTTAATCTGATCGCTGAGAACAGACTTCACACAGTTCCTCTCCCTGTGCCTCAGCCCACATCCAAGCCTCTAAGAAATCTGATGTGACTCCTGAGACTGCCCTTCATTAAGTGTGAAGGTGACAGCACTGCAGCAACCACAATAACCAAAGTCACTCCGCTTCGGGTCTATTTTCTTATTTAATCACTACCTCAGGGCTTTTCCCAAGAGAGGAAACAGGTTTAGATTATTCCCAGACCTCTCCCAAGGTAATCCCACTAGGGGAAAGGAGGAGCCAAAGCAGGCCCGCCCAGCTGCCCATCCCCCATCCGGTGTCCCACTGCCCCAGAGCACGGAAGGTGACTGACCCCCATCCCAAAGGGCTATGTGAGGGCCTAGGAAACATGAGGCTGCATGTGCTGGCTGGACCAAGTGAAAGGCCTGTGGTGGCTACATACCAGGAAGCAGGACAGAAGTTCTGAATTAGCATGCTCTTCTTTCTCCCAACACAAACCTTGCCCGGCTTTAACTGATTTGTTCAGCAGGAAATGTTTGCTCTGAGAGTTCCTGATGGGGAAACCGGCTTCTCTGAGGGCTGGTCACTTGATCAGAAAGATCACAAGGGTTCTATTTACCCCCCACTTAGAGCTTCCTTAGCTCTTCAAGCCCCATAAGTTTTAATATAATCATCCCCACTTTGCACAGAAATTGTGTTTTATGAGCACATTGCCAGGAGTTGAAGACTTGCAAACAGAGGCTTTTGAAATAAAAATAAAACGATCCTCAGATCCAGTACTGTTGCCAAAACGGGAAGTAGAGCTCACTTGGTAGCAGTGTGCAGGTGGACGTGATTGTGATGACTACTGGTGTTTATCCAGGCTTCTCTCGCACCTCGAGGCTGAGATGGGGCCTATGGGAAGGGATCAGCTGGCCTGCCCCAGCCATGGAGGACTTTGGAGTGATTTTGGAAACCTACCTTGACAGACAAGTGTGAATGGCCTTCCTTAAGTTGGCTGAGTGATTACTAGGCAGTGGAATGGAGTTCCTGGCATCTAAATTTCTGGTCTTCAGCCCTTGCCCAATTCCCACACCTCATTCCTACAAAAGGGGAAAAAATAACTGCTGGCCATTTATACGAGCTAATGGGGACTTTTTCTATCTGGTTATTCTTATGAGGAATGGCTGTCTCACCTGTTAGCATCATTTTATAGGCTGTTTTGTAAGTACCTACTAAGAACAAAACTAAGATACCAAGATGCAAAAGGATAATTGAGATGCCTCAAAATATTTAAAGTCTAGAAAGGGTGATAGGTAAGAATCCAAACAATGTGCAAGAGGAAAGGAGGAGGAATGGGCAGGGAGAGGACTGAGCATGGGTGGGATGTGGTAGGAAGAGGCCAGCCCTGGGACAGGGGCAGTCAGGAGACACTGTGGACAGAGGGGGCCCAGGCTTCCTAGGGCTGGGTTCCAAATCCCAGCTCTCCCACCACCCAGTTGAGTAGCCTCACTGGGCCCTCTCATCCGGAGTCAGCAGCTTAGCTTGGTGCTTCTTTCACCCTGTGCATGTAACTCCGGGTGTGCCTGTGACTCTTCTCTGGATGAGTTGTATGCACTATGCTCTGTGTTTGTAGCACAGGGTTACACCTGGGTGGGCCACAGTGTCGGGTCCAGGTTTGACTGAGTTGTCACCACTTCTGTGCAGGCAGCTGGCCTGTAGGAACTGCTGTGACTGGGGGCCACATTGGGGATACGGCAGTGCTTCCACACGTGTGTGGCTCTGTCTGCAGCCCTGTGATGCTCTGTGTGGCTATGTTTGTAGAATTTCTGGGTATGTCACTATTTATATGACACTGTCTATGTGGTACTTGACATTAATATGTCTTGACTTGAAAGGTGCTTGATAGGAAGAAACACCGTGGGGAGGGGTGGGCACCATTCTTGATGCCAGGGTCATAAGCCCATGATTGATACCATGTTTTAGCCATGATATCAATGACCTGTGGTGTCCTAGAGGCTTTACAGGCATTGAGGTGCTGGTGACAGTGGGGCTGGTCCTTCTGCCCAGACTGAGCCCAATGCCATGGTATCTCTACCCAGTTATGACAGTGTCCTTGACCCAAGCCCAGGAAATTTATTTTCTTCACTGATGCCCCTTGCCCAGAAATAAGAGTCCAGCCAATGTCCTGTGGAGGATGGGGTCTGAGGAAAGAGGGTCCTTCTTATAGCCATTCCAGGCTTTCTCTGCTTCTGTTTTGGTGGGGTGGAGGAGGGTCCTGGGAAGGATGCTGGGAGGTATGATGCCAGATCACAGCATGAGCCATGCAAAGGCTGCTGTTAAGAGACTGCCTTACCGCTCGCTATATGGAGACACATAGGTTTGTCCAAAATGCACAGGGTTGTTCCAAATCCGTCAGACTTGGAGAAGATTTAAGGCTCAGATCCAAATTATGGAAGGCTCCTTCTCTGATTTATAATTCAGTGTAAGTAAATGCATGTATGTGGGAAAGGGAGACTCAGCATAAATTCTCTTTGCTCCGCATGAGTTTTCCCCAGGAGAGCCTAGAGTGATTGGGAAAATGCCCTAAGAATGCTCCTAGATGCAAGTGAAAGACAAGTGTGTCTAGAGTGGTAGTGGGAGAAGTAAGGGTCAGAGCTGCCAAAGCCATCAGGCCTCACCAGCCCTTCCTCTCTGAACAAACCCATAGGTATGGACAGAGCAGGCAATGATTCCCTGCTTCTCTCGTCCTTATGAGACTGAGGATGGAGAGTAAAGACTGGCAGCTTCTGCAGGAGCTCAGAACACCAAGTGCTGCAGAGGAGATAGGATCCTGCACAAAAGTTCTCTCCCAACTCAGGCTTCAGCACAGCCCCACTTCAGCCCTGGGCAGGGGGAACCTTGGTCCTATGGGGCCCCTTTGGTAGTCATGGAGCATCTGGCTCTGCAGGTCCTGGGCAGGAGCAGGAGGAGGAGGAGGAGGAGGAGGAGGAGGAGGAGAAGTTTGGCCCAGCTGATATCATTGAAATTAGCCAGGAAAGAAGCAAAGGGAAGGCCAGATATTATAGGCAGGTTGTTTGGGCAGCTTCACCATGAAGCTGCAATTTCGCACTTCCCAAGGAACCATCAGCCTATTCCCTGCAAAACACTGTGGGAAGGGGTCCAACAAAGGAGAGATAGATACAAGCCCAGCGATGTTGGGGTGACATAGGGAAGACACTTGTCTGTCAGTCACACCTGGGAACAGAGATCATTGGCCAGAATTGGTGTTGCCACTGCAAGCCCAGGAAAATTTTGGAATACATAATCCCCTAAACAAAGGAGTTCTCTCTCTCATGTGGCTCTTGGCTCTCTTGTATTCACCCAAGTGGCCCACGGTCATGCAGACGCCACGTGCAATGGACTGATGGACTCCAGCTGGGAACACAAACTAAACTAGCCTGATGCTGAATTGAACTATGACCTAACATGGAATGGAGACTCTGGACATTGGCTCTAATCCTAACCCTATTAAAGCCACGGCTACACTTCTTCTATGGCAGCACAAGGGGAAATGGGACTTTGGAAACTCGGGGATTTAATTCCATGGAAGTAAAGCTTTCTACAATACCTCATCCTCTTGAGGGGACCTCCAGAAATTCTTATTCCAGTGGTACCCCCAAAACCCCACTGCCACAGGTAACACAGCTACAGCTGATTCCCTGGCCACCTGTTACCTGAGAGATAGCCCTTCCTGATGGGGGAAAGAAAGACTGGAAAGTTGAGACTGAGCTTCCCAAACCACCTGCTGAGATGCTTGGGACTTCATTAGCAGGAAGAACATGCTGACTTCTATTCACGGGTGTTCAGACTGCTCATGGGGAAAGAAACCGCCAACCTGCCTCCTCCCAGCTATGGTAAATATTGGGCTTTCATCTTGCTTATATGGCTCTACAACTCCTCCAAAAGTCCCCCCAAAGTGGCCTGTATAGCAGGTGGTGGGACAGGGTTGATCACCTGCTGCTGGCACTTAGGGCTTGATAACAGTTCATCCATGACCAGCTTCCTGGGGCATTGGTGGCTCCCTTAGTGATTATTTCAATATGTGAGACCATGTGGAATCAGGAAAGGGACAGTCCTGGCTTCCCCAAATCCCAGTAAGGCCTGGTGCCTCAGAAGTGGTGGATAGTTGAGTCCACAGGAAAAGTGACAAGTGTGACTAGATAAGCAAGAGCAGTTTCATGGAAAGGATATTGAAGCTTAATTGCTGGTATTTGAGTGTTCACCAGATTGCAAATTTCTTGAGTATAAGAGCCCTGTAAGGAAAGAACTTAGAAATTATGCAGACTGGACCCTTTCTAGCACAAGTGAAGGTCTGAACAATCAGAGAAGTTGAGTAGCTTACCAAGTAGACTAATTAATAGTATTGAAAGCTTGGAAACTAGAGTCCAGGGCTTTAGCTTTCTTTTCAGTATCATGTGTACTTGTTCTTTTGAGATTCCATTGTGTCTGTCACTCCACAGATGCTAACTAGCTTAACTAGTTAATGGATAAGTAGGGTTCACAGCCAGATACTCTAGTTTTAACAAAAGTAGAACATTTGGATCTAGTTTCTTAGTATAACAGAAGGCACTCAACCTCTAGACTGGAATCTCTAGGATTTACTGAAAGTCACTGACTTGGAAATATTCAGCCTGCATATGCCATCACCTGTAAAGAGCTGCCTGAGGTGTTTGCTAAACAAAAGTTCCTTTCTAAGAAACCTCCCATTCTTTCCTCAGGGCCCCTGTTCTTCCCTTTATCTCTACCAGCCACAGACCCTGCCAAGCCTGGGAACCCAGGCTCTGCCCAAGGCCACTTTCCTTCTTGTCTCAGGTCCAGGAAGGGCCTGTGATATCAAGAGAGTGAGCAGGTCCCTTGGCTGGAGTCTGGGGATTAAGAAAAGGGCCCTGTAAAGGAAATGGGAATGTGGCATCAGTGAGAACTCGTGAACAAAATTAACATGACAGAGTTTGGGGGGGATGCCAGCAAAGTCACATTCACAGGCAACAAATACAAGAGACAACATTCTCTATGAGGCTTTTAGGACCCTCCTCTGCTTGTCATTGCCTCCTTTATTCTTTCTGCATTGCTGGGTGTTGTAAACATTGAAAAACCCCTGGAGAAGCCATGCTTGCTTATAAATGAAGAGGGAGAAATTCAGGAAAGTCTTGCTTCCCAATGGTGGAGGGGGGTGGGGGGAAGGGAGGGAACTGTTGGTGGGAGTGATACTATTGTAATTGGCTAGTTATTAATAATAGGAAAGGAGCAAAGGGAGGCCAGACATTACAGGCTTGTCATTTGAGCAGCTTCACGAGGAAGCTGCAATTTCACACTCCCCAGGGAACCATGGGTCCATTACCCACAGATCACTGAGGGAAGGGGTCCAACAATGGGGGGTAGACACATGCACAGTGAAATTGGGGTGCTTGTCAGTCACACCTGGGAACAGAGATCATTAGGCAGAATGGGCATGGCCACTGCAAGCCCATGAAAATTTGGGAATACATAACTCCCTAGGATCTCTTTCTCTTGGTTCCTCTTGGCTCTCTCTCGACTTCCTTGCCTTTGCCCATATGGCCCACTGCCATGTGGACCCCACAGACAATGGGCTGATGGACTGCAGTAGAGAAACAAAAATTAAGCTAGCTTGATGCTGGATTGGACTGTGCCCTAACATGGAATGGAAACTCTGGACACTGGGTCTAATTTTAGCTCTACTGAAGGTGAAGCTATACTTCTTCTATGACTGCACAAAAGAAAATGGGACCTTGGAAACTCAGGGGTTTAATCCCACAAAAATAAAAATCACTCGGTCTCCTATGCAAGTCTCAGAAAATTATTTTCCTTGGGATATGGCAAGAAATTCACCCTCATGAGCAACAGGTGGGAACAAGGATCTCCCCCCACTGGTAACAGCTGCAGAAAGGAAGACATGGGAGGCTGGGGCTGGGGGTGTGGGGTCAAAAGCAAAAAGCCAGGGACACTGAGGGCCCAGGATCAAGAAGTGTCCATGAAGCAGGGCTGTGAGGGCAGCGCCAGTTGTCCACAAATCCCAGTGTTCCTTTCTGCTAATATAATCTCTTCCTGGCCACTGCTGTGCCCCGAGGAGGGGTGATGAGCTGGGCGGAGAACAGTCCTGGACCTCTCTGCACTGATACGGAAGGCCAACTGGAGAATGGACTAACTCACAGAGTGCGTAGAAATGGAAGTTAAGCAGATCCAGCCTGTGCTCCTTTTCAGGGCTTCAGCTTTCTTGTCAATACAGTGGGCATTATAATCTCTACAATTCCTTCAAATGCCAGGTTAAAATAAATACAAAAACAGAAAACACACCCTTTACAAAATATAGTACCTCTATTGCCATCTCTTAATACTCAGTTCTCATAATGTCTTTATGAGATAAAGCTGAGACCCAGAAAAGTTGTAAGACCCATCCAAGATGATGAAGGAAGGCTGAATCTAAATCAGGCAACTCTCAGTGGGGATAATCAGAAGTGCTGACAATTATTGATTGCTCCTTATATAAATGAGGACATTGAGCACAGAGAAGTTAAGTGACTTGAGTTGGGTTGTCCAGCTAACAAGAATTGAAGCAGGATTCCAATCCAGATCACGTGACTCCAGCGGCTCTCCTCTTCGTTAGACTAAGAATAGCCAAGTAGACCAAGGGCAGGCATGAGGCTCCTTCTTTGAGAGGGAAGATATGGCTTCCACAAATTATCAACTTTTTTTTTTTTTTCCTGTTTGAGTATTTGGAGATCACTTGTGTGGGTCTGCATTATAGTAGCAGGAAACATTGGTTCGGAAAGATAACAATTAACTTTGAACATTTATTTTGCTTTAACTTTAAAGACCTTACTTTTTACACATCTTCATTGAGATGTAATTCACATACCATAAAACTCACCCACGTAAGGTATACAATTCAGTGTTTTTGGTAAACTTATAGATATATACACCACCATCACAGTGCATGTTAAAACATTTTTGCCGCCTAAAGAGGAAACCCCACACATTTAGCCAGCATCCCTACTCCCTTCTGCCTTTCTACCCCCACGGTCCTCAGCAACCACTGACCTACTTTTTTTCCTCTGTAGACTCCCCTGTGCTAGACATTCCATATGAATGGAATCACAACATATGTGGTCTTTTGCAACTAGTTTCTTTGCTTAGCACATTTCCAAGATTCATCCAAGTTGTAGCATGCATCAGTCCTTCATTCTTTTTGTGCCCACATGATATACCACTGTAACAGTATGCCAAAATTTATTTGATGAACATCTGAGTCATTTCTATCTTTTAGCTATTATGAAAAGTGCTGCCATAAACGTTTTTGTATAAGTTTTATGTGAACGTATATTTTCATTTCTCCTGGGTGCATACCTAGGAGTGGAATTTCTGGTTCTTATGGTAGCCCCATGTTTAGTCATTAAAGGAATTACCAGAATGTTTTCCAAAACAGATGCTCCATTTTACAGTCCCACCAGCAGCGCATGAAGACTCCACTTTCCCACACCCTGCCCAGTCTTGTTATCTGCTTTTTGATTCTAGTCATCCTGTGGGTGTGGAGTGGAACCAAACCGTGGTTTGATTAGCATTTCCCTGGCACCAGCTGTTGGGCCATTTGTCTATCCGCCATTTATGTATGTTTGTTGGAGAAATATCTGTTCAAATACTTTGCCCACTTTAATTATTTGTCTTCATAATTTATGAATATAAGTCACATATGTTATTTGCAAATATTTTCTTCCATTTTCTGGGTTGACTTACCACTTTCCTGATGGTGCCCTTAGAAACCACAAAAGTTTTCAATCTTGATGAAGTCCAATTTTCAAAAAATTAGAAGTATCTAATTTTTTTGTTGTTGCTCATAATTTTAACATTGTATGTAAGAATACTTTGCCAAACCTAAGGTCAGAAAGCTTTACCCCTGTGTTTTCTTCTAAAGGTGTGATTATTTTAGCTCTTAGAATTATGTCTGTTGTTCATTTTGAGTTCTTTCTTTCTTTCTTTCTTTCTTTCTTTCTTTCTTTCTTTCTTTCTTTCTTTTCTTTTTTCTTTTTTTTTGTATATGGTAGGAGGGAAGAGTCTAACTTCATTCTTCTCCATATGGCTTCATAGGTTTTCAAAAAGCAATTATTTCCCTGTTGGGCAGAATTGACTTAAATGCTAAGGTTTTCCTCCCTTCCACAAGATCATATCATAAAGTGACATTGTAAAGATGTAAGTCCACTTTGCACTCCTGCTCCACCAATCCAAAATGGCACTGGATCCCAGAACCTCAAAGATGATTCCCAGGACTCGTAAACCATAAGTTCTGGCCCTACTGGACTGTGGATTCACTTGACTGCTTCTCTCTTTACAACTCCAGGAGCATATAATTTCATAGAAAGGTTTAGGGATGAGCAGAGACCTGGTGGCCCCTGAGGTTATTTGTCACTCCTGGGTTTCTCTGTTCTTGGCATAATTCCCCTAGGTCACTGCTTCCTGCCTCATTCCAAGCTTCCTGCTCACTTGTGGGAGGTGTGTGTTCATACTCTCCCTACCTCAAGGTCAGCTCTAAGAGTCACTCATTGCCTCACTGAAGGTGGTTAATTGATGAAAATGGTGACGCCTCTCAGTCAGTGAGAGCCTGGTAGACCTGAAGCACCAGAGAGGAAGGGAAAGGAAGGGAGTACCACCATCCCAATGAAATGCCTTAGCCAGAAGGGCTGTACTGGTGGAGGCTGGTCCGCAGGGACTCCTGAACCCACACTGGCGTCTATGGTGACGGGGAGGCAGCCCAGGCACTCAGGAATGTCAGAGAGGGATCAGAGAGCATCCTGGCTTTTGAGTCCTGTCTAGAGTTGAGCTGCTACTGCCATCATCTTTAGAGTCTCCAGTTACTGGGAGTGAATATTACCAGCTAGGGAGAGGGTTAAGATTGGAACATAAAATTCCGTTAGAAAATGTCATTAGCATATTTATTTTCTATGCCATCCCCTCAGCAGTTGCTCTCTGCTTCTCCCACACTCTACATCTGGACCATCTGTCTCCAAGAACCAGTCTTAGAAAAGTCTCATCGCAGTTTACAGAAGGCAAAGGGGGCAGATCCAGAGATGGCAATTCCTTTAACTGCAGAAGAGCTGAAAAGCACATAATTTAACCATGGATTCAATCAAGAGTAGGAGGGGATGGGCTGTGTGTGTGTGTGTGTGTGTGTGTGTGTGTGTGTGTGTGCACATGGATGTCTGTTAAAGGAGGGGAGAGACAGGAGGGAAGGGACTGAGCTCAGGACCCTGTGGAAACTGGTTGAGTTCTACACATAAGTGAATCTGGAAACTGCCCTTTGCCTGTTACTGGGGGTGAACATTAGCTCCCTGCCATTCACTCGACCTGGCATGCCTCGAACTCAGAGTACATCAGGATGGCCAGAAAGTAAGATAAATCCACAGAGCAGGGCCAGGTACAGCTGCAGAGAGGGCGTATTACTAGTCACTGTGTGGGGACCTGGGAACATGGAAGTGAAAATCCAGTCCCAATCCAGGGAGTCCTCAGTTCAAGGAGAGGAGACAGGCCAGTAAGCTGTTCCCAGCTATGCCATATGGTGAGTCCCACAGTCATGAAATGTGAGAGAGGGATTGTTAATTACAGAGTGGGGAGAAGTCCAAGAAGGTATGGAAAAGAAGGGACATTTGATCTCAGTCCCTGAAATATAAGGGGAGGAAAGGGCAGTCTAGACAAAGGCACAGGGCTATGGGAGTCAGTGCCATTATTTGGGGGCAATACAGCTGGGGCCCTGAGTGGTTCAAGAAAAATGAGACATATTTGTTGGGCCCCAACATGAGGAGAGTAAATACCTTGTTTAAAAGTTCTCAGTTTTTAACCATGGGGTTCCCCTGAAGTGGCCCCAGCTCTGAAAGCAGGTATTTGCTCTTCAGCACAAGTAGTCTTGGAGTGTTTTCCAGATCACCATGGGCTCTACCCAAGAAAGAAACACCCAAAGCTGATATCTATGTGGTCGGCCAGTTTGCTGATGACAAGGCATCTGGCCCTATGGAGACGGAGCCTGCAGGGTGGTCTGTGACTGCAGTGCAAAGTCTGGCGCTCTGGGGCCTCTGCCCTGGGAGGGGACATGGAGAAAGCCCCTGCACCTGATCCCGCTGGCACAAGTCCACCAGGGACCCAGGGGCACAGCTGGTCAGGGGAGAGACCTTCAGCAAGGCCGATGAGCATGATTTCAGGGTAAATTTCCTCCCATGATTATATTTTATTTCAGAGTCATTAGGGTAATTTTGCTATTCTTTCCATGTCAGTGCCAGCTCTGCCTCATTTGCATTGTTCTGAGAAAGCCTTCACTCGTGCGCTGAGAAACCGCTCAATCAGTAAAGGACAGTTTGAAAGGAATCAGCACAATGTCATTTGCCAAAATCAGACCTGGGACGTCGTGGTTCCTCACCCCATGCGTCAGGGTCCTTCCCCAGGGCAGGAGGACTACGTGTGCAG
Source organism: Miniopterus natalensis (assembly GCF_054644295.1). Taxonomy (NCBI): domain Eukaryota; kingdom Metazoa; phylum Chordata; class Mammalia; order Chiroptera; family Miniopteridae; genus Miniopterus; species Miniopterus natalensis. The sequence continues at coordinate 3,117,527 of NC_142100.1, read as the reverse complement.
CAGACCTGCCAACACTCATCCCTCATCCCAGCTAACCTCGGATTGATGTACTATGGGTAGTCAGTTTTAAATAAAAGAAACGCAATTATCTTGGTGAGGCAAAGAGATACAAAGAAGCCTGTGGCTGGGGGTGCGGTGAGGGGTGTGTGTGCACTCAGGAGACCCCTTGGAAGGCCACTGGCTTAGAACAAAGAGTTCAGGTTTAGTGTCAAGTGTCAGAAAAAAATGAATTCACATCCTACCTCCGCGACTTACTGGGGAAGGAAACTCTTTAACCTTCAGTTCCCTCATCAACAGCTCGGGCATGATCACTCCATCGCTTCTGTGTAGTATATTGTGGAATTCTAAGATGCTGGAGTTGGAATGGACAGTAGCTAGCACCCATCCTGTGCCAGGCTCTGCAGTAGGTCTTATATATGATTGTTAATCCCCGTAGTAATTCTTTGAGGTCAAGTATTATCAACTTCATATCTTAAGTTAAGAAATGGACTAGAGAATTAAAGTGACTTTTCCAAACGCTAGTAGATGGCAGAGCTGGCTGTTTCATACAGGGCTCATTCAGGCAAACAGAAACCATGTGAATGATTTTACCAAAGAGAATTTAAAATGAGAAATGCCCTAAACAGATGATGGCTGTCTTGAAAATGAAAAAAAACAAAACAAAAACGACATAGCACAGAGACGAATTGTAGGAAGCAGCTTCTATCTCTAGGGTTAGGAGCACAACAAAGTCGGTCTGGAAGATTAGAATTTAAGACCCTCCAGCAGGCCCTCAAAATTGCACGCACTGTGTGTAACACTCTTGTGACAGTTCAGGTGTTAATTTCCTCAGAAGGCTCCCTGTCCCAATGGCACTGCAGGATGCATGCTTAGGCAGAGAGCGTCACAGCCTCCTCACATTGAGCCTGTCTGGGTCCTTGCTGCAATCCAGGACTCCCCAGATGAAACAAGCTCTTCAAGCTCAGTTACTTCTCACTCTTGACAGATGTTAACATTGGTTGATTTAAAGGAAGAATCACGGGAGTTATGGGAAATATGTACTGAAAGATTCTACATGCTGATCAAAGACCCTTGGAGAATCCAGGAGTCCCTCAAGAAGACCCAGGGCAGCATGGAAGTCTGGATGCTGAAGGCAGAAGCTCCCAAAACACTAGAACTGAATGTTGTGACTTCTGTAGCTTTGTGACCATGGCCTGGATTTATGTCCCTTAAGTAAAGGTTAATTGGTGTGCTGAGGGTTTGTTTGTTTTGTTTTTTTAAATATATCTTTATTGATTCCAGAGAGAAGAAGGGAGGAGAGAAAGAGATAGAAATATCAATGATGAGAGAGAATCATTGATCGGTACTTCCTGCATACCCCTGACTGCAAATCGAGCCCACAACCCGGGCATGTGCCCTGACAGGGAATCGAACCACGATCTCCTGGATCCTAGGTCAAGGCTCAACTGCTGAGCCACACCCAGCCAGGCTTGCTGAGGTTTTTAACTTCTCTGTAGGATGAGTCACAATTAGGTCAGTTTCCAGTATCAAATTTATGTAACATCTCTGATCTGTTCAGGTCTTACTTAATAGAATTATCTGTTTCCAGAATTCTCTAGTTTTTATTGAGTTTCTTTCTGCCAACATTAAAGGTCTTTTATTGAGCAAGTCTTTTCCAATCCCCAAAGTTGTTAAATGACTCAAGTTGGTATTTAGGGTGAGAATATGTTGCTGTTTCATTCTCTGGTATTCTCAGTGCTGATTTTACCCCATAGAAACAATGCATGATGGGAAGGGGAGTTTATTGGGATATTGACTTGGTATCAGATAGCAGAATCTCCTCAGTACTTAGACAGACCTTACTTTGAAGATCTGAAGGCTGACTATGATATGTTACAAATGTACACTATAAAACCTAAAGGAACCGATAAGTTAACACACACACACACACACACACATCTAGTCCGGGGCTTGGCTGGAAGGAGGAAGGGGTGAATAGATGAGGCACAAAGGACTTTTAGGACAGTGAAACCATTCTGTCTGATACTATAATGATGGATACATATCTTACACATTTCTCAGAACTCTTAGATTACAACACAACAAGTGATCTTAATATAAGCTACGGGCTCTAGTCAGTAACAATGCTCGATATTAGCTCATCAGTCGTAACAAATGCACCACATTAGTGCAAGTCGTTAATGATGAGGAAACTGCTTGGGGGTCGTGTGGGGGAATTCTCATTTGGGAATTCTTTGTACTTTCTAATTTAATTTAATTTTCCCATCACCATTTATCCCCTCTTTATGCTCTTTCGCCTCCCCCCGACCCCGGCAGTCACCACACTGTTGTCCGCGTCCGTGAGGTCTTTCTCTTCTTTTTTTTGTTTTTTAGCTCAACCCTTCCTCCCTCCCCCCACTATAGCTGCCTGCCTGCTCTCTATCAATGAGTCTCTATTTTGCTTGTTAGTTCCATTTGTTCATTAAATTCCACATACGATTGAAATCATATGGCACTTGTTTTTCTCTGGCTGGCTTATGTCACTTAGCATAATGTTCTCCAGGTCCATCCATGCTGTCACAGAAGGTAATTTTTTTCCTTTTTATGGCCGAGTAGTACTTCCTTGTGTACGTGAACCACGGTTGTTTTATCCACTCATCTACTGATGGGCACTTGGGTTGTTTCCAAATCTTGGCTATTGTAAATAACACTGCAATGAACATAGGGGTGCATATATTCTTTCAAATTAGTGTTTCAGATTTCTTTGGATAAATTCCCCTATTCACTGATTCATCTGAAATATCCAAAATTTATGAAGAACTTATAAAACTCAACACCAAAAACAAGAATATTCAGAAAAATGATATAAGTGTGGGATTTCAGAAAAAGAATTGTCCGCTGAAAAAGAATAATAAATACAACAAACAACTCTAAAAACATATACTGAAAAGTCAGAGGAAATGGATCGGCTCCTCACAAAGCCCAAACTTATATAAAGTAGATAATTTGAAACAGCCTTGTGATTGCTTAGGAAATTAAATTTACAATTTACCCTCCCCACAAAGAAATCTCCAGGCCCAAATTATCAAATTTGAAGAATTCTATCAAATGCTTAAAAAAAGAATTAATACCACTTCTACATATTTTCTTTCAGAAAATACAAAAGATGAAACACTTCCTAACACATGAAAAAACATTACTACCTGCATACCAAAGTCAGACAAAAGATATTACAAAAATACTTTAGCAAGGCAAGAAAGAATAAAAATCACATAATCATATCAAGCATTTGACAAAACTCATTGTCAATTCAATTCATAAAAACCTCAGAAACCTAGGAATAAAGAGGAACTTTCTCAACTTAATAAAAAGCATCTATAAAATACCTCAAAATGCCTACAGCTAACATTATACTTAATAATGAAAGATTTCATGCTATTCCTTTATTATCAGGAACAAGGCAAGGATGTGTGCTCTCATCTGTCTTGTTTAGCATGGTGATGGAAATTCTGGTCACTGCAATAAGTCAAGGAAAGGAAATAAAGTCATACATACCAGAAGGAAAGAAATAAAGCTCTTTTTTTGTGGAAAGAAAGTTTTAAAACATGCTATCATTTACAATTGCCAAGACATAAAATACTAAGATATAAACCTAACAAAATGTGCCCAAATTGTATGCTAAAAATGACAAAACTCTGATGAAAGAAAAAAAAAATCTAAACAAATGGAGACATAGCATATTCCTGAACTGGAAGACTTAATATAGTAAAGATGTCAATTTATTCCAAATTGATATACAGGTTTAGCACCATTCCTATGAAAAGCTCAGTGATTTTGTTTTGTGGATATAGCAAAGATATACCAAAATTTTCATGGAAATTTAAAGATACTAGAATAGCTAAAACCCTTTGGAAATGTAAAAATAAAGGGGAGGAATCATTCTATCCAGTACTAAGTCCTACTGTATATCTACAGTAATCAAGACAGTGTTACACTGGCAGAGGGATGGGCATACAGACCAATGAAACAAAAAAGAGAACTGGAATAAGAACCACACCGATATGCTCAATTTATTTTTAATAAAGTTACAAAAACAATTCAGTAGTCTTTTCAACAAATGGTGCTTCAACAGTGGATATCATTAGGCAAAAAATGAACCTCAATCTAAACCTCACACTTTATATAAAAATTAACTGAAAATTTTTCATAGAGTTGCTTGTAAAATGAAACAAATAAAATAAAAATTTTGAAGAAAACAGAAAGGTTCTGGGACCTAGGGTTTAATAAATAATTCTTAAATATGGAACCAAAATGACTATCAATGACAGAAAAAAATCAATAAATTGGGCTTCTCTCAACATTTAAAATTTTTGCTCTGCTATAGTGTCAAGAAAAATAATCTATAAGCTACAGACTGTGAGAAAATATTTGTAAACCACATATATAATAAATTGCTCATGTCTGGAATATATAAAAATAAAACCTCAAAACTCAACAGCAAAAATATAAACAATTCAATTAGATGGTATAAAAAATATGAAGAGAAATTTCACTGAAAAAGATCTATAGATGGAACATAAGCAAATAAGATGCTCATCATAACTGGCCATAAGAGAAATAAAAATTAAGACCGCAATGGGATATTGCCACACACTTATAAGTAGAGTTAAGATTTAAAATAGTTACAATGACAAATGTTGGTGAACATCTGAAGAAACCAAATCTCTCATATATTTCAGATGGGAATGTAACATGGTACGATCATTCCAGGAAACACTTTGAATTAAAAAATTTAACATGTAATATAACACAATAATTATTTACCCAAGAGAACTTGAAAACATATGTCCATACAAAAACGTGAACATATTTTTATATCAGATTTATTTGTAATAGCCAAAATAACTCAGGACTATCTTGCAATAAGTGACTATTTGACAGGCATTGTACATCCATGTGATGGAACGCTACTGAGGAAGAAACAGGAACAAGCTGTTAATACACACAGCCACTTGGATGGCTCCAGTGGCTCTATGCTGAGTACATAAAAGCAAATCTCTAAAGGTTATATGCTATATGATCCCATTTACATAATAGCATTCTTGAAATGACAAAATTATAGACCTGGAGAAGATGGTAGTTGACCAGTGCTAGGGGTTTGGAGGTGGCAGCAGGTTGACATAATTGCACAGAAATAACAAAGGATAAATCTTCGTGGTGATGGAACAATTCTGTATGTCAGTTTCAATGGTTTTTACACAAATCTACACATGTAATAAATTTATGGAGAACTATGCACACATTCTAAGTCCATTTACCTGTTTTATATATTGCGTATAGTTGTATAAAATGTAACCCTTGCGGAAACTGACTGCATGGAACCTCTCTGTGCTAGCTTTGTTATTTTCTGTGACTCTATAATTATTTCAAATTTGAAAAATAGAAAGAACCCTCTACATATAATATTTCATGAGTCAAATGGAGGCTGAGATTGATAAAAAGAGTGAGTCTAGTATTTTTAAACAATACACTTCAATATACGTCAATTTCTTAGTAGGGTATTCCTGGAAAGAGAGGCGTGTTAGCACGTAATAGGCAGTAGGTGCCCCAGCCACCAATACCATTAACACAAATAATGATCACATAATGAATAAGTGGACCAACAAAATAAGTCCTGAGCATGGAGGCATGGCACAGACCGACGACCTCACGGCAGGGAAGGGCAAGGAGAGGAAAAAACAGGGAACTTCTATACTTACATGTGGAGCCCACGGACACAGGCAATAGTGCAGTGAAGGCCTGGGGCGGGGGAGGGCTTGGCATGGGGATAGGAGACATCTGTGATACGGGCAACAATAAAAATATGCACATTTAAAAATCAACAGAAGAAGAAGGAGGAGGAGGAAGAGGAGCAGGAGGAGGAGGAGCAGGAGAAGGAACAGGAGGAGGAGGAAGAGGAAGAGGAGCAGGAGGAGGAGGAGCAGGAGCAGGAGGAGGAGCAGGAGGAGGAGCAGGAGGAGGAGGAGGAGCAGGAGGAGGAGCAGGAGGAGGAGGAGGAGCAGGAGGAGGAGCAGGAGGAGGAGGAGGAGGAGAAGGAGCAGGAGGAGGAGCAGGAGGAGGAGCAGGAGGAGGAGCAGGAGGAGGAGGAGGAGCAGGAGGAGGAGCAGGAGGAGGAGCAGGAGGAGGAGCAGGAGCAGGAGGAGGAGCAGGAGGAGGAGCAGGAGGAGGAGCAGGAGGAGGAGGAGGAGGAGAAGGAGCAGGAGGAGGAGCAGGAGGAGGAGCAGGAGGAGGAGGAGGAGGAGAAGGAGCAGGAGGAGGAGCAGGAGGAGGAGCAGGAGGAGGAGGAGGAGCAGGAGGAGGAGCAGGAGGAGGAGCAGGAGCAGGAGGAGGAGCAGGAGGAGGAGGAGGAGCAGGAGGAGGAGCAGGAGGAGGAGGAGGAGCAGGAGGAGGAGCAGGAGGAGCAGGAGCAGGAGCAGGAGGAGCAGGAGCAGGAGGAGCAGGAGCAGGAGCAGGAGGAGGAGCAGGAGGAGGAGGAGGAGGAGAAGGAGCAGGAGGAGGAGCAGGAGGAGGAGCAGGAGGAGGAGGAGGAGCAGGAGGAGGAGCAGGAGGAGGAGCAGGAGGAGGAGCAGGAGCAGGAGGAGGAGCAGGAGGAGGAGCAGGAGGAGCAGGAGCAGGAGCAGGAGGAGCAGGAGCAGGAGGAGCAGGAGCAGGAGGAGGAGCAGGAGGAGGAGGAGGAGCAGGAGATGGGGAGGGATATCCCTACGGGGAAAAGGGAGCCACAGCTGTTCTGGGCCCAGGCCCCTTGCAGCACTGTTGGGGCCTATGTCCCCCCTGAAGCACTGTCAAGCTTGCATGGCCATGCCCCAGGGAGTGCAGTACACTCAGCACAGCCCCAGTGGAAAGCAGCCATCACCCAACAGCAGGCCGCCCTGTGGGCCGGGCTGTCCAGGGCTGAGGCTCGCGTGCTTGGAGGCCTGGTTTGCTGGGTGTTTTATCACCGGCTGCTGTGCAGAAATAGAGATTTAGACTAATCTGAACGTCAGGATGAGCACCAGGGTCCGGGAAAAGTCTTCTCATTGAGAGTAAATGACTTTCCTTGGCCTTTGGGACTCAAGAGGGAGGGAAGGCAGGGAGAGAAGAAGATCGTTGCCCCAGACCTGGAGGTCTTTGTGTATTACAGGTTTCTAATGAATCGTGAAGTTTGGTTGTTGGTTCTTCAGTCTCTCGTGTGCCGTGATCGGTTTGTCTTCTTTTGTGCACATTTCTGAGAGCCTGCAAACGCTTTGCCCTCCCTCTGTGCCCACTGTTTCCACCTCCCTTCCTTTACTTCCTGCCCCTCCCTCTTTTCTCTGCCTCACTCTTCCCTCCTGCCCCTCCCTCTTTCCGCTGCCCTCACCCCCCTCCTCCCCCTTCCCTCCTCTCACTTTCTGGGTTGCCGTCACCGTGTGCTCTCACCTTGACGGTCTTCCGCCGGCCATGCAGCAGGCTGCCTCTGTGTGTGTATTTCTGTCTCATCACGACTCTGTATCTGAGGCCAGTGAGAATGGGGAACTGAAATTCATCAGGGGGACAAGGAGATTGTGGGGGGGCAGTTGCTTCCCAGGGGACCTTCTGAGAGTCTCCAGTCTGGCAGGTTCCCGACTTTAAGAAATGGTGACTAACTTGTATGTGAAGTGGCCCTTTGCCTGTCAGCAGACAATACCTCAGGCAGCATCAAGGGTGAGGAACACTGACGGTGCCACTGGGAGCGTCCATCTGCCACTTCAATGTATTTCCTCATTTAGGAAACCAAAACATGTTTAAGAGCTGGCACCTAATTTTTATATTTCTCTTAACTGTTGCTGCTGTTTTGACTGTGCCCACAGACCTTGCTCAGATGCAGAGAACTGCCATCAATAAAGGGCCAGCTTCCTTCAGGCCTACAGCTGCCCAATGAGATGCCTGTGGTCCTGAGCCCCCGACACAATGGTGGGCCAGCTCCCAGATTGCTCTGAAATTGGTACAACCCATCCACGGGACAATCACAAATGCAGTTCAAGCTTCCTACATGCTGAATTCACCGTCCTCCAACTTCCAGAGCCCAGTGAGCCACGAGTGCACAAACTACACTCTCTTCCTCTCCCACGCACTGCTCTTCAGTCCAAATATTCACAAACACGCAGATGATCCCTTCTTATTATTAAATTTTAAATTTTTAATCTGTCAAGTTCCTAGACTGACAAAAGTAACCAAAGAGGCACCACAAGGATCCTGGTATACATAATCAATGCCTTGTATGCACAATAATGTACCAGGAATTGAAATATTTCTTATTATGAAATTCAGAGCCATACGGATAGTTCATTTCAATTATCTTATATACAGGCAACGGCACAAGTGTCCAGAGAGGCATAAAGGTTTGCCCAAAGGTGTAAAGTGAACGAGCGGCTGCGTTATGTGTGACCCAAGTCTACTAAATTTTGAGCATAGCTTCTTTTCTATACACCATGGTAGGTAGTTTTCTCTATAAAAGTGATGATACTTATGAATTCACTTAAGGAACTGAAAACCAGTGAAAAATACCTGGTCACAATGTACGGGAGGTAATACAAAGGACAAGGTCTGGGTGCCATAAGAGAGAACAAAGAGGGAACCTACTTGGTTTGGGTGACAAAGAATGGCCTCCTTGAGGAAATGACCTGCCATCTGAAAAATGAGAAGAAAAAGTGAGAAGAAAGAAAACAACATGTATCTCAAAGGAAATGGCATGTTTTGAGTCCTTGAGCTAAGAAAGCACTGTCTCTTTAAGAAACCATGAGAAGGTCACTGTGGCGGGAGGGGGGCTCACAGGGAAGACAGGGACACGTGGCAGGGTGGCCGAGCAGGAGGCGGCCACGCCAGGTGAAGACAACCTGTCGGGTCAAGGATCGGGCCTTTGTGTGAAATGCAGCAGGAAGCTACTGACACATCTGAAGCAGAAAAGTAAATGGCTTCTAAGATATGTATTTAAAGGTGACTCTGGATTTTAGGTTGAGAATGAGTTAGAAAGAGACAAGAGTGTAGTTAAGAAGAGCATTTACGGGGCTATTGTACTTTCCAGGTGAGAGATGCGTGTGACTCTGACAGTAGCTGTGAAGGCAGAGCACGGAGAGATGAGAGATGTATTTTGGAGGTAGAAAGACAGAAATTACTTCTGGAAATGGGGCGTAAGGTGAAAGAGATGTCAGAATCACTCCTACACTTCTGGCTTAGCAATTTCTGGCCTGGTATTATTTTCTAAAATAGTGAAGAAGAAAAAAAGTAAGAACAGACTGATGAATGGAGGACATAGGTCAAGCTTTATATTTTTATAATTTAAGTTTGGGATGACAGAGAACTACTCAGTGAAGCTCTTAGAAGAAGTCTGCAGATCAGAAGAGAGGTCTAGGTTGAAGGTGTAAGTCTGGGCACCACTGGCACATCTGCGGCCTAGGTTCCACAGTGAGGGCGAGCTCACCTAGGAAGAGACATGGCGTGGAGTGAGGCTGTCCCCTGCAATGTTCTGCAGAGCCCAAGATGGTCCCTCGTTCAGCTTGTTTCCCCTCTGACTCTCAAACAAAATATCAGTTATTTATCAGATTAGCCTTGGCCTTTAGTCCTGAGAATTTATCAAGAACCTGTTCACCTGCCTAAACCTTTGAAGTAAAAAGTTAGGAAACAGAGGAGACTATTACTTAACAATGTTAATGACCTACACCGGACTGCAACAATCATTTTATTAAAACAACAAAGACAACTAAAGAAAACACTTCACATTTCAGTGCTGCCTGGCACATGGATGCATTAACCACATTTGCATACGGTGCTCTATGTCAGATGAGCTGAACATGATAACTCAGAGTAATCCATATTTATGATTTGAAAATTGCTGGCTGAATAATTATACATTAAGTAACTCTGTTTCCTTGTATATTGTTATTTCTAATTAGCAATGGGGGGAAAATAAAGTCTTCATTATTTATGGATACAGTTTAGACTTGGCGCTTATGTTGGGCTTGCTGTCTTCACATCAGTTCACTGCCCCTGTTGGGTTCCTACTGGTGGCCTCACCGAGCTGGACAGTCTGGGAGCAGGAGGGCCCCATCCTCCCCCCTCCTGCTGCTCCTCCTCTGCTCTCTTCCCCCAGGTGTTTCTTCAGACTCTCCCACAGTCTCCACACCACTAGAACCCCATCCAGCACTGTCTCTATACCCTACATGTACAGTCTCATGTGCCATAAAAGGAAAAAAAAATTAATTCTGAAATCATTAATATGCTGAACCTCTGTTACATAAAATTCTTGCTTTGCATAATGTATTATTCAATATTTGGACCCTCTTGTGTTTGTTATTTTTGTTATGGAGAAACATTGCTGGGGCATTTTCTGAGTAGATTTAATAGCTTTTTCAGTTCCTACCCTATAGAGCCATATATAGTAAACAATGAGCATTTATGAATCTAGAGAATGTATTTATTTAATTGCAAACAGAATAACCAGAGGAAAAGGAGCCCAACAGATATTGTCTGAACATACCTGAACTAATCTTGTGCCAAAGCAATACACTCTGTCGTTTGCACCTTCCCTTCATAACTGCCCCTGGTTATATGGCCTCTCCCTCCAAGCTAACCCAGCTCTGAGGCAAACAGCTAAAAATTATATTTAAATATATTGGTTATTGTGTAATACATTTTACCTTTCTAAGTCTGTTTTCACTTAAATAAAATAGACTGTGACCTAAATCAATGGGTCATAACCTGGAAATTACATCAGATTCACCTACAAAAATTTTAATAAAACACAAGTTGCCTGGCCCCACCAGGAGAAATTAGGATTTTCTGGATATGAAGTGGGTCTTGGACATCCACCAGGTAATCATAAACAGGTGGCTTATGCACTGGAGGCTCCCCTGGGCAGATCTGCATGTTCTCCCGTCCCCCTAGGCCCAGGCACGTGCTGCTTCTCCAAACCTCTTCATCTCCCTGCTTCAATGAGTTATTGTGTTACTTAATCATTGAAATATATTTTCTATTAAAATAATCATTCATTCTGATGAATTGGCTGCAAGCAGCCCATTATGCTCATGATCCATGGAAGACTTGAGGGAGGACTGAAGGCAGAGGCAGAGTGCACTAGCCCCACCTCCTCTGAGGTACCGAGACTTGCCCCCATCTGATGAAGCTACAGGAAATATAATTGACTTGTGCCCTGGAGAAATGATCTAACTTGTCTATCTAAAGAGACAGTTTCAGGCCAGATTTTTAACATTATAAGCTGTACAGGCTTTTGCCTGAAAGTCAGAAACACCAAGATGGGCAGAGGGGTGTTCAGGGAGTGATGAGGCTAATTACCAGTTTTTGTTATTAGCAGGTGGGAAAAGGAGGCCTGGATTTTGAAAGCCAAGAATTCTGAAGAATACATCTTTCCATTTTTATAGTAGAAATAAGATAACTTTAAGGGAAAAAAATCTTGGCTGGTGAACATCAACACAAGGGACCCTCCCAATCCAAGGCTGGATAAGAGACTTGAAGGTAGGACTTGCCCTTCTCTGGCAGAGAGGGCTATGCACTCCTCCCCCCCCCACTTTAGAATCTGAGCAGTACAACCTCCCATCCCTGCCCCCCACTCCTCTCATTGTTCAAGCTCCAATCTGGTCAGGCCTAGAACAGGGTCCATGTCACCGTGGCATTTAGGGAGCATCCAAAGCACTGAACTAAATTCACTGAAAGGAAATTCCAGAGCACATTTTCTTGTGCTCTATGTTGCTTATATGAGTTTAAAATACACCTCTCTAAGGTGGAGTGTGAAACAGATTCCAGCCCATAAGTAGAGTTCCCTACCAGGAAGGATTGGACAGCTGGCAGGTCCTCAAACTGCGCCTCAACCCTGTCACATGCACACCCAGGGAGAACTCTTTAGCAACTGTGTTAGAATGAAACCCAACTGTATACCAGGAAGCAGCCTTAGAGATCTCCACTCCAACCTTCTCATTCAATGAATGAGCAAAGCTGTAATCCAGAGAAGGTGACTTTTTTAAGGCCACGTAGTCCAACCTGGAATGGAAATCAAACACTAAGTGCTTTGTTCTACTTCATAACCTGCACCAGAGGTGGAAGCAGCCTTAAAAAGTACCTGATCCAAGCTTCTTGCTTTACAAATGAGCAGTGTTCAGTGCAGCCTTTGGTGCAAACATCAGAGAGGAATAAAGAGAGAGGGAGCAGAGTAATGTAATAGAGATTTTTTTTTTTTTAAAGAAGAAGTGGTTACCAAAAGAAAAGAAAGACAAGACAATGTATGTGTGGGGTTGACATGTGCATTGTATGTAGTTGGCATGAAGGGAAGGGGACCTTTGTCTGTTCCTGGCAGCTGAAGAAGAAGTGGGGTTTATGGAATTCAGGGCTTCGGGGTGGAAAGGTTTCCCTAAGAACAGAGCCAGGATCTCCCCAGACACCCCTGACCAACAGGCCAGGAGCTGAGCTCCACAATCATGGATGAAAGCAGGAATTTGGGGGGGACAAAACATCAGATTTACTTAAACACATTCAAATTTCACAGATGGAAGCTCAGCTATGTACTTCCTGCTGTGAAAATCAATTCTCAGCTCTGTGAGACTTGCCATTTGAGCACATGGGTGATCTCCCAGCACACTCATTTCCATCAGAAAACATCCATCTCATCCCTGTGTGTTTTAGAAGAATCTACTTGCTGGAGGGATGAGCCTTTTCAGCCATTAACCAATGAGAAGGCGTAGGTCTTAGGAAAGGACACCAATGGGCATTGAAGGCAAGGTCCGTGTCCCCAGGCTTGGTTCTCTTGCCCCTGTTTTTTGGAGAGTCCAAGGTTGCTTGAGGCTGTTCCCAGAGTTGTTAGTGTGCAGTGGGCTCTACCTACCAAGAAGTGATCGGGGAGAGATAGCTGAATCCTGTTTGTGAGACAGATAACTTCATGGGCCTGACTCACAGTGTTCATTTCCTTTTTATTTTCTCCGAGTCTTTTAGTATTTAAAATGTCCCAACAGAGTCTCACTGGTCTGGGTTTAATCAATGGAAGGCAACATTTCCTAAAGCCAGAATGGGGCAACAGCATCAATTAGTGGGAAATCTTAAAAGAAATAAAATGAGGAGAGGAGGGAGACAATCTCCCTTTATGTCCCACCTGGGGAGATTTGGGTTGTGATCTTATTAAGGAATATTCCAGCTTTTCCCAAATGGTATTTTACAGACCAAGAGTTCTAATAAACAGTCTTATGAGGAGACAGTGATGACCTCAACAGTCAAATAAGGGGGGAAATTAGGTGAAATCATTTTTTTCACTGCAGGGATCCCCCAAATTCTTATTATGTAGAGTTTGGCAAATTGATTTGACCACAGGTTTTACTTCCAGGGCACCGTGAGAAAAATTCATCAGCAAGGAATATTAAAAATGATTATCTCTGGCCCTGGCCAGTATGGCTCAGTGGTAAGAGTGTCATCCTGTACACCAGAGGGTAATGACTTTGATTTCTGGTAAAAGCACATCCCTAGGTTGCAGTTTCAGTCCCTGGTCAGGGCACATGCATGAGGCAACTGATCGATGTTTCTCTCTCATATCGGTGTCTCTCTTTCACATTGATGTTTCTCACTCACATCGATGTTTCTCTCCCTCTCCCTCTCCCTCCCTCCTTCCCTTCCCATCCCTCCCTCCCTCCCTCCCTCCTTCCCTTCCCATCCCTCCCTCTCCCTCTCCCTCTCCCTCTCCCTCTCCCTCTCCCTCTCCCTCTCCCTCTCCCTCTCCCTCTCCCTCTCCCTCTCCCTCTCCCTCTCCCTCTCCCTCTCCCTCTCCCTCTCCCTCTCCCTCTCCCTCTCTCTCGAATCAATGAAAAAAATATATCTTCAGGTGGGGACTGAAAAAGAAAGAATGATTATCTCTGAAGTAGAAGGAGTTGCAGATGGTCTATATTTTCTTCTGTGTGCTTATCTATTACTCATTCATTCTGAATAAGAAATGTAGATTTCCTGTGTGCTGAAAAGTAAAAACAACAACAACAATAAATGTTTTCATTAAAACTCCTCCTCACTTAGCTCAGGCTTGACCAGGCCGGGGACAGTGGGAAGGATGGGTGTGGAGGGGACTGGAGTCACCATGTGGATCCTAGGAAGGAGAGAGGATGCAGAGGCTGGAATCAGGTAGGACCATTTTCTGGAATCAAGGGCTTGGGCCTCTAGACTCGGTAAGTCCAGTGATATTAGAGCTGCTTGGCTTCAACTTCACCTCCCAGAAACAGTAAATATGTAGGTAAAAAAAAATTACTTTTCCTCTTGATTTCTTTAAAGCACATATGACAGCTTATAACAAAAATTATACCATTGTGTTGTAGCACTTATAAATATTTAGATATAATACAGAGAACAGTTACAGCAGAATAGGAAAGAGTCCTTACCATAGCACTTTATAACAATAGCACTTGGCCAAGGAGAATCAGCTGGGAGTTGTGCCCCTAAACAAGTAGTATTGACCAATTCCAAAAATAATCCAGAAATAAAATAATACATGCATAAGATTGTGCTTTAAAAATAATCACAGGGCAGCTTGAGTTAAGAAATCATAGTGATTCCAGCATTCGGTAGAGCTAGTAAAAGCCATGTCATGGTGCAGTCCCTGTGAGGTGCTTGTAATGAGTGCGGGTAATGAATACATATAAACGTGTTACTCTAAGAATATTAATAGGAAACAAAACAGCGAGTCAATTCAAAATTAGCTTTAATTATTTATCCAGGCAGAATGTACCTATCAAATATTCATAATGCAGATATTCCATATTAAAAACACAACAGCAATTTTTATCAAGTGTCATTAGAACACATTTATATACCTTGTCCCATTTAATGGTGCTCCTTCTGAAGACTTAGGAAATTTGCTCATGTTCCCTAGGAACATGGGCATAAATGAAAACTCGATGCATGAGCCTGAAAATACGAACCTGGTCCAACAGTTCCCCACCGCGCTCTTTCCAGAATGAGCAGCTGCTGCAGGGACCAGGAGCAAGCAGCAGCCTCAGTCGCTGCTATTTCCTTTGTTGCTGATGGTGTTGTTACTAATTTTTACACACAAGTGCGTGCCGTGTTAGGTGTATGGGCAAGACTCAGTGACAAATCACAGCAGGTTTGCCATGGTTAATAGTAAAGCTGGTGGGTTCATCCTGGAAGTGCAGGGACTCTGACACCTCCACGGGCAATGCCAACGGAGGGGGACAGCAATCTCTGTGCTTCTCAGGTGTCCCTGAAGGAGTGCCCCACTGTCTATGGCAGCCATCTTCATGACACACCCTTTATTGGCTTTTAAAATTAACTTTATTGAGTTACAATTTAAATGCACCCATTTGATTAGGATGTATATATGTATGTATGTGTGTATAAGTGTGTGTGTGTGCGTGTGTGTGTGTGTGTGTGTGTAAGCATCACAGGTATGCATCACTCTACAGAGTTTTCCACACCATCTGCAGTCCATTTCTCTTCACCTCCCATAGTTGCTTCAGGTAACCACTGATCTGTTCTCTCTCATTGCAGATTAGTTTTTCAAATTCTAGAATGTCACATAAGTCATAGTTTGAACTATTTAGCCTAATATAGGCTTTTGAGAGTCATCCAAGTTGTTTTATATATCAATTTGTCTTTTTTTACTGCCAAGTAGTATTTTATTGTACAAATATATTAAGATTTTTTAATCTACTTGCTTATTAATGGATATTAGAGTTATTTTCAAGTTTGGCTCTTAAGAGTAAAGCTGCTGTGAATATTTATCACATGGATATGTGTTTTCTTTTCTCTTGATAAAATACCTGGCTGTGGAATCCTATCCTGCTTTGTGTCCTCTAACTCCTCACCCCTGTTTACTGAGGTCCTCTCCTGAATCAACCATCTGAACTACAGTCCCCCTCCTTGGCTCTGACTTTGGAAATATCCCGCGTGAAATGCTACAGCCTCACTCTATGTTTCCTGCCCCTCTCACTGATGAAGGACAAGCTCTCCATTAAGCTTCACCAACCTTGCTCTTTATGCCAGGAACCAGCTTCCCTATAACCCTGACACCAGTGCCTGTGATTCTTGGCCACCTCAAAATGTCCTTAATTATTTCTCACATGTGGATCTCCTCAATCTGATTACAAACATTTAGTGCAAAAAATGTTTCACCTCACATCAAGTAGACTATTCCAGAGATCTTAATTATCTAGCTGTGACCTTGACAAAATGTTTGACCTCTCCAAGCTTCAGATTTTTTATCTATCAAAAAATATTAGGTAATTATGGTAACTATATTCCAGGGTCATTATAGATATTAAATAAAATCATTTTGATTCATAGATTCTGGTCTATGAATGCATTTTCCTATTAAAAGAATCCAGGAAACTTTTGAGAAATATCTGATTTCAGGTCTGGGACAGGAACTATACAAAATAACTCTGCAAACTAATATTGTGCCAGAAGGAATGAAAACAAACTACAGTGCCCTGTCACGTTAAAAGACATAGGCATATGTTTGCCATTTTTTTAAATAAAATATTTGAAACTTAAGCCATTTGTTGAAGAAAGTGCCCCTAGCCTAAGATGTAACAATCTTGAAGTAAAACAAATGATGTTTGGAACAGAATGAAACACACAAATTATCAAATATATATGAATCTATGAATTTTTAATGATTTAAAAATATTCAGTAGAAAGGGTTATTATGAAATCAACACATTAACATAAACTTTGAAAACTAAATGAAAATAACCAAATTTTATCATGCCTTATCTACACAAATTTATATTTCATAGTAGCCAGAGTTGAGAAAAATCTCCTTTTCAAAGAATACCAGCCAATAAATAGAAAAGAAAGGGTTGATTTAGAAAATCAGCATTTAGAAACTTCAAGTAAAATAGGATCTAGGTAAAGGTCATTGATAAATGTGAAAAACTATAGTAGAAAAAAGTTTTATGGGGAATTATATAAGGAAGGGATCAGCTAGACACCGAGTGAGCCTACTGATAGATCTTGTTCATTTTTAACTGAAAGTGGTAAAAACAGACATTTTATACCCCATGGTGAGATGAGATAGGAAGTTTCCAGCACCATCCTAATAATATTCTTCCCCTTAAAAATGGAACCTGGTTCTAATCAAACTGGCTCTATTACCCATTTAAAATAACCTCAAGGGTTGAATAAACATGTCAGAAGACTTCACAAGAAAGCAAACCCAGAATGTGTGACTTTCTGTCCCCCAAATGACAGAGATTGTCCAAGAAAACAATGGCCTAGAAATAAACAAAAATTCCAGGGAACTCTTACAGAAGGAGAGAGACTTAAAAGGCCTAACAATGAAGTGCAATGCATGGGCTTTGGAACCTGACTCAAATAAGACAACTACAGAAAGACATTTCTGAGACCATTAGGGAAATTTGAATATGGCCCAGGGATTAGATATTGCATATTAGTTATTACTAAATTTTAGGTGTTATAATGTAAAAAACTTCATGAAATATCCTTATTAGTTAGCAGTAAATGATGATATATTTACATTATAAATGATATAATGCTAGGGGATTTGCTTTCAAACACTCCAGAAAAACACACACTGTAAGTATCAATTATACAAGATTAGCAAATATCTTGATAATTGTTGAAGCTAGATGATAGCTACAGGAAGATTTATTATTCTGTTCTCTCCCTTTTTGTGTAGTTTTGAAATGTTACATAAAACAATGTTTAAAATAAGTTCCTGTAATGGAACAAGGCATACAGTTTACAGTATAGACGGCTGGGAATTAGGGACTTCTGCCCTTGACATCACCTCTGTGTAGATTGCTGGGCCTTGCTCTAGAAGTTTTATCCTACTCTTCCAGCGTCTTGCCCAGCTCTGGGCTGGGAGTGAGGCCATCGTGCTGCTATGGAACTGCCCAGAAATGAGCCTCTGTGAGAACCTGACATGTCACATGAGTGGAGGTGAGGGATGGGCTCTGAGGGAAGTCTCTCTGGAGACAAAAGCTCTGGCACAAGTTGGTATAGAATTGGTCTATCTGAAGGAAGACCATATGTGGTCCTTGTGCTCTGAAACAGAACCTTCCTCTCCCGAAACCCAGAATCCAGCTCTCACCTTTGGTGACCTGCAAAGAACATGGGGCCCTTGGGCACCCTGCTAATGGTTTCTGTATTACTCTCCCCCATCAAACCACAAGCGCATGAGTGTGTGGAGGGAAATGTTAGCAGACCCTAGTACAATCTGTATTGCTTTAATGTTTTATTCTGAAAATTTCTACACATAGAGACTAGTGTAATAAAATCCAGTGTTCATAATCTCAGCTTCAACGATGACCATTTCTTGGCTTATTTTGCTTCATCGATATTCAGACCATTTCTAGATTATTTTGAAAAATCATGTCATCTTGTTTAAAAGTATTTTATTATGTATCTCTAAAGGATATGAGTATTTCCCCTTAATTATTTAAAATTAAAACATTCACATACATTTAATTATTTTTCTGAACTATTTTTATTTAATTATTTTATTTTTTTATCTTTGTTGTTGAGAGTATTACAGATGTCCCCCCCCTTTTTCTTCACATTGCCCCCCTCCACCCAGTTCCCTCCCCTCACCCCCAGGCCTTCACCACCCTATTGTGTGTGTTCATGAGCAATGCATATATGCATATAAATTCTTTGGTTTACCTTTTCCCATCCATATACCCACTCCTTTCCATCTGAGATTCCTCAGTCTGAACTATTTTTAAAAGTAAGTCACAGACATACAGACAATTCACCCCTAAATACTTGAGCTTCTATTTCCTAAAACAATGGCATTCTCCTCCATAACCATACTCCAGTGGTCCCATTTAAGAAATTTGACACTGATATTTACATATTACTCATATTTAGTTTTCCACAATTGTTCCAAAAATGTCAACAAGAACTCATTTTATGTACATAATCACAATACATTACCACTTCTAAAATTGTTAACAATAATTCCTTAAAACCACGAAGTATCTAGCAGTCAGTTTTGTGTTTCCCATCTCTCTGTCTTTCTGTGTGTGTTTCTGTCCCCTTTCCTTTGTAGGAGAAACTCAGAAGTGTGTGTTATACAATTTCCCAAAGTATGGATTTTGTTGAGTGTATCATCCCCATGGTATGTTTTTAAAACATATTTCTTCATCTCTGTGTTTTCAATATATTGTTAAGTATACCCAGAGCCTTGATAACAATCAAAGATGATTTTCCAATAACTTTACTTCACAGATCATTCTAAGTGTTTCAGTCAGGTAGCAGACGCTGCCTAGATCTATCAATTTATTACAAGTTGCCAAATAGTAATATTCTACAATATCATTCCTTCTTAATCTATTACTTCTACAATGTTTAGAAAGTTTATGAAACTTCTTATCATCTATTAAGTTATGCTCTGGTCTATCATATACTATGTGTGACTATAATATACTATGTATGTAACTACTACATACTGTGGTTTATATAAGAAAGATGAATAAGTACTTGAATCTTACCAGTTTTCAATAGAATTTTTTTATTTACAAACATTCTCTATTAGTGACCAGGTAGTTTTTCAAATATATCTTAATATTTCATTATAAAATTATAAATTTAAATGTATTTGATTAGATTTATTTGTAACAGTTATTAAACTTACCGAAGCTCCACCTGTCCCATCTTTGGCTAGTGGGAGCCTGTTAGCAGAGCTTCCTGGGTACTTTTGGCAGGATCTTATTATTCTGTGATTGCTTTCTTGCTTTCTAGTAGAACAAAATGTTCCGTGCTCAAATTGTACATTTCCAACCATACACCTATAATCAGCCATTTTTCCAAGGATCCTTGGTTCTTTTTTTTGTGATAGATGGTATTTAATGGCAATTTGAGTACTGTCAGTTTTTACTACTGTTGAAATGTCCATTTTTTCTAAGTCTTACAGTAGATAGAGATGGATAATGTGTATTTATATATTACAGGGTTTTACCTAACTTTATAAATATTACATCTGCTTCTTCTTTATCTTAATACTGAAAACCCTGGTTCTTCATGACATTACTTTCATTAATCACTTTCTCTTTATCACAGTCAGTCATAAACAGTCATACAACCGTCTAAATTAACATTACTAGCATTAGGGAAAAATTTGACTACTGACTATGGGTAAGAATTTGTTTCCAGTTCTTTCTTCCTATGTTGTATCCCATTAAAGACATGTAGTGGAAATGTTGAATCTTAAGGCCATTTTTTCTGCCATTTCATTATGTGCATCCATGCCTACCTTCCCAGTAGCAAACTCAAAGCTAACAAAGGGAACTGTGTAAAGAAGAGTGTACATATTTCCTAATTAAAACTACAATAGAGAAAGGTGACCATCTGTTCCTTCTGTCAGCAACAGCACTGAGCATGTGGGAACAAGGTTAATGGCTGGCTACAAACCTTCAGAGGTCCCAGTTACAGATGAGTGGCAGCCCCACATTGGTCAGCGCACCTGACTTTCAGTGGCTCCATCTCTGAGCTACATCAAATGTAGTTGGTGCTCCATATATTTCTTAGTTGTATAGTTGAAGATTTTTTGTCAGAGAGTGACAGGAGAAATGGGAATGTTACTTTGAAGGAAGTGAGCGGTAGACAACAAATGGGGATATTTGCTTTTCTCTGCGGGATGACTTATGTCTTTTATCTAAGTCAAACTAGATTTGGTGACTAAACTGAGAGCCTATAATCCACTCCTTCTGACTGTGGCCTGAATATCATGTTCTTTGGCCTTTGGAAAAGACGTTTTGCCTTCCTAGAGTCTGAGAGCTGGAGACCCATGGTGTGGGGGGAGTATGGGGAAAGGCTGGGACCACAGGGATTTCCACAGAGCAGTGACACTGGCAGCAGAAACGGCCAGACGCAAACATGAAAAGCTCGGCATGGAGGGCTCCCTGAGCCTTTCCTTGTGGGAGGGGAATAGGGTAAGAAAAGAAGTGAGAGAAAAGCATCGTACATGTTCTGACCAAGCAGAGTTGGTAAGAAAGACCTGCATGCGACCTTCGTGCGACATGGGAACCACTGATGGCTTAGGTTAGATTTGAGGAACTTTCCAGAAGCTGACAGGAAGGGAAAGAGCTGGTGAGATTGAGGACAGACAGGAGAAGTATCAGAACAGGAACATGGCAGGGTGAGGTGCAGAGGGAAGGGTATGATGTAGGGGTCCTGACCCCTCCCCCCAGCAGCCTTCAGCTTACTGTTTTGTAAAACGTGCAGTAGGGCACTCAGGCTAGACCTTTGACCAGTGGGACCCTTATTTACAGCCTGAATACGATAAACTGTGACCAAGGTATGATTCCCCCAAGCCCTCAAGGAGACAGTGTCCTGCCACAGTGGTGGGAGAGACTAACTGTGAGTCTTGGATTCTAAAAATCTTCCAGCGGGTAATGCTCCTTCACTTGACTCAATAAGGTTTCCAGCAGAGTTCACCCCTCTACTCTAAGATGAATTTTGAGCTGGGAAATCTCTGATCCCTTGGAAATAGGAAGTCTACTTCCAAACAATCAATTAAAAAGATCATCGAGTTCTACTTTATTCAGGAAATTCATTGCAGTTGCTAGAAAAATATAAAATGAATGTTTAACTGATTTTTTTAGACTTGCAAAAATATTAAGACAGTGTAAACACCTATGGGAAAAATAGTTCCCTAGTGAGCATGTTGAATACATTTGCATTTTCTGAATGGAAAATGTTTTCTGAAATTACCATAAGACTTGAAACACTAAGCACAATAAACATGTAGTGAAGCAGAGGTTGTGTGGAAAAGGCAGGGAGGAGGGAAGCAGTGGGAGAGAGAAAACTTGTAGCCCTATTAACAGCACATTTGTTTCTCTCTTATCTGGTAGTGCTGAGTCAGCAGGCTGAGCTGGGCGAGGGTGAGCTAGGTTGTAAATGCATAAGAAAGCAAGATAATGAAGTAGAAATAAAGAATTGTATTTAACCCCCTGAGACTTAGTTTTATTGTATGGTTGTGGGGAGAAAGAGGAAAGCTTCTGAAATTCGTGCATTTGTTCAAAGTTTATTCTTTTGTTTAATATCTACGAATGTCTACAACCTATATCAATTGCCATCCCTCTCTTTCTATCTTATAAAGACCCTCCTACTTGAAGCTCCTGCCCCAACCATTCAGAAGCCCTGCCTTCTCCCTCCCCTTTATTACCATCAGCTGTCATCTTGGCCTCTCATATCTATGCACTAAAGCATTTGGCACTTGCTTACTGCCTCTTCTCCATCCTCAATCCACTCATCATTCTCTGAGCTCCACCTTCCACATGACTCGTGAGTTCCCTGGTCCTCAGGCATTAACCTCCCATCTCCAGGGTTATTTTCTTTTACTTTATGGCCAGTCACTCCTGTTGTCATATCCTATTCTGTCACCAAGAACAGCTTTGATCTTAAAATGAAGCCACATAGCCTCCTTCAACAACAACTATATAACCCCGGCACACTTACTAATGTACACTAACTGTGATCTTCATCAAGATTTCCAATCCATTGATCTCACAACTATTCCATCGCTTTGGGCCCTCTAGTGTTTACTTTCATCTCTTTCTTTAATCATTACAATTACAATTGCCCCCTTACAGTTAAGCTCACCTCCTCATTGTAGTGATTTTACTAAACCAAAAACCCTGGAAGAGCTCAGCCATCTACCTACTTCATGACCCTGTGGTGAAACTGAGTGCTGTCACAGAAAGCAATCCCAAAGGAACAGAGTCATGTCATGGCAAACTTATCATCACCTATCTCAAAGTGGCCTGGGAACTCTTCTGCATGCCTTACCTAAGTTTGCCTTGTCACTACCCTCATTAGCTACACCATGTATTCTCCATTTACATAGTTCCCCTTTTCCCACTGGTTCCTTTCTCCCAGTATTAGCTGACATCATTGTCTCAGAACTCTTGGGAAAATAAAAGTTATCAGTTAGGCATTTCCTCAGTGTCCTAAAAGGGAAAAATCTAAAAAATTTCCTTTTTTTTTTTTTGCTTCTAAAAAAAAAGGTACAATGCCTCTTGATAAAATGAGCTAATATTTCCTGTGTCTCTACTCTATGCCAGGCTTGATCTCAGCCCTTGATTATTTGTCTCATTAAATCATCACAGCAATAGGGAAAGACTATTATTATTATTATTATTATTATTATTATTACTCTGGAAATGGCAGAGTTTCAAGTTTTCCCAAGCCAAGCACTGACACTGCTCTTGGCTGGAAGAGCAAAGATTTATCATGACATTGTCGCAATTCCAGGGTGTCTTATTTAAGTTCTGAACTCAAGTGAAAGATTATATACATATCTTCTACTCATTACTTCCAGAAAAATTTTACTCTAGGAAGCTGGAAGGCTTTGTCACAAAAAGGACTAAGGAGAAAAATAAGGATAATACAGCCCAAATGCCTCCCTACTGCAACACACAATTCCCCAAAAGCATACCCTACCCAGGGGAGAGGCTCCCTATGAGCTCATGAGCTCTCCCTGAACCCTGGGGAGTGGGCATGAAGGAGGTAAGGAGCAAATATTTAGTTCCATCATATTTATCCAGAGAAAATTACAGAATGTTTAATTATATGAATCTCGGCAAATTCTCAAAGCCTTAAGGAATTAAGAGAGTTCTGGATTAGGACCTGTCTTTGGGAGAGAGAAGGGGTTGAGAATTATCAATATGATAAACACAGGCTTGATTACAAGCTGTAGTCACAGCCCTTTTACTTACTCATCTTGGAGTCAGAACTTGTCACACATCCCCACATGGGAGAAATTTACCCTCCCTTTTTTGTTCCCAATTCATTCTATATTAATGCTGATCAAAATGGAAACTAAGGAGGCTAGGAAGCATTGAAATAAGAAGCTGGGAAGATTGGACTGGTAGACTGGAAGACCCTCAGGAGGTCACTCAGTTGACTCTGTCATTTTATTGGCAAGGGAACTGGCACCCACAGAGGTCACATACCTATCCAAGGTTGTGTATAGTTGGTGCTAGGCCAGTCCCCAGATGTCAGACTCCCTAGCCCAGGCCACCTCCCCACTCCCTACTTCAGGTTTTTCTTAAGGACCCCGCTGTATGGAAACTGAACTTACATGTAAAAGAAGATGCCCTTGATTTTGTTGTCAATGGTGGTGGTTGTTCTTTGACAAATGAACCCCTGAGAAACAAAAGTGGCTGTCTGTAAAGTTACATAATCCAAGGACTAGAACAATAATCTTTTACCAACCTTGAATATAGTTGTTGTTGTTTTTAATAAGAACAGATCTTTGGCAAAAATTTCTGTCCTTTCATGCTCCTTAGAATAGGTTATTCAGTAAGATGAGGGAATTTCCTTCCCTGAGATTCAGTCTTGAGAAAAAGACTTCATCCTGTATTTGTACCCCTCCCGCACCCTTACCAGGACAGGTCAATGTGTTAGAGGTAGAATAACGAATCTCACAAATTCTGGAGGCGAAGCCACTCTCTTGACAGGGAGGTTTGGTTAGCAAAGCCTTCCTGAAGGGGGTGCTGTGAACACTTCTGGGCCAGCTGTAGAACCCAGAGATGTGTCAGTGTCCTCTCTGCTGCTCTGCAAAACTTTGCCACCTTTCTCTTCTCTCCACTCCAACCCCTGTCAATCAGTCACTCTAATGTCACCAAGGAGACATTAACCCCCAACAAAAACTTTATTTTATAATTGAACTGGCTGCCCCTTGGGTCACTTATGTTATCTCTCTGTCCCTTTGACAGGGGACATTCTCTCTTTTGCTCTCTTCCCTGGAGTCAAGCCATAAATCCCCACATGCACATTAAAGTGTCAGTGTCATAAGGAGCACCTTGGCAGCTGAGATTAATTGTCAAACGTATCTCCCTGCTGTCTTCCACCTTCATGGTGACTTCTATCAGCAGATAAACGATTTCTCCTGAGTCTACCTAGTCCCATCCTCAGGAAACTTTGGGAGTTGGCTTGACTGGGGTCTTGGCTGGTTTGGTAAGCTGAGAATAGAAGAGAGAACCAAGTGCTGACTGTATATCTCCCAGGTGTCTGGAGTCCCAGGGGTCTCTGTGATACCCTTGTAATTAACCTAGTCATTGATACAGGAAAGGAGCAAAGCAAGAAGCCAGCCATTATAGGCCTGTCATTTGGACAGCTTCACCAGGAAACTGCAACTTTACACTCCCCACGGGTCCAACATGGGAAAATAGATGCATGCCCAGTAAAGTGTGTGTGGGGGGGGGGGCCAGGGAAGGTGCTTGCTGTCAATCACACCTGGGGACAGAGATGGTTGGCCAGAATGAGAGTGACCACAGCAAGCTTGTGGAAATTTGGGATACTCAATTCCCTGAACATAGGAGTTTGCTCTTCTGTGCTCTTGTACTTTTGGGATCCTTGGGACTCTTGTTGCTTGGGACACGCTCTCTTGCATTCTCCATGTGGACCCTCACACACAATGGACTGATGGACTGCAGCTAGCCTCATACTATGGTGGACCCAGCTGCAACATAGGATGGGAACTCTGGACTCTTGCTCTGTTTCTGGTTTTACTGAAACTCCAGCTACACTTCTTCTATGACTGGACTAAAGGAAATGGGACTTTGAAGACCCAAGAATTTAACTCCATGCAAATAAAACTCACTTTCTCATGCATGTCTCAGAAAATTCTTTTTCTTGAAATAGCGTAAGGACTCCATCCCCAGCAGCACCCAGTGGGGTAGAGGACTCCCCACTTTGTGCAATAACATCTTCACTGACCTAGCTGTCACTCAAATTCCCAGGCTCTGTGTTATTGTGTTATCAGCCCGGATGTTAACAGAAACCCTGGTAGAGTTTGCTCTGTATAAAATTCTTTCCTCTCTTTCTTGTTAAATACACATTTATTTTAAGATAATTTCTCTGGGGAAAGAAGAAATGTGTCTGTCTTGGGATTTTGTATTCACAGAGAGAACAGCATTTCGGTCTGGGTGGGTTATATCCTTACCATGACCTCCATCACCCTTGGTTCTCAGCTTCTTTTCTCTATACTCATTGGAACAATAGTCTTCTCCTACTTCCTTTGTAGGTTTGAAGTGAGGAAAAAATTAAGAAAAGATTTGAAAAATTTACTAATTTTTTTCATGCTGAATATAAGAAACATTATTGCACAAAAAGTCTTTGCTTAGGAAATTTTTATCTTTTTGATATTCATTTTTCTTTGATTTTTCTCAGCCTGGGAGTGAAATGAGTCAGTAGAAGCAGAAGATTAATAAAACTAGAATGACTGGCCAAAACAGCCAGCCAGCAACCCACAGCATAGCAGTGCTCATCAAGGGCAATGCCTGTGTAGAATCTGATTCAGCAGTTCTGGGTGGGACCTAACTTTCTGAATTTCTAGCAAGTTCATAGATATTACTGGTGGTGCTGATGCAGGGACCTCACAATGAGCAATAAAGACTTAGAAGTCTTGTTTGGAAAATGTCCTAAACTTATAGTCTATGAACAGGAGCTTCCCCAAAGAAGATGGTGGAGACACAGAAGGGTGAGAAAAAAAGAGAAAAGGGAGAAGGGTTACCATGTATTAAGTGCTTTCTGTGCTCCATGGAAGGTTCTAAATGTTTTTCTTGCAATATCTCATTTAATGTAAAAAAAACAAAACAAAAACAAAAAACACACATGCACCTTATTTTGGACTTCCCAGCCTCCAGAAATGTGAAAAATAAATGCCTGTTGTTTAAAAACAAACAAACAAACAAACAAACAAACAAACAAACAAACACCATCCTGTGCAGAGCACCCCCTTCACACAGCTAAATCTTGGTCTGTTTGGCCCTAATAAATTCTGTTGGTTTCATCCTGATGATTCCCCTGAGACCCTGTCCCATCACAAAGGTCCGAGGGCACCAGCAGGTGGTAACTTGTCTTGGTGTACCCTGAGAATTTTGCTGAGTGGCCTTAGACCCAGCATGGGTGCCAAGTTTGAATCCATATCAATTTGGTGACCATCACTCAACACTATCTGGTGACTCACTGAGAACTTACTTCACACAACTTGCTACTGCCAGAGCCTTTTTCAGGGACTGAGCCTAACTGGCAGCTGGCAGGGGGAGGTGGACCTTCGGGTGCTTTGGGCCTTTTGCTGACTTACTTCCAGGTTCTGTGCTTGTGGAAGCCAACCTTGATGTGCAGTCATGTCCCTCCCAAGCACACCCAGGCCCAGAGAGGCAACTATAAACTGTGGATTGCTTTGTAGCTCCAAACAATTAGCCCAGAGTCAGTCACAGGTAGTGCCTGACATTGATCTGCATGAGTCCCTCCCAAGAGGCCCCAGAACCAATACACACAGAGGAGGGCTCACATAACCCACACAAAGGAAATTCCTGGAGCACCTAGCTTTTTTGATCAGGGAGAATGCAACACTGAGCCCCACAAGACACTTACTACATGAAGCCAGCATACTACTGCTGGGAGACACAGTAGATCTACCTAAGACACAAAAACAAGTAGAGAGAGGCAGCCAAATGGGGAGAAAAAGAAACATGCCCCAAATGAAAGAATATGAGAAGTCCCTAGAAAAAGAACTCAATGACATAGAGGCAAAAATCTATCAGGTACAGAGCTTAAAACAGTGGGTATAAGGGTGATCAAGGAACTTAGGGGAAGAATGGGTGAACTCAGTGAGAACTTAGACAAAGAGGCAACAGGCATAAAAAGGGACACAGAAACTATAAAAAATAACCAGTCAGAAATGAAGAATATAATATCTGAAATAAAAAGTACACTAGAGGAATCAACAGCTATGAAGCAGAGGATGAAATCAGGGGTTTAGAATAAAAGGTAACAGAAAATGCCCAATCAGGGCAGCAAAAAAAAGAATTTAAAAAATGAGAATGAAGGACCTATGAGATAACACTTAATGTAACAACATCTTTATAACAGGGACACCAGAAGGACCTATGAGATAACACTTAATGTAACAACATCTTTGTAACAGGGACATCAGAGCGCAGGATTGAGAATCCATTTGAAGAAATAATGACCGAAAACATCCCTAAACTGGTGAAGGAAAAAGACATAAATCCAGGAAGCAAGAGTACAAAACAAGAGGAACCCAAAGAGGCCTGCACCAAGACACATCACAATTAAGATGCAAAAGGTTAGAGACAAAGAATCTCAAAAGCAACAAGAGTTAGTTACCTACAAGGGAGCTCCCATAAGACTGTCAGCTGATTTCTCAACAGACACTTTCCAGGTCAGAAGGGAGTGGCAAGAAATATTCAAAGTGATGAAAAGCAAGGACTCACAACCAAGGCTACTTTACCCAGCAAGGCTACCACATGAGCTCACTTATATATATGTTGAATCTAAAGAACAATCTATACTGACAAACAAAATAGGACCGGAGGCATGGATAAATGGAACAGACTGATAGATCTCAGAGGGGAGGAGTGTGGGAAAGATGGGAAGAAAACAACCTAAGATTTAAAAAAAATACCAAAAAAGCATGAAGTTGAACTATTATTATTCCCATTGTACAAGTAAAGTCACTGAAGTTTTAATAAGAAGGAAGATCAGCTTCTATAAGCTAATAAAAAGAAGACTCAGGTGGGAATTTAAAATGATGTAGCTGCTGTGGAAATGTTTGGCAATCATTCAAAAAATAAATGTAGAATTGTTACCATAGTTAGCTAGTTATTGAGGGGAAAAGAGAGAGGGAAGTCAGACATTGTTTAAGTATGGTCAGCTGGGGAGCATGAGCCTGTTGGCTTCACCAGGAAGCTATAGCTTCACACTCACTCCAGAGGGTTCGCAGCATTGCCCTACCGAGGATTAGTATCCCTCTCTTTCCCCCCTCCAGTAATGGATTGCTTGGGAAGCAGGAGGAGATAAAGACATGCACAATAGATGTCAAAATAACAGGGGGTAGTGCTTGACTATAGAGGCCTGTCAGTCTAACCTGGAGAAAAGATCATTGGCTAGGGGTTGGACCTCATGGGAAGCCTGCAAAAGCTTGGGAAGATGATTGGTTATTTTGGAAAATCTCCTGTTTGAAAACCCAGGGGAACAAAGAGCTCTCTGTCTGCTCAGTGACCTACATTTGCCCCATTCATTCACATTCTCTCCTGTCCAGGAACATATGATCATGTGGGTCTAGCAGCAACTGGGGTCCACAGACTATGCAGGCTCCAAAGGACTACACTGAAACAGAAACTCTGGACACTGGCCTTTGTCTTAGCCTTGCTGAAAACCAGTTGGACATTTTCCATTGCAGGATGGATGGAGATGGTACATTGGGAACCCAGGAGAATAACTCCTTTGACTTTGCATCAAATAAGTCACCTTGCCACACCACAATCTCCTGTGCTGGATCCATGAAATGCTTTTCTTGAGATCCTGTGGAAGAGCCTAACTTCAAGACAACAGAATTACCATATGATCCAGCAATTTAATTTTATGTATATATCCAAGAAATTT
Source organism: Miniopterus natalensis (assembly GCF_054644295.1). Lineage (NCBI taxonomy): Eukaryota > Metazoa > Chordata > Mammalia > Chiroptera > Miniopteridae > Miniopterus > Miniopterus natalensis. The sequence goes on along the minus strand of NC_142100.1, from coordinate 3,088,112 downwards.
AAAGCAGGATCTCAAATAGATACTTATACAAAATGCTCATAGCTTTATTCATAATAACCAAAAGATAGAAACAACCCAAATGTCTATTGACAGATTAATGGATAAACCAAATGTCTTATATACATCCAATGGAATATTATTCAGCCTTAAAAAGTAACAAAATTCTCATACACGCTGTAGCATAAATGAAACTTTGAAACATTATACTAAGTGAAATAAGTCAGGCATAGAAAAACAAATATTGTATGAGTTTTCTAGAATAATGAAATTCATTGACACATAAGCAGAACAGAGATTACTAGAGGGAGGAGACATAAGAAAATAGTCATTTTTTAATAGGTATACCCCTGAAAAATTCCTAATGCCTAGTGATATTGTAGTCATCATAACATGGTAGCACAACACATTATTGATTTGTTTGTGGTGATGCTGGTCTAAGAGACCTACTGTGCTGCCAGTCATGTGAAGGCATTGCTCATACAGTTCCATGAAGTACATAATACTTGAACTGTCAATGTGACTACATTACTGGCTTATGCACTTACTATACTATGCTTTTTATCATTATTTTAGAGTGTACTCATTCTACTTAATAAAGAAGTTTGCTGTAGAACGGTGTGTCCACAGCAGCCTCATGCACCTCACATTTACCACATCTCTTGTTTGCATCATTTTGTCTTGTGTTTGACTTAATCTCACATTGTTTTGTTTGTCATGGCCCCTGACTATACAAAATTCACTGCTAATATTACCAGTAAAGATCAAGTTTACTTGGCAAGTAACCTAAAACAAAATTAAAGTGACTAGGGACTATGAAAGTGAAGAATCAGAGGAAGTACTGCTCACCAGTCAACACGTCCCATTCCAGCACAGAAACGATCTTGAAGGACAAGCACAAAGTGACAGAAGCTGTTAAAGGATCTGCTTTATCAAAGGCAATGAGACTAACAAAAATTCTAGAAGGACCTACATTAGACATGGAGAAACTTCATTAACCTGGATACCCAGACACAGAAAGATGTCCCTCTCAGTACCAGGATAATCACAGCCAAAACAAAAAGTTTGTTTGCATCTTTGAAAGAAAAGGCTGGACCCAACTATGATGCTGAATTTACTGCTGGTTCTGGGTGGTTTAAACAATTCGATAATTGTAATTCATCACATAATGTGAAAGTGAATGGTCAGTCTATGAGTTCTAATGTGAAAGCAGCTAAAGAATTATTGAAAACTCTAGATAAGCTGATTGTGAAGGAAAATACTTGCCAGACCAAATATTCATAAGGACAAAGCCTCCCTATTCTCGAAACAAATGCCTGAAAGTACTTTTGTTCATAAGGAGGTCAAGTCAATGCCAAGTTTCAAGCTTTTAAGGACAGGTAAACAATCTTGCTTGTGAGAAATGCTGCAGACTACAGACTGAGACCCTTTGTAATCTGGCACAGTGAGAGCCCCAGCCTTCAAGCATATCTATAACCACATACTGCCAGTGTCCTACAGGAGCAATGAGAAGCCGTGCATGACCCACCTCCAAAATACCCTCCTGATTTGTTATGCAAGTGGAACAGAGAAATACTGTTTGAAGAATTACGAACCTTTAAAGATTTTGCTTATTGTTGATAATGCCCCTGGATATCCTCCTTTTACTAGTGATCTTCATCCCAATATCAAAGTGGTGTTTCTTTCTCCAAACACCACCTTTTCTATCCAATCTCTAGATCAAGGATTTAGAGCAGCTTTTAAGACCTATTACCTGAGGAGGACCTTTATGCAGGTTATTGGTACAACTGAGGAAGACACTGATGCAGTTCTGGTCTGATTACAACATCTATGGTTGCATTAAGAACCTTGCACGGGCTTGAGGTAATATCACCAAGGGGAGCAACATGGCACTGGAAGAAGACATTCAAGAGGTTCATCCATGACTTCAAAAGATTTGCCAAGGATAAGATGGTTGCAAAAATCTACAAGGCTGTGGTTGAAATGAAAAACAACTTTACCCTGGGTGTGCATGAAGATGACATTGAGGAGCTCCTAAAGTGGATTCTGAGGAGTTAAATAAGGAGGAGTTGTTGGTACTGGATCAAAAATGCAAAGTTGAGGAGGAAGAAAAAAAAAGAAACTACAGGGGAAGGAAATGAAAAAACCCCGAGAAAATTTGCAGTGAAGAGTATAGCATCATCTGCATGCCTCACCAAGCCCCTTAAAAACACGGACTCCAACACTAAAATGTTTTTATTAACAAAGAGGAATGTTTATGGTGAATTAGCTGCTTACAAGCAAATCTGTGATTTAAAAAAACACACTAACTAAGCAAACCATCATGGACATATTTCTGAAAAGAGTGACACCTCCTCAAGAGAAACCTCAGGCGGGTCCTTCAGGAAGTATTCCAGAAGAAACAGTGTTATCCTAGGAGATGACAGCTCCCCATCTGTTATTGCCCTTGAAGATTTCCCAGTGGGATAAGATGTGGAGGCAAAAGACAAGATTGACAAAGATCTTGATGCCCTTGACCCTGTGCAAGCCTAGGCTAATGTGTGTGTGGTTGTGTCTTAAATTTTAACAAAAAGATTTTAAAAGTAGAAAGTTAAATTTAAAATTTAAAAATAGAAAAATGGTTATAGAATAATGATATAAAGAAAGAAAACACTTTTGTACTGTTCTATAATGTTTTTGTTTTAAGACAAGTGTTATCACAAAAATTCAAAAAGTTAAAAAGTCTATAAAGTAAAATAACTACAGTAAGCTGTTAATTTATTATGAAAAAATGTTTTAATAAACTTAGAGTAGCCTAAGTGTACATTTTTTAAAACATCTACAGTAGTGTGCAGTAATGTCCTAAGCCCTTACATTTACTCACTACTCACTAACTCACCCAGAGCAACTCCAATCCTGCAAGCTCCATTCATGGTAAGTCCACTATACAGATGTATTACTTTTGACCTTTATATCATATTCTTACTGTACTTCACAAATGTTTACTACAGTGTTACAGTTGCTGTGGGTGAGCCCCTGTGGCCCCAGGCACGGAGGAGCTGCCTGGGTGAGCTGCAGATGTGTCCCCTGCTCCCAGGGACTTGTGGGTGAGCCCCTGTGGCCCCAGGCACGGAGGAGCTGCCTGGGTGAGCTGCGGATGTGTCCCCTGCTCCCTGGGAGATGTGGGTGAGCCGCTGTGGCCCCAGGCACAGTGCCTGGGTGAGCTGCAGATGTGCTCCCCTGCTCCCAGGGAGATGTGGGTGAGCCGCTGTGGCCCCAGGCACAGTGCCTGGGTGAGCTGCAGATGTGTCCCCTGCTCCCTGACCCAGACCTTGAGGCACCAAGGCGATACTAATTTAGCTTGCAGCCTTAGATTCTAGAAAGGCTTATTAGGAAGTTGGCCCCGGCCTGAAGGGTTAAGGGACAGTCAAGCCACATACCAAGCCAAGGACTCAATCCCCTCCAAAAGTTCCCATTAGAAGCCCAGACAAGGTTAGTTACCAAGGTCTGAGCTCCTGCAAGAGGCAGGATGTTTACTCGGAAAGAGCAGTCCTAGGCCTTAAAGGAGTTACTTTGTATCGGGCAAGGGGGAGGAAAACAGGACCGGGTGCTGTTCAGCAAAAGCAACAGCGCAGGCATAAAAAGAGCTTGGAAAATACACTCGGGGCTGGCAGCTGGCAGCAGGCATGAGCTGCAGCCCTCCCGATCCCATCTTTTTTGTGTCTGTCTTTTCTCCATCCTCACCCCTTCCTCGGGACCGCTCGACTCTGCCGGCGGGCTCCGGCAAGTGGCGCCCGAACAGGGACCTGAGAGTGAGGAACCGGTGAAGGACGTCGCGGAAGGGACGAGTCACAGAACAAAACTAAGAGGTTGGTGCGCGATGAATTGCAGTTGATTTACAGTCCGGAGTAAATAATTATGGGACAGGGAAATAGTAAAGAAATGTTTGTTCAGGTGTTGAAAAGTATGCTTAAAGCCAGGGGAACTCAGGTCACTAGTGCACAAATATTTAAGTTTCTAAGCTTTGTAGAGGAGATCTGCCCCTGGTTCCCTACGGAGGGCACAGTTAACAGGGAAACGTGGCAGCGGGTTGGAAAACAGCTGCAGACATATTGTTCACTCCATGGGCCCTCGGAGGCGCCAGTAGAAACACTTTTCCTCTGGCCCCTGATTAGGGATTGTCTAGATCTTAACCCAGAGGGCAAGCGGTGGGAGAGAGCCACAGAGGACGGCAGTCCCGGGGCTGCAGCTCCAAAGGATAGAGAGAAGCCTCCGCCTGAGAATCCTTGTCCCCCGGCCTTGGAGGCTTTAGCACAGGCTGATGAGGGCAGTGAGGACGGCGATGAGGTCCTTCCGCGGGACAAGGCAGACTTAAGGGACGCCACAGCTCAACACCGCGAGGAGGATGGATGGCTCATGGTAATGGAGGAAAAGCCCAAGGAGGAAGGGTCTGGAGGGCGGCTGGGACATTTAGAGCAGCAAATGCAAGGGCTACAAGTATGGACACAAAAATTGCATAACTGTCTACAAGAGGGGCAGAGTGTGCCTTTGGGGCCTGCCATGCCGCAGGCCAGTCCTGCCCCGTCCGCAGTGGCAGGTCTGGATCCTGAGCCGCGAGATCCACCTCTGGTGGTGCTCACTGGGGAGGGGGCCTTCGTCCTTTGCAGGTTGCTCTCCCTCGGCCAGTAGGCCGCCGGGGGGGCCAAGGTCTCTCCCCCCTCCAGTTGACCATGAGGCAAGCAGCTGCTGAGGCTGAAGACTTACAGCGTTTTCCCCAGTGCTTCCCCATTTTTGAACAAATGCAAAATGGTCATGTGGTGCGAGGACACCAGCCCATCTCGTTTAAGCAGCTGAAGGAACTGAAAAATGGCTTGTGCTCAGTATGGCCCCACCGCCTCATTCACCGAGGCTCTGATTGAAGTGATGGTGGCAGACGCTCTGCCTCCCAGTGACTGGAAGAGCATCTGTAAGGCTTGCCTTAGCGGAGGGGATTATTTATTGTGGAAGTCAGAGTTTTACGAGCAGTGCCAGACCATTGCAGAGATTAACAGGGCTCAAGGGATTCCCATTACATATGAGATGCTGGTGGGGGAAGTACCGGGACACTCAAAATCAGTTAAACTACGACCAAGGGGCATATGCCCAGATTAACAATGCAGCCACTAAGGCCTGGAAAAAGCTCCCCCTCTACAGGGAAAAAGACTGAGGATCTCTCTAAGGTGCGGCAAGGTCCAGATGAGCCGTTCCAAGATTTTGTCTCAAGGTTGCTCCAGACAGCAGGAAAAATGTTTGGGGACCGTGAAGCTGCAATGATTGTGGTCAAGCAGCTGGCCTATGAGAATGCTAACTCGGCTTGCCAGGCTGCACTAAGACCCTGGAGAAAGAAAGGGAACCTTTCTGATTACATTAGGCTTTGCTCAGATACAGGGCCTTCCTATATCCAAGGGGCCACCCTGGCTGCTGCCTTGCAAGGAAAGCCCTTGAAAGAAATCTTGTTCCAACAGCAGCGGGAGGGCAGAAAGAAAAGAACATCCGGCCCCCTGCGCAGCTGTTTTAGCTGCGGACAGCTGGGACATTTAATGCGTGACTGCCCTAAGGAACACCGCGAATTCCCCCAAAGGATGGGGAAAGGAAGTAAACGGGAGCCAGGATTATGCCCTAGGTGTAAGAAGGGGAGTCACTGGGTTAATGAATGTAGGTCCAAGAAAGATGCCCAAGGACGCCCCCTGCCGGGAAATGGGTGGAGAGGCCAGCCCCAGGCCTCGCAACAATGTTATGGGGCACTCCAGAATTTACTCCCCGAAGCGACCCTCCGAGACACCAATCCATTCAACAGCTCTACCGAGCCACCCAGGCAGTGCTGGATGGGACCTCTGTTCCACCGCCTACACAGCATTGACCCCTGAAATGGGGATGCAGGCCCTTCCCACTGGGGTGTATGGGCCCCTGCCGCCAGGGACAGGAGGAATCTTGCTGGGTCGCAGCAGTAGCACCATGAAAGGGTTATTAGTAGCCCCTGGAGTCATTGACAAGGATTATACGGGAGAGATTAAGGTCATGGCTCACTCCCCTTCCACCATTTCAGTAGTACAGTCAGGGCAGCGGCTAGCCCAGCTGATACTACTCCCTCGAGTAATACAGGGGCGAACCAACCCAGAGGCAGAGAGGAAGCCCAGGCTTCGGATCCTCAGATGTTTACTGGCTTCAAGAAATTGGACTAGAACGGCCTGAGTTGATATTAAGTATACAAGGCCGAAAATTCAAAGGGCTCTTAGACACAGGGGCTGATGTTTCTATGATTTCTAGGGAACAGTGGCCTCCTGAATGGCCTACTCAGGAAGCTATCACTCAGCTGCAAGGCATAGGACAGGCCCATGGCCCAGAGCAAAGCATGGACCTGTTGACTTGGACGGATGAGGAAGGGCACACAGGAACGTTCCAACCTTATGTACTCCCTACCATTCCCACTAATCTATGGGGATGAGATGTACTGGCTCAAATGGGGGGGTCTATCTTTTTAGCCCTGACTCTATAGTTACTCAGCAGATGCTTGGTCAGGGGTTACTACCCTCTCAGGGGCTGGGAAAGCATAACCAAGGGATAAAACATCCAATAGCGGCTTCTAAGAGGCCTGAGAGAGCAGGGTTAGGATATTTTTAGCGGGGGTCATTGATTGTCCTGCACTCCATGCAGATCCCATCACTTGGAAGTCTGAGGAACCTGTGTGGGTTGATCAATGGCCCCTAACAGAAGAAAAAATAAAGGCTGCAGAGCAGCTGGTGCAGGAACAGCTGGCAAGGGGGCACATAGCCCCCTCGAACTCCCCTTGGAACTCACCCATTTTTGTTATTAGGAAGAAATCAGAGAAATGGAGGTTATTACAAGATTTAAGATGAAACCATGGAGTTTATGGGGGCTCTATAGCCTGGATTGCCCTCATCCTTGGCCATTCCAAAGAATACCTACAAGATCATTTTAGATCTCAAAGACTATTTTTATACTATCCCTCTAGATCCAGTGGACTGCAAAAGATTTGCATTCAGTGTGCCCTCTGTCAACTTCAAAGAGCCCATGAAAAGATACCATCGGCTCGTGCTCCCCCAGGGCATGGTTAACAGTCTTACCCTGTGCCAGAAATTTGTTGCTAGTGCGTTAGCCAAGACCAGAGAGAAATATCCTGAGGTCTATACGGTTCATTACATGGATGCCGTTCTTATTGCCCATACCCAGGAAGGGGTCTTGCTTGCAGCTTCTGCTGAGCTGCAATGGGGGCTGACTGCTAAGGGCCTTGTAATCGCCCCCGAGAAAGTGCAAAGGCAGGCACCGTATGAATATTTGGGCTACCATCTAGAGCCTCATTACTTTAGTCCCCAAAAGCTGGAGTTATGGAAGGACAACCTTAAAACACTCAGTGACTTCCAGAGACTGCTTGGGGACATTCACTGGATCAAGCCGCATTTAAAAATTACAACAGGAGAGTTTAAGCCCTTATTTGACATCCTCAAGGGGAATGCCGACCCTACATCGGAGCGGCACTTGACCCCTGAGGGGAGAGCTGTGTTGGCCAAAATCGAGGAAGCTCTTGGTCAACAGAAGACCCCTTATTTCGACTATCATGCCACCTGGGAGGCTTACATCTTGCCCACCCGGCACACCCCTACTGTAGTCATTTATCAGAAGGCTCCCTTGTTGTGGCTGCACCTACCTGTGTCTCCAGCCCGGGTTCCCATGCCCTATCATGATACCGTAGCTACCTTAATACAAATGATGAGGTTGGAATCTAGGAAGTTAATAGGCAAGGAACCCCCAACCATCTTTGTCCCTTTTACTAAGCAGCAAGTAGATTGGTTATTGCAGAATAGTGATGCCTGGGGGGCAGCGTTAGCTGGCTATTCTGGACAACTTGACAATCGTGTGCCATCTGATAAGCTACTTCAGTTTGCGGCACTACATGAATTTGTGTTCCCCAAATGGGTAGTTACTGACCCTATCCCGCATGCGCTGACTGTTTATACTGATGGGTCTTCCAATGGGACTGCTGCATATTTTGTCAATGGAACCACAGTCAGTTGGGCAACGGGCTCCACATCAGCACAAGTAGTGGCACTGAAAGCCGTAGAGGCCGTGCTGCAGGAACACCAAACTCAAGCCCTCAATATATATACAGACAGAGTCAGTACATTTATAGAGCCATGCTGCAGATTGAGACGGTTCCCCTTATAGGTACCCAGAATAGCGAGGTACAAACCTTATTCAGAACTATACAGCAGGTTATTCGTGGTCGCCAACACCCTTGTTTCTTTGGCCACCTTCGGGCCCGTACTAACTTACCTGGGCCCTTATCTTTGGGCAATGAGCTGGCTGATGCTGCGACGTGTCAGGTCATGGTTACCCAGGAACAGCTTGCTCAGCAGTCCCATAAACCTCACCAGCAAAACAGCAACAGTCTCAGGCAGCAATTTAAGATCACCAGGGAAGCGGCCCGACAGATTGTAAAACAATGTCAGCAGTGCCCTGCCACCTTACTTGTTCCCCACCATGAGGTTAATCCTCGTGGGCTGATGGCAAATCACCTCTGGCAAATGGACGTCACCCATATCCCATACTTTGGAAGGCTTAAATACGTCCAGGTAACAGTGGACACTTACTAAGCATTTATGGTTGCAACAGCTCAGGCGGGAGAAGCTGCTAAACAAGTTACTGCCCACTCCTCCGATGCTTTGCCACCATGGGCCTTCCTAAGTCTATCAAAACTGACAGTGGTGCAGGACACACCAGCAAAAAGTTCCAGACATCCTGCCAGCAATTACAGATCAAGCATATCATGGGCATACCTTACAATCCCCAGGGACAAGGAATAGTAGAACGAGCCCACGGGACGCTCAAGCTGCAGTTACAAAAAATAAAAAGGGGGAGCTGTACCCCCTGAGTCCAGTGAACTACCTTAACCACACTTTATTTATACTTAATTTTTTAACTCTGGACCGTCAGGGCCTCTCTGCGGCACAGCGCTTTTGGCAGGCCCAGTCTCGGTTACCTACGCCCTGGTGTGCTGGAAAGATCCACTCACGGGGCAGTGGCAGGGTCCAGACCCAGTACCCATTTGGGGGCGAGGGCATGTTTGTGTTTTCCCACAGGATGCCCAGGCGGCGCGGTGGCTCCCGGAGAGGCTGGTGCGGTTCGCGGGGAACCAGGCGACTGACAGAGGGAATGCAGCAGCTGAGCCTCGAGGACCGGCCCCGGACTCGCCGAATCAGAGCACGGCGGCGTCCGAGCCGGAGGCAGATGGAGACGAAGAGGAAGGGGGCTGAGGACATGGTTCGCGGGCAAGGAGGGACGCCTCCTGCCACGACCATCTTCTGGGCCATGTTAGCGCTCTTGATGAGCCAGGCTCCTGCGGCACGGGCCAAAGTATATTGGGCTTATGTGCCTGATCCCCCGATGCTCCACGCTGCGGAGTGGGGCCTTCGGCCTGTTCTGGTTTATACCAACTACACATGGGGGCTTGGGGGGCTCAGCAGCGGCCACATAGCTGCCTTCCGTCAGTCCAATTTCAGCTTTGCAGGGACTGCTGGAGGGCTGCCCATTTGTCTCTCTGCCATCACTGAGGCCACAGGGTGTGTCACCCTTGACACAACCACGCACCAGACATGGACGCCTCAGTGGTACCTTGATGTGACTATTAGTAACTCCACCTACAGAATAAGAGCAGGAAATTACACCCGGTGGAGAGTAACGCTCACAGGACTACAAAACAACGGGGCTCCGAAACAGGACGGTGGGGAAGCCCCTGATGTCCCTCTGTGTGAGCCGGACACTAGGAACCATACCAGGGGGCCTGTATGGGCTACCTGCAGGAAGGACAAGGCCACGGTGTGGAGCATACCCGGGGTCAATGAGACCCTGCAGGACTGGAGCCCCTACAGGGCCAACCTTACTGAGCCTGGATCCACTCATCCATGGACTGTTGAGGGCCTTTGGACAGTCCCCGGGGGAAGGCCACAAACACAGCTGTGGAGGCTGGCTGCAGCCATGGGACCTAATATGTCCATAACAAATGATGAACGAGGCCACATCCAGATTAGCGGACTCTCAGCTGAGCGGTATCAATGGGCCCAGGCCTGCGTGCCACACCCTTGGGGGCTTGTCGTCGGGACTGTAAAAATTACCAAAAGTGACCTGGGCTATATGTGACCTGTAACAGCTGTACTCTTGCCAACTGTGTAATGGGGGGCCTCGGCTACTCAGGTCTTGGTGGTGCAGCAGCCCCCTTGATGATGTGGCCTGTCCGTGTGTCGGGCCGTGGTGTCCTGATGAGGGGCTCCAACTGTGGGAGAGGCAGAGCGTGCTGTAGCGCCACGGAGGCGCCGGTTCACCGGTCTCCTGACAGCGGGCATCGCCGCCCCAGCCTCCCTCATGGCCGCGGCTGCCACCACTGCCGTGGCCCTCACGAGAGAGGCGCAGACGGCCCATGCAGTCAACCAGCTGGCTAAAAACGTGAGCACGGCCTGAGGAACTCAGGAGGCCATTGATACCAAGTTAAATGACAGAATTAACGCCTTATTTGATGTAGTTAATTATCTAGGGGATGAGGTGCAGGCATTAAAAATGAGAACTTCCTTTACCTGCCATGTTAGATATAAATGGATCTGTGTCACCCAGAAGGAATATAACAAATCTGAGCACCCCTGGGAAAAAATCCAACGCCATCTCCTAGGGGTTTGGCATGACAGCAATGTGTCCTTAGATATCGAGAGTTTACACAAGGAGATCTTAGATATTCATAATGCTCTGCAGCTAGATGAAGACTTAGGGAGAAGAGCAGAGACCATCATTAACAAAATCCTTAGCATAGTGCCATCCATGGGAAGCGTTACACATTTAGCTATAGGACTGGCTTGCTTGGCTTTCTTAATCCTTACAATAATGTTATGTTTACCCCTCTTCCTAAAATTGGGTATAAAAGGAATTAAAGAAATTCGCCGTGATCTCCACATGCTGCGCCTGCAGGCAATAGAAACAGGTGTCTCAAGGTAATAAATAGGGGGGAGATGTGGGGAGCCGCTGTGGCCCCAGGCACGGAGGAGCTGCCTGGGTGAGCTGCAGATGTGCTCCCCTGCTCCCGGGGAGATGTGGGTGAGCCCCTGTGGCCCCAGACACGGAGGAGCTGCCTGGGTGAGCTGCAGATGTGTCCCCTGCTCCCAGGGAGATGTGGGTGAGCCCCTGTGGCCCCAGACACGGAGGAGCTGCCTGGGTGAGCTGCAGATGTGTCCCCTGCTCCCTGACCCAGACCTTGAGGCACCAAGGCGATACTAATTTAGCTTGCAGCCTTAGATTCTAGAAAGGCTTATTAGGAAGTTGGCCCCGGCCTGAAGGGTTAAGGGACAGTCAAGCCACATACCAAGCCAAGGACTTAATCCCCCCCCAAAAGTTGCCGTTAGAAGCCGAGACAAAGTTAGTTACCAGGCTCTGAGCTCCTGCAAGAGGCAGGATGTTTACTCGGAAAGAGCAGTCCTAGGCCTTAAAGGAATTACTTTGTATCGGGCAAGGGGGAGGAAAACAGGACCGGGTGCTGTTCAGCAAAAACAACAGCGCTGGTATGAAAAGAGCTTGGAAAATAAACTCGGGGCTGGCAGCTGGCAGCAGGCGCGAGCTGCAGCCCTCCCGATCCCATCCTTTTTGTGTCTGTCTTTTCTCCATCCTCACCCCTTCCTCGGGACCGCTCGACTCTGCCGGCGGGCTCCGGCAAGTTGCCTCCAGTATTCAGGACAGTAACATGCTCTACAGGCTTGTAGCCCAGGAGCAACAGGCTATATCATACGGCCCAGGAGTGTAATAGGCTATCCCACCTAGGTTTGTGTAAGTGCATGCTATGAAAATTGCTTCACACATTTCTCAGAACGTGTCTCCATGTACAGACAAATGACTGTATAAGTCTGTGTTAATGTCAGTATTACACTGTTTAGATTACCATAAATTTGTAATGAGTTTAAAAATTTTTTTAAATGTGAGTTCTTCAACTTTGTTTCATTTTCTGTGTTTCAATGTCCAAAATGATAACTGAAATATTTAAGATGTTAAACAAATGTTTGTTCAAGACATAAGTGGCACAAGAGAAGGTCATAGCATTTTAGATACTTAAGGAGAAAAAGATTGCATAAGACTTGGAAGGACAGAGGAGCAATCGTGGGAGAAGGTACTAGTGGGCTGTATCTTAAGGGGTAAATTGTGGAGGAAGAAGATGGCGTGGGGCAATGGTAGAAAGAAACCCAGGTGGAGGAAGGGCCCTATTTTATCTCCCAGATTCTCTTCCCTGAAAGCTAATCACTTCTGATAGGCCAGATGAGTCTCATTTATTATCTTAAATGACTCACCTATCCCTTCTTCCCATCTTGTTTTTTACTGGTCAGTCTTACCCTGGCTTGTTATCTGAAACATTCTCTATACTGCAGGAAAAAATCTTAAAGCAGATGCTATTATTATTATTGTTGGTGTTATTATTAAGCAAACCAGGTCACGCCAGACCTTTTCTTATATTCATTCTTCCACGATTGCACTGTTGTATATAGCTTTCTTGTTCTGTTCTCTGTCTGCTGGATTATAAAATGAAGACTGTATGTGGTCATATTTTGTCTTTGCTCTGGCACCCAGAACGGTGCTTGAGCCACAGACTTAATACCTGCTCTCTTCAATGATTTATTTAAGAGGTAAGAACACCATTCCCAGCAAAATGATCACCCGATCTTTTCAGACAAGGAGGGTCCAGAGCCAGTCTTCAGATACCAGCTGACGTGCCTAATCCTGACGGGGGAAGAGCCCTCCCGAGGTGTGATCCAGGTCATTTGGGGGAAGCTGCTACGTGTAATTGCTGCAATAATCACGGCTAGTCCACCTCAGGCTGAGTATGATGGTGCCTCTGCTAAAGGAGCCTCATTCCAGGTCTATTCAGGTGAGCTGTGAATAAAGTAAATTGATACAAATGCTCCTTCAGGGGTTGTAATGTTAAACTGTTCCCACGCGGTGGGTCATGAGCATTACTCAGGGATGCACAGGAACTCTACTGTTTGGGGACTTTATTCCATGACTACACCAAGCACACAAATCAAGCTTTTTCATCTTTTCTTTCTGTCTCTCATCACTCCCACATTTTTAACTTTCTTCCCCACCCCCTCTGCATTTGTTTCTTATTGATGCTTTTAAAAAATTACCACAAAGTGAGAACTTTAAAGCAACTTAAATTTATTATCTAGAGTTCAGGGGGTCAGAATCTAAAATGGGCCAGCAGAGCTGTTGCTTCTGAAGGCTTTAAAGCAGAACCCATTTCCTTGGCTTTTCCAGTTTCTAGAGGCCTTTTCAGATCACCTTCTCTTACTTAGCAGCACGCATCCAAGGTTTCTGCACGTCTTTTCATGGCTTGATAGCTTATTTCTTTTTTTGCTGAAAAATTTTCCATGTCTAGATATTCATCTTTTGAAAATCTTGGTTGCTTTCAAGTTCTGGCAACTATAAATAAAGCTGCTATAAATATTCACGCCACGTATTTGTGAGGACATAAGTTTTAATCTCCTTCAGATAAATACCAAAGAGCATAATTGCTGAATTATGGAATGAGTATGCTTAGTTCTGTAAGAACCTGAAAATATCCTTCAAAGTGGCTGTACCAGTTTGCATGGCCTCCAATAATGAATGAGATTTCCTGATGTTTCACATCCTCGGCAGCACTTGATGGTGACAGTTTTAGATTTGGGTTATTTCATTAGATACGTAGTTTAATTGGCAATTCTCTAAAAACTTACAATGTTGAGCACCTTTTAATATGTTTATTTGCCATCTGTGTATCCTTACTGGTCAGGTTGGCTCGGATTTTTTGCTCATTTTTAAAAAGTGTGTTGTTTTCCTGTTATGGAATTTTAAGCCTTCTTTGTATATGTTGGATAAAAGTTATTTATGAGATATATGTTTTAAAAAGCTTTTTCTCCCAGTCTATGACTTATTTTGTATGCTTTTGGCCATTAATATATCCTGTTTGTGAAGGTTCTGTTTAAATATTTTGCTCCCTTTTACCTGGTAGTTTGGCTCTTTATTGTTGACTGAAGGGATTTCTTTAAATATTCTGGCTACCAGTTTTTTGCTAGATATATATTTTGTGATTATTTTCCCCTTCTTTGTAATTTGTCTGTACAGTTTAATACCTTCTCTTTATGGGCCAAAAATTTAAATTTATTAAAGCAAAATCTATCATTTTAACATGTATTGCTTTAAAACGTCTCAAAAAAATTTTAACTCCTGCCAAGTCTCAAAAATGTTAGCCTGTGTTTTCTCTAAAGGCTTTATGATGTAGCTTTAATATGTAGGAAAACAATCTACCTTGAGTTAAGTTTCTTGGATATCATATAAAAGAATAAACATAAAATATTCAGAGACTGGAATTGTAATTGAGGCACGTGCTGATGGGTGAGGGTACAAAGAAGGCGGGGTGGAGCGATAACCTCATGAAGGCGAGTCCAACACTGAAGCTTCAAGAACAAAAAGCCGTGAGAAAGAGGGCGAAGGGAAAGGGCATGTCAGGGGAGACAACACCAGGTGAAAAGTGTGAAGAAATAAAACATTACGGCCTGGCCAAGGCACTTCTAAGAGCTTAGTGATCCAACAAGCCTGCATTTGGTGGAGCAGGGGAGGAAAGACAGTGTTTGAGGCAGCATTTGAAGGAAATCTGAAGAGGCGAAATCTCAAGTCTTGTCACCCTTTTTTTCTCTAAGCAGCCACATTCCTAGCATGTTAATGTGTTACCTCCCGCCCCAACCCTCAGTGACAGACTGGCCATTTCATCCCCACTTTAACCAGAGTAGGCCCAGGCCAGGTCTGCTTCCTTTTTCACTCATGATTTTACTTTAGTCTCCCCCTTCTTTTCCCTGAGGCTTCCAGCAAATGATAAAGCTCAACGCACAGAGGTCCTAAGCTACAGGCAGGGAAATCGCTGCCTGGCTCCCGAGACCAGCAAAACAAAAATCTCACCACCTCTCATTTCAGCACCAACCTAACCTGGTAGTGAAAGAAACAACACATTTAGAGTTAATGGAATGTCTTCACACATCAATTAACTGTATAAACAAAGTTGTGTGTTCTGGTTGGACACAATAGAACAGAGAAAACTGTGCAACAAAAAGACAGGTATTCTAACATTGCTTGCTTTACAAACCTTTTTTAAAAAATGCACAAAGATGTTTGCTACATGCTGCCAACAGATTTAAAATTTGTTTTGAATAATTTGTATGAAATTCAACTTTGCTGTAATTTTTTCATGAACTATTTAATTAAATAGCTTTTTATTTGCATTTCATGCACTTACATTAAATACAATGGGATTAGCACCTTTTATGTAGTTTTTGAGGATGGTTTTTTTAAATAGAATTGAACGGCAATTCAAGAGACAGAGCAGCAAGAAACAGAGAAAGAGACAGAAGAGAGAAGGAGCAGAAGGGAAGCCGCAGGCTAAGGGAGGGCAGAGGGCCGGCACTGACTGGTCCAAAGGGAGAGAAGGTGCAGAAATTTGCAGGAAGATTGTAAGCTTTCCTAAACTGGGACAAGCTTGTCTTTTGTGTTTATTCTTCAGAATACTTAACACTGTGTAAGGAACATTGTTTGAGTGAAATAAATATTTTGTGGACTAACTTGAGTCCGACAGAGGGATGGAGAGGTAGAGCTGGAGCCTGATCCAGCAAAGACAAAGGGAGACTACAGTGACTGCGACGTGCAATGGGGAACAGAGGGGCACAGAAATAAAGTGGGACGGCCAGCAAGAGACAGAAGAGGGTGGGTAGGAAAGAAGGGGGCAAAGAGGAAGGACAAGTGAACAGAGGACAAACAAGGGGAAGAAGGGAGAAAAAAACAGGTCAGGGGTTTGGTGACATCCCATAGGTGGGGGTGTTCTCACAGGCCCCTCGTGAGGACATGCTAACTTCATGATCCCCTGAAGGCAAGGACTCCCACCCATTTCTTAGCTTAGAAGTGCTCCCCTCAGCCAAGCCAGCCCACACCCTGTGAAGCTCCAAGCTCCGTGCATTTAGAGACCCTGCTCTTCGAGAGGATCGCAGACCAGACTGCGGGGGTGGGGAGGGCTGCCGAGCTGGTGCCTGAGGGCCAGCTGCAGGCGCTGCTGCTCTGGGGAAGCAAGGCGGCCGACTCCTGGGGATGGCATCCCCTCCAGCTCAACTGGGCACAGGAAACACCCGCGAATCAAAGGCCCTCCTGGGCGCAACAGGGATGTAAGCTTAGCATCAGGGAAGCCCCTCCTTCCCCTTCCCCTTCCCCTTCCCCTTCCCCTTCCCCTTCCCCTTCCCCTTCCCCTTCCCCTTCCCCTTCCCCTTCCCCTTCCCCTTCCCCTTCCCCTTCCCCACCTCTACTCCCCTCCCCCTTGCCTCCTTCTTTTACATCTAGAGCGAGAATGATTAAAAACCTTAGAAGTCTATCATATACCAAACACTGTGGTAGATGCTTCCTAATAACATTTAACCTGCAGAACTGAGTAAAACGAGTAATACACTCTTGTTTTTATAGATAAGTAAAATAAAGTTCAGAGATTCTGCATAACTTGCTCAAATCACAGGCGGCAGATGTGGATTAAGACAGTTACGTGAATGAATATAACACTAGGTAGAGCCCGCTCATCTTTCTAGGTGACTGGTGCACGGTACGGTGCGGGCACTGTTACAGGGTTCACAATAAATAGGTATTGGATGGATGAGTGAAGTAAGCTAAGTGCCTAAAGCACTATAAGGTGAAAGGATTATTACATTTAGTTCTAGAGAACTAAGAGGATGTCACGGGACTGATGACATATGGAGGGACATGTATAGATTGTGATGAGCAGAGGGGGGCAGAGGAGGAAAACATCTAGGGGCAGGAAGGACCCAAGTTGATCTATACGATAAGTCCCTGTTCCCAACCCTCAGTTTTGTTCAAGTCGATCTCATTTGTTTTCCCAAACTACATGACAGATGACATTTATCAGCCCTGCCTTGTGCACTGTATTTTAGACAGATATAAACAGGATGGATTCAGAGAGTGCACACTTATTTAATTTTGAATGACACAGCCTGTTACAGGTCACTAACAAATTGGATCACAAAATAAGGATTTAAAACTAATGCAGAACAGATGGGCTGAAGCCAATAAAGCTGACATTTACAAAGATAAATGTAGAGTCATTTATTTGATAAACATGAGGGCATCTGGGCTTCGGGACCCATACTAGTTCCAAAGGGTTAAGATGAGGTGATATAGGAGCTGAGTTGTCAAGAAGCAAATAGACGTTTTTCAGACTGAGAAGATGGGCTAGAGCACTAAGGAGGAGAGAATGGTGTGAGCCAAGTTGCAGAGGCACAGAAGCAGGATGCTTGAGGAGAGCGGAGCAGCTTATTTATTTGTACTCTAAACGCATATTGAACGTCAGCCATGTGCCAAGCAAGGGTTAGGAGCTGAGAACACAGTGCTGAGAAACAGACCTCACATTTTTGTAGAGATGTCTGCTCATTACATTAGACAAAGATGGAAAATCAAGGAGGGAGACCAACATCTACAGTTGTCCACTGTTGGGGCTTCAGCAGCGAAAGCCCCGTGTCCTGGAGACTCCCCGAGTCCCGGCAAACCAGGACCAGGACAATTGGTCACACTAGTGGTGAGGGCTTCTCAGAAGAGGTAACTTACAACTAAACCAAGACTTCATGGATGGCAGTGGGTCAGTTTTTAAAAGCTCTGGAAACAGTTGTGTGGAATGAAGGGTCGGGTGGTACAAAAGCCGTCAGGAGCATTTCCCCCAGCAATCTTTACAGTTTGACCTCTCTCCCAAGCACCATCCACCCTGTATGTGTTAGGGCACCAGCAGATGGTCTTGGCCAACCTCTGAAGGGCTGGTGCAGAACTAAGCGACTGAGGCATGCGGAGGAGACAAAAAGCTGCACCCAGGCACTGCTCTCTGGGGCTCAAAGGCATTCTTTTCCTCATGCTCTTTTCTTTTACTCCAGTTCCCAATCCCACGGACTCAAACACTGTGTCACCTTCGGCTCTGGCACCTCCCTCTCTTTTTTCTCTGCAGCCAGTGTTGGGTTCTGTGGATGGCACTTTTCTACAGGTTAACAGCCCATGCTCATCCACCTCAATCGTACAGCTCGCTGTTCCTGTATCTACCTCTCGCTGTTTCTCTCCTATGCATTCTCATTCTTTACTCTGCAGAAAGCAAAAGCCTAAAAGTCATGGCCTAGAGCCTGACAGCATCGAACAACTTGTGGTCGTCATCATTAAAAGGATATCAGGCCATAACATATTCTTGCTTAAGCTCCTTCAGAAGCTCTCTGCTGCCTTCAGGATAAAACTTTTGATTCTGACCCCTGCCTGTGTTTCTAGCACAAAAGTCTCTTCATCTGACACCTTCCCTCTCTGGTTGACCTCTTTGCCATTACACTTTCTTTCAATATCCTACACCTTCAATATCTTGATCCTTATATTGAAAATTCCTCCTCTTGCCCTTCCTGGCCATGTCCTTCTCACCTGCCAGGACTCAGCCCAGATGCCGCCTCCTCAGTGAGGGCCTCCCTGACCCTCCCAGGGGGCCTTGCTCCACTGCACACAGCACTTGGAGTTTCATCCATCAAGCACTTCCCACGCATTACTGTGCCCTATCTGCCCAGTAGAGGGCACTCTCCAGATCTTATTAACATTACCCATCTCAGCACATGCAGGGCTCACAGTTTGGCAGTTGCTCATGAAATGTTTTCCAAAGTAATGAGAATTTTTCCCCCCTGGCTGAGATCCACTTTTCCTTCTCATTTTCTTCCTTTAAAGAGTTTTTTCTCCTACATTTGTATTTCAAGTTTCTTTCGCAAAGTTTCCCTGACACTTCTCCCCTCCCCAGGAGGAATCTTTCACCACTCTTTTCCCTTACCTCCCAGCTGCTGATTCCTCCTGGTGCTGCAGCACTGATCCCCTTGTATACTTGCAAATGGCTTGCATTTCTGTCTCCATGCTGCACTGTGAGCTCCTCCAGGGAAGGGACAATTTCTTGAGCCTTGGTATTACCGCAGTTAGCAAAATATTAAGAAGGAAGCACAGGGAGCCAGACATTGTTGAGCTTAATAAAACTGGGAAGAGTTAGCCTGTTTGCTTCACCAGGAAGCTCCAGCTTCACATTCCCCCGCTCCCAGGGAGCCACTGGTCTGTTTCCTGCGGATCACTGAGGAAAGGAGTAGGACAAGGAAGGGGGTGAGCACGTGCACAATAGAAGTGAAAATGGTGCAGGAGGAGGTGTTTGACCATAGAGGCCCATCAATCTAACCTGGGAAAGGGATCATCGGCTAGGGAGTGGACTCATCAGAAGCCCTGAAAGCTTGGGAAGTTGATTGGTTATTTTGTAAAAGCTCCTGGTTAAAACCCTAGGAAAACAAAGAGCACCTCCCCCCTTTTCTGACCCACACTCACTGGGGTCATTCTTGTTCTCTCCTACCCCAGAACATGGGACTATTTGGGTCTAGTGGCCACCTGGTACCTCAGCAGACTGCATGGGATCCAAAGGACTAAGCTTGAATATGAAGCAGAAACTCTAGACACTGGCCTTTGTTTTAACCTCATTGAAGACACAGTTGAACTTTATTAGTGGCAGGACAGACGGAGATGGGACACTGGAAACCCAGGGGATTTTTCCACCCAAATAAGTCATAATGACACACTACAATCTCCCATGCATGGATCCTTGGAATGCTTTCCTCTCATTTCTGTGGAAAAACCTAATTTCAACCAACAACACTGGGCAAGCCAACAGAATGGGAGGTACCAGGGCCTGTGGTAAGAAGACTGCTTGATCTTCACTTCGTATCTCCCCACACCTCTGCTACTCCCTGTGTTTCTATAGTTTGGGAACACCCTGTCTTGTGTGCAAAATGGCCCCAGCACTGTAGGAAGGTCTCTAGCCCCAGCATGGGAGGGGCAAGGCACAGGCTATAGGATGGACCCCACAGCCAGCAAAGGGGTCACAGGCCATCCAGGATTTTGGTTCATGACTGAGGCTAGAGAGCATTGAGGACACTCATAACCCAACATCTCCCTCTTCTATGAGGATGAAAAGTTTTTCTCCCCTTTACACAGGATGAAAGTTTTCTCTCCCCGAACACAACCCACAGTGCCTTGAGAAACCCTCTTTTAGGGTGCATTCTCACCAACTGGTGAAAAGTTAACTCTGGATTTCTCAAAAAAATTGTTTATAGAAAATTGGCTTTGTGAAACCAAAGTTTGCTTTTGAAATGCAAATACCTGTTTTCCAAGAACTCATATCTGGACCATATTTTGGAATGCAAATTTTTGAAGAAGCTATCTGAGCAAAATAATTTAACTTAGTTCAGCTGTCACTTTCTAAATCAGTGAGTTTTATGGTATAATTCCTGTCTCATGGAATTATGTCTCTTAAAGTGTGTGTTTGCCAATCTAAGGAATGCTAATTGCCTACTTTTTGCTATCTAATACAGAGTTGGAGTTTGGTTCCTTTTACTCTGTTAAAGGAACAAGAATTTTTCTTTCATTTTATATTTTTCTCCCTACCTGATCCCTCCAGAACTTGATAATTCTTAATGAGTGAGTCATCACAATACATTTCTTTGCATGAGTTCAATGAGACCAGTTTCCAATTGTGGTTTTGTTGACAAGGACTTTTCTGGAATGTTGTGTCTGAGAGAGACATGCCTGGACTCTCAATGTCACTAGAAAACCTTAAGGAATTGAGATTGACTTTTGAAGCTGATAAAAGGCCATTGCAGAAATAGCCCAGTACCTTGCTCGGTCACATGGTTCATGGCAGTCTTTCAAGGTAAGGAATGAAGGTTGCTTTCCTGACAGATGGCAAGAAAGAAAACTCAGGACATTTGGGAGGAACTCAAGAACTTGAGAAATTTACTCAAATCTATAGGTATTGCAGGCAGAGCCTAATGGCAACTTGGGTATGCTTCTTTGCCCTGAGGGTCTGAGTAAAGTTCAATCTAAAAATTCCTTATAAGATTCCAGCACAGCAGATTTGATAAAGCCTATGTGATCAATTGCTGTTCTTGTTATGTTCATGCAAAAAATCAGGCCAAATTAAAATTGGACTTAATGTAGTCTCTTTGATGAAAATGAGGGTAATTTTAGGGAGAAAGTAAATTGAGTTCCAGTGGAAATCGCAATGCCCAATTATGAATATTGGATTCTAGTGCAGTCAACTTTCTTCCAAGTTTTGTTTTTCACCTGTAAGCTGACCTGGTTCTTGAATTCTTCTAGTTGTCTTCAACCTTTTAAGCTTAAAGGTTTTTTTGTCTCTCATCTTTGAACTAGGAATTACTGGGAACTAAAGTTTTTTTCCTAAGGCTGTATATGCCATACAGAATTTACCTAAACACCTGTTGACATCACCAAAGATGTTCAAACTGTAGACAAAGAGGGCTTAGCAGATTTTCACTGCTTGATACCATTCCAGCAAAAGTCTTGCATCTGGAAGTCTTCTCAACTGACAGTCTTACAGACTCAGAAACTGGGTTTTGATTTGCTGTGATAGTTAACCTTTGTGTTTGTTTCCTTCTGTTTTCAGAAGGTGTATGCCTATGACCTTATTTACCGGATTGCTTGTTTATACAGCATAGGCCTCACTTTAGAAGCCCATCTGCATTGCCATCTCCTGAAATGAGACTCATCTGTCTGGCTGGATTGACTTGTTGTCAGGACTAAATGGTTGAATTGGTGAAGTATGTGGTAGACTATCAGCTTTGCTTGAAACTGTTTTCCACTTTCTGCCCAAATGATTCAGACAAAAAAGGCCCACAGTTCTTCAGGGGGGAATTCTTAGAATATTCCCCTCAGCCTAATTTGAATTAAGTATGGTGCGCAGGAGGGCTTTAGACAGGTGTGTGTGACACACCTTCCTCCAGGCAAAATTCTTCTCCACCCTAATCTGGGACACTGTAAAGTTAGTACGTCTATCTATCACCTGGTTTTTACCTCTCACCAGACATTTAGTTGCTATAATTCTCCTCATTTTTGGACTATGCCTTTTAACCTTTTTGTCAAGCTTGTCACCATTAGAATACAACAAGGATGCCAACTTGTTCAACAGCACTATCCTCTAGACAATGCCATCCTCTGGACATCACATATACCAGCTCCCAGAAAGAGCTGGATTTTCAAAAATCCCTCTCCCCTGCATGAAACCCCCCCTTCCCTTTTGCTTCTTCCTTCCTTTGGCAGATGAAAGAACCTCTGGGCCTGGAAATAAGCAGGACTACACCCCTTTGACAGCAAGAAGCAGATACAGACGATGATTTACTCTTGTAAGATTATAACGCCCAAGATCTTCAGGGAGGAAATGTTATCATAGTTAGCTAAATATTAGTAAGAGGGAAACAAAGGGAATCAGACATTGTTAAGCTTAATAAACCGGGGAAGCATGAGCTTGTTTGTTTCACCAGAAAGCTACAGCTCCACACTCCATTCCCGCCTCCCCCACAGGGAACCACCAATCTGTTCCCCACAGATTGCTGGAGAAAGGGATAGGACAATGAAGGGGGAGTTAAGCACATGCCCAATAGACATCAATATGGCATAGGGGGAGGTGCTTGACTATAGGGGTCTTTAGTCTAACCTGGGAAAGGGATCACTGTCTATGGTTTAGACCCATCAAAAGCCCACAAAAGCTTGGGCAGTTGATTGATTACTTTGAAACAGCCCCTCATTAAAAACTCAGAGGAATATAAAACTCTTTCTCACTCTCATTCCATGACCCACACTCTCCTGGTTTGTTCATGTTCTCTCCTACCTGGGAACATGCTACCATGCAGGTCTAGTGGCTACCTGGGGCCCATAGCAGACTGTGTGGATTCAGAAACTTTGGACATTGGCTTTTGTTTTGGCCTTGCTGAAGACAGGGTTGATCTTTTTCCATGGCAAGGTGGAAAGAGATGGGACATTGGAAACTCACGGGTCTATTTTCACCAGAATAAATCATGTTGCCAAACAACAATCTTCCATGCATGGGTCCTTGAAATGCTTTCCTTGTGATCCTTTGGAAGAGCCTAATTTCAACCAACATTTGCCCACTCAGCACTTCGCATAGCGCCTGACAGAGAACAGGCACTCAGTGAGAATATAATGAATAATTTATGGAATGCATGAAAAATTCTGTTCAGTAGCCAAAGCATTAGTTACTGCAAGTGTAAGAAAGAAGAGCAATCCTCCTTCCATTCCATTCAGAATGAAGACACCATATTCAAATGTCTGAATAGCTTTTGTCACTGGTTATGAATAGTAAAATAAATTAGAAAATTTTCTAATGGTTCCAAATCTTAGATTTTTCTTTACTAACAAAAGCACAGTTAGCACATGAAAAATACAAAAGTGAGACTTTTCAAATAATGTTGCATAAAACAGAACAGTGAGGGAGTAAACTGCATTTCAGTGCAGTCATTTGGTGGTTGGAAGTAAGGCTGAACTGATGCAGAAATCTTTCATAATTCAATTAGAGATTTTTTATGAAAAATAGTGCATGCATTACAAGAAATAGTCACATACGTCGCTGTCAAGATACACAGATTTGGCCATGGATCCCATCCCGAAGATGAGCTCTTGCTTCCTCTTGTTGCTCCCGGGGGCTCACAGTGATGACTGTGACTGAGCCGAATGGTAGCTGGGTAAACACTTAGCTCTGCATCAGGATTTGGCTTCTACGTTCCCAAAAGGAGGCTTTATCAGGAAAGATGCTCCCTCTCCCTTCCCTTTCCCCTCAACTCTATTTCCCCTTTTTAGTTGAATTCCCAAAGCCCTCATTTGTGGCTATAACAGAATATCCCAAATGATTCTCCCTTTTTAACCCTCGGTGCCATGGTTCTAAGCCAGCGCACTCTGAGACCCTGCCCTGGACCCTGGAGAGGACACAGGGTCAGCCTCAACATGACTGCTTCTCTGCAACCTTACTGTCCAAGCTGTGCCCCTTTGGGAGGAGCTGGCATCCTGACCAGATGCAGAAAACAACAGGCCCCCAGTGAGGAAAAAAAGTGTGGCACAGGAGACAGAACCCTACCTAGGAGGGGGAAGCTGGGCTCTACCTGAGGCATCAGCTCCCTGCAGGGTCCTGACAAAGGCACCGCTGCTCCCCCACCTCCGTCTCCTCAACTACACAGCACAGAATTGCCCTCTGCTTGTTAAGGTCCCTCCCAGCACTGAGTTCCTGTACTCAGGGACATCTGACGGGAGAGACAGAGCCATGATTAAGGGAACACACTGGCCAGGTAATGTGAGTGAAGAGGTAAAGAGACATTACTGAGCGCCACAAGCTAGGTAGGCAAAGCGATTTAATGTGATTTAAAGCCGAGAACAATCCAACAAAGTGGATACTATTATTATCCTCATCTTATCTTTGAGAAAATGAGCTTAGAGAGGCGATGTAGTTGACTGTAATGCTTCTCATCAGTGATGCCAGAGCAAGATCTGGGGTTGCAGGTCTGTCTGGCTCCACAGCTCGGGCCACTCCCTTCCCTTCACACATTGCTTACAGAGCACCGGCTCCTGAGAGCACCTGGCCTTATTGGGTCTCTTCTACTCAGCGCCTGGGAAGGAATGACACTTGTAGAGGACACACACTGGGGCTTCCTGCTCCTCTAACAGGTCCGTTGTGATGCATAGAACATCCAGGCTGCTTTTGAATTCCATTTTGCAAGCTTCCCAGCCACATTAAGGTAACACTTGGCATAAGGGAGCTCATGCGACCTTCCCTGGCTCCCCAGGGGGAATTGCTTTTCAGATCTTGGGTTTGGATTGAACCAAGTGAAATTTGGCTCTTCCAGATTGTCAGGTTCCCCACATTGCCATTCACTTTATTTATTGATCATCAACAAATATTTATCAATCATCTACTACTATGTCTGGAACAAAAGTTTCGGGGAGTGACATAAACAAGTTAATCCAGAGGAGGATCCCTTTAATTATCATATTGTGTTGCCACAGAGCAGGCTCTCTTGTCAGGTCAGCTGGGTTATACATCTGGCAGAAGCTGGGGACTTTTAAATGAACTGTCTAGAATAAGCACCAATTAAAGCGTGAGACAAGCTCAGTTTTGGAAGCTACCAGTTTGCCTGTTGCTAGGGTGAGTATTAAGTGAGGCGTGGCTGTTGAAATGTCACATCAAGAGCCTGCTGGGCCATGTGTGCACCCAGGAGCACAGAGTAGGGACCCGCCATTCAGAGCAGGGCTGGTCCAGAGGCTGGTCTAAAAGAGGAGCTGGTATTGAGAGGAGAAAGTAACTTTATTGCTTTCCAATATCACTATTCCAAAGGGAGGACTTTACTTCTTAGATTAGCTTAAACACTTAATCAAACAATGCCAACATTTCAATGGTTGAACACAGTACAGATTTGTCACTCACTGTGTTAATTTTCTATCGTTGCTGTAACAAAATATTGCAAACTTAGAAGCTTAAAACACAAATTTATTGTCACATTTTTGAAGTCTGTCATGGTTCTCCCTGGGCTAAAATCTACATGTTCTCAAGGCTGCATTCCCTCTGGACGACCTGGGGACAATTTACTCCCTTGCCTTTTTCACCTTCACGGGGCCACCTGCATTCTTCGAAGCAGCTTCTTCCTCCACATCCGAAGCCAGCAGTCTCCTCACTCCACCTCTGCTCCTGCCCCGCATCTCCTCCTCTGACTCTGACCCAGCTGTCTCCCTCCTTCCTTCATAAGGATCTTTGCATTTACAGTGGTTCCATCCGAGCTATGGAAGCAGTTCAAGTGCCCATCAGTTGATGAGTGGATGAAAAAGATGTGGTACATTTACACAATGGAATACCATTCGGCCATAAAAAAGAATTAAACCTTACCATTTCCGACAGCATGGATGGGCCTGAAAGGTGTTGTGTTAAGGAAATAAGTCAGTCAGAGAAAGACAAATGTCATGTGAGTATACTTATATATGGAATTTAAAGAACAATATAAATGAACAAACAAAACAGAAATAGACTTGTAGATACAAAGAACAGACTCATTTTTCCAGAGGGAAAGGGGGTTGGGGCACTGGGTGAAAATGGTGAAGGGATTATGAAGTGCAGGTTGGTAGTTTAAAATAGTCATGGAGGTGTAAATTACAGCATCGGAAACAGTCAATAATACTGTAATAACTATGTATGGTGCCAGGTGGGTCCTGGAAATATCGGGGAATCTTTGAAAAATGACTGTCTAACCACTATGCCGTATGCTTGAAACTAATATAAAATAATATTGAATGTAAACTGTAATTGAAAAAAATTCAATTAAAAATGTAAATAAATAAATAAATAAATAGTCCACTGATTTAAATGTTAATCTCATCTAACAAACACTTTCACAGAAGCGTTCAGAATAATGCCTAGGCACTGTGGCCCAGCCAAGTTAATACATAAAACTACCCATCACAAGCCCACTGCTGGTCCATTTGGCACCCATGTGATCATACTTACTCTCCAAATAGAGAGAGTAGCAAGAGCATAACTCTGCTTCACATGATACAAGCACCCCGTGTACAACCAAAATGGCACTGACCTTTTCCTCAGAGAGGATGGAAACTCTTTGGGTGATGGATATCTTGTAACTTAAATCCTATGATTTAAAATTAACAATACTGCCCGGCCAGGCGTTGACCTGGGATCCAGGCAATCAGGGTTCGATTCCTGGTCAGGGCACATGCCCGGGTTGTGGGCTCGATCAATGACTCTCTCATCATTGATGTTTCTCTCTCTCTCCTTCTCCTTTCCTCTCTCTGAAATAAATATATATTTAAAATAAAATAAAAATTAAATTAAATTAACAATACTTAGTATTCCATGGTGTAAATGTCCCACAGCTTTTCTATCCACTCCTCTCCTGATGGGCACTTGGGCTGTTTCAGATCTTAGCTATTGTAAACTGTGCTGCTATGAACACAGGGGTGCATATATTCTTTTTGATTAGTGTTTCAGGATTCTTTGGATAAATTCCCAGAAGTGGGATCACTCGGTCAAAAGGCAGCTCCTTTTTTAATTTTTTGAGGAAACTCCACACTTTTCCACAGTGGCTGCACCAGTCTGCATTCCCACCCGCAGGGCACTAGGGCTCCCCTTTCTCCACACCCTCGACAGCACTTGTTGTTTGTTGATCTGTTGATGGAGCCATTCTGACAGGTGTGAAGTGATACCTCAGTGTGGTTTTAATTTGCATCTCTCTGATGATTAGTGACATTGAACATTTTCTCATATGTCTCTTGTCCATCTGTATGTCCCCTTTGGAGAAGTGTCTATTCAGGTCCTTTGCCCATTTTTTAATTGGGTTGTTTGTCTTCCTGGTGTTGAGTTGTATAAGTTCTTTATATATTTTGGAAATTAACCCTTTATCAGGGTTAATTGTAGCATTGGTAAATATGTTCTCCCATACAGTGCTGTGAAATGTAGCATTGGTAAATATGTTCTCCCATACAGTGCTGTGAAAAAGAAAGATCTCTTACCTTTTGAAACAGCATGGATGAACCTGGAGATTATTATGCTAAGCTAAATAAGCCTGGCAGAGAAAGACAAATACTGTATGATCTCACTTATATGTGGAATCTAATAAAAAAATAAATAAACTGACAAACAAAATATAACCAGAGTCATGGATACATGGAACACACTGACAGAAATCAGAGCCGAGGGAGATGGGAGTAACTGGATGAA
The DNA here is from genome assembly GCF_054644295.1 of Miniopterus natalensis. Taxonomy (NCBI): domain Eukaryota; kingdom Metazoa; phylum Chordata; class Mammalia; order Chiroptera; family Miniopteridae; genus Miniopterus; species Miniopterus natalensis. The sequence goes on along the minus strand of NC_142100.1, from coordinate 3,060,412 downwards.
AGAAGGTGAAGAGATTAGCCAAAGAACACATATGCATAGCCCATGGACACAGACAACTTTTGTTCCTAGGACAAAAAAGTGCATCTCGCTGGTGGCTTGAAGGACCCTAGAGACTGACCATCATTGTGCTTTCTGTGAGTTTTAGCACTAGGGCCAGCAGGATAGGTCCAGGACTTCAGCTTTCCTCTGGGTTTGGATGATGGATCTCTGCTCAGGGGGTGATGGAGCCCTCTGACCCTCTAATCAAGTAAACATAGTGATTTTTAAATTATACTGCTCAGTATGCAGCAAACACAATGGGTTTTCTGAGATACAGGTCCATATCCTGAGCATCCACAGCTAAGACATGAGAAACTGAGGGGCTGAGTAGGGACTGTGCATGACACACGCATTTGTGCATAGGGCTGTGTGTGGGGATGGTGGGCTTCCAGGGTGCCAAGACACCCTGTATGAAACCCCAGCCCCTCAAAAAGTCTTTGATGATGCTAAAGTCTTTGCTGAGGAGATGCTGTCTGAGTCTTCAGTAATCCATTGCTGCCGGTGGCTACTGTGTGTGCTCTAAAAAAGCATTGCTTGGATCAAGTTCTGGCTCTGCTGCTCTCCAGCTGAAAGCCCTGGGCAAATGACCCAACCTGGCTGTGCCTCAGTTTCCTCATTTCTGGAAGGATCAGTGTGAGTGTCAATGAGTTCATGTGTGTAAATGGCTGAGAAGAGGGTGAGGAACAGAGTAATCTCTATTTAAATCTGTGGTGTTATTATCCATATGACACTGTGGAAGGAACATCCACATTGGAGAGAACGGTGGTGGAAGCAACAGGGAATTTTAAATTAGACAGACCTGGGTTTAGGATTTAGATGCCAACCTCGAAATTTGCCACCTACAGAAGCATGAGAAATTATTTTTTCTAGCTATTTGCACCTGTAAAATGTGGATAATTTTGGTAAGCTTAGGCATAGCATGTTAAAAATATTTAGTATACCACGTGGCATATACTAAACACTCCATAAATAACAACCCTTGTTAAAAAAAAACCATGAATCCTATCCCTAAGGAGCCTCAGCCTAGAAGGAAAGGACTTAATCAAAGCTAACTGCAAGGTAGAAATGCCAAGTGTCCTGAGAGCAAGAGAGCTTCAGCTCTAAGGCTGTCTCAGGAGGATTAGATGCCTTTGGGAGCACAAGTTCTGAGGTGGGCTGATTGAGTTTCACCCCTCTCAGACAGTGAGCACGTGGTCAGGCTCAGCAGGTGCAGGTCACTTGTGTTGCAATGTCCATTCGGGGGCCCCAGCAGCCGTCAACACTTCTCGCTGCCTTTTTCCCCAACTCATGATAAAGCCACCAAATCTTACCCCACTTCTCTCTCCAGACAGCACCCACTAATCATTTGGGACTGGAGCCCAGAATAAAACTGTTTTTCTTGTTGTCCTCTTTGAGCTAGATGTGAAGGTGCTTCCAAAAAGCATTCTAGGTGGAGACACAATGCAAGCAAAATCTGTGGGCCCAGGTGTGAGGTTGGCTGTGAGGAGACCCAGTGATGTTATTGGCCTGGAATGAGTAGCATGAGAAAGTTGTAGCAGAAGGTAATTTGGGGGTAATAACACCCATTATAATTACAGATAATATTTACTTTGCATTTATTACATACTAGCACTAACCTGAGTGCTTCATATGTTACACTTCTCACAATTCTAACAGCTTTATGAGTTGCATTGTACGAGAGTCACTATTTCATACGTGGGAGCCTGGGCACATAAGAAATCTGCTCAGGGTTGATGGCTATAAATGTGGATCTGGAATCCAACCCTGGGCAGTATTGTCTCAGAGCCTGCACCCCCAACCCCTGTCCCAGGCTGCATCTAGACTGGGTCAGACCATAGAAGACCTTAAATAATGGAGTTTATTCCCTAGGCAACAGGAAATCGTTAAAGAATTTTGAAAAGAGATGATCTAGACAGATGTGTGCTTCAGGCATCAGTACATGAATTATATGGGTCTGGAAATAGGGAAACCTGCAGAAAAGGGAGGGGTGAGCAGGTGGGCTGAGTGTGTGAGTGTGTGTGTACGTGCCTGTGTGTGAGTAGGAAGGAGTGGTATTTGATAGCTGTGGGTAAGCTTCAAGCTAAGAGCCCCATTAGTGAATTATCCAGCCAAGTTCAGATACAGCATCAGGATGATCAGTTTCTGTGACCATTGGAGCACAAATGGGTGGCTGAACTGACTTCTCTCCTAGAGTCGGTACATGCATAAAGCCTTGTCATGGAAGGAGAGGGAACAAGCACAGCTGTGGACTTCATCTGCAGTGTCTTCTTTCATGAATCAACACATTTTATTAGTTTTATGCAAATAATATCACAAGAAAATTAGGAAAACACAGGGCAGGAGTGACACAGTTCTAGGTAGCAGAGTGTCCATGAACTTGAGGAAGATCCACCTCCCAGCACCCATTACCCTCTGCTGATGGTCACCCGGGACAACTCCAGATGGGGAGATGCCATCACCAAGACCATGTCAGAGTATCACAGGCAGAGAAAGACTGGAGGTCACATGTCCAGTCTTCACTTTGTGGGAGGAAGAATCTCAACATATCCTTCCCAGAGAGAAGAGATCTTCTCATTTATAAGAGAGGTGCTGACGACCTTCTGCTGTAATTTAGTAAGGATGTGATACAGGCAAAGGGATTTACTAGTTATGTGATGTTCTTAAATTCAGTCAATGTTCCATTTTCTTATCTGTAAAGTAGGGCAAGAACTTACCTTTTGTGTTGGAAGATTAAATTCTGGGTTCTGGCTGAGAAAGAATTTAGCAACCATAGACTCCTACACTAATATGATTGTTGGTGTTGGCACAGTTGCTTCTGGAAGACACTTAAAGGAAGTGTCCTTTAAATTAAATTAAAGGAATAGTCCTCATTTCCTGAAATTTACATAGAAAGTGCTCCCTTTGTTTTATCTCACAAAGGCAAGTTGTCTCAGTGCATGGAGATTTCTGCTACAGACTCTTTCTTCCAAACTAAAAACCTTCAATTCAGAATCAGAGATTGATCTTGGACCGCATGGCCTCCCAAGTACATGGAACCTGGACACCAAGGGCAACCCCAGTGTGGGAACCCCCATCTCTATCAGCAGGGCAGGAGTGTTGCGTATCCTCCTGAATGACAGGTGGAACCCAGGACTATTTTGTCATCACCCAGCCTTAGGTTCTGACCTTTACCAGTGCCCCTCTGCTCCTCAGAAAGCACCAGTCTCTCCCTTATGCCCAGAGGTTGCTGAGCTGCCTCTTGAATTCCAGTGTGCTTGAGCCTCGAATCATCCACAGCATGGGCAATGCTGTGCTCTTCACATTCAGCAGGGGCTCCTCCCCAAACCTGGCCTAGCAGTTCCCTTGGGCATCAGAGTGTGTCATATTAAGGTTGTGGTATCTGGAGGGGCCTTCAGCCAAGCTCTAAGACAGCTGGGTCAACAGGGCGCTTACAGGACTCTTAAGGCTGGGCACCACTCCCACCCCAGCAGAACCAAGTCATGTCTGCAGAATGTTTCCCCCAAGTTGCCAGCCCAAGAGGAATAATAAGCTTCTTTGGAGGCTCTGATTAAATCACTAGAAGAGCTGGTTGAGTGGGGAGGTAGTTAGTATTTATGGAATGCCTGCTGTGAGCCAAATGCGATCTGGGAGCTTTAACATGCATTGATCTCATCTGACTCTCCCAGCACCCTGGAAATAAGAATGTTATACTCATATTAGAGAACAGGATGCTGGGGTGCACTGAGTTTAAATGACTCACCCAAAATTGCACAGTGGTTAGTGGAGGCAGGGGAATTTATGATAAAGGGACAAATGTGAGCATCAGGTCCCCTGCAAAGACTGACTTTTCCCTTAGCCTTCCCCTCCACCACAATTGCCTCAGGTCCTGAAGGGATGGCCTGGCCAAGGGCATGATGGGAAGTCAGGATTGGCTTCCCTTAGTTGTGGGTTAGCGGGATATATTATGTGGTTTGCAGCTGTTTACGTGTAGAGTTAAGAGGTGCATATCTAATACAAATGGTAGATAGACCCTTGGATTGTGTGATGATTATATTGATAAAGAGGAGTTATACATATGAACACTTTGAGGAAAAAGCATCATTATCTTTCTGAGGACCAGAAATATCATTATCAAAAAAGGTAACATAGCTTGGCTGGGTGTGGTTGAGAGGTTGAGCATCTAGCTAGGGTCCAGGAGATCTGTGTTCAATTCCCAGTCAGGGCACATGCCCGGGTTTCGGGCTCAATCCCCAGTTAAGGGCATGCGGGAGGCAGCCAATCAATGATGACTCTCTCATCATTGATGTTTCTATCTCTCTCCTCCCTTCCTCTCTGAAAGCAATAAAGATATATAAAAAAAAAAAAAAAAAGGTAACATAAAACAATACATTGCCAAACAAGGACCTTGTGACAATATACTTAGTGTGTACCATCAGCTAAACTGTTATTGAAGAATAGTCAGTGTGCAGAACTGGCCATTATATGCAGCATAGAAGTGAGAGGGGTTTCCCCAATCTGACAACAATCCTAAAAGGTCCATAATATTAGTAATACTGTATTTTATTAAACTTCAAAAATCAATCAACCATGCTGGAGGAAAGACTAGATTATTTTCCCATTTTTGTTATAGGAAATTGTCATGAAATTATGGTGACATATCAAGTGTTTGGCCACCCCCACCCCCCCCCCAGACACAGATGTAGCAATAAAGGAATTTTAGAAGTATGTAAAATATTTGATTAAGGAATACGTATGTTAAATTTTTCTAGATTTTGTGGATTTCTTCATCAGTTTTTTTAATTGGTAATTTGTTGTAATTTATTACTTTAGAATGAAGTACTTTAGAAATGCTACAGTTATAAAACTGCATTTGTATTTATAACACTGTTTTCTTTTTTTCTTAAAAGATTTATTCCCCTATCATAGAAGCCTCAGGCCTCAGAGGCCCAAGCCCTATTGGGACAGGGGTTGAAGGCAGGATTGTGTAGTTGAATCAGGTCTGTGGTGATGCCTTCTCACTTCTACTTCCTTTCTTTTGTTAAATAACATTATATACTGTAGATTTCAAGTATACAATTCTATACTGTGTCACCTGTATATCATGTTGTGTGTTCATGATAAAGTGGTTTGCCCCACTTTACCCTCTCCTACCTCCCCCCACCCCATTTCCCTCTGTAATCATCATATATGGTCTAGGTCTATGAGGGTTTTCTTTTTTGTTGTCTGTTTTTTGCTTAAACCCCTCACTTTTATTCACTCAGCTTCCCAAACCCCCTCCCCTCTGACAGCTGTCAGTCTGTTCTCTGAATCTATGAGTCTGTTTCTATTTTGTTTATTTATGTTGTTCCTTAGATTCCACATGTAAATGAAATCATATGGTACTTGTCTTTCTCTGGCTGGCTTATTTCACTTAGCATAATAGTCTCCAGGTCCACCCATGCTGTTGCAGAAGATATTCTTTCCTTCTTTTATACAGCTTTACAGTATTCCAGGGTGTTAATGCACCACAGCTTTTTTATCTGCTTATCTACTGATGGGCACTTGGGCTGCCTCCAGATCTTGGCTGTTGTAAATAACACCGCAATGAACATAGGGGTGCATATATTATTTCTGATTGGTGTTTCAGGTTTCTTGGGTTATATTCTTAGAGGCAGAATTACTAGGTCATAAGGCAGTTTCATTTTTAAATTTTTGTGGATCCTGTACACTGTTTTCCACAGTGGCTGCACCAATCTGTATTCTCACCAACAGTGCATAGGGTCCCTTTTTCTCCCCATCCTCACCAACACTTGCTGTTTGTTGATTAATTGATGATAGTCATTCTGGCAGCTGTGAGGTGATATCTCATTGTGGTTTAAATTTGCATGTCTCTGATGATTAGTGGCATTGAGGATCTTTTCTTATGTCTATTGGCATCTGTATGTTCCCTTCAGAGAAGTGTCTTCTTCCTCACGATGGCTGCAGCTTTTCTGGGCTATTTGTGGTTCCATATAAATTTTTAGAATATTTTTTCTAGTTTTGTGAAATGTGCCATTGCTATCATGATAGGAATTGCATTGAATTTATAAATAACTTTGGATAGTATGGACATTTTAATGATGTTAATGAGCCCTATCCATGAACATGGTATATACCTCTTCTTACTTGTGTCTCTTTCAGTTTCTCTCTTCAGTGTCATAATTTTCTGAGTGCAGGTTTATTATATCCTTGAATAAATTTATTCCTAAATATTTTATTTCATTTGATGCAAGTGTAAATGGGATTTACCTAGTTTCCCTTTCTGATAGTTTTTTAAATTGGTGTCTAAAAATGCAACTGATTTCTGAATATTTATTTTGTATTCTGGTACTTCACTGAATTCATTTATCAGTTCTAGCAGTTTTTGGTGGAATCTTTAGGGTTCTCTATATACAGTATCATGTCATCTGCAAATAGTAACAGTTTTAGTTCTTCCTTTCCAATTTGGATGGCTTTTATTTCTTTTTGTTTGATTGCTATGACTAGGACTTCCAGGGCTATGTTGAATAAGGGTGGAGAAAGCAGACATCTCTGTCTTGTTCCTGATCTTAAGGGGAACGCTTTTAGATTTTCCCATTGAGTACCATGTTGGTGTTGGGTCTGTCACATATGGCCTTTATTATATTGAAATATGCTTTCTCTATTCCCAGTTTGCTGAGAGTTTTTATCTTAGATGGGTGCTGGTTTTTATTAAATGTTTTTTCTGCATCAATATGATCATGTGATTTTTACCCTTCATTTTGTTTATGTGATGCATCACATTTGTTGATATGCAGATATTGTACCAATCTTGCATCCCAGTAATAAATCCCATTTGACCATAGTGTATGATCTTTTAAATGTATTGCTGGACCCAATTTGCTAATATTTTGTTGAGGATTTTGGCATCTATGTTCATCAGGGATATGGCCTGTAATATTCTTTCTTTGTAGTGTCTTTATCTGATTTTGGAATTAGGGTACTGCTGGCCTCGTACAGTAAGCTTGAGAGTATTTCTTCCTTTTGAGTTTTTTGGAATAGTTTGAAGATAGGTGTTAGTTGTTCTTTGAACGTTTGATAAAATTGACCTGGGAAGGCATATGGTCCATGACTTTTGTTTGTTGGGAGTTATAATTACTGGTTCAATTTCATTACTTGTAATTGGTCTATTCAGATTTTCTGATTCTTCCCTATTCAGTTTTAGAAGATTGTGTGTTTCTAGGGATTTATCCATTTCATTTAGATTGTCCAATTAGTTCATATGTAGTTGTTCATAAGATTTCTTTACAATCATTTGTATTTCTGTGGTGTCAGTTGTTGCTTTTTCTCTGATTTTACTTATTTGGGTTTTATTTATTTTTTGAGGAATCTGGTTAAATGTTTGTCAATCTTGTTTATATTTTCAAATATCAGCTCTTGGTTTCATTGATATTTTGTATTGTTTTTTATAGACTCTGTTTCGTTTATTTCTGCTCTGATGGTATTTCCTTCCTTTACTCACTTTGTTCCTTGTTTGTTGTTATTTTCTAGTTCCTTATGTTGGTTAGGTTGTTTGAGATTTTTCTTGTTTCTTCAGGTAGTCCTGTAATATTAAGAATTTCCCTCGTAGAACTGCTTTTGCTAGTTCCCAATGATTTGGGGGTTTTGTGTTGTTATTTGTTTCAAGGTATCTTTTTATTTCTTCCTTGATCTCATTGTTAACCCATTTATTGTTTAGTAACATGTTATTTAGTCTCCATGTGTTAGTGCATTGTCAATCCTTTTTCTGTGCGATTGATTTTTAGTTTCATACCATTATGATAAGAGAAGATGCTTGATATTGTTTTAGTCTTTCTAAATTTATTGAGACTGTTTTGTGTCCTCGCATGTGGTCTATTCTAGAAAATGTCCCATGTGCACTTGAAGAGAAAGTATGCTCTGGTGCTTTGCAGAGAAATGCTCTGATGATATCAATTAAATCCATCTGATCTCTAAGTATCACTTAAAGCCACTGATTGCTTGTTAATGTTCTGTCTGGAAGATCTATCCACTACTGTCAACAGAGTGTTAAAATACCTTACTATTACTGTATTAATGTTGATATCTCCCATTATGTTCATTAAGATTTGCTTTATACATTTAGATGTGCTTATATTTGGTGCCTAATGTTTACAAGCGTTATATCCTCTTGTCGGATTGCTCCTCTTCTTTGTCTTTTATTATAGCATTTGTTTTAAAGTCCATTTTGTCTGATATAAGTATTGCTAACCTGGCTTTAAAAATTTTTTTGCATAAAATATATTTTTCCATTGTTTTACTTTTAGCCTATTTATCTTTCATTTTGAAGTGGGTCTGTTTTAGGCAACATATATATATATATGGATCTTGTATTCTTATCCATTCAGCTATTCTATGTATTTTGATTGGAACATTTAAGCCATTTACATTTAAAGTGATTATTGATAGGTATGTATTTATTGCTATTTTATTCTTTACAACTATGTTCCTCTGTTTTTTTTTAATTCTTCTTCTTCTTAAAGAAGACCTTTTAACATTTCTTTTAATATTGGTTTTGTGGTAATGAACTCCTTTAGCTTTTCCTGTCTGGTAAGCACAACCCCAACTGTCAGAAGCACAACCAGAAGGTGTGGAAGGCTCTGGTGGCATTCACATTCTGGATCAAGTTATTACCTAAGGCTGGGCTGAACCTCAACTTTTACTGGAATTTAGTTACATGAAATAACAAATAAGAACTTCTGCCTAAATTTTCATTTTAATTTGGGTTCCAAGGGTTCTAGGCCCTAAACCAAAAATTGTTCTGAAACAGCTTTGAACTAAACACGTCCTAAATTCTTCAGGGACTAGAGGAGCTGTGGCTCAAAAGAGACTCACTGAGGATGCAGAAGGGGCTGAGGAGGAGAGCATCTGTTTCAAGAGGGTTCCCTGTGCTCCTGGCTGAGGCACTATCTGAAGGCAGCCTGTTCTGCACTGGGGGTGGGTGGCAGGGGTGAGCTCAGGGAGAGGAAGACTTGTGTATTTTCCCCAAGAATTACTTGGTTATTTTGAGAACTATCCTCTGAAATCTAGAGGTGCCATCATTACCTGCAAAGTAATAAAACTGTGGGGCTGATTCCACTTCTTTTAACTGATTTATGTTGATTCCATTGAGTAAATTGTCTGATCACTCGGGGGAGAAGAGAGGAGAGGCCTCCAGCTGTAGGGTCTCCCTGTGGAGGAGCCTTCCTAAAGGACTAACTTTATGGTCAAGGGCTCCTCTCTTCCAATGGGGTCTCCTTTAGAACCAATAGTGTTCACTGTGGTTCAGACCATGAGCAGGGGTGTGCTGCATATGAAACAGGTTAATCTAGAGCAATGCTGATAAATAGTTTCCTCCTGACTATCTGAGTCAACTGACATCTTCACAGGAATCATATGACCACATGGTCACTAGCCTTTATGAATAGTCATATGACCACATTTGGCCAAAGCTTAAGTGCAACAATGCCCACTGTGCCCGGAGTCCCAGTGACCAGGACATGTTCGGCTCACACACTCGAGACACCTGCAGGGAGAACAGCATCACCCCACATTTCAGGTGAGAACATTGAAGCTCAGGCAGTCTGTGATGTGACCTAGGTCGTCCCACTTACAGAGGCAGAAATTAGACTTGAACAGGAATCTTCTGATTCCAATTCCACAGGGAGCTGACCCTGGGGTTCCCTTCTGTTTTAATAGCCATGATTCTGTGATTCTAAATGCAGTTCTTGTTGGGAATGAAGTGGCCTTGCCAGCAGCAGCCTCTTCACCTTCCTTTCCCTGAGCTCCTGTCTCCCCCAGCCCTGGGGCTCTGGGGTTCTGGGGCTCTGGGCCCCTGGGGCCAGACATCTACCTAGAAGCAGAAGGTGGACCTTTAAAGGGTCCTTAGCTGGAATCTCCAGGCCACTCCATATTCCCAGACTGTGAATTCCCATGGGAAGTGAAGAGGTAACAAGAGGAGACACTGTGGCACCCAAGCAGGAACTAAGGGAACTGGGGGAGACATGCCCTCTGTCCTGTGCCCTCGCTGCTAGTGAGCCTTTTGTCTGGCAGTCTTGCAGTGAACCTGGACACCCCACTGTCTTCTGGAGCATCCTGGAACAGCCTACCTCTCTTCTCTTGTCCTGCAGCCTCACCTCCAGACCTCTTTAGCCCTGAGAACAGCACTAGTGAGAGACAACAAATGCCAGAAGTGCTAAGTACATCATCCTGGAAGCCTGGGGTTGGAACTGGCCCAGGAACAGCTCCATCTGTCCTCACTTTGACCATCTAACTCAGCCAGGTTGTCTCTGAGCTGATAGACATGTGGGGACATTGGAGACAGGAGATTCCAGCTCCTTTTGACCCAGCCGGCCCTCTTCCCTGCACAGCAGGCATCATTTGCCTCTCCTCTCCAGCCTTCAGAGCTGACCTTACCCCTGCTCTCACCCTCCTTCCGTACCCCCCTCTGGAATGAATTTTTTGTTACTGCCTACTCAGCTCCCCTCTCTCACTGAGACACTCTCTTTGCTCTCTCCTCCCACGCCTTCCCGACCTCCCACATGCCATTTACCCTCCCTCCCTGTTTCTTTCGTGATCTCTGTCTCTTCCTTCCCCCTATGTGCTCTGACTCTCAGCCACAGTTTCCCTCTCAGCTCCTTCTCCACCCTTCCCCTCCTAATTCAGTCACCGTCCTCTCATGCTCTGTGTCCCCACTCCCCTCCTCTCTTGTCTGAACAAGAGAGACCTCCCGGTGGCATCCTGCTGTCAATCACCTTGAACCCCAGCTCTCCCAGGACGTCCTAATGGGATCTCAGACTGTTCTGGAGTGAGAGGCAACATAGGGTAGAAAGAGCAAAAATATTTTTTTTAACTTTGCAGACACAGACTCTTACATTTGCCTGAACGCCTGGGTCCCAGACACCACTCCATGGAGCCTGTTTCTCTACTCTGAAAGGAACAAGAAATCAACACATTTGGGATCCCTGAACGAACACCGTCCTGGCCAGAAACTTCACAGCGTTTGAACATGCTCACAGCCTATCCTTGTGATGCAACTGAGGCCCCCACCAGGACACGCTGCAGACAGGGAGACACCTGCTCTCACTCGGGATCCTGTGCCTTCATGGGCTCTGCGGCCGGCAAATTTATTTGATTTTGTTTGGAATCATCATGAGACCGTCTTCTCTCCCCACCTGGTAATAAGCCATGTGTCTTACAAGAAGCATAACTAGCTTTGCGTCCTTGGATTTTTTTTCCTTTCTGGTGTGGGTGGGGGTGGGGAGGAGATGGACATGTCTCCAAGCAGGGGAGTGAAAATTAAAAACTGTTTTTATTTTGGGAACTAGAGAATTGCAAATATCCTGGCGCTTTAAGCAATCCTAACTAAAGCCTCAGCTGAGTGGCGCAGTTGGTTGGATTGTCATCCCATACACCCCAAAAGGATTGTGGGCTTGATTCCCGGTCAGAGTGCATATGGGAGGCAACCAATAGGCAACGGATCAATGTTTCTCTCTCTCTCTTCCTCTCTCTCTAAAATCAAGAAACATATCTTCGGGTGAGGATTTTTAAAAAAAATTCTAACTAATGAGGAAGATTGTAGGCAAATGAGATTCTTTTTAGAGCCTGTGTCCAGCTCTCATCTGTAAAAGAGGCCACAGTGGAGCCATGACATTGCTTTACTCAGGTGCTGTCCCCGGTGTTGCTGTCACTCCTCTGCAAGCACAGTCTCCTGCTGTCCGCCCCTGCCTTGCTTCTCCCCTCCCAGGGCGCGCTGTTTGTCCTTGGGGCACTGCTGTTGCCCTTGAGGTACACTGTTACATTCTCTTGTAGAAGTCCGGGCAATAACAGCTTAATTCACAATCCTGTTTCTTCCCAAAGGCCTGTTTCTTTGGGGGGAAGCATCATTACTAGAGCTAAAGGTAATAGAAAAGATGCAGCAACGTGCTCCAGGGTGTGCAAATCCTTTTCATTCAGCACCTATGACAAATCAATGCTTTTCCCTCTGGATACTGTGGGCTCTGGCGCCTCATCCCACTTAGACCCATGAGCGTAGCCAAGGTCTCAGGATAGAGCCCGCCAACCGGGGATGCAGAGCCACAGTGTGGACATGGCCTTGGCTTTCCCCACTTCCAACATCCATGCTGAGGGATGAAGGTTTCCTCAGTCCCGTGGCAGCACTGATCTGGCACTCAGGGGACATGTGAGTCCACTGGGACACTGTTGCTATAGAGAGAGGTGTCTAATGGGTAGAAAACGTAAGGACAGAGGGAAAGACCGTGAAAGGATGTTGTTACTGGACATGGAAGAGTAGGCAGGGCCTTGGCCTAGAGCAGTCATGTGAAGTGTTGGAGAATGGCCTTGGGCCAGCAGATAGGCTTCTGAAGAATATGTCTTGGAGATGCTATGTGAATCAAATGTAGGAATTTGGATCCCAAAATTTCTAGTTACAGTTAGGATTATGGCCTAACGGTAATTAGAAGAACATGGTTTGGATTCACATCACTCTGCTATTCAGCCTGTCGTGGGGTGTAGTCAGTCCTCCACTGGAGTGTCAGGGCCTGTAGGACCAAGACTTGATTGCACCCTGAGTATCTCACATGGGGCCTTACACGTGGCAGACACCCGACACTGTCCCTTGAATGCTACATTATAAAGTACTAGCAAAGCTGGCTCTTTCTTCTTTGGCCCATAAAGAACCTAAAACAACAACTAGTTCTAGAGAAAAAGAGCAGTCGATGGCTCAACATGGAACAGCAGGGTCACTTCTTGTGCCTCTCTTTCTACTACTCTCCTGGAAAAGCAGGTGTGGCAGATTTAAAGACAGATGCAATCTCTTGCACAATCCCTCCTCTGCCCAGACTGTAGGAAACCATTAGTTCTCACTTTCTGTGTTACAGTATTGCTCTCAATGCTCCCTCTGGGACCCTCTCTCTGGGAACACAAACACCATGATCTGAGAAGCCCAAGGCACAGCGGGCCACATGTGGGTTCTCATGTGGAGAGTCCATGTGAGCCCAGATTTCCAGCAAGGAACAAGGCATGTCAGCAAAGCCACCTTGGACCCCCCAGCTGGGCCATCCTCTGGGGTGAACACCTCTAGGTTACCTCTGTCAAGGCCCTGGGAGTCAAAACAATCACCTGGCAAGTTCTGTCCAAATGTCTCACTGATGAAATCATGACACACAATGAAATGTTGTTTGAAGTCACAGGTAATATGTTATTCAGCACAATTTCACTGTAGCAGCAAGTAACTTACTCACCAGCCCTGGGGCCCTGTGTTCTGGCTGCTTTGCTGTTGCTCTCAAAACTCGCCCTCTCATTCTGGTAGAGAAATGCAAGCCCTGAGTGATGGATTTGATGAGGGAACAAGAGAAAGGCCAGGGTGGAATCAGGAGGACCCTTGCCCAGAACTCAACTTAGTGGGCACCAGGGCCCTGGCCCCTCTCCAGACAGACACCGCCACCATGGTTCCATTAGGAACATGCATGCTTTCATCCCCCTCACCAGGCCAGGAAAAAGCAAATTCCTATCCACATCCATACTGGTGTACATTCGGTCCACACCCTGAGAACAGCTGGTGGTCTCAGAAAGGTTAAGAAAATGTTTCTTGATGCTAGCTGGACTTGTCTGTGTACTTTAAAGGCAAACTCGCCTCTTCTGGAACCAGACAGCTCCTGAGACATTCAGAAAATCCTCATTCTGGACTGGAGCTCAGGTCAGAGCCAGGAACAGGCACTGGGTTAGAGAAGGCTGGCTGCCCAGAGTTTAGGCACCTAGCTGAGCCCAGGCTCCAGAGAAGCTTCTAGAAAAAATATCCACCTACAAGTTCCTCTAGGTAGAGACTTGAGCAGTCATCATTCAGCTCCCAAAGTGGGTTGTTATGCAGGCGAGAGCAGCATCAGGGGGTGAAGTTTTGGCTGGGAGGGTCACAGGTCAGGACCCTGAGCCCTTGTTGTCAGTGAATGAGCACTGAGTCTCCTCCAGCCAGGAGTGGCCACACTCCCGCCTCAGAACTGAACACATAGCATAACCCATTTACAGTGCCCTCCTTCATTCATTGCTCAGTCGCTCATTTACTCACTCATTCGAACATCTATGACCAGGTGCTCTGCAAGGCTCTGGGATCTGGAACGTGGCCACTGATATAATGTAGACCTGGGTTTGACCCCTGCCTGTTCTACTTACTAGCTATGAGACCTTGGCCAAATCACTTAGTTTTTCAGTGTCCTTGACTTTAGAAAGGATCCAATAATATCTGCTTCCTACCTAAGATCCTCACGATAAATAACATACATTGAACACTTACCATAGTGCCTGGCAAACTCAACAAGTGGAGCAAATGATGGTGCTCAAGGAATAGTGCTTGATCTCAGTGCACTCACAGGCCCTGAGGCTGCGGCAGCCACGGTTCAGTTCCTTGTGTCTGCTGGGCCTTCTACAGGAGCAGTCGGGACAGGGCCTGATTCCCAAAGTCTGGCTCATGCATAGGTAAGGAATATACATGACTAAAGGTGAATTTGGAGATGGGCCAAGCCACTGGTGATTTAGGCTACTTTTCTTCTTCTCTGTTTTGCAGGAAACAGGCTGTTTTTGCCAAGCATGCCATAGCATTTCCATGGAAATGACTTCATCAGCTGGTCCCATCACACTGATGCTGCAGCAGAATTCTATTGTCCTTTGTGAGAATGAGTTAGATTACTAAGTGGCAGGGCCTGGGCATCTGTAAGATGGCATGTTTGCAAGCACAGGCAGACCTTTCTTTATATATCTTTTTTCCCCCTAGAACTTTTAACTAAGCTTCTTTATTGCTGCTAAGCCATCCATGGTGTCATGAAGCTTTTAAAAAAAGAGATATTTTTTTTTGTCTGACAAGGGCTTGGTTTTGAAACAGTCCAACAAAGAAACAGGAGGGCCAGTGTTGGAAACACAATAAGGAGAGGCCAAAGGGTGCTAGTAGCTATTAAGAAATCAAAGGAAGAGGGGAGAAAGGAGAAAGGACAGCTCAGAAAGGTGTTTCTACCAATTGCTTAGCACACACAGACATGGCACAGGCCCTAGGTTGGGCACAGCCCCACCTTGCCTCCTGGCCCCGCTCCCTGTCCACACACAAACACACACACCACAAACACACACCACAAACACACACACACCACAAACACACACCACACATCCACACACAGCACACACACGTGCAAACACACACCACACATACCACACCACACACCCCCAAAAACACATGACACATACATACATACCACACATGCAAACATATCATGCAAACCACACACTCCACACAAACACACATCATATATAGCACAATACAAAGTCACATATATAACACACCTCATATTACATGCACACACACACACCACACTGTCTACTCATACACAAACATCAGGCATCACACACATATTACACTGCACATATATCACACTACACATATGTGCCACACACTACCTACCACATTCACAAAGGTGACAGAAACCACCTCACCTATTCATGCACACACATCACACACCACACACACAAACGCATATCACACCTACCACACCACATACACATCACACATTGCAAACACACATCACATATACCACCCCACACACTCCACATGACCACCACATATCACAAACACACACACGCTACACATCCATCACATATATCACACACACACACACCACAGGCACACACAGAAACATCACACACCCATTATACACTCAGCACACATCATACATGCCACACACATGTATACCACATATGCATCACATACACATGCAACACAAATGTGTGTACATGCACGTTGCACACCACAGACCATGCCCTACACACACCACACACACACATTACACACCACATACCACACCCTACAGTCAACACACATCACGTAAACACACATATCACACATACAGAGCACACCCTACACACACCATACACCTCACACCACACACGCACACCCTGAGTGCACAGGCATATTCCATCAATCAACATCCACTGAACAACCTTGTGAACCAAACATTATAAGGAGAGGTTGAGGGCTACACTGATGAGCAAGATATAGTCCCTACCCAGGAAGGTTTTGAAATAATGAATAATGGAGACTGGTACATAGGAACAGACATAAAAGGTGGTGTGTGGGCTGAGTTTAAAGTTGTAGCAGGAGTTTTGAGAGACCTTATATCTGTACTAAGAACCAGAAGCTCTAGCTCTGCCAACTACCAGGCACATATCTTAGGCAATCAGTTGGCTTTAAGTTTCTATTTTCTCGCCTATAAAATGAAGATAAAGTGACTTACCTCACAGGATGGCTGCAAGAAGCAAATAAAATTTGCCTATAAAGTGTCATCCAAGAGTAAGAAATTGCTATTACCAAATCCTGCACGGGCTTTCATGCAAGGCCTAATAGAAAAAGTTGTAACTATTCTCTGAATTTCAACAGGCAGATTTCAGCAGACGAGCCTTGAGAACAATTACTGCAAAGGAAACACATAAGCAGAGTCAGCGGGGGCCCTCCCCGGGAGCCGCCAGCAGTGGAGTGGCTGGATATTGAGCAGCACGTGAGGAAACAGGGAGATGCAGCTGCAGGTAGACTGGATGACCTTTAGTGTCCAGGGAGAGCTGTTCCAGGTGTTCGGAACCAGCTCAAGTTGTCCCCCAGGAAATGAAAGCAAGTGAACCAATATTCATTGAGTGCTACTATGTGTAGGGAATATGCTGGACAGTGAAGGAAACACAAGGACACGTGATCCACAGAGCTGGCCACTAAGATAGTGACGAGCTAGGTGAGTAGACAAGACATAAATGCATAGACTCAGCTCACGCATCCTCAAGACTTTTCTTCCAGGTGCAAACCTGGGAAGCACGGCTGAGGAGTGAAGTGCCCAGATAGTCTGGCTAAATAATGCAGAGCAAGTAAGTATTTGAAGTTAACCAGATATTTGTCTAAATGTTTACCTTTTCATCGAAACATTTGTTGCAGAAGTCATCTACAGCTGTTCTTCTAAATTCATCAGGGACTCAGCCAAACAGATTGTCATGAAAGGCCCCTCTCTGTTTCCGCAGTTGCCCTTTGCAAGCTGCTGCCATGGAGCAGAGCCATGTAGTTCCGAATGCTGAAAATACTTGGATAATATCTCCATGGATGATAGAATCCTGGATAGGGGTTGTTTCCCACGACATTAATGCCAATGTCTACCTGGCACCATTTGAGAATAAGAGTGACTTGCTTGTCCCCCGGAGGACTTTGGAAAACCAGCTTGGAAAGTGCCACACACCATGGTGAACACAACATAAATAAGCTTCCTCACTCGTTTTCAAAGACACCTGAAAAGCACTTATTTCTTAATCCAGTTTATGAAAAACTGAAGGTCAGAGAGGCAAATTCAGGATTGGAACCAGGCTGTCTAACTCCAGTTCCACCTGGCCTTGAACCATACCTGGCTAACAGCACAACAACACAACAACTGCATCCATGTGCCACCAACAAAACTACTATCATCTTGAGCACTCACACTGTGCTTTCCTGCAGGGCCCCTTTGAGGACAATGCTGGTTCCTTGACCCACCTCACTGGCCCCTGCAGTTTCATAGTAATTTGCTGTAACTCCCAGGGCAGGCAGGGCACCTTCATTTCTTTCCAGGATGACTCTTTCTGGGTAACTGAGGATCAGGTGACCAGCCAGGTAAGTGTCACGGTGTCAATCAGGGAAAGCAAAAAGTATTAGAGCAAAAACTCTCTAACGAAGAATAAAATGACTACTGAGCACCCAGAAAGAGGCAAACTGCCTCTAAGGAATAAGAACAAGTCCCCTCTAGTGAGACCGATTTTGATCGGTCTCCTTTTAAACACAGAGAGGTTCTGGAGGGTGAGAACCACCAGTTAAAGTGATTAATTACTTGTTAAAATGTACCAATGTTCCTAGGAACAAGTTCACCTGCATGTGCATTAGGTATCCAGAGTAGTTATAATCATCCAATTAAGTGCTCATGAAGGGGAGAGTCGAATTTAAGACAGAAAAAGCATGACTGTCTCAGGTCACAGGGATGTTTCTAAAGCTCTGGGGGGGTTGATGGGGTCTGAGCCTGGGGAAGCAGGTTTAAATGCCATGGAGTATAGAACAATTAATCTTCTGTCTACTGAGGGAAGAAACTGCCTGCTGACTGTCAGCGGTGGGCCAGGGAACATGTGGGAACTGGCACTGTGACTTCGAGTAGTCATTTTGAAAAATCACATTGTTTAGGAACTCATGAGGGAAGGGAAGGGCAGTGTGAGCCTCTGCTCCTCTCCCGAGTGAAAAGGCCTGTGAGGGAGGAGAAGGGGCCACCTCTCTTTTCTTCCGACTTCACCCCATCCTACTACCACCTATTGGCTTTCATGGTGGTCCAGAGCTCCTTGGATTCATGACCATCTGATCAGCCACCCAGCAAGGAAGTTAAGACCGATAATAGGAAAACAGAAAACCCACGCAGCAGGCTACAGGGCCCTGCCACCCCCACACCTCTGAGGTGAGGGGACGAGCAGTGAAGTGACACTTGCCTTCATTCCTAAAGAAGACAGCCATTCCCCTGGCTCTAAGTGCTAGGGCGGGTTTCATTTTTTCGCTTATCTTAAACATTTTATAATGGAATAGACAATAACTATTAGCTATTTCCAAAGAAGGTTCAGAATAGCTGAACCCACCTGATGCTGTGTAAGAGACAGCATCTGTTTCTCAGGGACCCGGGAAGCAGGAAGGGAAACAGCACAGGAGTGAGGAGCGGCGCCAGGTCTTCAGAGAGTATGCGGTAGCCAGCAGAAGCCTGCTCAGAGTCCCATAGATCTGGGTCTGTTTGTTCTAGTGAGTTCTTAGGCACTGAAATGTAGACCTCCCTTCTCCTCATGGGACTGTAAACAAATAGGTCAGCCCTTTTGCATAGCTGGCTTCTATGAGAGGAGAGAGGCCAGGTCATGTAAAGCCAGGTTTTATACCAAAATTAATTCAATACAAATCCAAGAAAAATGCCAACATTATTTGTGTAAATTAGTGAACTGATTCTAAAATTCTTATAGAAATTCAAAGAACTGAGAATAGAAAAGGCGATCCTGAAGAACACAAACAAAACTGTCTTATACTACCAGCTATCAAGCCATATTATAAGATTATATTAATTCAGACAGCATGCAATTGACCCCAGATAAGTAAACTAACCAATGAGACTGAACGTAAAATTCAGAAAAAAGCACATGCATTTAGGATTACCCGATTTATGACAAAACAGTGCTGCCTCGCAGTGGAGGAAGGATGGTCTTTTCAATGAATTAAGCTTTCACTGTACATATTGTGTGTGTGTGTGTGTGTGTGTGTGTGTGTGAGACTTACATCATAACATGCACAGAAATCAATACCAAACAAACTACAGAGGAAGTATAGGAGATTTTTTGATAAAGGGAAGATTCTTCAATAGGACACAAAAGAGACTAACCGTAAAAAAAAGAAAAATAATTAAAAGTCGACTGTAACTCCATGATCAGGGATGGCAAGGTTCATATTAGATACAGTCCGAAGGCAAAACT
This sequence comes from Miniopterus natalensis, assembly GCF_054644295.1. Taxonomy (NCBI): domain Eukaryota; kingdom Metazoa; phylum Chordata; class Mammalia; order Chiroptera; family Miniopteridae; genus Miniopterus; species Miniopterus natalensis. The sequence goes on along the minus strand of NC_142100.1, from coordinate 3,040,855 downwards.
GGGGAGCCAAAGGGGGATGAGACAGCTCTTTATTCAGATGATGGCAGGGCTGAAGGCACACGAGAAACCAACCGTCCTCCCAGGGGCGGCCAGCTGGGCATAAATGGGGCACCAACAGCACCCCGGGGGACAAAACCACACCTCTGAAGGCCCTGGGCCAGTTTTGTAGGGCCCAGAACAATGGTGGCTCTCAGCCACGGATGGGTCAGACGTCAGTCAGTGAACACGATGCCTGTTATGACTGTGCTCTATCATGTTTACGTAACTGGGGCCTTCGCCTGGAGAAGGTGGCGAGAAAGCCTAAATGTTTTCACTTTCCCCACAAAGATGAATTAGACAGCATTAAAATAAAACCCCAGGTAATGGCATAGTAACTTTTCTCAGACAAATCCTCCTGCCAAAGCAATCAAAAGCTCCAGGACACACACACACACACTTTTGAAAACACTGAAGAGTGTTGCAAAGCAGACAGCAGCTGGAAGAGGGGATTTCACTGGTGAGATCATCATTGATCCAGGTCTACCCCAAGAGTTCCCTCCTACTTTACTCAAAACACGAGGCATATGTCTCAGGCAGAAATCAGAAGCCACCTTGGAGTGAATGGCTGGAAGTCTGCGGGGAGACATTTTTGCACTGGTCTCTAGCATTCTTACACACTTAACGAGAGAAACACTGATCAACATTTATTCCGGACATTCTTTTCAAGACTGTCAGTGTAACAAGCAGCCTTAAATAATAAATATGTGTCATCCTCCAGAGCAAAAGGCACGTATGCTTACTGTGAACACAATGACGACAATGTCTCCTGGAACAAAGGATGAACATGCTTGATCCAATTATAGAAGAATCGGGTTCTCTAAGCTCAGGGTTCCAGTCCTGGGGCCAAACCAACTGCATGTGCAGATGCCATATTGCCCTTTTAAATCACTCTAAAGGAATTTGGGGCTCATGGAATTGGAAATGCGTATATTTTGACCACTGCTACTGCTGTGAGTACTAAAGGGTCCTCTGTCTCCGAACAAGGAGTCCTGTGCTGTGCACCACTGTCTGCAGCTGGGCCAGGCTACCTTGTCAGCCTGCAAGTAGAGCGAAGTCTCAGGCCCTCCGCAGTTCTTGGCAGTTGTTGTGAAGAGAATGGGATGTTGACCAAAACGTGGCTTTCTATAAGGGGAAGTAAGAGAGCCTCGGGTGTTTATTGATATTTGAGGGAAGTCAATAAGAATTGGTAGCAAAATGTTCAATAAATTGTACAGTTACCCAGGCAATCAAAGGACCTTCACATCATGAGACGGAATTGGGGAGATGGCCACAAGTGAACAATGGGGAGTAAGTTGAAAGGGTTCAAAGGCAGTTGTCTAAGGGTCGGTCCTTTTAGAATGTTTCCCTGAGACACACAAATTCCCACTGGAAAACACAGATGAAACAAAGACTTGACCTACTTCTGAAGCATGACTTTAGGTAAGTTTCCTTTTTCCCCCCTCAATCTCTTTAGATCTCAGTTATCTTATCTTAGTAAGTTGTCAAACTATACTGAGCTCCTGCTATGCATCAGGTACCAAATTGGAAAAGCAATTTATAATCTGACTCACAAAGTATCATGATGCAGAGATGAGATAAAAATGCAGAAGTAAAGAAGTAAAGAACTAAACAGGAGGAGCTATAACGGGGGGGGGGGGGGGGGGGGAGCAGAAGAGTATTCCTGGCCAGCAAACGACACGTCCAGTGTGTAGGAAGCAGGAAGAGCTACCAGGTCAGGCTGGTCCTTAGGGTCTGTTTTATGGATTGTGGCTGCCAGCATTTATTTTCTAACTGATCAGCAGTTACATTCCCATCACGTTTCTGCTTCCCCTTCATCCCACCTCACAGGTATTTGCTAAGGAATCTAAGTGACGGCAGAAGGTGACCCGTCCTACCCAAACATCTTCTGCTCTGGAGTCTCCACTCTTTTCTTCACCGGGGCACATTCCATCTGAGATAAGCTTGGCAGAATTAAACAAGTAAAAAGAAACAGGTCCAAAAATAAATAAATAAAATAACAGAAAGAGGAAGCAGAAAACAAAAGCATAGCCTCAAATTAAACCTCTCAGGGAATCTCACAAGAAGAAAGACGATAACTGATGTGGAAGTAGGATGGCCATGGCAAAGGAATTCCATTGCTTATTTGTTTATTTTCAAGTAACTCAGTGGAGAAAAGTGAACGTTTGTGGCCCGTTGAGTTGATTTTCAATGTCTTACTATGTGTGAAATTATCTAGTTATGGAAAAAATACCCGGTTTTCCCTGCTAATAACGTGCACCACGCATAGTGAAAGCCACAGTAGTTTGGTAAGAACTGTCCCACTTCTTTGTCTTTCCCTCCTGCTGTGTGTGTGTGTGTGTGTGTGTGTGTGTGTGTGTGTGTGTGTGTGTGTGTTCCTCTGGCTTCCTCCCAGCGAGGACATCACCTCCCTGACTCTGTGTGTGTGTGTGTGTGTGTGTGTGTGTATGTGTGTTCCTCTGGCTTCCTCCCAGCGAGGACATCACCTCCCTGACTGTCTGCTTCCTCAGGCAGCTCCCTTACCCCGCAGAGCTCATGTCTCAATTCCTTTCCTCCATTCTCCCCAGCTCTGCTTTTGTTGATCTCTCACAGACTAAAGCGCATGTCCCAGTGTGATCTCCGCTGTTGGGAGAAGACCACCAGGCAGCACCCACCTCCCCTCAGTCTCTGGAGATCACAGCTGTGCTGGGTCCAGCCCTGAGGTGTGGAGACTAGATGGTTTCAGAGGAGCCACTGGGGCCAGAGAGACTGTTGGTGGCAGCGAAAAGCAGCGGGAGCCAGAGAAGGCAGGATGGCCTTGTGCCCGTGAATTCCATGATAATTTTCCTCCTGATCAGATAAATAAACCTGAAGCTGCATTTGGAGTGAGAGAAATATCTTCCATTTTAGAAGAAAAACTTCTCTGATTAAAAAGAGCTTATACCTTTCTCAACATCTCAGATATATTTTATAAAACCTTGCAGAAAGGTAAACACCGGCCCTCAGGAATTTTATAGTCTTAGCATAAAACCAAGTAACTGGTTCACCAGGTACAGCAAAATGGTGATCTTACCCAGAACTAGACTCCAGATGTTACATGTGGCGTCACATGGACAGCAGATGCCGGTGCCTTTGAGGGAAGGACATGGCATCCAGTTCCCCACCTAGTGTCCATGACTCACCACCTACCCCTTGGCACTCAATGTATTAGCAACCGCTGTGCCCACAGAAGACCAGAACCTCAGGCAGAGGAGTGTGATCCCCTCTCTGGGCTGGGGACAGGAAAGGAAAAGTGAGAAGGGACAGAAAGGGGGAAAGAAAGCAGGGACAAAGGTACACTTGCTGGAGAGCTGGCTACTGGGGGAGCCTGGGAGGGAGTGGGTTTGCTGACACCAGGCCTCCTGCTCCGCACTTTCTTAATTGGATCTCCAGGGAATAGAAAAGTAAAAAAAAGTACCAGAATTTCTGTTTTTGCTGTGCCAAGCATTTTCCTGTTCAGCTGAGGAGAAGTCAGAACACGGGAAATGAGAAGAGAGTAATTCACGCAAAGCAGAGTGAGGGGTGTGGTGATAAAGGGGGATGGGCTTCTCTCCAGTGGAAATGCTGAGGTCAGAAGGAGGACCAGGGGCAGGAGTGGGGAGTGGGGGGAGGGCAGAGACTAATCCTCCCAGATACTTGCAAATGCCACCAGCTTCAACCGGAATGCAGGTTCCCTGAGGGCAGTGACTCTGCTTTGTGCCAATAATATCTCAACATATCACATACCACTCTCTGAATTCGTATTGATAGACTGACCAAATGATATCATATATCTGTTTCCCCAGCACCTGCTATGTGGACATTCTTCAACATATTTTTGGATAAACATGTTTGAATGTCTAAAAAGAGTCATATTTGATAGACTCTGGGAGCCCAAGATCCCAGTGCTTTTGAGATAAGACTGATATTGGTGAGGCCGAGTCTGTGCAGCATTTGAAGGAGTGAGGAGAGCACAGTCACCCCCAGCACAGCCTCCCGTGAGGAAGCCCTCACTGGGCTCACAGCACCACCCTGGCTTCCTCATTCCTGCTGTCAGGTCTCTTGAAAGGGGCCCGAAAATGAGCTCCATGTACCTGTGGGAAGAAAATCAAATGCTTTAGAGAGACTCTCACAGTTGGACAAACATAAGTCACAGGCCACGGGGGGAGATTCAAGTTGGTTCTACGGGGTGACTATGAGCCAGCATGTTAATTTCTCTGAACTTTAGTTTCCACCTCTCTAAATGGAGATAACAATACCCACCTCATGAAGCTATTGTGAAAGCTACGTCAGTTATAAGGAACAGAGCGTTGCCTAAATTTCTGGTGCACATTCAAAGCTTAATGAAAGCTGCTGGCTCCTTTCTGTCACCAGATCTCAACAAACCCTGTTCCTGGCACTAGCAGCTTCCAAATGGAGTGCTGCCTGTGATAGTGATGAGGGTGGTGACCTCAGAAAGGTTAAGATGTTGGCCCTAGGTTGACACCAGTTGATGGTGGAGTTGAACCTCAAATCCAGCTTTCCAAAGTCCATGGAGTTATCCCCTGCCCTCAGGAGACATGGCTTTCTCAAGCAATCTTTATCATATATTCTGGGTAAAGTTTACCTCTTCCTATCTGAAAGGAACAAGAATCCTCACCCCACTCTCATATCTCAAGGCCTGGAAATAGAACAAACCACTGTGGAATTACATTCTGACTGGGCAGTCCTCACCCTTTTAAAGGCTGATCTGAAATAGAAAGAAGGTTTATGTGTTGAATTTGGAAGATCAGTCTCAGTATTTGGGGTTGGAGGCAACATTGGCTCTAGCAGGCACTAGCCCAGCCTCCTGCCTCCTTGCGCATCAGGGGTGTTTGGTGTTGCCAGGGAGGGTGGTTTATCAAACTGGTAGTAAGGATTTTTTTGAAAGGTTCTAAGAACAGTCATCTGAGCTGAATTATGATCACAAGCAAGCCAGAATTATGATTACTAGCAAGCCAGAAAGGAGTTCCTGGGGGAAATTAAACTGTATAAAACACGGGGAGGAAAGGCTCTTTGAGAAAACAATATCCCCGTGTTAGGAGGGCCAGATTTGCACATCTGGCATCATTTCATCTTCAGGCCCACCCTAGCAGGCATGTGTGATTTTTTCTCCATTTTACTGATGTCATAAAGAGGTGCGGTGAGGTGAAGTGTTGCCCAAGGTTGGAGTTCCCTGTGCCAAGGTGTTCTCACGTGACCCCAATGCACTTTCAAACATGTGCTAAGCACACGCACACACACACAGCCAAGCATGCAACATCTGGTGCCTTAAAAATGGAGTCAACTATGAGAAAAGAAGACACGCTCTGCTGCAGAATTTAATAAAAAAGACCCATACTTCATGCACACCCAGGACTCTCCACACAGTCTCTCTGGAGGTGAAGGGTGAGGGCTGGTTAGTCACTGGAAGAATTCACCTGATGGCTCAGCTACACTAGTTTCTGATCCCTCTAGTTTTTCTCTGCTTCGCACATTACCCACAAAATCTTAGGGACATGTCCATCACTAGCCTCACTTTCCCCGGGAGGAAACGAGGTGCAAGATGAAGCTCATTTCCACACCAGCTCTTCTGGTCAACTCTACCTCACCCAGCTCCAACCAGAACACACACAGACACACAGACACGTAGACACGTAGAACACAGGCGCTAACATGCACATTCTCACACACACGCACGCTCTCTCACACACACCATTGCTACTGAGTGCTGAAGGAATGCAAACTTATTTTAATATCCTTCTGTGGAATAGGTCATACTGTCCAGGGACCCATCTCATGCCTCCAGAAGAAATTAAGCGTAGTGGTTAACAGTGTGAGGTTAGACATCAGATTTTTAAGGTGTATTACTCTGGAAAATCACTTTACCTTATTGTTGCATCAATAAGTGGCATAAAAATTACATCTGCCACACAGGGCTGTCCTGACAATTAGATGATATACCATGTAGGGAATGTAAAAAAGTACCTGCATGTGAAGTGCCTCTGAGGGGTTAACTCTTGTGACAGTGCACATTCTTGTCACCTGAAAGTCTGCAGGAAGAAACCTGTGCTCTCAGTTTTCAGTGTTTTTCCCACACCACCAGGAGCCCCAGAGTGGGTAGGAAAGGTGTGGTTGGCACAACTCAAGCTGAGGCCTTGAAGTAGACCATAGCAAGCCCCACAGGAGGGGCTTGGCCGGCCAGGCTGCATCTTCTTCCTTTGTTGACCTGAGATGGAAAAAAACTTTCTCCCAGCCTCAGACCTACTGTATCCTGCCTCATCTCAAAGCCCCACATGCACTAGGAGGTTTAAAAAACTGCAGTCCCACAACTTGAAGGAAACTTGTGCCTAAGATAAAAGGAAGGTACTGGGCAGAACAATCCTCCCAGTGGTTGCTGGGCAATTTCCCAGGGGCCTGAGGAAGGGAAAAGAGGTGGAGCCAGCCTTCTGGTGCCCAACTCACAGGAAAGTGGAGGCACCCAGCCTCCAGATGTGCCTGAGCCTTGGGAGCCAGGAAAGGAGTCAGTGGGTCTGCATGGGAGGCCCTGGGCATGGAGGTGTTCCCATGGCTATTGTGGGAAGAACTCCACACCTGAGTGCCTCCAGGGACCCTTGGCCCCACTGGCCTCAGGGCACATCTAGACTCTGCCACTGCTGAGTTGTGAGGTCACGGTGAGTGGCTTAACCTCTGCATCTCCATTTCCTCCCAGAAGAAGCAAGACTGGTGATGCACATGTATGGAAAATTATGTGGGTAACACATGAAGTTGAAGGTGTTTTGGGAGCTCATAACCCAGCAGATCTGTGCTGGGAGACTGTGAACAACACATCACGAAATCTCAGCCAAGGCCGGAAACACTCCTCCTGCTTCTGCTACGAGGCTCTTGGGGAAGCAGAGAAGGACAAGGAGGATCTGGAAAGAACCAGAGAGAAAGGCCTGCAGTGACAGCAAGGGGACAGCCGACGCTGGTGGCTGGACGCCATGCGCGGGACGAAAGGAGCCCTATTGGGGGAAGAAGAACAGAACAGAGCAGGGCAGTCCTGACTGAGATCAATGCTGCAGAGAAGTAAAGTTAGAGCAAAGGTAGTGAGGATGCTACTGAGCACCGGGCTCAGATGTGGGAGGAAAGAGATCATTACAAAACTCAGAATGCAGACGGTTCCACATCCAACTCAGCCCTGAGGAGGGCGGCATCCTCTGGACTCTCCTTTTGGAGCCCACTGAGAGGAGGGTGGGCAGACAGTGTTCCTGGTCATATTTTTCCTACCCTTCTGTGGTTCATTGGCTTTTTCAGAATCATTACATTCTCAGAAAACTGGCTCAGTTAAGTGGTTTTCCCCCCCAAGGTCACAGAGCTAATAACTGAGCCAAGATTCAGGTTCAAGTCTCTTATTTCATGATCCCACACTCTTTCTTCCAAGCCATAAAGCAAGCCACCTAGAAGGCTTGTGGGAGTCATTTTAAAGGGGAAATGCTCATGGTTCATCTTCATTATTTACAGCAGTAATTTTCAAGAACTGGGGCATCCCTCTCAGTGGATATTTGGTGACATCAGGAGACAGTTTGTCACAATTTGGGGGGAGGTGCAGGTGCTTCCGGCATCTTGTAGTAATCTTATAGGTAGAAGTCTGGGATGTTGCTGAATACCTGACAACACACAGAGCAGCCACAGCAAAGATCATTCAGCCCTAAATGTTAATAGTGCTGAGGGTGAGAGACTCTGGATTACAATACAATGTTGTCCTTTGACAAGTCACAGTCAGGAAGCCTTCTTCATACGTCTTTCTTCTTTCCCGAAGGGTCTCCATTCTCACAGTCTCTTCATAAATTATTCTGAGGGGTCAGTCCCTTAACACTTTCCACCCAAATGGGAGGAGCAGGCATTCAAGAATCCCACTGCATCCCCCAAGGAGTGTCTTGTTCTCAGCATGCTTCTTGTTGAACCCAGAGAGTCAGAATCCATGGCCATAAATCCTACTATCAACTCATAGCTTTGAAAATCAGCTCACCATCACTCCGTGCTTTCCAGAACAGGCCAGAGTGGACAGCTGATGATGACACTGCATACTGAATTCCAACTTCCCATCAATGGCGAAGCCTTCTTTTTAAAAATTTTTTATTGTTGACACTATTGCAAATATATGCCATTTCCCCCCCTTTGCACACCTTCATCCAGCCCCCATGCCCCTTGGCCCTCACCATGCTATTATCTGTGTCCATGGCGATGCATATGTGTTTTTTTGTTTATTCGCCTTCCTTTATCCAGTACCCCACCCCTCTCCTCGGAGATTTGTCAGTCTGTTCCATGAGTCCATACCTCTGGTTCTATGTTGTTCATCAGTTTATTTTGTTCATTAGGTTCCACTTATTAGTGAGATCATATGGTATTTGTCTTTCTCTGACAGGCTTATTTCTCTTAGCATAAAAATCTCCAGGCCCATCCATGCTGTTGCAAAGGGTAAGAGTTCCTTCTTTTTTATAGCCACATAGTATTCCATGGTGTAAATGTACCATTGTTTTTTAATCCATTCATCTGCTGATGGGCACATGGGCTATTTCCAGATCTTGGTTATTATAAATAATGCTATTATGAACATAGTGTTTTATGTATTCTTTCTGATTGGTATTTTGGAATTCTTACTATACATAATCAGAAGTGGGATCACTGGGTCAAAAGGGAGCTCCATTTTTAATTTTTCAGGGAACCTTCATACTGTTTTCCACAAGGGCTGTGTCAGTCTGCATTCCCACCAACAGTGAACGAGGGCTCCCTTTTCCCCACATCCTTGCCAGCATTTGTTTGTTGATTTGTTGATGGAGGCATTCTTACAGGTGTGAGGTGATATCTCATTGTGGTTTTAATTTGCATCTCTCTGATAATAAGTGACCTTGAGCATCTTTTCATATGTCTCTTGGTCATCTGTATGTCCTCTTTGGAGAGGTGTCTATTCAGGTCCTTTGCCCATTTTTAATTGGACTGTTTGTCTTCCTGGTATTGAGTTGTATAAGTTCTTTACATATTTTGGAGACTAACCTCTTATCAGATGAATCATTGGAGAATATGTTCTCCCATATGGTGGGTTCCTTTTCTTTCTGTTGATGGTTTATTTTTCTGTGTAGAAGTTTTTAGTTTGATATAGTGCCATTTGTTTGTTTTTTTCCTGTGTTTCCCTTCCCCTTGGAGACATATCAGCAAAAATATTGCTCCAAAATCGTCTGAAATTTTACTGCCTATGTTTTCTTCTAGGATTTTTATGGTTTCACGACTTATATTTAAGTCTTTTATCCATTTTGAGTTTTTTCTTGTGTATTGTTTAAATGGTGGTCTAGTTGAATTTTTTTGCATGTACCTGTCCATTTTTCCCAATACAATTTATTGAAGAGACTGTTTTTACTCCATTGTATACTCTTGCCTCCTTTATCAAATATTAATTGACCACAAAGGTGTGGATTGATTTCTGGTCTCTCTCTTCTATTCCATTGATCTCTCTGGCTGTTCTTGTGCCAATACCAGGCTGTTTAGATTACAGTGGCTTTGTAATATATTTGATATCCAGTATTGTGATCCTTCAAACTTTGTTCTTCTTTCTCAAGATTTCTGGGGCTATTCGGGTTCTTTTGTGGTTCCATAGAAATTTTTGGAACATTTGTTCTAGATCTATGAAATATGCCCTTGGTATTTTAATAGGAATTGCATTGAATTTGTAGATTGCTTTGGGTAGTATGGACATTTTAATTATGTTAATTCATCCAATCCATTAACATAGTATATGCTTCCACTTGTTTGTATCTTATTCTATTTCTTCCTTCAATGTCCTATGGTTTTCAGGGTACAGATCTTTTACCTCCTTGGTTAAATTTACTCCTAGGTACCTTACTTTTTTTGTTGCAATAGTAAATGGGATTGCTTCTTTAATTTCTCTTTCTGAGAGTTTATTATTGGTGTGTAAAAATGGATATTAATTTTGTACCCTGCTATTTTGCCAAATTCATCTATTAAATCTAGTAGTTTTTTGGTGTAGTCTTTAGGATTTTCTATGTACAATATCATGTCATTGTGAATAATGACAGTTTTACCTCCTTTTTTCCAATTTGAGTGCCTTTGATTTTTTCTTCTTCTCCGATCGCTGTGTCCAGGACTTCCAGTTCTATGTTGAATAAGAGGGTGAAAGGGGACACCCCTGTCTTTTTCCTGATCTTAAGGGGAACACTTTTAGTTTTTGCCCATTGAGTATGAGGTTGGTTGTAGATTTTTCATATATGGCCTTTATTATATTGAGTTATGATCCCTCTATTCCCACGTTGCTGAGATTATTTATCGTAAGTGGGCACTGGATTTTGTCAAATGCTTTTTCTGCATCTATTGATATGATCATATGATTTTTGCCCTTCACTTTGTTTATGTGATGCATCATATGTATTGATTTGCAGATACTGTACCTGCCTTGCATCTCTGGAATAAATCCCACTTGGTCATAGTGTATGATCTTTTTAATGTATTGCTGAATCTGGTTTGCTAATATTTTGTTGAGGATTTTAGCATCTATGTTCACCATGGATATTGGCCTGTAATTTGCTCTTTTTGTAATGTATTTCTCTGGTTTTGGAATTAGGATAAATACATAAATTTGAAATTAGGATAAATTAGGCTAATGCTGGACTTGGAAAAAGAATTTGGAAGTCTTCCCTCCTCTCAAATTTTGATACTTTGAGGAGGGTAGGTGTGAGTTCTTCTTTGAATGTTTGGTAAAAATCACCTGTGAAGCCATACAGTCCAGGACTGATAACAACCAATAAATTGAAGCAGTAATAAAAAAACCAAAAAAACACCTCCCAGCAAACTGATGAAGCCTCTAATTCCACTTCTGGGGAAACTCTCTATCCTAGTAGGCTGCCTCCTCATTCATTTTTTTTCTGAGAAGACCAGACATAAAACATTCTTACAGAAAAAGAACCAGACTTGGAAAATGAATAAAGGACATAGGGCTTGGTTGAGTGACAAAAGACAATAGCAGTGCTGATGTTTGACAAAACTGTAATGACACCTCTGATAGCAAGCTATGCAGTTAGCATCATTTCCCCCAATACAGCAAATTACCAGCAAGGGCAGAACGTCTTGGCAGAATTAATCACTACCTGGAAAACAATTTCACACTAGAATAAACAGGAGAGAGAGAGAAATAAATGCCTTCCATTGTCCATTCCTTAACCTGGGCCTCGATAGATATTAAAAAACAAGTCAATTATTTTCAGCAATGACAGAAACTCATCTTGTTTAGCAAAATAAGATAAAGAGGTCTGGGGGTGGAGAGCCAGCTATCTGAGGAAAGACTTCCTGAGATGATAAATATCTAATGTCAAGCCCTCGCTCAGCCACAGGCTTCTTAGGGACAGATGCAGCCACATCAGAGAACAAAAGAAAAAGAAGCCAGACAGAACCTAGAAAAGGAGAGAATAGAAATTACTAGGACAGTCAGAGAAGGACAAGTACCATATGATCTCTCTTATATGTGGAATCTAAAAAACAAAATAAACTAGCAAAGTGGAGACAGACTCATGGATACAGAGAACAGACAGACAGCTGTCAGAGGGGAGGGGGCTAGGGGCTGGGTGATAAGGGTGAAGAGATTAAGCAATGAAAAGAAAAAGAAAATGGTCATGGACACAGAAAGCAGTATGCCAGAGGGAAAGGGGGGTAGGGGAGGTAGGAGAGGGTAAAGGGGGGTACATGGTGATGGGAGGAGACTGGACGTGGGGTGGGGAACACACAATACAATATGCAGATGATGTGTTGTAAAATTGTACATCTGAAGCCTACAGAATTTTATTAACCAACATCACCCCAATAAATTTAGATAAAAAATTAAAACAAACCAAGAAAACCAGAATGTGTTTAACCAGTCTAAAGAGATCACAATAAAGAAATTACTATGGAATTGTTATAACATATAGAAGCAAAACACAAAAAATATAGTTATTTTGTTCACAGAAGCCTTCCATCTGTGCTAGGTCTGGGCCCTGCTTTCACACTCTATGCAGTGTCTTGGAAAAGCCTTTGGCTTTCTGTGAGGAACCAGAACAGGAGACAGAACAATGTGCTTACTTCCCAAGACAAAGCTGGCTTTCTTTTCTTCATCATCTGCTGGACAGATAGACTCTGCATTGCTGTTAAGCCACTCAATATGCATTCGAAAGACAACACTTTAATCCTAAAGCAAATGGGCTTCATACCTATAGATCCATGATGAAAATGAATAGAAGCCATTTTTCCTTAGATTCCTGGATTCCCCCAAAAGAAGATGCCTTGGTCTAAAAATAATTGTGCTGACAGATTCCCAGGGTTTCTGGAGTGAGACAACAGAAGATTTGTCATAGGAAGTGATCAAGTCACATTCTGGGCAGTGGGGGTTTTCTATAATAAATTAGAATTGTTTTTCTATCTAAGATGATGGTTGCAGTGCTCCCTGGAAGAAAAAAGGTGTCCTTGAAAACCACCGAAGATGCCCTTCAAAAGTGCATCTGTGACACTGTCTACAGCATTTGCTTCCAGGGGGCAGAAGAGTGTGATGGTTCATGAAGTCATGTGAGGCATTTACTGAGCCTGGATGGGCAGCCACTGACACAACTGCCAGGCATTTCAGATGCTCTCCAGCATCACTTTCAGGATTATCAAATTCACACTTGAAAAAGATACCACAAAAGCATGCCATGAGCTTCTCCAAATTAAACATGTTTATGCAGACAATGCTATTATCTGTTAAGTTACATGCTAAATTCTACAATTGCAAAGTCCCCCACTGTATCCCCAGTACCACCATAGTGCTTTGCTAATAGTAGCTATGTAATCAATAGTTAGTAAACAAATGAACAAATCTGTTTTATTCATTATAAGAAAAGTCTTTTCTTCTTGTTTTAACTCCCCTCATCCATCTCTCTAGCCCATTCCTAGTCCTAAGAGTTGAGGAGTCCAATAGAAAATGAGAGAATACAATATTAAAGAGAAATCCACAGGCTCAAAATCTCATCACTTGTGCTAAAGCCCATGATCCAAACTTAGATTTAATACCTGACTTAATTGCTGTTTCAAGCATTCCCAGAAATGTAATCTTAATCAATCAGTTGGGAATTTTCTGGTCAACACCAATAAGGTGACCTATCAGGTGGGGCCTCTCCATTCCTTACAGAAAAAAGAGGCGATCTGTGTGATAATCACCCTTGCCTTTCCATTCCCCCCCAAAGAAGATGCCTTGGTCTAAAAATAATTGTTTCTTTTGTTAATAGCTTCCTCACTCCACTCTTCTTCCTATAAAAACTTCCATTTTGTACAACCCCTAGGAGCACACTCTGCTTGCCAGAGAGAGTGCTGCCTGATTCAAATCCCTTTATAGAGCCATTTAGATCTTCAGATTTACCCAGTTGACTTTTGTTTTTTAATGACAGATTTGACCATTCATCTGAAGGTTCTATATTGTAGAGAAGGGCCCTTTGAAAGACAGATTTGGGCTCACATAAAGCTCTCCCAAGGACATGGTGAAACCAGACAGACGGATGAGGCTAGGAGTGTGGCCTAACAGGGCTTGGAAAATGCTCTGTCGATGTTTGTAATTCAGAGATGAGAGATACACCAGACACCTCAGAGAAACCCAGTCAGGAAGCTCAAAGCAAGAACATTTTTGAATGATAAGAACTGCATTGTTCTTTAATTTCCTAAACCTTTTGTTAAACATTCTAAAAACCTCATTAGCCTCACATATTAGGAGGCATTAGCTATGCTGACATAAAAGCCTTCTAGATATGCACGTGTATGGCTGACCCACAAACCTAATTCAGAATGATTAAAGAGGCTGCTAATAGGTAGGATCCAGGCAGGAATAGGCTGCTAGGATCACTCAGGAGATAGGGCACCAAGTAGGGCCTGCCTCCCATTGAGTGGAGTGGGCAGGACTCTGTGCTCTGCATAGAGAGAGCTGGGAAAGACTTTTTTTGACAGCCTAACATTCTTCATTATGTTACAGGCACCTCTCACAGACACCAGAGAGGTGTTATCAGACAGCCCCCTGAGTCAGAGGGAGAGGGCTGTCCCCAACTTCGATTCTTGTCTTTTCATATAAATCAATTTAAATGACAGATCCTGATGGCATTTTGATAAGCTCATCAGGAAAAAAGAGAGACCAAATAAACAAAATCATAAATGAGAGAGGAGAAATTACAACTGACACTATAGAAATACAAAAGATCACTAAAGAATACTGCAAGCAATTACATGCCAACAATCTGGCACTCTGGAAGACACAGATAAATTTCTAGGCGCACACAGCCTTACCAAGTCTAAACCAGGAAGAAACAGAAAATATAAATAGATTAATTACTAACAATGAAATTGAAGCAATAACTTAAAACTTCAAACAAACAAAAGCCCGGAGCCAGATGACTAACAGGTGAATTCTCTCAAACCTTTAGAGAAGAATTAATACCTACTTAAATGATTCCAAAAAAAAATCAAAGAGGAAGGAACGTTTGCAAACCCATCCTATGAAGCCAGAATTACCCTTGTACCAAATCCAGACAAAGACAGTACCCAAAAAAAAATTACAGGCAACATATGGAAATATGGAAGCAATCTAAGTGTGTGTGCACCCGCAAACATGCACATGTGCATACACACTTTCCAAAAGAATCAACATTTCCCTGAGAACTGAAAAAGAAGTAGTAGCAGCCACACCAAGCAAAGTGGGAAGAGGAAAAGCCTTTTAGCCAGAGGAGACAGCATGTGCAAAATTCCAGGAGCAGCAGGAATGCCATTTGGGAAGGAAAATGTGGTACCAGATGAGGGTGAAGAGGCTGACAGGTCAGATCAATGTTGGGTCTTCAGCAGTGTTTTTACCAATGTCGGGTTAGTTCTAAGAATGATAGGAAACCTCTAAAGGGTGTTAAACTACAGAGTCACATACTTTTAATTACATGTAAAAACAATACTCTAGAGGAGCAAGAGTTGATAAGAGAAAACAAATCTGAAGGCCGTTGCACTGAGGACAGGTGATGGTGCCTTGGACTAGGAAGATGGCAATAAATATGGAGAGAAGTGGACAAGAGGATAAGAATTACCAAGCCTTGGTGACACACTGGGTACAGGGATGAGCAGGCGAAATGAGGACAGTGCCAAGAATAAGTCCCGTTCTTTGACTGCACAACCAGGTAGGTGGAGGGTACTCATGGAATACTCTGGAAGGAATGGGTTGTGTAGTCAGAAGGCAGCCTGGGAATAAAACTGAACAAAAAATTCAAGTGGAGCATAGAGGTTCTTGGAAGGACAGTGTGAGAGCCCAGCGTATGGCAGCCCCCCATCCGCGGCCCCTGGCCACAAGGACAGTTCACCAAGCATTTGTTCGTTCAGGGTGTCCTGGGGGGGTCAGTGCCACCAGTACTTCAGGCCATGGGAGACTTTAGAAATCTGAGAGTTACTTGGGAACTATGGTCTGGGGTGGTTTGCAAGATACCAACTAATTTAGAGTAAGGTGATTTCTTAGCTCATGTTTCTCAGAAAGCTGAACCTGAGCAGGGGATTCAAATGCTATTACTTTAGGAGAAGGCAATAGCAGGGGCAGAAGGCAAGCAGGGAGGGAGGCAGAGTCAAATGTATGAACATGCCACTGAGCTGCCGTGTGTAGTTGTACTGAAGTGTGATCCTGTGAACCATCTGACAAGCCATACAAACCATCTCTCAAGACCATGTGTCAGTGAGGGAAGGGGGGAGGCTTCATCCCCCCGTCCCATATCAATGGCTCAGCAGGACACATATTTCTCTTATATTTCCAGATGGCCCTGCATGGGCATTGCACCTCATTGCAACTCAGAAACCTCAGGACCAGGACAGAAGTCTGGGCAAGGCAGTGAGGCTAGACACTCTCCAGTCTTGTCCTGAGGTTGACTTGACTGCTTGCTGTGCTGGTTTCCACAGCCGAGAGTAGGCCTGGGGCACATGGGAAAGGGCTGGGAGACAAATACAGAGGGAGGATCTAATTAACTTGACTCTTAAGAAGAGCGAGTTGGGCATCATGTGCTGTGGAACCTGAGCCCCGTTAGGCTGAATTCTGCCTCTGACCATGGTCCCAGCAAGGCCCCAAGTTGGTGTTGAGCACAGAGGCCTTTGCTCTTGCTGCCTCTGGCTGCCTTCAAAGGGAGATGTTTGCTTTTCACGTGAAGACACTTTCATGACAGAGAGGAAAGGAATCGACATCCTGGAGACACCAAAAGGCAAAAGATTCGATTATTGGAACATGGCTTTGCAAGGAGCATGGCCTGTCCCTGCCAGCAGATCTGCCTTCTCCTGAAGTTTACATCATTTGAATGCTAAAGGGATCATTGGGGCTTCAATAGTCAATAATGCCCAGTGTACAGCAGAGGACTAAGAATTAGCTCTGGATAAACCATGAAGCCTATAGATTTGTGCACAAACAAGCTGTAAAGTAGCAGGCAGCTGAGACTCTTAGAAGCAGGAGCCTGGACTGTTTCCATCTGCTCTTGGAGAAAAAGAACATGAACATCCAGGAGGCTCACCTCCTCTTTGCAGCCAGAGCTGGAGGGGTGTGAGCTCAGGAGGCTGACCTCCCCTTCTGCGGCCAGAGCTGGAGGGGTATGAGCTCAGGAGGCTGACCTCCCCTTTGCAGCCTGAGCTGGAGGGATCTGAGCTCAGGAGGCTGACCTCCCCTTTGCAGCCTGAGCTGGAGGGGTCTGAGCTCGGGAGGCTGAAGAAACATGTCTGAGGAACTTTCATTCCTAATGGTCATGTGTGGAATGGGAGACATTTGGGCAGCTTACTCCAAGGCTCCAGCAGGCACATAATAAATCCAATTCTAATATAGTTTATATCCATATTGAGCACATTTTAATTTCCTTTTTGTGATAAGGAGGCTCACTGATTCCCTGAGATGACTGGCTCTCCATTGAAACCCCATCTGCACTATTGAGGTTCTCTTACTGACCAAGGAATAGGAGAAATTGCCTTTCCTGGCATAGAACAATGTCAAATCATGTCCATTAAATGATCCCTGTTGTCAGGAACCAGCCTGAGAAAGGAACAAACCTGAGTTGGAGGTGGGAGTGAAAGAGACAAACAAAGTTATGGGCTCAGGAGGAGACCCTCTGGGAGGAGCAGGGTAAGTAACAAACCAGAGGTAATGAGGTGAGGGTAATAATGAGGTGAAGGAACTACAAAGTAGTTCCTTCAAGGCAATTTCTGCTGCATAAACACTCTCAGAGTAAATGCCCTGCCTCCTGCATGAGCCCAGACCTTGGTAATTTCCTTGGGTCCTCATGGGAACTTGTGGGGAGGGTTGAGTCCTTGAATTCAGACCCTCAGGTGACATGGACCATGTCCAGACACGTCACCGGCTCCCAACACCTGTCAAGCTGGATTCAGTTCCCTCCTCATCTTCATTTCCCATAGACACTCAGCCCACAGGCACTTGTTTTTCTTCTGTGGTGTTGGCATCTTATGGGGACTCCAGCCTAAGCCAGCTGGTGGTGCTATGGCAGCTCTATGGTTCTGACATCAGCCCCAGCGCTGGCTTGTGGAAGCTGTGGCAGCCCTAATGAGAGGGAGGTCATTGGCATGTGAGAAGGAAGAATGGGTGAGGCAGAGGAGAAAGGACACACAAGGGGGGTGGGAGAAAGTGCTGAACCTCTTTCAAACATTTTGACACAGATCTTTTTCTGTCTCATAGCCTTTCTCAGCCTTCTTAGGATCTGAAAATCTCACATCAAACAAAAAGCACTGCTCTCGTCAGCTCTCAACTCCTCTGGGTTCGGTTCTAGAAGAGCCTACTCTGAGTTGCCATTTACAATCTAATCATCCTACTAAAGCACTAAGCAAAGCAGTATCCCACTGAGTCAACAGCGTGAACTACATTTCTATCTGTTTATTTGCCTTTGAGCAATGCACAAAGCATGCTTATTAATTCCCACCTCTCCTTCCAGGCCACGCTTAGCAATGATACGATAGCAGCTGGAGTGACAGCCCCAGCCACGGTCGTTATCTGATCTGCTTTATCCTCAGCTCTGGCTCTCAGTTAACTCGACCTGGAAGAGGATTCCAGAGCCTGCATCAATGTCTGGTGTGAGCACAATACCCCTTCCAGAGAGGAGAGCACCTAAAGTGGACAACTGGAGGACCCCAGTGGAGATGCAGTGTCTACATTCAGATATGCTGACAAAAATACAATTCCTACTAATTCAAAATAAATCACACAATGGATTTAAAAAGCAGTGCCTTCTGGGCTCTGAAGATATCTTTAATGACACTATATTCTCTGCAAGGGATCTTCACCCCAGTGGTGTGAAGTCAGAGGCTGCTGATTGAGGCAACAGTTCTGTCTACCACCATGAGTCTGAGAGAGCTGTTGACTCCAGCTAGGAAACCCATCCTTTGTGTAGCTACTGAGGTTGACTTTGCTCCCAACCATGTTACACACTTGAATATCAACACCAAGTTTTGATAAATAGCTCCCATTTAACTCATGCCATGACAGTGAACTCAGAAAAACTAATAAAGCTGGAAGAACCGATCAGTGCCTGTTATCGCACCAAACACCAGACACTTTATACAAGTTGTCTCATTAAATCCTCACTATCACCGTAGGGATATAAATAACATAGTAACCCTTGTATTGTATGAAAACAAAGCAGACTCACAGGGTTTACATGAGTTACCCAAGTTCACACAGCTAGCAGGAGGCAATGCTGTGACCTGAACTCAAACCTATCAAAAGGTCAGACAGTTTTTGTTCCACAACTTTGGCTTGCATAGTGACTTATCAGTGTTACATAATACACTGAATTATTGAAATACAACAATATACGTACATGAAACAAGATCACAGAAGCCTACAACATTTTAAAGAGGATTGTACTCTTAAATGCATCATCAACTTAGAATAAAAGGAACTGAGGCTATTTAAAATGAAGAGCTTTCTGGGTCCACAGCTTTCTAAGAGCAGGAAGCAAGCTGAGAGAGTTGTCCAGCTGCAAATACATTTCTTATAAAAGGGAGAATGGTTCAGAGGGTGGAAAGAAGATCAGAGAGGGTAGAGCCAAAGACAGTCATTCCCAGAGAGCAGAACTAGGCCCTGATAAGGAATTAGCAGCATGTGCCTGGCTGGATTTCAGAACTGCTCCTACCCTTACATTTTCTCCCTACCTGAAGTAGAGAATAGACTGTGGATATCCTGTATCTACCCCACCACTGCCTATTGGGTGGGATGAGGCCAGGTAACTTGTCTCTTTAGTATTTAGGTCTTTAGATTGAGAGGAACTGTACTGTGAAAGTACATCCAGGAGCCCCATCTACTCCTGGATGTGGTTTAGAGATGACATCTGGATTTAGGTAATAACGTGTTTGCTCACAGATAGTGATATCCAGGCCTTTCTATCATGATGCCAGATACAAGTGAAACCATCTTGGATCCTCCAGACTTGCCCATCGCCCAGACAAGAACCCCTAAATAACCTCAGTAGCCACAATGAATAGAAGAATTACCCAGTTGAACTCTACATGAACTCCTAACCCACAAAAGCATGTTCTAATCAATGGATTAAGTCACTAAATTTGGGGGACTTTGTTACATAGCAATGAAAAGCCAGAACACAGGCTTATGTATGTGCTGTATAAGACTTTTTCATCCTGCCTCATAATTTACCTGTTTTCTATCTGTATGCTTTATTAAAATGTCATTTCTTCAAAAAGAAAAACACTGCCCCGCCATGGTTATATCCTTCACAGCACCCTGCTAGTCTCTGTTCTACTGTAGGCATCCACCATGGACTAATCAGGCCCAGAACCCAAGTGTGTTTCTTTTTTCATTTCATCCACAACACATTTTAGTTCTTTCTCTAATTCTAAGCACTGAATTAGAGGCTGGGCACAAAAAGGTGCAAGACTGAGCCCTTGTCACAATCTGTAGGAACAAAAAAGGAAAGGAGGTGATAAACGTTGATTGTGGGAAACAACTCTGGAAAAGGTGGGAAATGTTTCCAAGAGAGAACAAAATAATCTTACCCTAGAAGGATGCGAGGTGATTGAAGGCTGAAGAGCGGGCGATGGGCATTTTATAAAGCAGGAGGAGCACAGGCGTGACAGAGAAGTGCGAGAGGGTCTTCCACTCCGGACGCGGCAGGTGGACCATGAGCACTCACTGGAGCCGGTGCGCTTGGGGGAAATTGGCAGGAGACGGTGCTACAAGAGTCGACAGGACTTGATGCTCTATGCTGAGG
Organism: Miniopterus natalensis; assembly: GCF_054644295.1. Classification (NCBI taxonomy): domain Eukaryota; kingdom Metazoa; phylum Chordata; class Mammalia; order Chiroptera; family Miniopteridae; genus Miniopterus; species Miniopterus natalensis. Next base: position 3,020,555 of record NC_142100.1, on the reverse strand, counting down.
ATTTTAAATTAAAGGCAATTGGGAATCTGTTTCGAGGTTTTGAACAAGAGATGGAGTAAAGCTGATTTATGTTTGAGAAAGTTTGCCTCATAGGAGAACCAACAGCAGGAGTCATGCTAGCAACCCAGGCAGGACACTGTGAGGCAAAACTCAGGCACTGCTGGTGGGGATGGAGCGGACGAGGCAGGCTAGACAGGCATTTATAAAGCAGAGCCAACCTGGTTTGGTGTGATAATAACAAGGAGAGAGGCCTCCAGCAAAGCCCAAGTTACAGATTTTGGTAGAAGAGAGGAAACAGAGAAGAGGAGATAGAAGACTGGAGGTGAGACATAGGATCGGGTCGAGGCACGTATTGGAGAGAGGCGAACTATTAGAGCTGGAAACTGAGAGAAATGCAAATACGTTGCTTTTGAGTTTCCATTGACACGTCCACATGGAGGTACACGGCAGGCTGCCGGACTTCACAAGAAGCCTTGGGGCTGGAGAGTCAGATTCAAGAGATCATGGTGCATCAGTGTTTTGGATCCATGGTTTTGGATAGGAACACTCCTGGGGAATACAAAAGGGACCCAGAGAGATGCGTGTGCAGAAGGAGGTGGGCTCAGAGGGCACTGAGAAGCGGCATCTCCTCTGAAAGGAAACTGTGGACAGCAATGCCAGATAGGACAAGGGAAAGAGAATCGAAGTTAAAAAAAAAAAAAGACATAGGCACATGGTTCAAGTGGCAGAGTGAAGCTGAGTATGGTCAAGTGGACTTGGCAAGTATGAATAAATGTGTACACTGACAAGGTGACGTCAGTGTAAGGTATGGTTTGGGGGAAGAGGTTGCAACAGACAATCAGCAAAGACTTTTGAGGAGGGTACATAGCTGGAAGTGGGACCTGGCGGAGGGCATGGGTTGAAGGCTGGGCTGTCTCTCCTAAGACAGGCCACAGTTAGGCCAAGAAGGGCAAGGACTGCAGTGAGGAGAAAAGAATAGGAAAAGGTTATTGCTTGTTTTGTTTTGTATTTATTTTTTTACATGACAGAACAGTTTTCCAGAGCAGACAGTTGAAATGTTGGAGAGGGATTGAATCAGATGAAGCATAAGGGAAGCGTTAGAGAAACACGTACATGCCTGAAGGTGTAGGAGGCAGCACAGGGCTGGGGTGTCTGACTCAGGCAATGGCTCATGTTAACAGCAATGAGGCTTAGAAGCCTGAGGTTCCTCCATTCACATCTGGGAAGCATCGGGTTGAAAAATTACTGGGAGCACTTTCTTTAGAATCCACTTTCTCCACTAAGAACAGTAGAAACACCAAGAATTTTCTATTTTTCACTGGAGTCTCTAACTTTTAGAAAATGTAGTATCATGACATTTAACAGAGCAGGTTCTAGGATAGGACTGACTGCTCACAGTCAAATCCTGGATCTGCTATTTATTAGCAATTTGAACTTCAGAAACTTTCTTATTTTCTGTATATTTCGTGGTTTGCAAAATAAATAATGTTATCATCTCAGAGGGTTGTTGGGGAATTGAGTGAGATAATGCACAAAAAGCACTTAAAATAATGACTGATTCAGAGTAAGCATTTTATAATAAGCAATTTTTATTAATACTTTTCTCCTAGGCCCTCCAGGAGTTCCTTAGAGGGTTTGCCCATGAGCGGAAAGGGGCAGCAACTGTTGAGCATACAGCGTAGCCAGAATGCACTGGGCCATGGCAGGGCTCCTAGCTGGCTTCTGGGCCCACGACACTAATTCCTGCTGCCTTCTCTATTCTACTGATCTAACTCATATGCTGTCAAAGCAAATAAACAGATAAATAAAAGTGATAATTTCTTTAGGAACTAGGGGAGTCTTGTCTTTCTTTAATCTTTCTTATACGCGAATAATCTTAAGAGACATTCAATCACTCTAAGAAATGCTATTTCACTTTGTTCTTACAACAATCTTGTTAAGAAGGTAAGATGAATGCACTACCCCATTTACTGATGAAGTTCCAAAGTGCTGGAGGGGTGGTAAGGATCTCTATTTACTCACCCCCTGTTGCTGACCCTCTGAACAGCCAAGGTCCTGAGGAGGAGCAAAAGCATCTTGCTGCTGCAGGAGAATGAACATGCGATCACTCAGGAATTCTGTACCCAGCAACTTCTCTTGGTAACTCAAAGGAGCCTCCTCAGCAGAGCCAACCAAGGCATTCTTGAAGCTGGTTTGGGTGCAGAAAAAGAAGGTTGAAAAGGTATAAGAAAGACAGTGTTGCTCCCTCTTTCCATCTCTCTCCTCTTTCTTTTCCCCATCTCACAGAGCCAGTCGAGGCCCTGGTCTGCACCTGAGACTATGACCAGTGGGCTCAGAACAAGCTATTCCTCCACTGGAGACAGCAGTGAGGCCCACCTGCCAGTGGTTCCTCCTAGGAGTGCACTCCTTGAGGCAGAACACTTCAGTGAGCCTGCTGAGATCTGAGATCTGACACCAAGACAGAGAGACAGAGAGACAGAGACAAAGATGGAGACAGAGAGAGGGAGAGGAAGAGAGACAGACAGACAGAGCCAGAGAGAGGAGGGAGAGAGATGGATAGAGAGAAAGGAGGAGAGAGAGAGAAAGAGAGCAAGAGAGGGGCAGAAAGACTGAGAGATGGAGAGAGAGACGGAGAAAGAGACGGAGACAGAGAGAGACAATGATGAAATGCCCCAGTCTCAGGCACAGGGAGGAGTAATCATGAACATGGCCAGAGGAACCGGCTCAACTAGAATGTAAGCCCCTCATCAGGAATCAGCTTCCTTTTGGTCATGGCAGGGTGACTGGCAGGGACTGGAGGGTGCAGAGAAAACGAGAAAGGAGGGGTTGTCCAGAGCTGTAGAGAGGGGACATCCACACACAGCTGTGTCCCTACCTCCAGCAGGTCCATACTTGCTTGGCACGGACTTGGCTTCCACTGCCTCCCAAACTAACCTGTCCTAGTGAGAGCGGAGATGGACGACATATATTTTGTCTCAGTGATGACTTTGCAGTTAATAAATTCATCTGCCTCCCTGGAGAATTTTTCTAGTGCCTCTTAAATAACAGAAATTCCCACCACATGAATACATCCAGAAATACGGGTTGCAGTCAGAGATGAAACTACTCCAGCTCTTGGTGCTGTGCACTGTATGCACATCCAGATTGTCACTTGTAGTTCTGCCAGAGGAGTGTAGTAAAAAACTTGCTTTTATTACCAACTCTCTGCACACGAGGCAAGTCTGGTTTCCATTCTGTATAAAGAGATTATGATCGATATGCACAATATAGCAACCAAGAAAAACGTGCCTTAGGAGGTGGGGAAGGTAGCCCGCGGCAATGCAACGAGCACTGGGCGGGAGTGCGGTTGAGCATTCTGGGACCACTCTCAGTGTGCAGCCTCAGACAGCCACGCGATCTGCTGGACGCCAGCTTCACCGAGGTAAAACGATGGCATCAACAGTAGGATAGAAAAAAGGCTCAACTGCAACGAGCAGGAACAATCCGCAACCACACACAACCTTATGAATAAATTTCACAAACGTAACATTGAAAGAGCCAGACATAAACAAGTACATACTGTATCACTCGGTATATATAAAGTACACTGGACAAAGCTCACATACATTAAACATCAGTTACCCCTGAGAGGGGCTATGACCAGAACAGAACTCGAGAAGGCGTCTACAGTGCGGGCCTTTTTGGTGCCTTGATCTGAGTGCTCATTACACGAGTGTGTCCAGCTGATGAAAACCGACCAGACTGTACATTTGATATGTGTACTTTTCTGAACTTATACTATACTTCAACCAAAAGCCAGAAACCAGTATGGAAAGTGAAGAATAAATTAACTGCTGGGGTTTCATCTGCTCTAACAGGCCCTCATTTGTTTGTTAATCATCACAGATTTTAGTTAATCTTTCTTTTAATTCTTCCTTTCCTCCCTTGGTTGCTTTTTCCATCTATAAAATGATGCAAGGGTGGATTGGGCAGAATAAAGAGGGAGATTTAGTACCTTGCTTGGTTTCCCATAAGCAGCTCTGACCACAGTCTCAGTGGGAAAGGGGGCTGGGCCCAGGGGTTTCAATCAAGCTTGGTTTTATCCGTAAATGTCAATGATTGTCATATCCCTGTCCCTGGTAGGCAGTTTGGTCTACTCTTCATCTCTGGGTAGCATCGTTGAAACTGCTCCAGGATTTGTGGGTTTGTGAGAGTCGTTATAAGTGAAGAAGCAATGTTTATTTCTCTGTGAACAGATCTGATCAACTATATATTTTCTCATTACTTCTTTATTTTGATGTTCCAACATTTATGGAGAGCCCAGGGTGTTTTTGACCTTGATTAAGATGTGCTATTTTGAGATGTTTTCTGCATTGGACATAGATTTATGCAGCTCTCAACACCTTCTCTCATAGCTCTCTGCGTGAAATAGGGAGGCAGCTGTCTGAGTGAAAATGTAGCATCTGGAGCTAATGAATAGAGGTGTGTTTGGTACCCAAAGTGGGGGTAGTGTTTTACTCTCTCATCTAAATCCTGTAGCCTTGCCCAGCCAGCATGGCTCAGCGGTTGAGCATCGACCTATGATCCAGGAGATCGAGGTTTGATTCCCGGTCAGGGTACATGCCTGAGTTTTGGGCTTGATCTTCGGTGGAGGCCTGCAGGAAGCAGCCAGTCAATGACTCTCTCATCATTGATGTTTCTTTTTTTTTTTTAAATATATCTTTATTGATTTCAGAAAGAGGAAAGGAGAGGAGGAGAGAGAGAGATAGAAACATCAATGATGAGAGAGTCATTCATTGAGCCCGCAACCCAGGCATGTGCCCTGACCGGAAATTGAACCCCGATTGCCTGGATCCTAGGTCAATGCTCAACCGCTGAGCCACGCCCGGCTGGGCATCATTGATGTTTCTATCTCTCTCCCTCTCCTTTCCTCTCTCTGAAATCAATAAAGACATATTTTTAAAAAATCCTGTAGCATTTGGTCTGTATGAAGAATTAAAGGCAACTTGGCTCCTGAGTTGAGTACACCTCAAAGTTAGGGGTCTTAAGCTAGATGGTGGGTTACTCACCTGGTAGAAAGACGGTAAACCAGGCATTCATATGACTTGGAGGTCCATATGAAGCATATATGCACATAAAATTCCAGTCCAAAAGTAGATATAGATAATGGGGTAAACACCTGGCTGGCAGATGAGCCTAGCAGTTGGTGATTTAGGCAGAGTACATGTTTCAAAGTCTAAGGTGGCATTTGGGAACTAGAAGGGTAAGGTCAAATAGAGAAGGCAGGGGCATTGAAGAAAGAAAATGCAAATCGAAGGAACTTCCACAGCAGTTAGAGACAGGAATCTACCTTAGACAGGGAACCCCCTGCCTGAAGTGAGGGCCTGGAGGACAGAAGCGTGGGTGGAGTGCAGAGGGCAGAAAGCCTCCCATACAAGAAGGCTGTTAATATGTCCTTTCCAAAGGGGCAGAGCCTGTCCCAGGCTGTCTGTCCATTTGTATCTAATGTACTCAAAACTTTCTTATTGAGCATCTACTACCTGCCAATGCCAAGTACAGTTTTGAGGCACAGAGAATACAAATGTGAAAGTGCTTCATGGGCTCTGTTGACAGCAGTGTACAGATGTCATGGGCCTCCAAGGACAGGGGACCACCGGTGCATGGGAGTCAAGGAGTGTCCGCAGGTCAGCGCTGCTGAGAGACAGAGCAGGGAGGAGAAGCGAGGACATGGCAGGGGCAGGCCATGCTCGGGAAGCTTGGACGGCATAACCCACTTGCTCAACAAATTCCTTTTGAGCACTGCTCTGTGTGTGGCACACAACTCTGCCGGAGCTTATGTCCTGGCTGGGGAACAACTCTGCACAGAGAGTACTCCAGGAGCACCTCGAGAGAAGAGGCAGCCAGTGTCGGCAATGGGCAGGCCTGGTGAAGGCGGTGATCCCTGGCGAGAGAAGGAGTTTACAACTGATCTTGGAAGCACTAGGAAATCACTGAAGTATTTTAAGTAGAGAAGTGATTGTCTCTGTGATAGATTATGAGCTTCTGAGGGGAAGACAGAAAATATTGTCTAGTATTTTAATGAGGCCTTAGAATTTCGGTGAAGTACAAGACACTGATTGGTCGGCTCTGCAGAATAGCTCAGTTACAGAGAGAGGTCAAGGCTTTTGATTTTGTTGTTGGCTTGTTTGCTTTCAGAAGGAAGCTACCTGATCAAGTTTGAACTCTGATAAGTGATCCAGTAGAAAAAGGAAAGAATATATGAGAAGCGGGGATCACTAGAGAAGTGAAATCTTTGAGAAAGTAGCAAGTGAAGCCAAGAGCACTTGAGCAGGAACTAACAACAGTCTGATGCCAGATTTTCTAGCATTCAGTCCCATGCCCACTATTTAACATCTGTATAACCTTGAAGAAACGTAGCCTCTTGTATCTGTTTCTTCATCTCAAAAAAAGAAGACTATAGCAATTCCTTATAAGTTTATTGAGGTAATTATTTCATAGTAGGTATGCAGTGGTTGATGCATAGAAAAGGCTTTATAAATATTAGCTAATTTTTTTATGAGAGGGTAAAATTTGTCTCCTCTGTTTTGTTCAGATGAAGAAGACAATAAAATGAAAAAAAATGGTGTTTTGTTAGGGGAGCGGACTTTGAGGAAGTTTCTGTCTCATGTTTTCTCTTTTCTAAATAAGGTATGAAGAGAGGCAATAACCTAACTCTGGAAGTAAGGGACATTCTGAGACTATGAATAAACTGTAAAATATATTAAAAGTCAGAAAAGGGAGTGGAATATGGCAGTTTCTTGCCTGTACCACTATAGGTTGTTATGATTATAGAATGATATGGGTCAGCCCCTTGGTGTCATCCTCAGCAAAGCCCTTGGACTCCCATGTCAGACAGGAAGAACACAGGTGATTGGATCCTTCTGAGTTCCTCTGGGAGAAAAATTAACTTATATTCAAGGATGTAATTATAATAATAGCTCCAGGATTTGTGATAGGAAACAAAAGAGGCAGTAAAAGTCCTGGAAGGACCAAGCAGTGAGTAAATTAGAGCCTTGATGAGGGTGAAAAATGAATGGGCTGCCAGGTACTTGAGCAACTGCACTGATAGATAAGAGGCTGAGGTAAGAGTGGGCGATTGAATTAACTGTCTGTGGCTCTTGAAGATGACAAGTTCCAGTGTAAGACCACAAGGGTGGTGTCTGCCACAGAGAGGAGGGAGTCACTAGAGACAGGGAGGTTATGATCTCAGGGCCTCAGGTGGGGAAACGTGTGGGTAGTGAGCTTGGCAGGGATGATGGCAGGATTAGGGGTGGATGCAGAGAATGTGAGGGGTGTGGGCCTCTTCAGTCAGTGAGGAGGAGGAGAGACCGTATGTTAGGGGAAGACACAAAGGGCAGAGTGCAGGAGCCCCTGAATGGCAGTGGGAGGAGCCTCAGAGGGTCAGCGTGTGTGTGTGTCTGTGTGTGTGTGTGTCTGTGTGTGTGTGTGCATGCGCACACGCAAGTGTCTATGGGGGGGCAGTGGCAAATATCGCACTAGAAGCAGCCACGATCATTCCCTCTGTCTCCCCCGCCTCCCACCTTTGCCTTTCCTATACAGCCTCATTTGTACTTTGGGTTTGTTGCACTTAATATACAAGTTTCATAACTTCAGGAAACATTTTCAGTTAATAAAATGTAAATGTATTCCACTTGCTGTCTCATTTAAAAAATATAACTTCCTCATTGACATTTAATTGCCTTAAAATTTTTGCAAGGTTAAAAGGAAACTATCTCTTCAACATTAGTCATTAAATTATGTGTCATCAATTAATTTGCTTAATTTATTTGAACTTTATGACTTTTTATTGATTGTTTGAAAGCAAAATTCCAATTATTAAAGGATTAGGTACTTTTAGCTCAGATTCATCTGAAAGTACCAGAAAGCTGGTCTAATATTTTCAAGATTTTGGATCTCTTTGGACCAAATACTGACTTGCGCCATGATATGGGATCAAGGAAGGGAAACATTTTCTTAAGTGGGAGGTTTGGAGAAACCCAGGATTTTCTCAAGGCCGCTGGAACGCTGCAACCTTGGCAGAGAAAATCACACATGCTTGCATGTTGGATGCCAGTGCACTAAATGAGGTCTAGTCTATTTAGACAGTAAATAAATTAAAGTAAATACCACTTAGTCAAACATCCCTGCCCAGAACCTACCTGCACAAAGGCATTAAAGTACAGGTCCACAGAGGTGAAGCTCAGTGTTTATTTTTCTTGTCTTAAATAATATTTACTAGTTATTGGGTATTTTATGTGCAGAGAACTGTGTGAGCACTTTACATATATGAACTATATGTCTAGCTATAATTGTCTTTACATATATCTGAACAGCTATGTCCTTAATATATATTTATAGATAGATGATTGATAGATACATAGATGATAGATAGATAATAGATAGATGACAGATGATAAATGATAGATAGATGATAGATAAACAGATAGATAGATGATAGATAGATAAATAATAGATAAATAGATAGACAGATGATAGATAGGTGATAGATGATAGATAGATGATAGATAGATGAAAGATAGATTAGATAGATAGATGATTAGATAGATAGATGATGATAGATAGATGATAGATAGATAGATAGATAGATAGATAGATAGATAGATAGATAGATGATAGATAGATAGATAGATAGATAGATAGATAGATATAGATGATAGATAGATATAGATAGATGATAGATGATAAATATAGATAGATGACTGATAGATGATGATAGATAGATGATTGATAAATGATTGATAGATAGATGATAGATGATAGATAGATGATAGATGATAGATAGATAGATAGATATAGATAGGTGATAGATATAGATAGATAGATAGATGATTGATAGATAGATAGATAGATAGATAGATAGATAGATAGATAGATAGATGATAGATAGATAGATAGATAGATGATAGATAGATGATAGGTAGATAGATAGATGATAGGTGATGATAGATAGATGATGATAGATAGATAGATAGATAATAGATAGATAGATAGATAGATAATAGATAGATAGATAGATAGATAGATAGATAGATAGATAGATAGATAGATAGATAGATAATAGATAGATAATAGATAGATGATGATAGATAGATGATAAATGACAGCCAAATCTCCACTCTTTAGTTTCCACCAACCCTCTGAGGTAGGTGTTATAATTGTTCCCATTTTAAAGATTAGGAAACTGAAGCTAAGAAATAGTTCTATGGTACCAAACAAAAATGCAGTCACTACGTCAGGGACCAAATGGAAATGGTCAACACAGCTACATAAAAGGAGCTTAACCTAACTTTACAGGAACTTGAAATCAGCAGAGGACACTGGCCAATACCCAAATGCTGAGTCTGTTCACAGCATCTCTGAACTTCCCTGTTTCCCTGACTCGGCTGCTCTGATCCAAATGAGAAAGAGCACAAGGCAACCAGCCAAGCTGAAAAGCACTTATTCCATAAAAACCCCTTCATCTGTGAGCAACTCGGAACTCACTGCTCCTGTAGCCCGAGTTCCTAACTTGTAGGTCGAAGGCTTTGCAATAAACGCACCTTTCTACTTTGTATTATTCGGTGTGCGGTTTGGTTTTTGACAATTCGAAGCACACAGTCAATAAAAGGGACAGAGCCAGACCTGAACGCAGGCTGTTTGAGCCTTTGGACCCTACCAGTGAAGTAATTTGGGTTTGAACTTAAGACTTCTGATTCCAAATACAACATTGAAACACCAACATGAGTGTGCAAGGGGCATGGGAACTCCACCAAGACATTTCCTGGAGTGTCTGCCTGGTGACAGTCTTGCTTAGAGGGAGAGGGTGGCCTCCTCAGGCCTGTGACTCTGACTTCTGGTTCAGAGGGAGAAACAGGGTCTTGTCTGTGTCTTTTGGTGAAGAGCTCGTGACAGAAGCACCTGAAATTAGACCTTGGCTGGATAACTCAGTTGGTTAGAGCATCTTCCTGATGTGCCAAGGTTGCTGGTTGGACCTCCCTGGTTAGGAAACATACAAAAGACAGCCAATGAATGCAAGAATAGGTAGAACAACAAATTGATATTTCTCTCTCTCTTTTCCTCTCTCTCTAAACAATCAATAAATTATATAAAATAAAGAACCACCTGCCACTAAATCATGACCTCTTACCACAACAGCCACCCCAGATGAATACACTGATTGCACTTTGGTTGATCCCCATAATTGTCAAACAGACTCTTGGGCCCAGTCTTCATAAATGTTCAAGCTGTGGCCCATTCAGAAGCATTAAATAAACTGCCTGGCTGCAGTGCAGTCTGCACACCAGGCCCTGCACTGCACAGGGGCTCAGCCTCTGCTTACAGCTGGGAGCTAATGGATCCCATGAAGAAATGGACACATCCTTGTGACACAACTGAGGCAGTTCCTACCTAAGCCTCGTGGGTCTCAGGATGTGCAGGAGTCATTGGGACTGGGTCTTTGATGGGCCCAGCAAATTCTTACCTCTACCTTCCTTCTTCCCCTTATCCCTGCCATATCCCTGTCTAGAAAACCTCGTACTCCACAGTGTAACCCACTCAGTCTTTCTGCTGATCTCCGAGAGTTTCTCCAGTCTTCCTTTCCATCAGAAGTTTCCACATCCAGCGGGCTGAGGAGGTGTCTTCCCTCTCTCCTTCTCCTTGGGCCACTTGTCTGAGCACCCACCTCCCTCCCCGTCTCCCTTGTCCTCCTAGGCTTGTGAGGAAGTTTCCCTGGGATCTATTCGTTCTTTCTGCTCCTGTTTGCCCCCGTCCCGTCCTGCTGCCTCATGGGTTTCTAGACAGTCCTTGTTGCAATGACAGCTTTTCTTCAGCCTTGTCACCCTGGATGGTCAGATCTCCAGTGCCCAGAACACAGTCCTCTACCACGAAGTGGGGGCTGTGAAGACAAAGACTGTATCCACTATCGAGATACAGCATCAGGCTGAGTCACTAGATCCAGCCAGACCCCTAGGATCAGGCCCTCATCCTTGGCTGAGAAACAACAGCCTTTATTTATTGGCATCTCCAATTCACTAAGTGTTGTTGCAAAAGTGACCTTTGCAAGCTATTACTTCATACCCATAAAGGAAAACCTTCAACAATAAGAAATAAGCAATTATTGGGGTGTCTATTGTGTGCTAAGCATTTTTACCACTTAATTTAAAGCTTACATAATTTTGTGAAGTAGGTTCTTCTCTTGCCTCCATTTAGATTTGAGGAAACTATGGATCAGATAGGCTAAATAACTTTCGCAGTGTCAAAACTTAGTAAGTGGTAGACGTGGGCTGTGAATCCAGGCACTCTGAACCTACCCCTTGACCACAACTCTACCTGACGTTCAGGTCATGGGCTTGCATGCACTGTATGGAGGGAAACACAAGATACCTAATCAAACAGTATAATTTATACATACACATACCACACAGACACACGCTCAGGTGTCTGTATATGCCTCTGTGTAAAGCACGGTTTAAAACAGTAGCATAGCATTATTTTTATATATTGTTGGTATCTAGTCACTAATTTTATGGAGTTTTGCTTCTATGTTCATGAGAAATATTTGCTCTTTTTTCTTGTAAAGCGTTTGTTAACTTTTGGCATTAGATTTATGCTGGCCTCATAAAATGAGTTAGAAAGCTTTCTACCCTCCATTTTTTATAAAGAGTTTGTATAAGGTTGATATTATTTTTTCTTAAATCTTTGGTAAAGTTTACTAATGAAATTATTTGAGTCTGAAATGTAGTGTTTATGAAGACTTTTTATTAAAAAATTAATTTCTTAAGCCAGATGCAGGATTTGAATTTTTATTCTTAAAGTAGTTTTAAAATGAGGGTCTTTCCATACATGTGTGTATATATAAGAGGTTATTCAATATGTGACCTCCTGTGTCTGGTTCTCTTCACTTACTATGTTGTTTTCAATGTTTGTATGACTCTGCTCAGTCTGTCATAGCAAAATACGACACACTGAGTTCCTTACACAACAGAAATCTATTTTCTCACAGTTCTGGACGCCCAGCTGGGCTCTCCACCCAGCCCAGCTTTTCCCAGACTAGCTTTCTTCAGATGACCTCTTTCCCGTGGCCTTTGATTGAACTCTCAACATGCTCCTGCATGCACACAAAAAAGAGAATAGAAAAAAAAATTTAAAAAGGAAAGAAAAAAAAGTAGGTAGGAAGGAGGGAAATGGAAAAGAAAGGGAAGGGGAAGGAACAAAAGGAGAGAAAGAAAGAAAGAAAACCCCACAAGATCCTGTCCACAAAGAGAAGGTTGTTTCTGGTAAACACCCTTAGATGTCTACTGAATTATGCCACTTTTTGTATGTGCATGTGCGTATGTGGGTGTGTATGCATCCTTCTTATTGTATCTGTTTTCACCTATTATTTACTAAAAACATTCTGTAATCCTGCACTGGAGCTTTCCATACACTTACTGCAGCACAGAATAGGTATATAATAATTAATAATTATAATAATAAAAATAATAATTATTGATTCTCTGACTTGGCCAGATTTCCCCAGGTTTTCCCAATCAGACCTCCCTTGCTTGGCTCTTTGTACACTATTAAGTCTTGGTCATGGTCCTTGGCTTTACAAGACCCACATTACAGAATACAAGAGCATTTTGCCTGCAGTCAGAAAGTCCCTCCGGCTATCACTCCTGGTTTTTCATTGTAAGCACCAGCTGTTCATATTCTCTCCCATGCAAAAGCAGCGCTCAGAAATAGCATAAGATCTCTTTATGCAAAAAACTGCTATTCTCTTCATTTGTCCTATACCTGAATCCAAGTACTTTTCCATTAACACAACATCCTGATTTCACCACCTGTGAAAATTTTAACATCTGGTCCAGGGCTGATTGCGATCAACCTACCACCAGTGATAGGTCCTCACTGCCAACGGGGTAGTGAGTGATCCAGCTCCAGACTCTCATCTCCACGTTCCGAGAACACTCCAAGTACCACCTGTCTCTTTTGAGGTTCTCCAGGAGCCTATGAGACTAGCTTGGAGTACAAGATGTTTATCAGGGATACTTGTGAAAGATGAAGGAGAAAGCAGGATTGAATGGTGATGGGACTCAGCAGCCTTGGATGACCCAGCTCAGACCTCTAGGAGGCTCACTGTTGATCAGTTAACTTATGTTTTGTGCAAAACTTGTTGGACCTTGATATCACCACTCTCAGTCACTGGATATGGACTACCCCAGGAAAAGATATGACTAGAGCCAGTTTGCCTTCTGCTATGGCAGACCATGAAGGAGCTAAGAGCTGCAGGTTGTCTACTGACCTCACTGCCCATAGCTGGAGAGTGATTTTTCCTGCCAAGAGGTCTGGCAGTAAATGCTCTTGTTTAACACATACCATCAAAAATTAAAGATAATATATATAAACAACCCAGCAGATTACATGTGTCTATTAATATTAGATATTATTTAGTTTTATCATGGGCATCCTTAAAAAAAAATAGAGTAGGTAATTATATTACAATGACAAGGATCACAGAGGATATAATGCTTTTATAGAGATCTCACAAATGAATTCTGCAATCAGTTATTCTTGTTGTATAATCAGATTTATACAACAGTTGTAGCCTAATCCTGACTGTGTGGGTGGGATGTTATGCTTATTTACAATAGAAGACTCTAGGGCTCAGGGTGGCAAAGTGACTTTCTCAAAGAAACAGATTGGAAAGTAGTAGAGTCCAAATTTACACTCAGGTTTTCTCTCCAAAGAAACCACCAGGCTTTGTTCTCTGCTTCCATCTAAAATAATAGAAAACCTGTGCAAATGTGCACTTTTATGTATGATGTTGCATGGTTGTTGTTTTTTGTAAACAATATGAACTCAACTTTCCTCTAGAGCAAAAATTTTTTGTCCCATTTTCCAGGAAGTGTTGCATCCCCAGGATAAACTAGAAGTACCATGCTTGCCCACTGATAATGTCTGGGCTCCAAAGTTGAAGGCCAGATAGATGTTTTCTAGAGTGCCATCAAGGATTTTGATGGCTTCCAGTCAACATAGCAGAGTAGGTAACTGCTGTGCTTGCCTCCTCCCTCAACCACACCAAAGTTACAAGTCAACTGCAGAACAACAGCAAGTGAGAACTGCCTGAAGTCTGGCTGAACAGAAGTCCTATAACAAAGGATATACAGAAGAAGCCACATGAGATTAGTAGGAGAGGTAGAGAACAAGCTGGTCCCACACCACATGTGGTGATTAAAAATTGGGAGGATCATCTCAACCTGAAGGCCTTCCCTGAGGAATGAGGGGTCTCAGCCCCACACCAAACTCCCCAGTGCAGGATTCCAGTGCCAGGAAGAGAAATCCCCCAAAACTTCTAGCTGTGAAAAACAGCAGATACTATGGCTGAGTAAGACAGTGGCTTCTGAAGTCCCAGGCATTCCTCGTAAAGGGCTTGTACATGGATTTATTTCCTGATGGACTCACTCTGAGCTTCAGTGTTGCAACAGTAGCTCAGAAGGAGCCAGGCACAAACCAGAAGGAACTGAGTTGTCTGGCCTCAGGGCGAGGGGTGGAAAAGCAGCTTTCTCCTGGACAGAAGTGCTAGAAAAGACGACCAACGTTCCTTTGTTGAGCCCTCTCATCACCCAGTCTGCATGCACAGGTGCACTCCATACCCAAGTCTCCATCAATCTAGTTAACACTGTTCACTCAGCCCTGGTGATTCCCTGAGACTCCACCCCACCCAACTTTCAGGCTCACTCAAGCTGCTTCCAGTGGCTTTTCCATGCAAACGACCTGCCTTGGCACATGCTGAAAATGTCCTAAAATTTCTTGAAGGTTCACAAACCGAAAACATGAAGCATCAGCTTCAGTGTGCCCCATACCTCTGACTAAGCAGTCCCAAGCCTGTACAAGCAACAGCCAGCCTCAGTTTGCAGCTTAGCCCCTCCATGGCACCTCTAAGGCCAGCACAAGTGGCAAATATCTGCACATCACTTTGTAGCTTATACCAAGTGGCCCTGGGCAAAGCACAGGCCGTGGCCTGCACCGGAGCCCCTCCCAAGAGGCCCCAGAACCAACACACTCAGTGGCTAGCTTCAGATCACATCAAATAATAACTCAACCACCAACACAAACCACACACCCAAAGGGTAGGCTCAGCAGGCACCAGAGCACTGCTGAAACGAATTCTGCTCAGTAGGGGCTCAACAGCTGTAGTCACAGCCAGTCCTCACAACCAATCAGACTGAAAGTCAATCCCTCCCACTGATGTGCCAACAGCAGTCAAAGCTCAACCACAACAAGAAAGTACACTCAGTTCACACAAAGGACACACCTGGAGCACCCAGCTCAGGTGGCCGCGGAAAACGCACCATTGCACCCATAGGACACTTTCTACATAAGGCCTCTCTACTAAAACCAGGAGACATAGAAACTCTGCCTAATACATAGAAACAAAGCCAGGGAGGCAGCCAAAATGAGGAGAAAAGAAAACTGTCCCAAATGAAAGAACAGAACAAAACTCCAGGAAAAAACTAAACAAAATGGGGACAAGCAACCTACCAGATGCAGAGTTGAAGGTTATAAGGATGCTCAAAGATCTCAGTAAGAACTTCAACAAACAGAAAAGATAAAAAAATGTAGATAATAAATACTTTTAAAAACAGTAATAAATGAAGGATACAATAACTGAAATGAACAATACATTAGGGGAAATAAAAAGTAGATTAGAATTCAGATGATTGCATCAACGATTTGGAAGATAAGGTAGCAGAATAGCAACAAGGAAAAATATTCCAAAAAAGTGAAAAGAGTTTAAGGGACCTCTGGGATAACATCAAGCATACCAGCGTTCCCATCATTAGTACCAGAAAGAGAAGAGAGAGAGCAAAGGATTGAGAACCTATTTGAAGAAACAGTGATGGAAAACTCGGCTAATCTGATGAAGGAAATAGACTTACAAGTCCAGGAAGCAGAGTCCCAAACAAGAGGAACCAAAGAGGCCCACACACACCAAAACACCATAATTCAAACGCCAGAGATTAAAGACAGAGAGACTCTTTGAAGCAGAAAAAAAAAAAAAAGAATCAGTTACCTACAAGAGAGCTCCCATAAGTCTGTCAGCTGATTTCTCAACAGAAAGATTTCAGGGGAATGGGTGAAAAGTGGGGAGGGTTAAGATGTACAAACTGGCAGTTACAAAATAGGCACAGAGATGTAAAGTAGAGCACAGGGAATATAGTCAATAATATTGTAACAACCCGGATGGTGCCAGATGGGTACCAGATTTATCAGGTAACCACTTCATAAGTTATAGAAAT
This sequence comes from Miniopterus natalensis, assembly GCF_054644295.1. Lineage (NCBI taxonomy): Eukaryota > Metazoa > Chordata > Mammalia > Chiroptera > Miniopteridae > Miniopterus > Miniopterus natalensis. The sequence goes on along the minus strand of NC_142100.1, from coordinate 3,004,257 downwards.
GTCTAATCAGTATGTTGTACACCTGCAACTAATGCAATATTGTATGTCAACTGCAATTGAAAACTATAAAATTATTTTTAAAAAGAAAAATCTAAAAAAAGGACTTTGAGAGAAAAGAAGAAAATTGTCAGTAATATAGAAAGAAGAGTTTGAAGCTGGGGAATTAGAAAACAATGGTAGCAAGAGTGGGCACTCAAACTACCAGTCCCTCCCCAAGGAGAAAATAAATATAACCTATGAGGAAAGGCGGCTACTGCCCTGGACGTGGTGGCAGTGAATAGTACGGGGTGGGGAGGGGTCTAACAGGGAGAGGAGCCCCGGAGGGCCTGGAGCGTAGTGTCTTGAGAGAGAGGAAACCCTGTATTAACAACACCCAAGGATGGTGCCAAATGACAATCTCTGATTCAGGTGGGTCAAAAGGAGATCCATGCACATCTGCTAGTCTGAGCTTAGCTTCTGAGTTGGAGCATGACTCAATCAAAGGAAGAAGTCCTGGGGGATACCAGTTTTATCTTTGAACCAGTGCATCTTACTTAAAACAGGTTTTTCAAAGAGACATGAAATAAATTTAATTGATTATTAATTGTAAATTATTTTAATAATAAATTACTTAATAAAGAGGTAACTATTTATTAAACATTAATATATCATAATTTATCATTAGTTGTTTAATAAATTATTATTTATTAACTATATAAAATCTTTATATATTTTTAAATACTTTTTATTTATTAATTTATTTTTATTTTCACTGGAGGATGTTTTTATTTATTTTACAGAGAGAGGAAGGTAGAGGGGGAGAAAGAGAAAGAGAGGAAGAAACAGTGATGTGAAATGAAACATCAGTCGGTTGCCTCCCATAGTCACCCAGACCAGGGGTTGAACCTGTAACCTAGGCATGTGCCCTGACTGGGAATGGAACCCACAACCTTTCAGTGTACAGGATGATGCTCCACCCAGCTGACCCACCTGGTCAGGGCTAAAATACCTTTTAGAACAACATCCAGAATCATTAAAATCATAAGAAAAATTAATAAAATGTATATAAAAATTGTACTCTAAAAATTACTAAATATTGTTGAGAAATTAAAGATCAAGTTGAGCTATGAATACAATGCCAATCAAACACTAGTATTGATTAAGTTTTTAAAAAATAGTTTCAAAAAGTAAAATTATTCTATAAAGCCCTAGGGCTCCAAAGCATCATTTATAAACTTCAGCTTAGTTAATTCAACCCTTGGATCCTCCTCTAGTCCACCTATTAATTTTCTCTCCATTCAAATATGCAGATTGCTTTTCCAGTTCTGTTAAAATTGCTTTGCTGCAGAATACTTAATGGAATGCGAAAGATGTGGTTCATTTACTATTGCATGAGCATGTCTGGGCATTTCCCTTGCACCCAGCCCCAAGTGTTTTGTTATTATATTTTGCAAAATGAGACGGGGGGTGAATGCTGTCAACTCTCTAAGAAAACTGTATAAAACATTTACTGCTCATTTATTTAAGTTACTTTTTGGTTTCTGGCTATTAATAGTGGGTTAAAATTTTTAATGTCAACATCAATTCTAAAGGAAGATCTAGTAAATTTGATTCCTGAGCTCAGAAATTCTCTTGGTTAGAAGAAATTGGGCAACAGAGATTGTTGGCTTTAACTTAGAAAACTGAATTCCTTAAGGAAAGGAAAAATACAGAAATTCCTGGCTTTTCCTTACAGCAGAGTTTGGCCAGAAGGACATTAAAACACATGGAGACAGGCAGAGGTTGCCCAGGCAGTCCTAACACATCTGCCTTCCACTACAGCGCCCCAGTCCTTCACTTCACGTGAAGAGTCAAGCCGGCCTAGTTTCCAGCTTTGTATCCCTCCCTCCATCCCAGGGATGAAGAACTCTATTCCCCAAGGTCACCCGTGAGGGAGAATATTCCCGTGGAGACAGCTGGATCTCATAGGTCTCCTCTTCTCTTCTGTGATTTTTATTGCCTGAGGATTTCTCACTAATTGTTACTTCAGGCCCTGCTCTGGGTTCAGAGGACACTGCACTCCATTTAATATAGCTTAAACCCCTGAGATCTGTCCAGAATATTTAAACAAATATATACTAACTGCCCAGGGAAAACAAAAGAGAGAGAAGAACAGTGTGTGAATAATGTAACCAAGCCATGTGATCACAAGACAGATTTATTATTCTTGCTCCTGGGGTCTCCTGATCTGTCAACCTCCATGGCTGCCAGCCATATCCAGTATAACGCATCACCTCTACCACTCAGGAGTGTCTCCACACAAGTCAAGGTTCTTTAAAACCAGGACAGAGAAGAACACAGCTTTGCGTGCAGGGGTGGAGGGTAAGTGCAGAGGCCCAAGGACTCCCGCTGATGCCTGACTTATCACCAGCAGAAACCACTGCTGGACTCAACACTAGGAAAGATAGATTCACAAATGATGATAAATGGGTCTAATCCTGGAGAACTCCTGAGGAAGAAACCCTAACAAAATCATATGTATTCTCAAGCTCCTGCTCGCACGAACAGCAATTCCAGCACAGCTCCTCCCTTGCTCTCCTGAACAGCCCCTCTGCTTAATCGCAACTGTGTACATCCTTTTGCAGGCCCAGTGGTTGGTCTGTGTGCATACATTTACCTCCTCAAAAGATAAAAAAAAATAAAATAAGATGCAAAATAATTACTATTTTACCTTTGGAATAAACTTTTACTAATAGATTATTATTTTTAAAACAGTTTAAATTTACAAAAAATTGAGCAAAGAGTACAGAGAGTTCCCATGTACCCCTCATTTCCCATCACAGTCTCCCCATTATTAACGTCTTGCCTTAGTGTGGTACGTATGTTACAAATGATGAACAATTATGGTTACATTATTATTAACTAATGTCCACAGTCTGCTTTGTAAGTTCTATGGGCTTTGACAAATGTGTAATATTATATGGCCACCTATCATAGTTTCATATAAAATAGTTTCAATGCCCTAAAACTCTCCTGTAACACACCTCCCCCTTTCCCCAAACACTGGAAAACACTGATATAAAGCCTGTCTCAATAGTTTTGATTTCTACAGAATGTCATATAATTGGAATTGGACTGTAAGTAGCCTTTTAAAACTAATTCCTTTCACTAAGAACTATGCATTTAATCCTTCCATGTCTTTTGTGATGGATCATTTTATTGTTGCTGAATGCTACCCTATTATATAAACAAACTGTTTATGCATTTGCCTGTTGAAGGACATTCCAGTTGCTTCCAACTTGGGTAATTATAAGTAACGCTACTCTAAATATTCATGTGCAGGTATTTTTGTGGACATAAGTTTCCACCTCATTTGGGACAATAACTCAGTGCTATGCCACTGTGTCCTGTGGTAAGGTCATGTTCATCTTTCTGAGAAACAGCCAAACTGTCTTTCAGAGTGACTGTACCACTTTATATCCCATCAGCAGTGAGTGAAGTCTGTTATTCCTACACATCCTCACCAGCATTTGATATTGTCACTTATAATAGAACTAACCATTCTAATAGGTTTGTGGTGCTATCTCACTGCTGTTTCATTTGCAGTTCTCTAATGACAGAGGTTGCTGAACATCTTTGGGCATGCTTGTTTGCCATATGCATATCTTCTATGGTGAGGTGATGGTTTAATTTTGTTGTGCACTTTTTCATTGGGTTGTTTTTTATTGAAGAGTTTTTATTTATTTTGAATATAACTATATTATCAGGTACGTATTTTCAAAGATTATTTTCACAGTCTGTGACTTGCTTTCCACTCAACAGTGTCTTTGACAAAGCAGTTTTTAATTTTAGTGAAATTTAACTGATTTATTCTTTTACAGATAGTGCTTTGGGCTTCCTATCTAAAATTCATTGCCAAATTCAAGGTCACCTAGATTTTCTTCTGTGTTATTTCCCAGGAGTTTTATAGTTTTGTCCTGCACAATTAGGTCTATAATCAACTTTGAGTTAATTTTCATCAAAGGTTAGTGTCTAAACGTGTTATTGTGTATATGGATATCCATTTGTTTTAGCACCATTTGTTGAAAAGGTGACCCTTTCTCTATTCATTTACCTTTACTCCTTCACCAAAAATCTGTTGATGCCAGCTGGTGTGGCTCAGTGGTTGAGTGTCAACCTATGAACCAGGACGTCATGGTTCGATTCCCGGTCAGGCCACATGCCTGGGTTTCAGGCTCGATCCTCAGTAGGCGGCAGGAAGCAGCCGATCGATGTTTCTCTCTCACATTGATGTTTCAGAAATCTCTCTATCCCTCTGCCTTTCTCTCTCTCTAAAATGAATTAAACATTTTAAAAAATATAAAATAAAATAAAATAATTTTAAAAATCAGTTGGCTATATTTGTATGGGTCTGCATCTGTGCTGTCTGTTGTTTCATTGATCTATGTGTCTGTTCTTTTACCAATAATAATTGATTGCCATAACTTTGTAGTAATTCTTGGCATACAGTAGTGGCGGTCCCCTAATTTTGTCCTTTGATATTTTGTTGGCTATTCTGACTAGTCTGTTGGCTATTCTGTTGGCTAGTCTTTTGACTTTCCATGTAAAATTTAGAATCAGTTTGTCAATAAATACAAAATAGCTGGCTGAGTTGTGTTTTTTTAAATTTTTTATATATGTTTTTATTTATTTTCAGAGAGAGGAAGGGAGAGGGAGAGAGAGATAGAAACATCAATGATGAGGGGGTCATTGACTGGCTGCCTCTTGCACGCCTCCCACAGGAGACTGAGCCTGAAACCCGGAGATGTGCCCTGACTCAGGAATTAAACCCTGACCTCCTGGTTCATAGGTCAATGTTCAACCACTGAGCCATGCAGGCCAGGCTAGCTGGCTGAGTTTTGATTGGAATTACATTGAATGTATAGGTCAAATGGGGGAAAAACAACATCATAACAATATTGAGTCTTCCTACCCATGGACATAGAACACATCTCCATTTATTTGGATTTTTTTTATTTCTTTCATCAAATATTTGATTCCTCAAATAGATATTGTACATATTCTGTTAAATTTCTTTATATGTACTTAATTTTGAAGGGTACTAATGCAAATGGCATTGTGTTTTGAATTTTGAATTTCAACGATTTATGCCTGGTATAAAAGAAAGACTCTTGTATTTGTGTATTAACCTTGTGTCCTGCAACCTTGCTATAATCACTTGTTAGTTCCAGGAGTTTGATTTTGTTTTTATCAATTCCTTGGGACTTTCTACATATATAATCATCTTATCTGCAAACAAACACAGTTTTATTTCTTCCTTGCTAATCTCTACACCTTTTTTATATTATTTTCTTGTGTGATTGCATTAAGTAGGACATACAGTATGATATAGAATAAGAATGATGAGAGGGGACATCCTGGCTTTGTTCCTGACGTTGGGGATAAAGCATTGTTTCTCATTATTGAGTATGTTATCTATGGGTTTCTGTAGAATGGTGTTTATCAAGTTGAGGACTTTCCCTTCCAGTCTTAGTCTACTGAGAGTTTTTATTACAAATGGGTGTTGAATTTTGTGAAATACCTTTCCTGCTTTTATTGATATAATTGTATGATTTTTCTGCCTTAGCCTGTTGATGTGATGGATTACATTAATTGATATTCGAATGTCAAACCAGCCTCACACGCCTAGGATAAATATTATTTGACCATAAATTATAATTTTGACACAGTTTAAAAAGCCACATATAAGTGGATCTGTGCAGTTTAAACGCATGTTGTTTAATTGTCAACTGTAGGTTTGATTCACTGCTGGTAATCCACATGTGTGGAGGGCCCACTAGTAGTTACATGTGAATTTTTGTGTACGGTTTCAGTGCCCCTAATGACCATGTTTTCCAAGGGTCAACTGTACATTGTTGAATTCAGTTTGCTAATATTTTGTTGGTGGTTTTTATATCATGGTCTGTAGTTTTCTTTCCTTGTAATGTCTTCCTCTGACTGGTATTAGAGTGATCTTGGCCTCATAGAATGAGTTAGGAAGCATTCTCTCTGCTTCTACTCCTGAAAGAGATTATAGAAAACTGAGATAATTTTTTCTTTAAGTGTTTGGTAAACCCTTCTGGATCTGGTGCTTTTTATATTGCAAGGTTATTAATTTTTTATTCAAAAATTTTAATAGATATAGACTTATTCAAGTTATCTACTCCCTTGTGAGTTTTTGTAGATTGTGTCCTTCAGGGAATTGGTCCATTTAATCTAGGTCATCAAATTTGTGGGCATAGAGCTGTTCATAATATTCCTTTATTGTTCTTTTAATGTCAGTGGCACCAGTAGCGATGTCCCCTCTCTCATTTTTGATATTAGTAATTTGTATCCTTTCTCTCTATTTTTTTTTCTTGGTTAGCCTGGCTAGAGATTTATCAATTTTCTTGATCTTTTCAAATATTCATCTTTTGGTTTGTTGATTTTGTTATTTTCCTAATTTCAGTTCTAGTGATTTCTCCTCTAATCTTTATTGTTTTTATTTTCTTATGCCTGGTTTAGGTTTACATTGCTCTTCTTTCTCTAGGTTCCTTAGGGGAAGCTTAGAATATTGATTATAGATCTTTCTTCCTTTTCTAATATATTAAATCTTCTATAAATGTCCCCTCTAAGGACCACTTTCACTGCATTTCACAACTTCTGATGTTTCATTTTTATTTTAATTCAGTTCAAAGTATTTCTAAGTTTATCTTGAGAAGCCTTCCTTAGACCATGTGTTATTTTGAACTGTGTAGTTTAACCTCCAAATATCATGGGGTTTTCTGTCTGTTAATGATTTCTATTTTAATTCTGCAACATACTTTGTGTGATTTCTACTCTTTAAATCTGTTGAGGTTTTGTTCTATGGTTTTGTTTTATGGTCTACCTTGGTGAATGTTCTGTGTGAGCTTGTGAAAAATGTGTATTCTGCTGTTGAATGAAATATCCTCTAAATAGCCATCAAATCTGTTTGTCGATAGTGTTGTGCAGTCCAACTACATCCTTACTAATTTCCTGCCTGCTTGACTATCAAATAGTGAGAGAGGAATTCTGAAGCCCCCAACTACACTTGTGAACCTGTCTATGTTTCCTTTCAGTTCTATCAGTTTATGCCGCACTTATTTTGATTTCCATTGTTAGGCAAATACACATTAAGGATCGTTGTCTTCTTGAAGATTTGACCCTTTTAACATTGTATAAGGCCCCACATTATGCCTGACAATGTTTCTTGTTCTAAATTTGGCTTTATCTGAAATTAATATACTAACTCCAGTTTTCCTTCGATGTGTGTCAGCATGGTTGATCTCTCTCCATTCTTTTGCTTTTAATCCATCTGTGTCTTAACACTGAAATTGGATTAAAGTTTTTTCATCCACCTGTTCATTATGTCTTTTAATTAAATAATTCATATGTAAAGTGTTCAGTGCTATAGTTGAAATAATACCTACTATGTTGTAACTATTTTTACGGTGTCCTTCCTTTTTGTTTCCTTCTTATCTTTCCCAGTCTGTCTTCTCTGTTTTAATTAAGCATTTTATGATTCATTTTTCCCCCTCCTTTAGCATGCCAATTACACATTTTTTATGTTTTTAGTGGTTACCTTCAGGCTTGCAGTTTATATTTATAACTAATTTAAGTCCACTTTCAAATACTGCTTCATGGGCAGTACAGGTACTTATAAAATTTCTATTATTTTTAATTTATCTTTACTGTTGAAAATATTACAGATATTCCCATTTTTTCTCCATTGATCCCCTTCACCCTGAATCCATTCCCCCCCCTCCCCCCAGGCCTTCCCCACACTATTGTCTGTGTCCATGGGTTAAGCATATATGCATATAAGCTCTTTGATTAATCTCTCCCCACCCACTCCCCCACCCCCACCTTCCCACTGAGATTCATCTGTCTATTCCATGCTTCTTTGTCTCTGGATCTGTTTTGTCCTTCAGTCTATGTTGTTTATTAGATTCCACATATGAGTGAGATCATGTAAAACCTGAATAGGCCAGTAACAACTGATGAAACCAAAGCAGCAATAAAAAAGCTCCCAACAAACAAAAACCCTGATCCAGATGGCTTCACGGCGGAGCTTTCTAAGTGTAAGTTGTAGGGTTAGATGGTTTACTAAAAATTTTTCTTGTTTTTTGAAGTAGGCCTGTAGTGCTATGAACTTACCTCTCAGGACTGCTTTCACTGTGTCCCATAGATTTTGGGTTGTTGTGTGTTCATTTTCACTTGTTTCCAGGAACTTTTTTATTTCTTTCTTGATCTTATTGATAACCCATTCATTGTTTAATAACATGTTATTTAGCCTCCATGTGTTTGAATGTTTTTGAGTGTTTTACTGTAGTTGATTTTTAATTTCATGCCATTGTGATCTGAGATGCTTTATATGATTTCAATCATCTTGAACTTGTAGAGACTTGTTTTGCATTCTAACAGGTGGTCTATCTTTGAGCGTGACCCTTGTGCACTTGAAAGGAATGTATATTCTGTAGCTTTGGGGTGAAATGTTCTGTAAATATCAGTTAAATCCACCTGATCTAGTGTGTCATTTAGTCACTGTTTCTGTGTTGACTTTTTGTCTGGAAGATCTATCCAGTGAAGTCAGTGGGGTGTTAAAGTCCACGACCATGACTGTTTTGCTGTTGATCTCTCCCTTGAAGTCCTTAAGGTTATCATTGATAGGTCCTTATTTATTGCCACTTTAATTCTTTATGCCTATGTTTCTCTCTCTAATTCCTCATATTATTACAGCAGTCCCTTAAGCATTTCCTGCAATGCTGCTTTGGTGATGATAAACTTCTTAAGCGTATTTTTTTGGTCTGGGAAGCTAAGCTCTTATTTCACCATCTATTTTAAATGATAGCCTTGCTGGATAGAGTAGTCTTGGTTTCAGATCCTTGCTTTGCATTATTTTGAATATTTCATGCCATTCCCTTCTGGCATGTAAAGTTTCTGATGAGAAGTCAGATGACAGAGTTATGGGAGCTCCTTTGTAGGTAACAGATTGCTTTTCTCTTGCTGCCTTTAAAAGTCTCTCTTCGTCTTAAATTCTTGGCATTTTAATTATGATATGTCTGGATGTGGGCCTCTTTGGGTTCTTCTTGCTTGGGACTCTCTATGCCTCCTGAACTTGTGTGACATTTTCCTTGACCAATATGGGGAAGTTTTCTGCCATTATTTCTTCAAACAGGTTCTCTAACCCTTGCTTACTTTTGACCTCTTCTGGCACACATATGATGTGAATATTGTTACATTTCATGTTGTCCCACAGCTCCCTTAGACTTTCCTCCTGTTTTTTAATTGTTTTTTTTCCTTTTGGATCTGTGATTGATTTTTTCTACCCTGTCCTCTAATTCACTAATCCAATCCTCAGCTTCCTCTAATGTGCTATTTATTCTTTCCAATGTATTCTTTATTTCTGCTATGTCATTCTTAATTTCCTTCATAGTTTCCATATCTTTTTTCATGCTGTTGAGCATCCTTACAATCAGGATTCTGAACTCTATACCTGATAGATTGTCTGTTTCCATTTCATTTAGTTCTTTTTCTGGTGACTTCTCTTGTTCTTTCATTTGGGGCTTGTTTTTTTATTTTTTATTTGTTTGTTTTTTAAATATATCTTTATTGATTTCAGAAAGAGGAAGGGAGAGGGAGAGAGATAGAAACATCAGCGATGAGAGTGTCATTGATCGGCTGCAGCCCGCAACCCAGGCATGTGCCCTGACTGGGAATCGAGCCCTGATTGCCTGGATCCTAGGTCGAAGCTCAACCGCTGAGCCAAGCCTGGCCGGGCTGGGGCTTGTTTTTTGTCTCTCTATTTTGGCTGCCTATTTGGGTTTGTTTCTATGTATTAGGTAGGCCTGCTAGGATTCTCAGTCTTTTTGAAGGGTCTCTGGTGGAGGCCAATGTCAGACGCTGTTTGTGATTGGTCTCAAGTACCCTGTTTGGAGCTATCAACAACCCACAGCATGAGGTCCCCTCTTTGGGGGCTGGGTGTATTTGGACAGGACCAAGATGTACACCAAAGTCTGCTTTTCCAAGGCCCAGGTCTGGAAGAAGATCAGGTAAGGACTCAAAGTACTCTGAAGTCTGCCTCTGCCTGCAGGCTGATTAATCTGATTCTCTTAATGAGTCTCAGGCTTTAGAAACTCCATGCGGTAGGGAAAGAGGTTTTGCAGCAGAGTGAGGCAATTGTTTACCTCTCAGGCAAAAGCTGCTTGGAAGGTAAATGTCTGCCTCTGAAAGATGTCCACTGCAGTATGGGAGAATAACTCGGCACAGGAATCCACAGGGGTGCCCCTGAGCTTTGTCTCCAGAGTCCACAATTCTAGATTCTCCTCACACAGCTCCAGTCCACTCTGTTTTTCCTCTGTTGGAGCCCAAGGTGAGTGTTGCACATGAAACTTTGCATGTTGGCTCTTTAAGAGGGTGCCTGCATTTCCAGCTATTTCTCCCTGGCAGACAGAAACCCTGTTGCTTTTCATAGCCTGATGTTATGTGGAAACCTTTCTCAGGTCTTGTGCTCTGGGCTGAGAAGCCTAGCTTGGCATTTAGGCCCCAGAGCCCTCAATGGGAACCCCCACGGCTGAGATCTCCCTCCAGAACTTTAGCTGCTGCCTGTGGGAGCCCAACCAGCCCTCTTGTTTCTCCACACCTTCTACCAGTCTCTGTGTAGTCTCTACTTTTCCTCCTTGGTTATGAGAGTGCTCTGCAGCTTGTCTTCAGTTGCAGTTGATTTTTCAGGCTGGTTTTTCTATCTTTTAGTTGTAATTCCAGTTTGGTCCCTGGAGTGTCAGTGTAGCTTCCACTCAGTCCACTGCCATCTTTAATCTCCTGAAATTCCTTTATCTTATTTTTTGTGTTGCTATCATCCATTTCACTCACCCATAAGCTATTACACTGTTGCTATTGTTTTGAACAGTTATCTATTAGGTCAATTAAAATAAGAAAAACAAAAGGCTTTATTTTATCTTCTTTTTCCTTCCTCAACACATTTTCTTTATACAGATTCAAGTTTGTGACCTATATCATTTTGTTCTGTATGAAGAATCTATTTTAACATTTCTTTTAAGCAGGTCTAATGGTGACAAACTCTTTGAGATTTCTTTTTCTGAAAAAGTATCTCCTTTCAATTTTGATAGATGATTTTCCTGGATTCAAATTTGTATGTTGATAAGGTTTTTTTCTTTCAACATTTAAATATTTCACTTCACTCTCCTCTTACTTACATGGTTTCTGAAGACAAGTCTGATGTAATTCTTATTCTTGTCTCTCATAGATAAAGTGCCTCTTCCCACACCGCTGGCTTATTTTAAGATTTTCTCTTTTCCTTTGGTATTCTGAAGTTTGAATATGAGATGCCTACATTTGTACTTGTTGCTGTTTATTGTTTTGTGTTATCTTACCTTCCTGGAAATGAATCTGTAGTGTAGTGATTAAAATTAATTTTGGAGAATTTTCAGCCACTGTTACTTTAGTTTATTAGCTTCTTTTTCTCAGTCTTATCCTGTGTTTTTTTAGGTATATATTCTTTTTTTCTTTGATATTATTTTCCTTTTCTTTGTTTTTAATTCTTTTTTTCTGCTTTTATTTTAATTTGGGAAGCTTCTACTGACATAACTCCCAGCTCACTGACTCATGCTGACCATGCTCAGCCTACTACTTTTTTAAATTTCTGGCATTTCCTTATGATTCTTAGAGTTTCAATCTCTCTGCTTACATTTCTCATCTATTCTTGCATGTAACTCATTTTTCCCATAAGTGCCCTTGGCATATTAATCACATTTATTTTAAATTCCTGGTGTGATAATAATGCCAACCATTCTGTCATATCTGATTCTGGTTTTATCCCTTTAAACTGTGCTTCTTCTTGATTTTACCATGTATTTTTTTAAAAGCTAGACATGATGCTTTGGGTAATAATTGCTGAGATTAGATAAGCCTTTAGTGTGAAGGTTTTTGTTTACCAGGCTAGGAGTTATGCTGTTTACTGTTCACTGCAGCTAGAGGTGTCTGGGGTTTCAGTTTCCTCTTGTGTCCTTATTTTTGCCTTCTCTGCAATCTTTGCGTTTTCCTAGAAACTTCTTAAATGGAGCCTGTCATTGCAGTTTGTTTAACTATAATGTTCTGTTATTATGCAGGGGTGTCATTGACTAGCTAGTAAGGTGTATAGGGAGCAGAAATATTCTGCAATCTTGTGATTTAGCTCTCATCTTCATGGGCCTGTGCCCCTGGACTATGACTTTGCAATTGCTTTCAGCATTTTTCTGCCTTCATGGAAACAGGAAAGCAGTTAGATAGTTAGTTCCCTTTCCCAGATCAAATAAGGCTTTAGTGAAGGACTTTACTTTGAGTGTGGGCTTTCTTTACAGACAAGAAAAAAAGCAGAGTGCTGTGGATGGGTTTCAGAATGAGTGGTCTTTCCTTTCTTCACTGGAAGTACACAGAGATTTCTCCTCAATCTTCACAGTGAGAACCAGGGAGGGCTCCTGGATGTAAAATTCACAAAAGTGTGGAATTTTTCCAAGGCTGGTTCCCGCAGTGTTTAACTCTCAAGCTAGTGCACACCGAGCCCCCAGAAATTCATGAATGACAATGTCAGTTCTCCTGCCATTGCTGGTCTCAGCTGCCCTTTTGCTTCTCAGCTTCTGCATTTGGTAAGAAGTGACTGTCTGTATTAACGCTTCCTTCAGTTTTCAGGCAGTCATTCGCCTCTGGTATCAGTTTTCAAATGAAACTAAAAAGAGTTGTGTTTTAAAATTTGTTCAGCCTTTTATTTGTCAAAATGAGAGTTTTGACTTCTGAGCTCCTCACATGTTGAAGTAAAAACCAGAAGTCTTTTTTCCCTTTATAATTTCAGAATTGTAGTTTATTTAGCTAAATAATAAAATTGGGTTATTTTCTTTGGCACTATTTCATTGATAGCTTGAAATCCATATTCTAGAGTATGGTGGGAATTAAGAAAAAAATTGGCTTTATATTTTAAATATACCCATTTTATATGGTCTCTAAACTTCTGAGCAGGCAATATCCTCTAAAAGTGCCCCGTCCTTCTCTGTAACTGCACACTGGTCCTCAGGAGCTTAGACCAAGGATACCAGGCAGCAGAAAATATGCCTGGATTCTGGAGAAAAAGCCACCCTGTTTACCTGCCTTCTGAAGTAAGCAACACCTTCCACAGGACAACAGGAGCCCACTGATTACTGCTGGACTCTCACAAACACTGCATTAAACAGACAACAGAAGGTGAATGAGGTGTGCTGACTGCTTGTCAGTTGCTGTAGAGGCAGAGAGTATGTCTGGAAGAGGCCTTGCACTTTTTTATTTGCCAATTCCTTTCCCCAAGGGGTGAGCTTGGCCCTTCAATTCATTCTGCCCTGCCAACTTTATGTTTTCTTTTTGATCATCAATTCTTGAATTTTGAAGCTGCTTCTTGTTTTCATAACATTACTATTTGTTCCAGGGCAGTTCTATTTATTGAATGGCATAATAAAACTCCATCTCCCATAGCAACAGGGAGATGGAATCAGATTTGTTTTTCCTTTAAAAATTGAGAACAGTTCTCAGGAGTTGCACCTTTGTTGCCCTGGAAAAGTCATTCATTCAGTTGTCTTCCAGCTAAACTTTTCTGATTTTATCTATTCCAGTATCTACTAGCAAAAACATAAGCTCATAATAGCACAGGGCTTGGTTCTTCTGTAAGAACAGCCAGTGGGAATCAGTGGTGTATAATCAGTGTAATTCACAAAGAAGCCCCTTATTCCATAATAGATCATCTATGGAAGTTTGGGTAAAATAGGGAAGGTATTAGATGGCATCTTAAAATTGCTAAATTTACATAATACATATATGTGTATATATATATACTACCCATGAGATGTCCAGATGCTCAAAGCAAAACATATGCCGGCGTGCACACACACACACACACACACACGCACATGCACACAGAGCAAACAGAAGCATAGAAACTGTTTTTTATAGTTAATGTCATGCTTCTAAGCTCCAATTCATGCATACTTTGAACCCCATGGGGATATTTTTTTAATTGGTCCATTGCAAATTTAAAGAATAGAACCTAAAGCTGGATAGTCTACTCTTCCCTGGAACTCAGGTTTTGCTGCCAGAGAGACTCTGATTTTCACTGGTTGTCACCTGGGGCAGTTGAGGTATGGTAAACCAGTATATCTCTACACCCGGGGACCTGAGGAATACTGATGAAAGCCACTGGCTCCAAACAGTGTTCTCAAAGCCTGGTTCCCAGGAATGCAGCATTAAGCAACACCTGGAAACTTGTTTTAATTTTAGATTCCTGAGCCTTCTCCAGATCTACTGAATCAGAAACTATAAAATGAGGCCTAGCTCTTGGTAGTCTCGCAAGCCCTCCAGGTGATTCTCATGAACACTAAAGGTGGGAACCTTCGATCTAAACCATTTCCCCAGCTTTAATGATCATCAAAGTCACTCACAAGCCTTTACAACAGCACAGGCCCTTCCAGCCCCACCACATCCTGGTGTCTGGTATGGCAGCCAGGGTACTTGTGTGATTGACAAAGTGCTTGGTGATTCTGATGCAAACCCCTGGTTGAGAGCCATGTATTGAGGCAAACTTCATTTTACTGAGGAAGACACTGAGGCTTAGAGAGGTAAAATAACTGGCCTGAGGTCATGAACAGTCTTGGTCATTTTGTGAGAGAAATAATCCTTTCAATTTTACCATAGTACATTATTTCTTACATGTATGTATCTTTCAGCTTGACCAAAGAAACCATGAGACCAAGAGCAATTAAAAAATAAAATGGAGAGGATTAAAAAATACCAGCATATTAAGTGGAAGCTACACTGATGCTCCTCCAGGACCAAACTGGAACTACAACTAAAATATAGAAAAACCAGCCTGAATAATCAACTGCAACTGAAGATGAACTGGAGAGCACCCTCATAACCAAGGAGGAAAAGTGGAGACCACATAGAGCCTGGAGGAAGTGTGGACGCGAGAGGGCTGACTGGGCAGCTGAAGTTCCCAAGGGATATCTCAGCTGTGGGGGGTTCCCCCTGAGGACTCTGGGGCCTAAACCCTAAGCTGTGCTTCCCAGCCCAGAGCACCAGTCCTGAGAAAGTTTCCCACATAATATCTGGCTGTGAAAAGCAGAGTGGTTTCTGTGCCAAGGAGAGATGGCTGGAAATGCAGGCACCCTTTCAAAGGGCCAATGCACAAAATTTCATGTGCAGCCATTCACCTTGAGCTCCATCAGAGAAAGGGCAGAGTGGACTAGAGTTGTGTGAGGAAAATACAGGATTGAGAGCTGTGGGGATAGAGCTCAGAGGGCACCCATCTGGATTCCTATGCTGAGTCATTACGGCAGAGGACATCATTCTTAGGTAGACCTTTACCATCCATACAGCTTTAGCCTGGAGGGAGAAGCAATTGCCCTGCCCTTTGGAAAACTTCTCACACCACCTTGTGGAGTTTACACCTTGCTGTGGTCTATAGACTGAGGCTCATTAAGAGACTAATAATTGCCTGGCCGGGTGTGGCTCAGTGGTTGAGCGTCGACCTAGGATCCAGGCGATTGGGGTTCAATTCCCGGTCAGGGCACATGCCTGGGTTGCCGGCTTGATCAATGACTTTCTCATCATTGATGTTTCTATCTCTCTCCCTCCCTCTCCTTTCCTCTCTCTGAAATCAATAAAGATATATTTTTTAAAAAAAGAAAGAAAGAAAGAAAGAAAGAAAGAAAGAAAGAAAGAAAGAAAGAAAGAAAGAAAGAAAGAAGAAAGAAAGAGACTAATAATCAGTCTGCAGGTAGAGGGAGATCTCTGGGTGCTTTGAGTCTTTGCCTGATCTGCTTTTGGGCCCAGGGCTTGAAAAAGCAGACCTTGGTCCTTTCCAAATGCACCCAGCCCCAGCAGAGGGAGCCACAAGATGTGGTTTGCTGATAGCTCTAAACAGGGTAACTCAAGTCCAATCACAAACAGTATGTGACACTAGTCTGCACCAAAACCATTCAAAAATACTGGGAGTCCTAGCAGATCTATCTAATATATAGAAACAAACCCAAACAGGCAGCTAAACTGGGGAGATAAAAAACAAGCCACAAATGAAAGAACAAAAGAATTCTCCAGAAGAAGAGATAAATGAAATGGAAAGAAGCAATCTATCAGATATAGAATTCAGAATTATTGTAAGGATGCTCAAAAGGGTAAGAAAAGATATGAAAACTATGAAAGAAATTAAGAATGACATAACAGAAATAAAAAAATACATTGGAAGGAATAAACAGCAGATTAGGAGAAGCTGAGGATCACATCAGCAAATTAGAAGACACAGTAGAAAAAACTCATTCATTCAGAGAACCAAAAATAAAAGACAATTAAAAAATAGGAGGACAGTTTAAGGGAGCTGTGAGACAACATAAAACATAACAATATTTGTATCATAGAAGTACCAGAATTTGAAGAAAGTGAGCAAGAGATAGAGAATCTGTTTGAAGAAATAATGGCAGAAAACTTCCCTAACCTGGTGAAGGAAAAAGTCACACAAGTTCAGGAGCCACAGAGAGTCCCAAGCAAGAAGAACTAAAGAGGCCCACGCCCAGACACATCATAATTAAAGTGCCAAAAATTCAAAACAAAGAGAGAATCTTAACGGCAGCAAGAGAAAAGCAATCTTTTACAAAGGAGCTCCCATAAGGCTGTCACCTGCTTTCTCATCAGAAACTCTACAGGCCAGAAGGGAATGGCATGAAGTATTCAAGGTAATGAAAAGCAAGGATCTGAAACCAAGACTACTGTATCCAGCAAGGCTATCATTCAAAATAGATGGTGAAATAAAGTTTCCCAGAAAAAAAAAGGGGGGGGGCTAAAGGAGTTTATCACCACCAAACCGGCATTGCAAGAAATGTTAAAGGGACTGCTGTAATTATAAGTAGAATGGATTAAATGCTCCCATGAAAAGACATAGGGTAGCTTAATGGATAAGAAAACATGACCCAAACATTTGCTGTCTACATAAGACCCACCTCAGAATGAAAGACTCACACAGGTGGAGAGTGAAGGGATGGAAAAAAAAATTTCCACGCAAATAAAAATGAAAAAAAAAGTGGGGTAGCAATACTCATATCTGACCAAATAGGCTTCAAAATTAAGGTCATGACAAGAGACAGTGTAGGTCACTACATAATACTACAGAGATTGATACAGCAAGAGGCTCTAACCCAGGTAAACCTATATGCACCCAACATAGAATCACTTAAATATAAAAAAACCAAAACATTCTGGAGGCCTTAAAGGAAGAATTTGACAGCAATACAATCATAGTAGGGGACTTTAACACCTCACTGCCTTCACTGAATAGATCTTCCAAACAAAAAATCAACAAGGAAACAGTGACTCTAAATGACACGCTAGATCAGATTGATTTAATTAACATTTATAGAACATTTTACCCCAAAGCTGCAGAATATGCTTTCTCCTCAAGTGCACATGGAATATTCTCAAAGATAAACCACATGTTAGGACACAAAACAAGTCTCTACCAGTTCAAGAAGATTGAAATCATATCAAGCATAGTCTCAGATGCACTGCTGGTGGGAATGCAGACTGATGCAGCCACTGTGAAAAACAGTATGGAGTTTCCTTAAAAAATGAAATATGGAACTACCATTTGACCCAGTGATCCCACTTCCAGGAATATATTCTAAGAAACCAGAAACACCAATCTGAAAGAATTTACGTACCCCTATGTTCATAGCAGCACAATTTACAATAGCTAAGATCTGTTAGCTAAGATCTAACAGCAAAGTGCCCATCAGTAGATGAATGGAGATACAAAAGCCGTGGTACATTTTCACCGTGGAATACTATGCAGCTGAGACAGCCTGGTGGGACCTGGAGAGTATTATGCTAAGTGAAATAAGCCAGTCTGTGAAAGACAAATATCACATGATCTCACTTATATTTGGAATCTAATTAATTAAAACAACTGATGGACAAAATAGATCCAGAGACACAGAAGCAGACTGATGAATCTGAGAGGGAAGGGGGGGCGGGAGGTGGAGATTAACCTAAGAATTTATATGCATATATGCATAACCCATGGACACAGACAAGTAGTATGGTGAAGGCCTTGAGGGGGGTGGGTGCAGGGTGTAAAGGATCATTGAGGGGAAAAGGGGGACATCTGTAATACTTTCAACAATAAAGACATATCTTAAAAATACGTAAAGTGGAGACACAAGTCAGCCTCAGTCTTAGGATTTGGTCAGTTATCTCTGGGGACAAATATGGGGCCAGGTGACACAGGTTTTGCTTCCTAAGTTAAAATACACCAATAGATTATTTGTATTAATAAATGTTTGCCCGTGACTCTGTGGTGAACAAAGGGACAAGGACATAAAAATCAAATATGTCCATTCAGAAAGGGTTCGCTCATACTGGTCCATCCCAACAGCTACAAACAAACTCACAACATTCAGGAATCTCATTATAAACTCAAGAATTTCACCTAACAAAGTTTCTATGTAGATTACTATTTCAGGGCAGATATTTGGGGGGGGGGGGGGAGACGACTCATGAAGTCAAGGAAGGTGATTTGGATTAGGAGCCATGAAGCTGTGGAGGCTGAAAGTTATTTCCAAGCAAAGAATTGAGATTTGAGCTACAAAGGGCTAGTGAGTAGGTTGGGAGGTGGAGGAAGTTCTAGTTCTAGGAGAGACAGAGATGTGGGACCTGCCTGCTTCTAGGACTGTCTTGTGCACATCAGTGAGAAAACTGTGGGGCTGTGTCCCAGCTTAGTGACATCATGTGGAGTACCCAACTAGCGACAGTTTAAAGGTAGATAGTTCAATATAAATGCCAATCACCTGTATTCACAAATAATAATGACTTTGGTTTCTCTCATTGTTAATGAGAAACAATGATCAGATGACACATTTTTACAAAAGAAACAGAAATTACTTAAATATGTACATCAACAATATTCCAAAAGCAAATATAGATTGACTTGAGTTGCCAGCTTCTCATGATCTAAATTGTGATTAGTCCATCAAAGTGTCCAACTTCCCTGGAATATCATTTTGTTAAAATAAAACTATTGTAGCAGCCAGGTATGGGTCATTAGTATCAAAATTAATAAGTTTCTTACATTTATCCTACCTTCTCACCGTTTTGAAATTCAGAAGTTTGAGACAGGGCACATCTCTACCTACATAAGACCAAGTCTGATGTCAAGACAGTACATGAACTGTGTTTAAGAGTCAGAGGGGACATCAGTGTGCTTATGAAAAAATAAAAAGCAGATTTAAAACATATATGGATATGTAAATAATCCAGAATTGTGAAATATTTTAAAATGTAAAAACATATTTGGAAGACATGTACTTTTATTTCAAGACTTACTGTAAAGTTCAAGATGGTGTGCCATTGGTTTTAGGATAGAAAATACAACAAAACACAGGCTGGATATAGGCCCACAAATACATATATAATTGATTTTTCAATGGAAGTAAGGCCCCTTAACATGAGATATACCCTCTTAACAAATCTATTTATCTGTTTATAGTCATCCTCCCACCTTTTGGTTATTTTGAATAATACTGCGATGAGCATGGGAGTGCAAATGTCTTTGAGATACTGATTTCAATTCTTTTAGATAAATATCCATAAATGGGACGCCAGTAAAATATGCCATTGTTATTTTTAATTTTTTTGAGAAACTTCCATCCTAGTGGCTGCACCATTTTACATTCCCACCATCAGTATACAAGGGTTTCAACCTCTCCACATCCCCATCCACACCTACTACCCTTCTGTCTTTAATTACAGCCATTCTAACAGGTATGTGGTGATATCTCACTTTGGTTTTGAATAGAATCCCCCTGGTGAGTAGTGATGTTGAGCATCTTTTCACGTACCATTGGCTATTTATACATCTTTTTTGGAGAGAAGACTATTCAAGTCCTATGCCCATTTTTAAGTGTGTCATTTGTTTTGTTTTGTTTTTACTACTGAGTTGAAGGAGTTTCTTAAATACTTTGGATATTAACTTCTTATCAGCAAAGACACTAAAAACATTAACTTTATTTTTATTAAATTTATCTGCTTATTTAAAATATTATTGAAAATATTGAATAGACAAGTTAAAATTTTAAAAGAATATTAAGTAGAGATAGATATAGAGATATGTAGATATAAAATAGGGAGAGTCATTCTTTGTATACAATTCAACAATTCACACACAAAAAACCTTAATTTGAAATGGGCAAAATATTCAAACAGGCACTTCACAGGAGACATAGGAATCCCAACAAACACAAAGCAATGCTCAGCATCATTGTGTATCAGTGTAATGTAAATTAAAACCACAATGAGATAGCATCTTCAACTCATTAGAATCAATCATTTTTATTAAAAAATATTCTGACAACACCCGGCCAGCATGGCTCAGAGGTTGAGCATCGACCTATGATCCAGGAGATCTCAGTTCAACTGCTGGTCAGAGCACATGTCCAGGTTGCTGGCTCCATCCCCAGTAGGGGGCGTGCAGGAGGCAGCCGATCAGTGACTCTCTCTCACCATTGATGTTTCTGTCTCTTTCTCCCTCTCCCTTTCTCTCTCTGAAATCAATTAAAAATAAAAATAAAAATTCTGACAATATCACACATTGTCAAAGGTGTGGAGTAACTAGAACTTTTGTTCATGGCTGAGGGGGGTGTAAAATCACACATTCACTTTGGCCAATTCTTTGACAGTTTTTTTTATTAAGTCAATTATACATCTAACCAAACAATTCTGCTTCTAGTTTTTTATCAAAGAAAGTTTAAAACATTGTTTATAAATAAATTGTGCAAGAATATTTATAGCAGCCTTTAAAAAATATTTTTATATTTTAACTACATTTGATACACAATATGAGCTTCATGTGTATAATGCAGTGATTAGTCTAATACTCATCTGACACCATACATCGTTGCTACAATATTGTTGACTATATTCCCTATAATAACTATAACCCCTTATTAATAACAGCTAAAAACTGAAATAACCAAAATATACATCAACTAATAAATGAATAATCAAATTATAGAATATTCATATAATGGAATATTACTTAGCAATAAAAAAAAACCTACAGATAAATTGAATGTCATTGTTGAATCTCAGAAGCATTATTCTGAGTTAAATAAGCCAGGCACAAAATAGCACATTCTGTATGATTCCACTTATATACAGCTGAAGAACAATCGAATCGAATCGAATCTATGGTGACAGAACTCAGGATAGCTTTATTGGGTACATATAATCATCAAAATTTATCTAACTAAACAAAGAGTTAAGATAAAGTATGGCCTTAAAATAAGCAGCATGGTGTTGATTGGTAGTTACAGAAGAGTCAAGGACTCAAACAATATAGGAAATGTCAATAATATCCTCATAGCTATGTATGGTGACAGTTGGGTACTGGAAGTAACAGGGGGAACACTTTGTAAAGCACGTGATTGTACAACCACTATGCTGTACACCTGAAACTAATAGCAAGTAATTTTGATGGTAAACTAACTGAAAAATAAAATTATGTTCTCCAGGTCATGCTGTGCCAGAGGATAATATTTCCCTCTTTTGTTTACAGTGGAGTGGTATTTTATTGTGTAAATAAGCAAGTCAGAGAAAGGCAAGTACCATGATTTCACTCATATGTAGAATCTAATGAACGAAATGAACTAACAAGAAAAGTAGTGACAGGCTCATAGAGAGCAGGCTGACAGCTGTCGGGGGACAGGGTTGGAGCCGGGTGGAGGGTGTGGGGAGATAAATGGTGATGGATGGAGACTGGTCTCGGGGGGTG
The DNA here is from genome assembly GCF_054644295.1 of Miniopterus natalensis. Taxonomy (NCBI): domain Eukaryota; kingdom Metazoa; phylum Chordata; class Mammalia; order Chiroptera; family Miniopteridae; genus Miniopterus; species Miniopterus natalensis. The sequence goes on along the minus strand of NC_142100.1, from coordinate 2,982,428 downwards.
AACACACAATACAGTGTATAGATGATGTGCTGTAGAATTGTGCACCTGAAACCTGTATAATTTTCTTAACCAGTGTCACCTCAATAAATTCAACAAAAAGGAAACAAGTAAATAAATAAATAGAAAGAAAAATAAAATTTTTAAAAAAGAAATATTATTTAATGTTGGTCATTAAGTTTTCTCTGACCAAGATGAAATGGAAAACTGGATAACGGCACTGCTACATTGTTTCATTTTACGGTTCTGCCTGCGATATTTTTCCCTGACGGGTAATGGACATAATCTAAATCACCCTCTGATGCTCCTCCAAACACAATCAGTTATCATCTCACAAAATAATGAATCTGCCATACTGGGAAATCCCAGAAGCTCCTGATAGAACCCACCGCTCGAATTTTATTTCTAACCTTTTCTTACCCTTGAAGTGTTTCCAACTCTAGAAACCCTTCTCTTTAGACCCAAACACAGAGCTGTGGCGTGAGCGAACACACAAACGCCATCCCCGGTCCTGTCGCCCGGCTAAAAGCAGGGAGACAGAGTGACAGCGGGGGGGGGGGGGGGGGGCGGTTAGAGAATCCACAGGGGGGCCAGGGGGGCCAGGGAGAGGGCAGGAGAGAGGAGGAAAACGGGGGCAAAGAAAGACAGAGGGAAAAGCGCCTTCCTATTTCTGATGAATCAGAAAGGCTAGGAGCACGCTGAAAATGTGTGTTCTCACGCCAGGTTTCTGTACCAGGCAGTGTCCCGAACAGAGTGATGACAGATGCCCCGGGTGCTCCCAGGGTAGGGGGGTCGGCAGCTGGCCCGCTCTGCACCCCCCGGGCACCGGGCGCGGCTCTGCAGCAACGCAGCTCCTCTCGGGGTTAGCGTGTGTCCCCGAGGCTGTCACCAAAGCGTTGATCTGATGCACATGCGGTACACATTTAATGATCCTGAAACGTGCAATGTATTTATCCTCACGAAACTTTGTGCTGGTATCAGGGATTATCTGTTTCTTGATAGTTCCTTAGGGTTCTATTCCTTATAGATATAATTATTAAAAATAGGGGGACCCTCTCCTCTTGCCCACTTTAGTCTTCAATTAATGGGTAGAAGAATAAGTTTCATAGAGGATTCATTTATCCAAAACATTTCTTGCTGACTTTCTTTAAAGGATTTAATGATGCAAAATACCTGTGTCTTAGCACTGTTCGAAGCTTTCTGCCCCCACAACAAGTGGCCGGGGCATAAAACATGACCGATGGCGCCTGCATGTACCGTGCCAAGCTGTCTCCGTTTGTATTCTAGACACCACCCCCACTGCAGCATTTCTTGGAAAGCCTGAAAAACCTGCCCTTGGATAAGAAACAGCTCTCCTTGGTCTCGTACAGTTTTTCATGGATCCGGACACTGTCAGCCCAGGTCTCAAAAGCCTCAGCAGGAGGAAGCAAGAGGAAAAACCGTGAAGGGATTTGGCAAGGAGGCTAAAGGGGGTCAACACAGGGCGACAGAAGGAGGCCTGACTTCAGGTGGTGAGCACACCATAGAGTATGCAGATGTAGTTCAGTAAAGTTGTACACCCGAATTTTATATAATGTTATTAACCAAGGTTACACAGATAAATTTAATAACAAAAAATGCTCTTTCTTATTGGATGCACAATACAAGCTGCTCCGAAACGGCAGAACTACTGGGAGAAATGTTCCTGGAAGCTGGCTCTTAGAGGCTCTATTTGCGATATTTAAGATTGATTCTGGGTATGGCTGAGAAGATCTAAACTAAAAAAAGAATTGGCCATTTTCAGAACCATCTTGGCAGACCCCACAATGAGACCACCTTCCCGAAGCAACTAAGCAATACTCTGGGCGTGATGCCGTGAAGCACGGTTTCCCAAACATCAGCTTCTGGCTTAGGAGGATCATAACGCTGCACACAGTGGAGCTGAAGGGAATCTGAGCAGATAGGGAGCTCTCTGCTCCCCCTTTCCTTAGCTCCATCACCCTTCCAGCCTGCCTCCAGGATTTGGGAAGCTCAGCTTTCTGGAGGCACTCTGAGCACGTCAGCCACCCTTTGTAGTTCATCTCTTTGCACAAATGGAACAGCGGTTTCCCTGGGCAGGAATGAATATCAGCAGCTCCACTGAGCCTCAATTCTGTATCTGAGTTCAGGCTAGGCCTTCTAATAAAGAAACCTATGCTGGCACCCCCGACTCCTGAATTCAGACCTTTACCACCAAAATTCCTGATAAGAAACAGATCATTAGAACCAGTCATTGCCATGCTCCTAAATGTATTGCCCAGCTCAGCTTGTCTTTCCCAGGAGAGAACACAGGGTCGCTTTGGCTCCTGTACTTTATCACATTAGCTTTAAGACATGTTCCCTGAATGTAGTCCACTGGGAGGGGTCATATAGGAGCAGAGAAGGTGGAATCAAACCAACTGCTACCTTAACTTGTAGCTAGAGTATCATGGAAAAAGGCTACTCAGAAAGGAAAAGACAACTCAGAAAGGAAAAGACTATAAATAGACTTGTAAATGCTGCATGAGTGTAATGCTTGAGACGTAGGCTGCTATAGAAAAAAGGCTGTGCATTTAAAATAGCTTTAGGATGTTGAATATCCCTACTGGAACTGTTGCAATAATTGGAGGGTGGGAGAAATTTGATTACATGTGCACCTTTTACTCTTGGGTGACTTCTCATCATGTCCATTTGATAATGACTATTATGAAGCTCAAGTGAAATAATGTACTTTTTGAAAGTAATTTTAAACTATAAAGCACTTTGGAAATATTGAAAATCATATTTTGTGACACTATTAATATTAATCCAATCAAACCCCCCAATTTATTATTGAGTGCATCAGAAAACTATGTGGGATAAAAGATATTAGGCTTAATTGTTTACATTTTACTTCAAGGCACAGAAGGAAAATACTTGGAAATTTATAGCAAAATTAGGACTAGAATCCAGGTCAATTGTCTCCTGAGATTGTATAATTCCTACCGTCCATATTATCTCTGTGCAGCAGAATTAGATCAGCAGCCTAGCAGGACAGGCAAAGCTTTACCCAAGGGACCCGTCCTGTAGAGCAGAAGATATCCCTGCAGAAAGCAGGCACCATACTAAGGTTTGTGGAAGAAAGGCTATAACGTAATGTTCACAACCAGGAGACCCGTCTCCTTCTGCTACTCTGGCTCACACCATGTTTTGTGTAACCCAAGAGATGTCACCAAAACCACTTCCTCCTGCTCTTCCACTGCACACCTGCTCTCCCACCAAACTGACCTCTGGGTGTGGCTGTGTGAGGCAGCTCAGGTCAATAAAATATATGCATTTTAGGGGTTTCTAAGAATTTCTTTTTTCTAACACAAGAAACAGTTACAACTGTTGCTATCACTTTTTCTCCTCCCCACCTTGATTTCAGATACGAGGTCTGGAGCTACAGATGCTATATCATGACCATGTGGCCTCAAGCTTGGAAAACATCCAATAGCACAGCAGGGACATAGTCCTGATACCCTCTAAGTGCTGGATTGTTGCCAACATCCTTCTACTTCCAGTTTTTCTATGTTTGGGGGAAAATTAAACTTATTTGTTTTAAGCCAGTATAAGCAAGTGGTTTTTGTTTCTTTTTACGCAGTTAAATGTACTTTTAACTTGTAGATCATCTTATTAACTTGCTATTGGGCATGCTGTTCAAACTCCCTGAGCTGAAATAGATAAATGATTGCTTAACACAGAGGGTGCTAAAAGCATGAGCTGAGAGAGCACGTAGAAGGGAATAACAGGCTGGCCACAGAAAACGTTGCAGCCCCTCTTCCTCCCCCCCCACTACTGACTGTTCCACCTCCGTCAGCAGCCTCCATTACCCCTTCCCCATCCTTGCCCTCCCTCCTGCCCCTTCTCTTACAGAAGCTTTCTACCATCCTTAACACAAAATTCTGTACCATTTTCTTTTCTGTACTGACCTCAACACAAGGTTTGTACTAGAGCTTTTGCTGAATGGGAAAAATGGCTGAGAAACAGAATTTCTAAATCTAGAAGCAAAACAATAAATGACTTTTGAACTTAGAGCCTACCCACAAAAGTTTTTGGAACCTCCTATATCAGTTTGTTAGAGCTGCTGTAACAAAGTACCACAAACCAGCTTGCTTAAAACAACACAAGAGTATTGTCTCACAGCTCTGGAAGCTAGCAGTGTGAAATCAAGGAATTAGCAGAGCCCGGATCGCTAATGACACTACAGAAGGGACTGCCTCATGCCCCTCTCCTACCTTCTGGTAGCCTTATGTGTTATTTAGCTTATAGATACATGTTTCTTCATATTGTCTTCCCTCTGTGTGTGTTTATGTCCAAATTTCCCTGTTCTATAATAACACAACTGATACTGAATTAGAGCCCACCCTAATGACTTCATCTTAATTTGTTGAAAATTTAAAGACTCAATTTCCAAATAAGGTTACATTATGTGTTGTATGGATTTAAGACTTCATCATGTCTTGTTTTAGAGGGCATAATTAAACCCCTAATACCTCTTATAAGTTATTCTATAGCCCTTGCTTAGTTACTTCTGCATTATATCTCAGTCAAGAATAAACTTGCTTTCAGCTAGGTGGCAATGTTTTGTCTTATTCCATGTCATTCCTGTGTTTGCTTGTTTTTCAGGTTTAAGATAAATATTATTATAATTTTATTTCCCCCAAGAGTATTTACCTGTAAATGGGAGATTATTTAATCCATAAAACTCCAAGTACTCTGGCAGATGGTAAATAAAATATGAACCATAAGGGAGCATGTGCTCTGTGATTCCCAGGGGCTTGACCTGAGCTAGAGAATCATCACTGAAGCAAAAGCCATGCATATCTGGTTGATGCTCATGCTGATGAGTTCCTACCAAAATCCATCCCTTTATCTTTTTTTCAAGTGTCACTTCTCTAGTCCAAGTCCAGTGATTACTTGTCAACCCATGATGAAGGGATTTTAAATAATGTTGATGGCTTTGCTTCTTTCCAGTACCATTTATTTTTATTATTTATAAGTGTCCAAATGTCCCTGGCTTTTTGCCGCACAGAAAATCAAGTGTGAAGAGCAAGATTCATTTACTGAGATTTCCCAAGCAACATACAGAAGTATGATCTTCATTATCAGTATAGGTAATGCTATTGTACCTGTTTAACAGTGTTCATTTCTTTGCTTTGCAAATAGCCTTGACAGTCCCTATGCAAATTAGTGCCTTGTCTAATGTTATTAAGCATGATTCCTAGAAAAGCAATAACTAGAATTATGAATAAACTTGTGGAGGGTGAGAAAACAAAAGTAACAAAGCAGGAACTCTATCCGTGAACAGGCACTTTCTGGAGATACATGATCTTCACCTGAACCTGTAGCATTGTATTTGGGATAGAATTAAGCTGATTTCATTAAACCAGCTGGACCTGTGTCCCTCTTATCATCTGAGGCTAACTGTCAACCTCTACCCTGAACTGAACACAATGAATTTAAGTTGACCTGAGAAATCATTTTTTATTTGGGTTGTCATAGCAACCATGTTTTAAGTAGAAGGCAGGGAGTACATTGAAGAGAATGGTCCCCCAAAAAGATTTCGTTTGTGATGTTGTAAAGAATGGGGGTAAGAAAACATATTGTTCAGCAATAGTGCTGAATAATAGTGCTGAATACTGTATATTTATGATTCTTAATCCTGGCAACAATTCTGTAAAGTTAGGTGTCACGGGTCGGGTTCCTAAGACAGCTGACTCTGAGGTTTGGAAAGTATAATGTTTTTAAGTTTGGAAAAGTAAAATGCTTTTAAGAGGTGTCTTTGGGATCAAGACCTGTGAAAAGAGGGGAAATGAAGAAAGAATGGACAGAGGGAGAATTTGAGGTGTTGCATAGGCCCAACAACTTCAACTGGGATGGAGGAATGATAGTCCTTCAGAGTTTCCCAAGTTGGGCCAGGATGAAAGGCCACAAAGGCCCATATCCATCAGTCATTAATATGGACTGAGATGAAACATGGCCCTGGAAGGGGACCAACAGCTAAAAGCTGTTGCCAAAATAGTTGAGGAAGAAAGTCTTCATCAGAGGGAGAGCTGGGTGGGTATCACAGTGTACACCACATAAGGTAAGTTTATCATTATTTTAGGGACAAAGAAAGAGAAGTTAAGAGAGGGTAATTGTCCAAGGTCATAACAATAACAATAATAACAACAACACTAATAATGACAGTTACTGTTGTCAGGACCTCCTCTAAGCACTTCACATTGTCCTTGGGTACGTGTCGCAATAACCCTGTGGGAGAGGTATTATTATAACCTCCCTTTTAACAAACAAAGAAACTGAGGCACAGAAAACATAAGTAACTTTCCACAAATAACACAGGTAGATCTAGGATTTAAGCCCAGTATGGACAATTCCAGAGGCCACACTCTTACCCACTACCCTGTAATGCGGCTCTCTGAATTTGAACCCAGAACTTTCTGATAGTCAAGCCCATGCTATTCTCTTTAAAATAAGCTGGTCTGTTCAAGATTGTGACTTTGGGAAGATGCTAGGACTGGAGAAAGAATGAGATAAAATTTTTCCTTGAAGCTGCAACCCCACTCCTGGAACCACATTTCCCTCACTCCCTCACCCAGGAGCCAGAAAAATCATCTCAGTGTCATGAATCAGAGGCTCCCTTATTTTTCTGAGCCCTGAACTGAGGAAACCAGGTTTTCAGCTTCTCCAGGAGCCTGCATGAGGGTACAAATCTGGGGGATTTATTCATACACCTCCGCCTCCCTTCCCCTGGAGGCACAGCGATGAAGAGGTTTCCAGCCCTTACCTAGGTCTTTCTTATCCCAGCACCTGTCTGCCAGCTCTCCTGCCTCTTTGAAGAGGATCCTCTCAGCAGCTAGTGAGCATTCTACAGGCCTCTTCCTTTTATGTGGCAAATTCTACATTTTTTGGTCTTTCAGACTTTTTTATATGAATCTTTTTATGGGTCCTCTCTTTCACTTTTCTCCGTGAACCACTCTCTTGCACATACATCACAGCCCTGGGTTCTCTACACCTGCTGAGAGCCTTCGCTCTTATCACTCTGCTTCCTGTCCTCCTGGAATGTGTAGAAGCACTTTATTAATGTGTGAAAGCTGCAGATCATTTCATTCTTTGTTTCATTTAACCAACATCTATTAAGCAACCAGTAAGTGACCTGACGGAGCCCTGAGCTCCAGAATCTCACAGACTCGAGTGGGACACAGATACACAAGCAAATAATGACAAGTGAAATGTCCTGATGGACCAAAGTTGGAATCTAGTTAAGCCCAGAAAGGGAAGGTCAAGGGTGCAATGAGTAATTACGCCCATCCTTTGATGTACAAGGACCTGAGTTGATTCTTGGGAAAATTTGTTCCATGCCTCAGGAGAAAGTCAGACAACTTCAGACATGTGTGAGGATCTGGGGATGTAGTAATGTAAGCCAGGTTAGAGGTGGAATGCCCCATAGGGAGGGAGGACCTTAACCAGATTTAGAAACATGGCCTTAAGGTTGAAGAAGAGGAATGGTTTCCAGGGAAAGATTCCATTTCATTACCTGGAATGACCCAGATACCCTTACAGGGTTTGTGCACTGTTAGGACAATGACTATGGGTGACTGGAAGAGCTGTCCCCTGAACTCTGAGGACACTGCCGTCCACACACTCCCCTATGCTGTGGTCCTCCCTTGCACACTAGCACCACGCAGAATGTGAAAGCATTCTCCGACATGTTCTGCAAGAGTCTCAGTATCCCCAAAGACCTGGAAAGGGTCTGACTTTGGTAATAAATGTACAGAAACCACCAGTTAAGGCAAGTCAAGCAGGAAAGGCAGCCACCACTGTGGTGGGTCTCCCCTCACAGAGCAGCGTCATGACAATACCGAGAAAGGAGGTGCTTTTACATTAGGAATGCTTTCAGCAGAAAATAACAGACCAGCCAGCCTAGCATGACCTGAACAGATACGGAACTGTGGTTGTTTTTTCCATACAAGTGGAAGTCTGAGGTGGCTGGCTCCTTCCTACATCTGGTCGAGTTAATTAATGCCAGGGCGAGATTGTTGCCATTCCCTTGTCCTCTACCTTTGACTTTAAGTTTTCCATCAAACACTTGTAGATATAATGTGTTCATGTGTGTGGAGGGAGGGAAGTAGCAGCAGCTGTTTATGTCCCTTTGTAGCAAAAAACCAATTTTCCCTAAAGATAGCTGGCTGCACTTTATTGGGCATGACTGGGTCCTACAGCGATCTTTGGTCACAGAGAAGTCTAAGAAAGTGAGTTTCTAGTTTTCAAATCTCATAGTATGAAGTGGTAAGGTATAGGGGATTGGAAAATGTCAGTGGTTGGTCTATTGAGTTTGTTGTGTGCTCCAGACATCAAACAATGTGTTAAGAAGTAAATTTTGAAAGGGACTGAACTACACAAGAGGATGGAGTTCACCATCCTCATCTAGAATGAATGTGGCCTTACTTGCCTACCAGCTGGTACTTCCAGAATATTTGAGGAAAGCTCCCCACCTGCCTTCCCTTGCTCCTCTCCAGTTCCACCAACACAGCCTCCCCTATTTGGCACCTGGGTTAGGTCCTCTTTCCACACCCAGTCTTATTCCTCTCAATATGTCTTACATGCTTTCCCCAAGGGAATCTAACTGACACAAATTCCACCAAAGCTACCTTATTGCTTATACGATTAGGTCCCTATACCCAGAGGACAAAGTCCAAGATTATTATAATAGCACAGAGAAATTCAAGAGTTACTGTGAAGTTACAATAATCAGAACATTATGGCATCTCAAAAGAACAGACACATACAGCAACGGAACAGAACCAGGAAAAGACCCAGGCAAATATTGTCAATGGATTTTTGACAAAGGCACAAAGCCAATTCAGTGATGAAAGAATAGTTTTTCAACAACAGTACTGAAAGTTTTTATACACGTTGTCGGAAGAATGAACCTGCTAAATCATGTACTTAGAAAATGTTAAATAATAAATTTTATCTTATTCATTTTTACTACAATAATGTTTTAATTAAAGAAAATCCCTAGACACAGACCTTATATCTTACACAAATAAATATCAACTTGAACTTTATTGGAGAATTCAGGGTAAAATGCAAAACTGCAAAACTTTAAAAGAAACAGGTGAAAATCTACATGACCTGACTTGATGAAAATGGTTTAGCTACCACACCAAAAGTGTGACCCAGCGAAGAAAAAATCGATAAGCTGGACTTTATCAAAATTAAAAACTTTTACTTCATAAAGTATAATATTAAGAGAAAAAAAGACAAGGCACAAACTAAGAAAAAAATATTTGCAGAATGCATATCTAATAAAAGAATTGTACACAAAATATACAAATAATTCTTTTAAAAAATATATACCTTTATTGATTTCTGAGAGAAGAAAGGAGAGGGAGAGAGAGAGATAGAAACATCAATGATGAGAGTCATTGATCTGCTGCCTCCTACACGTCCCGGACTGGGGATCGAGCCCGCAATCAGGCATGTGCCCCTGACGGGGAATCGAATCCAGATCGCCTGGATCCTAGGTTGATGCTCAACCACTGAGCCACACCTGGCCAGGCTACAAAGAATACTTAAAACTCAATTATAAGAAATCAAGCAACCTAATTTTAAAATGAGCAAAATATCGTAATAGACACTTCACCACAGAAAATATACATATGCAGAAAGTATACAAAAATATGCTCAACATCTTTTGTCATTAGGGAACTGAAAATTAAACAATAATGTGATAGCACTGCAAACTTATAATGGCTTTAAAAACACAAAATTCCAATTGATGGCAAGGAGGTGGAGCAACAGGAACTCCCATTTATTGCCAATGAGAATGTAAAATGATGTAGCCACTTTAGAAGATAGCTTGAATTTCTTGCAAAGCTAAACATAGATTTTCCATAAGCTTCAGCTTAAAATACTCTTAGGTATTTAGCCAACTAATTTGAAAAAGTATATTCACACAAAAACTTGCACAAAAAGGCATCCAAATTGGGGATGAAGAAATCTAGTTGTCACTTTATTCATGTGACAAGATTCTTTATAGAGAAAAAGCTAAAGATTCCCCTGAAAGAAAATATTTAAAAACAATAAACAAATACACTGAAGTTGCAGGATAAAAAAATCAATGTACAAAAATCCATTGCATTCTTATATACTAACAATGAAATTTCAGAAAAAGAAATGAAAAAAAAATTCCTTTTGCAATTGCAACAAAAAAATAAAATACCCAGGAATACATTTAGCAAAGGCTATGAAGAACGTATATACTGAAAACTACAAAACATTATTAAAAGAGATTAATAAAGATACAAAGAAATGAAAAGATATTTCATGTTCATGGGTTGGAAGAACCAACATAGTCAAAATAGCCACATTACCCAAAGCAATTTACTGATTTAATGCGTCCCCAACAAAATCCCAAAGGCATTTTTTAAAGAAATGGAACAAAACATCATCAAATTTGTATGGAACCAAATAGTCAAAGAAACCCTGAGAAAAAAGAATGAAGCAGGAGGTATTATACTCCCTGACTCTAAATTATACTGCAAAGTGACAATAATTAAGACATCATGGTATTAGCAGAACAACGAACACACAGACAAATGGAACAGAATAGGGAGCTCAGAAATAAACCCACATGTACATGGGCAAATAATTTTTGACAAAGGAGCCAGAAACACACAATGGAGAAAAGAAAGTCTCTTCAATAAGTGCTGCTGGGAAAACTGGAAAGCCACATGCAAAAGAATGAAACTAGCCTATTGTACGTCACCATGCACAAAATTAATTTAAAGTGGAACAAAAACCTAAGTATAAGACCTGAAACAATAAAGTACACAGAAGAAAACATAGGTACTAAATTTATAGACTTTGGTCTTAGCGAGGATTTTGTTACTTTGTCCTCATACGCAAGGGAAATAAAAGCAAAAATAAATGAATGGGGCTATATCAAACTAAAAAGTGTCTGCACAGCAAAATAAAACATCAACAAAACAAAAAGGCAGCCAACCGAATGGGAGAAGATATTTGCAAACAAAGCCTCTGCTAAGGAGTTAATATCCAAAATATATGAAGAACGCATGCAACTCAACACCAAACAAACAATCCAATTTAAAAAAATGGGCAGAGGACCTCTACAGATATTTCTCCCAAAGAGACATACAAATGGCCAACAGATGTATAAAAAGTTGCTCACCTTCCCTAGCTATTAGGGAAACGCAAATCAAAACCACAATGAGAGACCACCTCACACCTGTTAGAGTGGCTACTGTCAACGAGACAGGTGATAACAAGTGTGGAGAGGGTGTGGAGAAAAGGGAGCCTCATTCCCTGCTGGTGGGCATGTGGACTGGTACAGCCACTGTGGAAACAGTGTGGGGACTCTATTAAGAATAGAGTTACCATATGACCCAGCAAACCCTCCTCTGGGTATCTACCCCAAAATGTTGAAAACATTTATTTGCAAAGATATATGCACCCCTATGTTCACTGCAGCATTATTCTCAGTGGCCAAGACATGGAAACAACAGAAGTGTCCTTGAATAGAGGACTGGAAAAGAAGATGTGGTACGTGTGCAATGGAACACCACTCAGCCACAATGAAATACACAATGAAATACTGCCATTTGCAGCAACGTGGTTGGATTTTGAGGATATTGTGCTGTGCAAAACAAGTGAGACAAATACTCAAGAACCATGTGATTGCACTTATATGTGGGATATAAAACTGAAAGCAACAAAAGAACAAACAAAAAAACCAAACAAATGAAAACTCACAGACACAGACAACAGGATAGTGGTTACCAGAGGAAAGAGGGGTTGTGGAGCGTTAAGGGGTGAAGGGGATCACATATATGGTGACAGAAGATTTGATCGTGGGTAGTGGGCACACAATGCAATAACAGATGATGTTTCATACAGTTGTCCAGTTGAAACTTATATAATTTAATTAACCAATATCACCCCTATAAATTAAATTTTAAAAAACTCTGCACATGAATATTTATAGCAGATTTATCCATACTTGTCAAAAACTGAAAGCAACTTCCATGTCCATTAATAGGTAAATGAATCATAAACAGTTGTACATCCGCACAGTGGACTAGTTCAGTAATAAATAAGAATGAACTATCAAGACGTGCAAAGACATAGATGACTTTCAAATGCATATTGCTAAGTGAAAGAAGCCAGTTTGAAAAGACTACATACTACATCATGTCAATTATATGTCATTCTGGAAAATGTAACACTACAGGGTCAGTGGTTACCAGGGGTTCAGGGCGGGTAGAGGCTGAATACATGGAACACTGAGGGTCTTTTGGGGCAATGACATTATTCTGACACTGAAACAGCGGATACATAACACTACACATTTGTCAAAATTCATAGAACATTATAACACTTCCATGAGTGCAAATTTAAAAGATCATTGAGGAGGTCGGGCATCACAGGATTTGCAGATTGTGGCAAAAGGATTTAGCTATATTACAAATATTTGAAACAATCTCTAAAAAGGATACATGGGTGTGGGTGGGAGGTTCCAACCTAAGTAACTTTGGAATTGGGTGGGGTCTATAAAACTAAAGGAAAAACACAACTGTACATAAGAACTGTGCCATAGTTGATTAAGTTGTTTTCTGTGAGGTTATCAGTTAGCACCTCATAACACACAACACATATATCATAAAACTATGATATATATTTATTTTACATATATACATACGTAAACTATTAATTGAATGGATAGTACTTGGCAGGAGCCTGGTTCTCACTGACAGAGTGAGAGGTTACAGACAAGCATGAGAAAGAGGCTGGCATACAGTGTTACTGGATTAGAGTTATAGACATGGGTATAAAGTTATGTTCCCCTAATATAAATGCAGATAAATATGTGTATGTCTACATACATATATTTCTTGCTCAGATCATTAAGAGGGCCTAAAACAATAATACCCCAGTAGCAAAGAGCACACCTAGCACCCAAATATTGGTTTCAAATACCATTTTCTAATAAAAGAAACCAGTCTTCCTTAGAGAAATGGTTGATATTCACACACACACAAACACACACACACACCAGGGGTATGTAAAATGGAAGCCAGAGCCAATGGAAAGAACCCTCAATGGAAATAAATATTTATAGTCTATAAATAGGTGAAGCATTGGGACATTTGGGGGCAGTGTAACTATTTGTACAATACTGAAATAGGGAAACATCACTACTACACATTTCTCAAAACCCAGATAACTTTTATAGCACTTTATACAAAATTTAAAATATAAATAAATAAATAAATAAATAAATAAATATCGGGTAGGAGACAAATCTTCCATGCAGAAGAATTTCAAATAATTTATGGATTTATTTTGCCCTCAGAGAGGGCATAGCTCTCCACTTCCTAAGCGTGTGCTGTGGATGAGACTCTTTTCCAGACTCCTGTACAGTCTAGTACAGAAGAGGAAGAAATCAGTAACTTCACATTGGAGCAACCTAACACCCCCTCATCCTGTGATCGCTGTTAAAATCAGTGTCACGTGATAGCATAACCCTTGACATGACGAGGTGAGAATGACACTTTATTGTTTATCTTCCTCCCAAGAGCACATAACCCCAGCCTAATCACAAAAGAAAATCAGCAAATACCAACTGAGAGGCATTTTACAAAATACCCGAGTACCTCAAAATTGTCACAGTCATCCAAAAGAAGGAAAGTCTGAGAAACTGTCATAGCCAAGAAGAGGCTAGGAAAACATAATGATGAAATGTTATGTGGTATACGAAGTGGGACCCTGGAACAGAAAAAGGCCATTAGGTAAAAACTAAGGAAATCAAATTAATTGTAGATTTTAGTTAATAGTAATATATCAATATTGGTTCATTAGTTGTAGCAAGTGTACCATATTAATGTAAGAGGCAAGTAAAAGGAGAAACTGGATATATAAAAATTCTCTGTAACGTCTTTGCAACTTTATGTAAATCTGTTCTAAAAAATATTAGAAAATACAAGAAGAACACTTGATACTAGCCCTAGAAATACTATTGGAAATACAAAGGATCAAGGTACCACTATATGCCACAACATGGTTTACTCCCAAAAAATATGCCAGGTGAGAGAAGCAGGCAGATACAAAAGTCCACAATGTATAGTTCCATTTATATTACATGGTGAGACAGGGCAAACCTAATTTTATCTGGACCAAAAGAAACCAGTTTTCCTAGGCAAGTACTCAGTGTGCTCAATGCTTCCCTTCAAAACACAGCTTAGAGACGGGCAAGGCTACCAATCTTGGCTTTATCAAGATTTTTACTCTTGATTATCTGACAGACCAAGAACCAAAATGTCAGATCACCAGCAGTCTCACTTTTCAATACTTCCAAGGTGCATTCCCAAGAGCCCAAAGATTTGAGATTATGGAGAGAACTCAGCCTCATGTGGGTCACCCAGCTCTGCAGACTGATGCAGCCTCAGCCCTGCTCCTGTCTTCTCCACTCAGCTCTGCCACCAACACCTCCCCATGCCAAGCAAGATATTGATCAGCTTCCCCTGGAACAACCAAGGGCATTGGAGAGGTGATGATGATGCATTATAAACACAGACCAAGAAAACCACAAAAGAGCAAGGCAGGAACTCTAATGAAGAGAGGAATTGGTTATTGACTTTGCATTTTCTTCCATTTAAGCATTTAGATAACCCAGAGCATGAGAAAGCAGCATGGAACAGAGCAAAGCTGAGCTGATGGAAATCAAGAACATCAGCTTCTAGTCACTGTACATGAGAAAGTTGTGCGACATGTCGTGAAGACTTGGGGTCCCGGTTCTACCACCTACTAGAACTTAAAAGTGGGTGAGTCACTTCACCTCCTTAACTTTTGGTTCCTCATCAGTAAAGTGGGGGTAACATCACCTACCCATGAGGCCATTGTGAAGATTAGCGATGGCGTTAGGGTCTGGAATGGCAGAACGTGGCATGGAGTGGGTACTCAATGCACAGCAGTTGCAAAGAGAGGACGGACACATCTGAAGCCCTGCCAGGTTTCAGTGGCAACATGGGGTGGTTCCAATGATATACTGGGAAGGGAAGACATGGGATTCCACAACTGTGATTACTGCAGGAGCTGGAGATACCAGAGGACAGGACAATGTGGGAATCACCTTACTCAGGACATGGATGATAAAATTAATAGCAATAATTAATAATAATAATAACATCGTGTGCCAGATACTTCTCAAAATCCTTAGGATCTATAACAACATACTTCTGCGTTGATGCTACGTTTATTTTCTCACAGCCCATAGAGTTCTCTGGAAGCAGATGCTGAGATGGAGTTTAGGGTATAAAATGTTTATTAAGAACCAGCCTCTGTGAAAGTGGGGCAGTAGGACTGGACAGAGGAAGAATGCTGGCTGCAAAGCACCCCAAGAAAGCCTCGATAACCTGATGGGGATCTCAGGTGCAAGCATTGCCCCCAGAGCTGCCCACACTGGTTGAGATGTTTAGGCCTCATACTATACATGACTCAGGCTTTCCATGGGCTGCCCACAGAAAGCTGTGACCTAAGGTGAGGGGTCTCTCTGCAGCTCAGGTGACACTGAGGGTTGCAAGCTGTGTGATGACCGCATTCCTGGTAAGGGGGCAGGAAGTCCTTCCCTGGGGGTGAATAGCACAGTGCATTTTACAGGTGTGGTAATGGAAATACAACGCAACTTACCAAAGGTTACGAGGATTATCAGTGGCTGTGCTTGGAACTGCTGAACTACAGTGCTCTTAACAACTGGCATTTGTACAGTGCTTCAAAATGTATGCAGTTCTATAACCTTCATAAGTTCACCTGATCTTCCCTATACATGGTCAGGGCTGTCAACTCTGCATTTCAGATGAGGAAACTGAGGATCAGAGGCTGTATAGTAACGTGTCCAGTGTCACACAGAAAGTGGCAGAGGTAGGATTTGAACCTGGTTCTGTCTGTACTTGACTCCAAAGTCAGGAGGTCGGCTCTCTCAGCTGAGCAACAAGGCTCCCATAGGCTGCTCTGAGGTCCAGTTTGGGAGGCCTGGTGGAGCCTCCTGTGGTTGTTCTGTGGGACTAAGCCCCAGTGTGCCCAGCACAGTGCCCACAGTCTCTGTCTAGTCTGATGGCGTGTCAGGGAAACAGATGTCCCTCCCTCACACACAGGTGGGTATGGGTTTCAGTCCCAGTGGTGTCTGGGGTGGGAGGATACATCTGTTTCCTGAGAAGGCTCTTCTGCCCGAAAGAAGGGCCTCAATAAATGAGGATGAGGGACAGGGACATTGACAGCATGACCTTGGCAGGTGGCTTTGTGCCCATCCCTTGAAAACACCATTTACAGACCCAGGCATTTCTCAGCTCAAGAGCAGGGATGCTCATAGAAGGATGCAAATAAGGCAGCAATATCACTGACATGGAACGAATAGCAATGCCATCTTAATGGTTCTGAAATAAAATACAATTGTTGGAGGAAATTTACCCTGAAATCATGTTCATGTGCATTGCAAGGAAGCCTCTTGCCTTCCTGGCCATCACTGTGGTGCACCTTCTCCCTGAGGGGTGGGGTTGATAGGCTTTGTGTGTCCCCATCTCTGAGCTGCCCAGGCTGTCCTCGGCCCATGGCTGACTGATCCTGGGATTTCAGGCTCCTCCCTGAAATGTTGCCAGTCACATTAGGGGCCTCTGCATATGTACATCCCCTGACCCTGGGACCATGAGCTGTAGTCATTTAACTTTCCTTTCTCCTTGAGCCCTCAGTAACCTGGTAGAAACACAGGGGCTACTTAGGGCTACATTACAATCACTTACTTTCCACAGCTGGGGCCACCTCTGGGGACTGCTCATTTCCTAAGAACTAAAATTAAAAATCCTAAACAAGTATTTTAGCCTCTTCACAATCTTGGCACAACAAATAACTTTAGCATCATCCCTAGGCACTGAGCACCCCAGCTGTACTGAGATGCTACTGCTCCCCAAACACAGCATAGACTCTCACAGACTTTCCATTTCTGTGTCTCTATCCTCGGTGTATGTCACCAAGAAAAACATATTATGTCAAAATGTATACAAAAAGATGCTCATCATCATTTGTCGTCAGAGAATTGCAAACTAAACAACAATGTGAAAGTATTACAATGACTTAAAAAATCTGAAATACCAATTGCTGGCAACATCTCTTCTCAGTCCAGTGACCTGAACCAATGTCTTCTCCTGTCCTGGCCTCCCCACTAAGATAAAATTGTCCTTTTGTCATTGGGGTTCAGTTCCTGGAAGCAGCACACACAGCAGTGTATTACTGTAACTGTCTACTGTCCTTCTACCTTATTGACCGGTGGGCCTCCTGAGTGCAGGGGCTGGCCTAATCTACCCTGTGTCCCTGGGCACTCACACAGCCACCCTCACACAGAAACCCTCACACTCACACCCTCACACAGACACACACTCACACACACACCCTCATACAGAAAACCTCACACATACACCCTCACACACCCTCACACAGACACCCCCAACATCTTCACATACACCCTCAGACACCTTCACACACCCTCTCACACCCTCACACAGACCACACACACTCTCACATGCACCCTCAAAGACCCTTACACAGACCTGTTGACAGCCAGATATTTCTCCAGCAAAATGGGTTTATTTAGGAAAAAAAAAAATTGAAATTCAGGACATGCAGGCTAATGGACACCCATTCACAAGCCCAGGGAACAAAGGAGAGGGACATTATTTTATTTTACTTTTATTTTTTATTTTTTTTTAAATATATCTTTATTGATTTCAGAGAGAGGAAAGGAGAGGGAGAGAGAGAGAGATCGAAACATCAATGATGAGGGAGCCATTGATCAAGCCCATAACCGGGGCATGTGCCCTGACCGGGAATCAAACCCCAATCGCCTGGATCCTAGGTAGACGCTCAACCGCTGAGCCACACCCGGTCGGGCGAGGGACATTATTTTAAAAAGGAAGTTCAGAGAGACTGTCATAAACAAAGCATTCATTGGAGGAAAAAAGGAATTTAAAATGCAGCAGCTTTTAATTGGCTGAGCCAGATGAGATCTGCTGTCTCCCTGGTGGAGCAGTAGAGTAGGCAACCTTCTTCCTGTTGGAGATGGAAAGCACATCTCTTCCTGTGTGGAGTAATTGACAGTGAGTGATGAGAGCTCTGCCTACAGGCCCTCCTAAATCCAATTTAAATGAGGTTTCTCATTACTAATCTTCACATCTCCCCTTTTTGACCAAGACTTTCTCTGAAAACATCATGGATCAAGAGTCATGTTCTTCCAGATACAGTGACCTTTTGTTCCTCAATGCCAGGAAGCACATTTACTGGCTGTCTTGTGTCACATTGAAGAGAAAGTGCAGATTAAAAACCTATGTTAGTCACATTTGAGCATCAAGGAGGGGCAGGAGGGAGATCTCTCAGGCATTTCTCATCTAAAGTCTGTATTTCTGGGTACGAATATGGCAAAGAATTAGGCAAACTCTATAGGAAGACACACTGCAGATTTTAAAAAAGCAATTAACTAGCATTGTTATTTCAAAAAGAACGGGAACAAAATGTCTTAACAACAAAACAGCCCATAGGTGGAAAATTCATAGACTTCAAATCTGCATAACAATAGTCAGTTAAAAGTCTAGATGAAAGAGACATCTATGGATTTTAAACTTTCTAACTGACCTGTTCTGAACATTTTGGGAAATCTCTCTCATCAGATGCTGTCTGCTTCAGTTTTGGAAAATCTTCACCTTCGGGTACCTGATGGGGTACAGATCCAGTCAGGGTTAGGTGCTTTATTTAGATGTTTCATGTGAAGCCAGGCTTCTATTCCCTGTAGTTTGGTGGCACAAGGGTTGATTAGCAGTAGTTCATAGGGGCTTTTCCAGTGAGATTGAAGTGAGTCTTTCTGGGGGTGTCTTTACCAATAGACAAAATTTACAGGTTGCAAAGCATGTTGTTGAAGACCTTTGTCTCCCTGGAGGGCACAGTGAAAAGATGCTGGACCAGAACATGCTTAATCTTCATAGAAGCAATTAGGCCCTTGTAATATCGAAGTCCATCTCTTTTTATCATCTGTGGATCAAAAGAGGCAGGGGCTAGATGCATTAAGTGCTCTATGACTGCCTCAAAGAGTGAGTGCCTATGAGTTCCAAAGGAAGCAGATCTGAGTTTTAGAAGGACCAACGGTGATGCTTTTGGCCAAGGTATATGAAGACTCTCTACAAATTTTACCAATTGATTATTAAGAACGCTGCTGTTAGTTCATTTAAATAAACCTTGGGATTGAGGGTGGTAAGCACAGTGAAAGTGTTGTAAAACCAGCCAAATGGTAGAGTTGTCAAAGTATCTGAGCAGTAAGGTAGGTTTCCCTATCACTGTGGAGTTCTGAGGGGTCCCCAGATAGAGATCATCTTTTCCAAAGGAACTTTAGCCATATAAAGAGTGGTAGCCTATCTGAAAATGAAAGCTTCAGTCCAGAGAAAAACCAGAGAGATCATGACTAAAACATATTTATATCCATGCGATGGGGGAAGCTAAGTGAAATCTATTTGCCAAAACTCGAATGGTCCATTGGGCAATTGAAAATGTCTGGAAACAGTGTCAACAGGCTTTCCTAGGTTGTGCTTTGGACAAGTGGAAAAGTGAGATAACCACTTTTTGTGGCCTTATTAATATTTCCTCACCAATATTGACTTATGAATGCTATCATTTTGTCAGTTGTCCAATGGTTTAATGCATGTTACAGCAGTTAAGAATAAAAACTTTTTATCAAAACAATTATTGAATTTCCAATCTTATTTCTTTTCTGAGCCAATTGTTGGGTACCTTTTGCCAGTTTTTTAGTTATCATTTAGGGAAATATCTCTTTGGACCATTATAGAGGTGTAACAGCTATTGGTTCCTTTAAGGGCAGCATTCTTTGTGGGAGCATCAACAAAATTTTTCCCTTAGCTTCCAAAAAGTCAAGTTTAGAATTCCCTGGGATCTTAATAATAGTTAAAGCATCAAGTAAAAGCATAGCATCCAATAATTCCTGGTTGGTATTTTTATAATGTATGGAACATTTTAATTTTTTTTCTGCTGGAAGTATGAAGGCCATGTTGCTTCCACAACATTCCCAAATTATGAGCTACTCCAAAGCATGTCTACGATCAGTTTAATGTTGGAGCTTTTGCTCTTGGCTAGGGTGCAGGCCCACGTGAGCATGTATAGTTTGGCTTGTTGGTCCATAGTGGCCAAAGGCAAAGATGCTACTTCAGTTACATAAAAGGGTGCTGATTTGCACATCTAGCACAATACTTGCTATTGTCACCTTTTAAATAAGAGCCATAGTGAACCACGAGAACTTGACATTACTCAGATGAGTTTTCTGCAAATCATCACAAGGGACCAGGTGGTGATATATCAGTGTTAAGCAATCATAAGGGGTTTTGTCAGTAATAGAAAGGATAAGAGTAGCAGGTTAATGTTATTAAAACATGAAAGACTTACGTTAGGAGTGGTTAATAAAAGGATTTCATAGGAGGTGAGGTAGCTAACTGAAAAATGTTGAGTATAAGAATTTTGGAGGGCTCCTCCTGCATGAGGTACAAAGATCATTAAAGAGGATCCCACCAAAAGGGCAGTATTGGTAATGGCTCTAAGGTAAGGGCAATACCTTTGTGCCACAGGGTCCAGTTGCCGTCTATAATATCCTATAATACCCATGGAGATCGATGGTGCCCTCCATGATTTTGGGGTAATCAGCCCAAGGGCATTCTCTTCCTTTTCATCTACAAAAATAAAGAAAGGAATCTGATAGCTGGGATGCCCAAAGACAAGTGAGTTAATGCCATTTTGTTCTTTCCCTAAAACTAGATTAAGATTGTTTTGCTTTATTAAAACAACAGGAGCCACAAATGCAAGATTTGGCATCCAATTTGAATAATAGCCAACTAGCCCAGAAAACCTTGCAGTTTGGAAAATATAAGACACCATGAAGCCTAATCAAATCTAGTTGTAGCCTTTGTTCTGATATCTGATGTCTTAAATTTTGAATCTGGTTTTGGGAAAACTGCAATTGTTTCTTAGCAACCTTAAGTCCCTTAAAGGCTAAAAGCTTTAGCAAATAAATGCTTTCTCCTGTGAGGAGACTTGGGAGGAAGAGTAAAAAAGCAAGTCATCCTTATATTGCAACAAAGTAGAACCCCCCTAAGGAACTTTATATCATTCATATCAGCCTTCAAGATTTGTGAGAGTAAGAACTCTCAGTAAAACCCTGAGTCATTACTGTCTAGGTGAATTGTCTCCTTCCCAAATGAAGACAAAAATGTATTGCCAGTTTCATCAACAGGAATACTAAAGAATGTATTGTATAAATCAATTACAGTAAAGAACTTACTTTCATGTTAATAGCATATGAGGGTTATAAAAACAGGGTGTCAAGGAATAACAATGTTGTTTATTGCTCATAGGTTCTGGACAAATCTTCCCCCACAATACTTGGGCTTTCTCACAGATAAAATAGGAGTATTACAGCAGGGACTAGTACAATAAATAATGAGATCCAAAAGAGACAAATGATCAGAGCTTCCAGATTCAACTATAGTACCTCAGAAATGGAGCACTCAAAATGTCAAAAGCTCACTTAATTCACCTGATTGGCTATTTTGGTGGCTACTTTCAAATTCTAAGATTATTTCTGCCTTTTAGAAAAAGAAATTACAACAAGATACTTTTCCAAGAAGTCTCAGTCACTCCCAGCAGGCAACCTCAACCTGCACCAGAGTTTACCACTTCAAAGAGCTCCAGCATTAACAAACCCAGCACGAAACCTTGGCTGAAATCAGTACTCTTCTAAAGATGCTCCTCCTCTGGGGGGCCACACAGGACACACCAGTGTGCCCACAACAGTCATGGTCAGACCAAGCAGACAGCAAGGTTACAGCAGCCATGGCCCAACTACTACAGGAGGGCTCAAGGACCCCACACAGGAGTCACCCCTAGAGCACTAGGTTCTGGTGATAAGAAGAGACTGTGCCACTGGACACATAAAGCCATTCACTCTTTGAAAAACAAGAGTTGTAACTGATTTACTTAATACATAAAACCAAACAGAGAGTTAGGAAAAACGAGGAGACAAAGAAATATGTTCTAAACAAAAGAATAAGACAAAACCACCAAAAATAAAAAATAAAAATGAATGAAATAATATCGAATTAAGCAGTCTACCAGGTAAAAAATTCAAAGTAATGGGCATAATGAGCTCACCAAACTCAGGAGAAGACTGGATAATCACAGAGAGAACTTCAACAAGTGATTTAAAAATATATAAAAGAACCAACCAGAATTGGAGAAAACAAGAACTGAAATGAAAAACACACTAGAGGAAATCAACAGGAGACTAGATGAGGTAGAAAAAGAAATCAGCAATCTGAAAGACATGGTAGCGGAGCTGAGGATGGTTTAAGGGATTTGGGAAAGCATAAAGCATGTTAACTTTGGCATTATAAGGGTCCCAAAAGAAAGAGAAAATAGGAATAAAAACCAAGTTAAAGAAATAATGGCTAAAAACTTCCCTAACCTGGCAAAGGGAACAGACATCAAAGTCAAGGATGCACAGAAAGTCCCAAACAAGATGAACCCAAAAAGGCTCACACCAAAACACAGCATAATTAAAATGCCATAAGTTAAAGACAAAGGGAGAATCTTAGAAGTAGCAAGAGAAAAACAACTAGTTACATATAGGGAAACTCCTGTAAGATGATCAGCTGATTTTTCAGCAGAAACTTTGTGGGACAGAAGAGTGGCACAATATATTCAAAGGGATAAAGAAAAAACCTACAACCAGGTATGCTCTACTCAGCAAGGTTATCATTCAGAATTGGAGGAGAGGAAAAGAGATTCCCAGACAAGCAAAAGCTAAAGGAGTGTATCACTATTAAGCTGCCATTACAGAGAATGTTAAAGGGGCTTCTTTAAGTTAAAAAGAAAGACTAAAACTAGAAATAAGAAAATACATGAAAGAAAAAAATCTCCCTGTGTAAAGGTAGTAGATTATTGACTCATAAAGCCAGTATGAAGGTTAAAAGACAAAAGTAGTGAAATCACCTCTATCTACACTGATTAGTTAAGGGACACACACACATGCACAAAAGACATAAAATAGGTCATAAAAACATAAAATGTATGGGAGGGGAGCAAAAATGCAGAGTTTTTAGAATGTGTTCAAAGAAACACATTCTAATATATATATTTTTAAATATGTCTTTATTGATTTCAGAGAGAGGACGGGAGAAGGAGAGAGAGAGAAACATCAGTGATGAGAGAGTAGTCATTGATCGGCTGCTTCCTGCACACCCCCTAATAGGGATCGAGCCTGCAACCTGGGCATGTGCCCTGACTGGGAATCGAACCCTGATTTCCTATATACTAGGTCGACACTCATCTGCTGAGCCACACCCGACCAGGCCAAAGAAACACATTCTAAATGTTGACCATCAACATAAAATAGACTGCCATATACATAGGTTGTTATAGATGAAACTCATGGTAACCACAAACCAAAAACCTACAATAGACGCCCAAAAAATAAATGAAAAGGAATCCAATCATACCATTAAAGAAAGTCATCAAATCACAAGGCAATAGGAGAAGGAAGGATCAGAGGATGACACAGACAACCAGAAAACAATTAACAAAAGTATAAATAATTACTTTGACTGTAAATAGACTAAATGCTCCAAACAAAACACATAGAGTGGCTGAATGGATTTTTTAAAAAGAACAATACAATGCTGCCTAAAAGAGATACACTTCAGACTGAAAGCAGACAGACTGAAAGTAAAGGGATGGAAAATTTTTTTCTTGCAAACGCAAACAGAAAGAAACTGGAGTAACCATGACGCAGTCCCCAGGCTGGGCAAAATGAGGACAGAATTCTTGTCCTGGAGGGCAGCAGGCTGTGGCTTATGAGCTGCCCATGGTGTTGGGGATGGAGCTGTGGGAGGATCAGGAGCCTGGATTCCAGGGCCAGTCTGTGACCAGAGCAAACCCCAGCCTCTCTGGACCTTGGTTTCCATATCTCTGAAATGAGGCCCTGCCCCGTTTCCTGCCCCAAGCTACTGTCCCTCCCCTCCACCTCCCCACAGAGACAGCTTGAGGGCTGCCTTGGGCCCAGCCCAGCACTCTGGTCAGGACTCCCCTTGCCTGCCTCCCTGGTGACAGAGCCTCCCCTGGCCCCTGACCTGGGTGGGGTTCAAAGGCCTGCAGGAGAAGAGAGATTGCCCATAGCTGCCAATCTTCTTCTCTTCAAATGAAATATGTCCTTAGCAGGCCTTAGCAGGACTTCTGTTCCCAGACATCCCTCTTTTCTATAGGGGCCCTTGATCCCCAGGATTTAAAGTCACCTGATCACTACCCTCTTCTCAGACAGTCTGTCTGTCTGAGATGGCCCAAGGGTCCTCCCTGGATCCTGGACCTCCCACCTGAGAGGGTCCCAGCATTCATGCATGCACCTATGGTTTGTATTTGTGCAGTGCGCAACCCTAGGGGATGCCATCTCTTTGGAGTTTTAGGGAAGGGTGCCCCCTGGGTCTGGGCTCTGAAAACTGCACAGCTCTGCACTATGATGCAGGAGAGCTGAGATCCTCTCACAGGCTGGGATTGGTGGTATACCACCAATGGGCCCTTGATACCCTCACGATGAACAGGCAGTGAATTTCTGGGTGTGGTCTCCAATGCCAGCACTCAGGGTGTGACCTTGAAAGTGTGAAGCATACCCCTTTATACATGAACATTAAAATATGGAATAGCATCTCTTCTCTTGATAAGACTTTTAAGAAAAATGAGGTATTATAAACCAAGAAGAAATACAAAATTCTAGGCTTTCTTTTCTTATGAACTGTCAAAAACAGAATTTAGTTTCCCTATTAAAGAAAAATGAAAAACCACCCACGATCCCTTCTTGGAGTGAGAACCCTGTAGGAACTTATCTAGAGCTCATATCTGAATAATGTGACACTCAGACAGCCTTCACAAGCAACGCTTCTCTGGCATTTCCGATGAGGCCTTTAACTGTGGGCTTACAACTCAACAGGAACTGTTTTCTCAGCTTCTCCAATGAACTTTCGCAGCGCTCTCCAAGTCCATGTGCATGAGTGGAAACTGGCTTGCTGCTCCATGAGGCTGTAAGCCAAAAATAAAACAGCTGCCTCCACACCCTTACACACACACACTGCACTTCACACTTCAGCTTTGTACAAGCTGTGATACAGGAGAGGGTTTCCATTTCAAAACAGTGGCTATCCCTTGTCTATCGGTTTAAAATCAGACAGAATAAATTTGTAAATTCAAGTTCAATTCAAACTTGATTTGAAATAGCACATGCAATTTTTCCAGCTGTAAGTAAAATAAAGCACAGAGCCCAAAGCTGAACTAAACCTTGCAGGTGTCCCTGCCTCTGCTCCACCTGTGGGCTCCAGCACCTTTGTGACACACGAAGCCAGTTAGCCTTATGACCATCTCTCCTTTGACCTCAGCCCTCTGGGTGCCAGGCCTCTGACATGGATTAGACAGCTCCATGGCACTAGAGGTGAGGCTGCTGGAGAAGGGGACACAGGATCGTGTAGATACATCACAGTAGCGGCCATGAAGAAATGTTGGGGTGGCAGGAGGGATTTAGAAGGCAGAGTGTTTCCCATCTTGGTGCACTGAGATCTACTACAGATATTTATAATTAAAAAAGAAATTTAATTTTGAATTACAATTGACATTTAATATTACATTAATTTCAGGTGTGCAGCATAGTGGGTTAGATCCTTGGCCCCAGCCTGAGAGACTCTGATTCAGTAGTTTTAGGGCTGAGAAACACTATCTGCAGTTAACAGAACATTCATAAGTGACTCTACTGCATAGCAGGGAATGAAAAATGAGATCATGGGGACAATTAATTGTCTCTAAGAAGGTGAGTCAATGAGTGATATTTCTGCAGAGAGATGGACTGGGTGACACTGGGGTTGTTTAATAGTACAATTTTTTTCTAGCTCATACCCAGTGCTATTTGTCACTAAACTGGGGACGCCAAAAGTGTGAATCACCTACTTCAGCTCATATATCATTTCAGTTAAAAATCATATAGTCACAGAATCTCGGGTTATAAGCTATCTCAGAGATCATCTGGGTAACTCTTCTCTGTTCAATTTATAAATGTCATCTCCAATATCTCCTTCAATTCATCTTCCACGCTTCATTGGAATTGCTTCAATGAACTATTTGATCAACAATAAGTTGTGCCTCTCTGTGAAATATGTGCAGACTCCACAGAAGAGTTCACACCCTTGTCCTTGCCACATGAACCAGAACGTGCTACTGAGCTCCTTCTTCTGGCCTCCACCCGACACCAAGCTGCTCCCAAGAGTGCAGTGGCTTCCAGAGCAGACTTCACTCTGACCATCTCCCCCTCTTCTGATTGAGGGGTGTAATCTGCAGCTCTTCTAGAGACAGTGACCAGTGTGATACCTGTCCCAGCTCAGTGAGGAAGTCACCTTGGAAGCCGTGTGTTCAGATCCACCTGAGCCTTAGGACAAGGTTCCAAGATGTAGACACATACCAATTATGAAGAGGCTCCCTGTCTCCTAGGCCTTTGAGAAATCCATCACAAAGCTAATAGTTTCCACAAAAACACTTTTGAAAAGTGAGACTCAGTTCCCAAGAAAAGCTTACTCAGCGGAAAGAATAGAATGAATACTGGCGAGGGGCCCACTGCCCCACTGCAGGGGAGCCAGGCCTGTCGGGACAAGGCCCGAGGTGAGCAGATGCCCTCTCCACCCAAAGAACCATAGGTCAGGAATCTATTTGTGCAGAACTCAGTTTCAACCTGCATTTTTCTCACCAACTTGAACCCAGATCATTTCTTCTTGAATAAATAGTGTGCAGGCCTCGCTTACCTACCACAAATAGAAATTAGTTTGTAAGCTGCTAAATTATTCTGCACATCCTGTCCACTTGCTTCCACTGCTCCAGGAACCCATGGGTCAGATGTGGGCAGTGGGTGGTCTTTCCCCTGCCTCTAGAGAAGTCACTTTTTATCTTATATGAATGTGCTCCAAAGGAGAGAACCGCACCAGCTGCTGTGATTATCTCCCCCAGGGCCTTGGTCAGCCCTTAATTAAGATGCATTTTTTATTTTCTAACTTAAATATATCTCTTTAAATATAACCTTTTACCCCCTTAAGTTTCACCTCCATGAAAGCAGGAGTTGAGCATTTGCGTCTTCCTGGACCCCTTGTTACCACTTTCCACACCACTGACCTCATCAGTCAGCTCCTCGCCTCTCTTCCCTGGACCCCAGATGCCACTGCCGAAAAACATGTTCTAAATGAAATGTGGTATCCTGGATTGAATCATTGAACCAGAAATAGCATTAGTGCAACAACTAATGAAATTCAAATCAAGTCTAGAATTCAGTTCATAGTAATGAGCCTGAGCTAATCTTTTAGTTTCAACCAATGCACCATAGTTATGCAGAATATTAACTTTAGAGGAAACGGGATAACGGGAATATGGAAATTCTCTGTATTAGCTTTACAACTTTTTGTAAATCTAAAATTATTCCAAGAAAAACAATTTAATCACATTGAAGAAAAAAAAAAAATTCCTTTCGTTCAGATATATTGCAAGGAGAAAGTTTCTAGAAGCTTGAAAGAGGGACTGAGATGAGAAGATTTTCGATTTAGCTTTGCATCTAGATTCATGCTGCTCTTAAGCTTTCTGAAGCCCTTTGCACTTTTCTTTTTTGCTCAGCAATCCTGTGGGATGAGGCAGGTACTGGGATCCACACTTTACCTGTAGAAATCCAGGACTCAGGCACCAGGCCATTCGCCTGGTGGTGCCTAGCGGAGCTGGGGCGTCAGCCAAGGCAATCTGGCTTCCTCCACCCAGGAAACCCACCCCAGTCACGGAAGAGCAACTCCAAGCCTGCCACCAACGGGCACAGCTCAGGTCCCACAGTCCTTGGCTATTTATTCAGGTCCTTCAGGCTCAGAAGGGATCCCAGTTCTTCTCTCCCAGGCCTGAGCCCAGCACCGGGGGCCTCACAGGTGTGGCGAGGAGAAAGCGCACCCCCTGTGTGCCCTCCCTTCCCAGGTCGCCCCACAGTCTCTGCTAATTTCATCCTCGGCAGCCTCCCTACCTCCCCATGCACAGCAGCCAGAGGCCTGTGAAGACAGAAGTCAGGCCGTGTCGCCATCCTGCTCCGCACCTCCAGGGACTCCACGTCTCCCTCAGGGCCAGAGCCAGCACCCCCACAGTGCACGTGAGGCCCTGCACCCTCGCGGGCTCCTGTCCCACCCATTCTTGCGTTCTCCCCGCCCTTCACTGAGCTGCAGCCCGCTGAGAAAGCAGGTGCATTCCCGCCGCAGGGCCTGGGAGGCTCCGCCCGGCTGCCTGCGGGGCTCGCCACCCTTCTCATCCCAATCTCACCTCCCACGGTGCCCGCGCAGCAGTGCCTGTCCCCACGGCCCCGTGCAAAGTGCAGCCAGGACCCGTCACTCCCACCCTCACGCCCTCTGCAATTTCCCCATAGGACGTATCACTTGTTCACACATCTTAACACTTATTTCAGTCTCTGGTATCTTACCTATCACTGCTCACTTGGGAGTTGGAAACTCGCTGAAGACGTGAAGTTCTCTGCAGACTTTATTCACTGTGTTTCGGCCATCACCTAGAGAGGTAGGACTTAGTGGATATTTGTTAAGTGTTGATTAACTACATGAAAAGGATTCATGTTCAGAGAGGCCATTTCCTGACACTAACTCGAGCCCATAAATTAAATCTCCCCAGATTCTCCCACACAGCACCATGCTGCTCCCTTCCCGGTGGGGGGCCATAGTTTCTATCTGTTAGCTTTGCTCTCCACATCTTTCTCCCTGGCTAGAATAAAAGCCCCTGAGGGCAGACAGCATCTGTTACATTCTTGATCTGAGTACCAAGCACAGCACTGACAGATTAGAGGCACTTGGTAGTTCCTATGCAGCAGATTGGACAGGCTCCTCGCATGTCAGAGAATTACAAATTTATATATTCTCCGGAAAGTTGGCTTCGGGGTGGTTGGTGTGCACGCACACATGCATGCAAGCACACACACGTGCCAGAGCACATGCACACACACACACACACACACACCAGCAGTGACTGTTTCAGGGCCAGAGGGTGTCCTTAGCTCCCAGAGCCCAGGTTGTGAGATGGGACCTGTACAAGCAAAAATCGGCGGCAGCTCATTAGAGATGTTGTGTGGAGTCTTTCCCTCACTGATTCCAGTGTGAGACCCTCCTCATTCCTTCAGCAAGGCCAGCTTCTCACACTCATCCCAGAACCTCTCAGAGTCTGGGGTTCTGGGCCCATCTGTTTCCAGGAATCTTCAGCTGCTACATCAGGAGAAAGAGAAATCTCCTGCCTCACTTTCTGAGTCTTACTTTTAAAGATTGGGTTTCTTTCAAAGGTTCACCTCTCAAATACCAGTGTTGAGATACAGGGCAGTGGACACGAGAGGGTCAGGGAGGAAAGAAGAGATCCTCTCACACTAAATTTCACAGGGCTGCTCTCCCTGGTGGAACAGGCAACTGCCCAGAGCAGAACAGCCTGTGAACACACACACACGTGCAAGCACACACACCTGCGCACACAGGCGTGCACACTACTACGAGAAGAAAGGCTGTGAACAAGACCAACGATGGCAGTCATATCTGTCAGACTCTGCGGCTCTGCTCCTGTGGGCTGGTCTCCGAGCTGAGCATGGCCTTGCATGACGGAGCCACTGGGTGAATGCTGACCCCCCACCACTCGGGATGTGCTCATGCTGTTCACGCTTCTGGTTGGAAAAGCCTTCCTTGCCTGGTCTTAGTTAGGTACTTCCTCTACCAGCTGCCTAAGGAGGCCCAGGGCTTCTCCGGGCCCTGGGAGACTCAGTCACGAAAGAGAATCCCAGAACAGGGCGATGAAAATGAGGCTCAGTGTCAGCACCAGGAGGAAAGTCATCACCACCACCAGAGACAGGGTTGCTCCCGTTTCACATTCTGCACTCAGGGCACCGATGTTTGACTTTGGTTTTAACTCCTGCGTGTGAGTTCTCTTTTCCATGATGCCTTTTCCCTCCATAAGCAAGACCCCTCCATTAGAACCGGGCTCATTTCAACAATGCTGCAGAGAGAATTCCCCCCCTACAGCACTTCCAAGCACGCGTTACTGCTTTAGCATCCCTTACACCCTCCCAGGGGCTCTCCCCAACCTTCCCTGGCTCCAGAAGGCCACCACTCTGTTCCTATCCTTCCCGCCTGTCAGAGTACAGCCCTTTGCAGTCAAGTCTCACCCACTCTAAAAGGTGTCCCTGACTGTCTCCACTCAGATTCCAAAGTGCACCCTCTGAGGCAGCAGGTCTCAAATCCAAGCTGGGCCCTGAGTGAGGGGAGTGAAACCCTGAGGAGCCAGAGTCCCTGGGCCCAGCCGGGAGCCGACTCCATGGTAAGAACTCCCCCTTCTTTCCGTTTCTCTCCCTTTCTCTCCTCACCTTTTCGAACTTTCCCCCTCATCTTTTCCTCTTTGGCAGCCCCTGTGGGCCTGAGCAGCAGTGCTCTTGGTCCTTGGAAAAGAAGGTCCTGAGGTTGAGTCTTGGGGTTTGCTCATCTCTCAAACTGGGTCAGTTCTTTCTCCCAGAGGAGGTGGACCGGTCTCTTCCTCAGCTGTGGCAGGGCCACGAGCTCTGAGGGGCCTGCTCGGAGCCCTGAGTGGGAGACGCTCTCAGCTCCTGCGTGCTCTCTGACTTCAGTGAAGGCAGGGGCTGTCGGTGGGGGCACATGAAGGCACACTAAGAGAAGCATCTAGGCAGCTTCCAAAGTCATGGCACCAGGAGAATGTGCATTTAGGGGTCAAGGCCTGATTGTGTTGTGCCTTTGCAGTGAGCAATGCCGTGGATGGGTCATGGACAGGCTGAAATCCAATGGCCAAGGCCTTTGTAAGTGCAAGAAGACAGCACATTTACAAAACTAGAAGCCTGCACAGCCATGAGAATCACAGAAAATCAAGTAACCCCTTCTCAATTCTGAGTGAACTCTATATTTAGATCCCCTGAGTTTTTTGAGAAACTATTATAGTAGAGGAGACCTCTTGGGCCAGGAGAGAGTAAAGGTGCTCTCGGTGCCCACAAACTAGTCTGTGGGGCCAGAAGGCCCAGGTCATCTGGAGGCAGTGCAGGGGAGGCCAGGGGGGTTCTTGTCACAGCGACAGTGACAGGTGACCAGGCCCCCCAGGAGCTCCAGTCCTGGCTGGAGTTCCAGTCATGGTGTTTTCTTTGCATCCAGGGGTGAATCAGTTTGTTCTGCCCAATCTGAAGTTTATTTCTTTCATCAAGGGTGGTGAGGAGTCTTAACACAGAATAGTAACTCTGCTGAGACAGAATGAACTGAATTACCCCCAAAGATATAAAGAGAGAAGCATGTTCTCTGGAGTTTGCTGAGAGAGATACGATGGACGGAAGGAAGGAAGGAAGGAAGGAAGGAAGGAAGGAAGGAAGGAAGGAAGGAAGGAAGGAAGGAAGGAAGGAAGGAAGGAAGGGAGGGAGGGAGGGAGGGAGGGAGGGAGGGAGGGAGGGAGGGAGGGAGGGAGGGAGGGAGGAAACTACCAAAGCAACCTCTTCCTTTCTTTTGCAGCCTCTCAGACTCTCTTGTGAGCAGGCAAGTCACAGAAAGCCCGGAGCTTTCAGGTGTGCACCCTGTCTCATGTGGGGAGCAAAGGGAAGAGTGTAGCTCATGCCAGCCACTGGCAGGAGTTTATTTCACTGAGGGGCGTGTGGTTTGCATAAAGCAGGCCTCAAGCGGAGCCTACACTGCGGGGAGCTCCCCGCTGTCCACGTGCTCCCTGCGCGGGAAGCCCCAGCCTGGCACCATCACCGTATAAACTGAGCAGTACCCCACATCCTAACTATATATTTGGTTCCTGGGTATGTGACAGCCTGTTAGCCGTTGCCATGAGTCCCTGTGGGTCAAACATCCTAATCAACCCTTCACCTCTGTGCATCCACGGTAATTATATCCACCTTTCTTCTCAACTTAAGATCTGACTTCCACTATCCCATCCTAGAATCCTGCAATTCTCCTTGATGTCACAGGACACAGTATTAGTGCAACATTCCTCATCGTAATCACTGGTCTTCGGAGTTTGCTCTTCACCCATCTTCCCAAATATTCCAGTGCCCCTTTCGCCGCTGCATGCTCTCGTTATTCCTCCAAGGCAGTGTGGTCAGAAGACGCAGTCTCAGGTCTCACATAATAAATCTATTCCTACGTATCGAAATCCACGGGCCTGCTGAGTTTCTCCTCAATGTTATACCAAGGGAGCTCCAACACCCCCTCTCATTTGCTATCCACTATTGTCCTATCCAAGCTTCAAGGATCTTCTGAAACATCTTTTCAGGATATTTTCACGATCGCTCTCCAACGTCCCACTGTTGTGTATAGGCCAGATCCTGCGATTCACTTGGCAATTAGCAGATTACCTCTCATAGGAAAAAACTTACCTTCAGTTTAGGAGATAAACATTGAGATATAGCTGAGCCTTGACAAGCACTTCGATGCCATGTGTCTATTACTTTCCTTCCATGAGGTTTCAGATGACCCAATAAATGTCAGCCAAATATCACATTTTTATATTTATCACTGCACGCTGTAAATCAAACACCATCACTATTCATATCCCAACTCTCAACTCACTCCACTTCATACTAATGTAAAAGCCTTAGAATTTTTAAAAATATGTTTATTTATTCATTTCAGAGAGAGGAAGGGGGAGGGAGAGAGAGATAGAAACATCACAGAGAGAGAAACATCCATCAGCTGCCTCCTGTATGCCCCCTACTGGGGATAGAGCCCCCAACCTGGGCATATGCTCTGATTGGGAATGGAACCCTGACCTCCTGGTTAATGGGACGACGCTCAGCCAACTGGGTCACACTGGCAAAGCCCTAGAATTTTTATGACAATATATACAACCCCACTCACTATCAGCAGTGTTGTTCCAAAAACCTCATTCTGAGGATTTGATTTTCAGGGCCACTCCTGGTGACCACTGTCGAATTAAGAAACTTTAGATTATGTGGCAACTGATTATATGGTACTAAATAAAGACTTTGGCTTCAGGAAAGCTGGAGTAGAACTACTTTCCCCTATTATTTCTGCTAAGTGCAACTAGAAACACTGTACATTATAGTTTAAAAACATAAGAAGACACTAGAATGTGGAAAGAATAAAGCAGTCAAGTCAGGGAGTTTGGAACCTGAGGACACAGAGTGAGTTCTCTGGATTTTCTTTCTGCCTCATATCCCAGATTTACAGACAGAGAAGACAGAAACCCAGAAAAAACCAATAGGTACAGACAAAAAAATCCCTACCAAGTCCTGCTCTCTCTAGCCAAATGACCAGGAAAGAGATAGCATAGGAAGGCAGAAAAAGTCCAGGCCATAGCCACTCAAATACCAGCCAAACACCACACAAAAGGCCTTTGGTTCCACCTCAGCCGTGCCAAGAGAAGCTGAGCGAGGGGCTTTAACTTCCATCCTCACGATGCTGTAGTGAGGCACCCACTCGGCCTGCTTACCCCACCTCCTGTGTGTCAGAGAAGGCTGAGGGGAGAGCACGACTTTCATCTCTGTCAGCCAGCAGTGCCCATGGAGAACACACAGGGACATGGAAGTCTGCTTCTATTGGCAGTAATAAGGCACCCCTTCGTTCCCTACCAGGGTGGGCCTAGTAGGAATTCAGGACTTTCCCTGCTGCCCAGGGTAATGAGACTCCCATGTGTCAGTGTAGGCCATGTGGGATGCAGTAATGAGGTCCTCCTGCGCCTCACAACCAGATTGATATCAGTGGGAGACCAAGGAAAACCAGAACCCTCCTCTCCACCCCCGTCAGCAATAACAAGGAACACCTCCCCACCTTGGATGTCAACAGAGGCTAAGTGAGGAACCTGAATTTCTACACCACATGGCAGGAATGAGTCCGGGGGAGGGGGCAATGTTTAAATAAGATCAAGAGTCTCATACCTTAATATCCACAATATCTGGAAAAATCAGTTGTCATGCCAAGAAACAAAACAAGGTCAACCTGAATGAAAGAGAAAACTGATAGATGCCAATACTGAAATCACAGAGACTTCAGCAAAACCTGACAGATTTCAAAGCCGCCATCACTAAAATGTTTTCTTGAGCAATAGTGAACACCTTGAAACAAATAAAAAATTAGAAAGTATCAGCAAAGAAATGGAAGATAAGAAACAAATAGAAAGCTTAGAACTAAATAACACAATAAAGGAAATTTTAAAACTCAAAGAGCAGGGTCAACATTAGAATGGAGGGGACAAAAAATCAGTGAATTTGAGATTTAACAGTAGAAATTACCCAGCCTGAGCAACAGGGGGAAATAGGCTGAAGGGGACAAATGAACAAATTTAGAAAAGTGCGAGACTACACAAAATATCACACAATTGTGTCATCAGATTCCTGAAAAGGGTGAGAAAAACAGCATATTACATATTCTTCCCAAGTGTGCGTGAAACCTGTAGAATAAATGTTAGGCCACAAAAGAAGTATTAATACATTTAAAAGGATTTCAATCATGCAAAGTATGTTCTCTCCCCACAATGGAGTAAAATTTGAAATCAGTAACAAAAGAAAATTTAAGAAATTCACAAATATGTGGAAATTAAAATATTCCTAAATAATAAATGGATCAAAGATTAGAAAATACTGTGAGGTGAAAATAAAAACTCATTTCAAAATGTATGGTATGCAGGGAAAACAGTGCTTAAAAAAAGTATAGCTCTGAACGCCCATTAAAATATAAAGATCTAAAATCAACAATCTATTTTGTTTTTAATTAAAAATAAATTTTAATGTTGACATTACTGCAGGAGTCCCCCTTTACCCCTCACTTTCCCACCTCCACCCCCCCTTGCCTCCCCCTTTCTCAGCCTTCACCAAATTATTGTCTGTGTCCACGGGTGTGCACATATGTTCTTTAGCTATTTCCTTCACCTTCTTTATCCAGCCACCCTCCCCCCTCCCCTTGGTACTGGCCAATCTGTTCCATGCTTCTGGTTCCATTTTCTTCATCAGTTTATTTTGTTCATTAGATTCCACATATTAGTGAGATCATGTGATACTTGTCTTTCTCTGCCTGGCTTATTTCACTCAGCATAATACTCCCCAGGGCCACCCCTGCTGTCCCAAAGGGTAAGAGGTCCTTCTATTTTACAGCTGCGTAGTATTCCACTGTGTAAATATACCACTGATTTTTTTATCCATCCATCTGCTGATGGGCACTTGGGCTGTTTCCAGATCTTAGTTATTGTAAATAACACTGCTATGAACATAGGGGTGCATAAGCTCTTTCTGATGGGTGTTTGGGGATTCTTAGGATACATTCCGAAAAGTGGGATCACTGGGTCCATGGTCGTTCCATTTCGAATGTTTTGAGGAAACTCGATAGTGTTTTCCATGATGTCTGTACTCTGCATTCCCACCAGCAGCACACAAGGGCTCCCCGTTCTCCACACCCTCGCCAGCATTTGTTGTTTGTTGATTTGCTGATGGAGCCATTCTGACAGGTGTGAGGTGATACCTCATTGTAGTTTTTATTTGCATATTTTTGATAATTGGTGGCCTTAAGCATTTTTTCACAAGTCTCTTGGCCATCTGTATGTCCTCTTTGGCAAAGTGTCTATTCAGTTTCTTTGCCCATTTTTTAATTGGATTGTTTGTCTTCCTGGTGTTGAGTTGTATAGATTCTTTATATATTTTGGAAATTAACCTCTCATTGGTTGTGTCATTGACAAATATGTTCTCCCACACAGTGGGTTCTCTTTTCATTTTTGTTGTTTTCTTCTGCTGTGCAGAATTTTTTTAGCTTGATGTGGTCCCATTTGTTCATTTTTTCCTGAGTTTCCCTTCCCCTCAGAGGCATATTGGCAAAAATATTGCTGCAAGAGATGTCTGAGATTTTACTGCCTAAGTTTCCTTCTAGGAGTTTTGTGGTTTTGTGACTTACATTTAAGTCTTTTATCCATTTTCAGTTCATTCTTGTGTATGGAGTAATTTGGTGGTCGTGTTTCAGTTTAAGTATGTACCCATCCGATTTTTCCAGCACCATTGTATGCTGACTTTCACCGTAGAAACCAGAAAAAAAGCAAACTGACCCCAAAGCGAGCAGAAGGAAGGAAATAATCCTGATTACGGTGGAGAAAGAAATAAGGCCCAAAAGCCAATGGAAAAAATCAACAAAATGAAAAGTTGATTCTTTGAAAATATTAATAAAAGTGAAAAATCTTTAGCAGGGCTGATCAAGAAAAAAACATTAAAATCAGGAATGAAAGAGGGGCCATTGTTACCAACTTTACAGAAATTAAAAGGATTATAAGAGAATGATAAACAGTTGTACCCCAACAAATTAAATAACCTAGGAAATTGACAAATTCTTAGAAAACATAAACTTCTAAAACTTACTCAGGAGGAAACAGAAAATCTGCACAGACCTATAACAAGTAAACATATTGGGTTAGTAATAATTTTTTAAAATTCTCACAAAGAAAATGCAAGACCAGGTAACTTCACTGGTAAATTCAACCAAACACTTAAGAAAGAATTAACGCTAATCCTTGGAAAACTCTTCCAAAATATAAAAGAGGAGGGAACACAATCCAGCTCATTCTATAAGCCAGTATTACCTTGTAGCAAAACTAGACGGAGAAACCAAAAGAAAAAGGCTAATGACTAATATCGCTTATAAACAAAAATTCTCAATAAAAACTAGCAAACAAAACCCAGAAACTTGGATTCCAGTAATATGATCTAGTGTGATTAACCTTGAAGGAATGCAATGTTAGCTCTACATTAAAAAGCCAATCAATATAATAATACAATAAAGAAAACAGCACATACTTATCTCATTAGTCAGAGAAATCTCATTTGCCAAAATCCAACGCTCTTTCATGACAAAACTCTCAATAAGTTAGGAATAGAAAAGAACATTCTTGACCTCACAGAGGACATATGTGAAAAAAACAGCTTTTACGTGCTCAATGGTAAAAGACTAAAATTTTTCCCAAGCAATTAGGAACAGGACAAGACTGTCTCCACTTTTACTTTTATTCAACATTGTGAGTGCTAAAACCTTTGTCAAATTACCTAACCTTTTTAGAACTGGTCTGTTCTAACAAGTTGTTTAGGTTCTGAGCCTTTTCTGGATCATCTTCAAAGAATCAAAAATCTCTCGGGAAAAGGTTAGGCTGCTGGATGGCAGTAGGAATCGGGAAGGTAGGAAGGAAATGGCCCTTCAGTGCGGGGGTGAGATATTTCACTGAAGGGACCTGTGCAGGGGAAGGTGGGGGGTAAAGAGGTAGGAATGAGTCTGTAGTATGAGGCTAAGACCAAACCCATCTATGTAAAGTGTTTCATAACATGAGAATAACTCCATTTTTGCTTTTATTTTTCATATTTTATGCTTGGTAGATTTGACGTGTCAGAGGGAAATCAAAAACCCTCCTACATCAGCTCTTTATTATTTTAACTCTTAGCTTTCTTTGCTTTATTCTCTATAAATACCTTTCCCCAGACAGTGGCTCTTAATAAATGCTGGTTTCTGATTCCCTTTCCCTCCCTCCCTCTCCCTTTCTCTCCCCTCACCCACTGTGTCTGTGAGCACCGCCCCTCCCCCCGTCTGTGCTCTGGAACCTGGGAGGTGAGGCTCACAGGTGGAGAATGAATCTCCCAGGGAAACAGGCCTCAGGGAGGAATCTCAGTCTCAGGAGCCTCCTCAGTCCCAACAGCTCTTGTTTCCTGTGGCCCCAGCTTCCCACCTGAGCTTAGAATCTGAGGGACCCATCGCAGTGGCCCTGTGTCTCCCCTGGGCCAGCCCGAGCAGCAGCAGGACAGTGGGCTCCTTGCTGTGCAGTCAGAGCTGCACCAGGCAGGAGGGAGAACTCAGCCCAGACTCACAGCTGAGGGGCCTCGGTGGTCCTGGTGGGCTGCACATTCCTGCAAGGCTGGGATTGAGGCCACAGACCTTCACACACCTGCCCACAAGCTTGGGACATGTAACCCCTGGGGGATTGCTCATTAAACACATTTAGGATTGTTATACAGAGCAGGACTGAAATCTTTGTTTCTTTGGAATGAGGCAAGTGTGCTTAGCTTCATGCATGGTCTTTAATTAGAAAAATTAGTCTTAGCCTCACAACAAAGTTAAATTGATGATTCAGTGACAGCTAATCATTTGCAAGAAACAACAGATGCCCTTACAATGAAGATACATTTCATGGTGGTTATTTTAAAGTGCATTTAACAAACTGAATAATGCATTATAATGAGCACACTGATCTTTCAAATATGTTTTTAGAGTTTATAATAAAATGTTTCCTCTGAGGATGCCAGAGGTTTACGTAATTGGTGATGAAGTTAAAACAGGAGGCGCTTTTCACACACCCACCACCAGTGGCTCCAGAAAGTTCAACAGAGGGAAGGCCTCTGGGTGTGGGAGATTGGAGCAGGGCCCCCCATCGGACAAA
Source organism: Miniopterus natalensis (assembly GCF_054644295.1). Lineage (NCBI taxonomy): Eukaryota > Metazoa > Chordata > Mammalia > Chiroptera > Miniopteridae > Miniopterus > Miniopterus natalensis. Next base: position 2,943,809 of record NC_142100.1, on the reverse strand, counting down.
CACAGGCTACAGAGACAAACCCTGGGTGATGGGAAACAAACATGAGGCAGGTGATGGATGATGGGAGGGGATCGATCGACTTTTCCCTAATCCCTTCAGGACAGAACAAGAGGTGGTTGGATCAGGTTACAGAGAAGGTGACTTGCCTGAGGTCCCAAAGACGAGGTCTGCTGCTGCCTGGAGGTGAGCAGCAAATCCTGCCAGGCTGAGGCCCTGCTGGCCAGGGAGGTCTCAAACCAGGGCCTGTCTGGCAAAGGGGAGGGACTGGGGGGAAGGAGAGGGGTTCCCAGAAGTTCTGCTTCAGGAGCAGGTGGCAGAACTGGACTTGCCCACCTGTCATGTACTAGACAACTGGGCAACATCAACTGAGCGACTCTTCACAGACATTGGGAAAGAGGAGATGGAGATTACTGAGCCATTCCCAGACCTAGTAGCCATAGTGTGCTGGAGAGATCAGGGAAGCCTGCCTGTCCCAGCCGCCTGTCCAGTGGGGACTCCTCCCTCGGTGAGTGGCCCAGAGAGCAATCTGTCCCAGGTCCACTGCTGATCTCCGCGGGTTTAACAGTTCTCCCTGGTGGAAGGTCATTACAGGAGTCATTGATCCTAAGGCTTCATTCATTCTGCTGATTCTGTGAGGATCTAGCTAATAAAAGATAGGAGATTAGCTCTGGTCATTTTATAGATGAAATTAGATGCCATCACTCTCCAAAGCTTCTCCATTGCTTTCAATATAAATCAAAATACTAACCATTGCCTACACAGGCCCTCTTTCGGGTGGTCCTCCATCCAAGGCCTCACTGCTGAGATGGTGATGAACATGGGCACAGCTGCTCTCCTGGGCCTGTCTTTGGGTCCCACATGGGTGGTGGAAGCTGAATTCATAACAGGGCAAATGTGGCTCCTCCAGCTCCTTCGGTTCATTTCTCACTGGAGCCAGAGACAGCTGGTGAAACACTCTTGGCATCAACACCTGCAGATTCTTGAAGGAAGATATTAAGTTGGCTCAGATTTCCTGTTTCTAGGCCAAGATATCAAACTTGCATAGCTAAGAACTCTTGAATTTATATGGAACTGCTTCATGACAGTGAGGGATGCATTTTTAGTTTAATAGCTGGAAGCTATGATTCACGGAGATGCTCAGGGTGGAGGAGGCTTGGCCCCGAGCTGTATTCCACACACCAGAGACCCAGCCCTACCTCATTTATATTGTCAGCAACCTCGCTGCAGGCTCACACAGCTTGGCTCTCCCTGCCGAAGGTTAGCTAAACCAAGAGAAACCAAAAACAGGGAGGGGAGGAAAGAGGGCTGG